>NC_044406.1:65637060-66266413 GCF_006542625.1 Nomascus leucogenys | reverse complement strand
GCCTCTAACCCCCTAAATCTTAGGAAGGACCCTAACCTTCCTAAGTTGGGCCTCGAACCTCAAGCATCCTTGCTTTTTATTGAGAGGAGCCTTTAACCCTGTCTTAGGAGACACTCTAACACTCCTAAGCTGGGCCTCTAACCAATCCCATTCTTTACCTGCGTATATGCACCCGACCTACCCAAAGTCAGCCAATTGGTGTGCGCAGGTGATTTTCCTTTGGGTCAGGGGTCTCTTTAGTATAGTCCCTTCGGTGGTCTCCAGAAAGATACTACTGGACCTCACCACTTACCCAAAGTTAGCCTTTAGGTCGAGGGTTTCCTCAGTATTGTCTCTTCTGTGGTTGCCAGAAAGATGTTACTGGAAAGGGGTCCTGATCCAGATCCCAAGAGAGGGTTCTTGGATCTCATGCAAGAAAGAATTCAGGGCAAGTCCTTAGAGAAAAGGGAAAGCAAGTTTATTAAGAAAGTAAAGGAATAAAAGAATGGCTACTCTGTAGGCAGAGCAGACTTTTATGGTTATTTCTTGATTATGTGCTAAGCAAGCACATAATCAAGGTGGATTATTCTTGCCTCCCCTTTTTAGACCATATAGGGTAACTTCCTGATGTCTCCATGGTATTTGTAAACTATCATGGTGCTTGTGGGAGTGTACTAGTGAGGATGACCCAAGATTACTCTTGTCGCTATCTTGGTTTTGGTGGGTTTTAGCCAGCTTCTTTATTATACAACCTGTTTTACCAGCCAGGTCTTTATGACCTGTATTTTGTGCCGACCTCCTAGCTCATCCTGTGACTTAGAATGCCTTAACCACCTGGAAATGTAGCCCAGCACATCTCAGCCTTATTTTACTAAGCCCCTACTCAAGATGGAGTTACTCTGGTTCAAATGCCTCTGATACTTTGGGAGACACTTGACCTGAGAAGCAAATTTTTTCCTCACTAAATTGTTGGTAGATTTCAAAAAGGTGTGTGTCCATTTTGCAGATGTCCATGTGGTATTTCACATGGAGAGATTCTTTATTCTGCCTTCTTTCAGCTCCACTTTTGAAATGTTACCAAGGATAAAGTGGCCTCAAGGAAACTTTGATTGGAGTTGCAAACTAAAGAGTATCTGAGACAGGTCTCAATTTACTGGTTTATTTTGCTAAGGTTAAGGGCCATGGCACATGACACAACCTCAGGAGGTCCTGAGAACATGTGTCCAAATCGGTTTGGTTATAGCTTGTGTTTATACAATGGGGGCGGGGGGCAGGGGGTGGTGCAACTTCCAGGTCATAGGTTGAAAGAGTTAAGCCCTGCCTGAAGAGGCAGCATAAAGAATTCAGCATAAAGAAATGCTTGAGTTTGAACAGGGGCTTGTGGAATCCAAGGTTCTTCTCATGTAGATGAAGCTTTCAGGTCACAAGCTTCAGAGATAAAAGATGGTGAATGTCTCTTATCAGACCTTAAAAGGTGTCAGACTTTCCAGAAAAGACTTAGTAAGGGAAGGAGATTCTCTATAGAATGCAAATTTCCCCCACAAGAGACAGATTTGTAGGGCCATTTCAGAATATGTCAAAGAAATATATTTTGGGATAAAATACTTTGATTTCCTTCAGGGCCTGTTAATCTGTCATATGATACTATAGCAGTCAGGTCGGAATTTGGCATGTCATTGCCACAAATTCTGCTTTGTCAGTCTTAAGATCGCTGTTTTAATGTTAATGCTGGTCAGTTGTTTCTGAACTCCAAAGGGAAGAGGGTATATTGAGGCATGTCTAATTCTGCCCCCGCCCCGCCCCCCCCCCCCCCCCCCGCCCACACACACACAAACAACCAGCATCATGGCCTGAACTAGACTTCTAGGTTTCTTTGGGGTCCCCTTGGCCAGGAGGGGGGCCATTCAGTTGGTTGGGGGACTTAGTAGCATTTTACTTTTGGCTTACAGAGTCCATCATCTGGTTACATAGAATTGTTTGTCAAAACTGATCTTGTGACCAGTATATAAATTTAGCATTCCGATTAAGACTAAAGAAGGCACAGAAACAAGATGTGGAGCATAATAAAATGCAGTAAAGAGAGAACAAAAGAGAAGTATTTGAAAAGAGCATAAAAGCCATTTAAGAAAGAAATTGGGTTGAAGACTTTAGGGGATTTAAGAAGCAAAGACCAAAAAAGAAAAAAGAAAAGAAACAGAAACCAGAAAGAAAGGGGATGACAAGAAAGTACAATTTGACATTTATAATAAGTAATACAATTTACTTCATACCTGGACCACAAATTTTATTTTTGTCTTTTTGTTATTTTATTTATTTATTTTTGAGACAGAGTCTCGCTCTGTTGCCAGGCTGGAGTGCAGTGGCGCGATCTCGGCTCACTGCAACCTCCACCTCCTGGGTTGAAGCGATTCTCCTGCTTCAACCTCCTGAGTAGCTGGGACTACAGGCGCACACCACCACGCCCAGCTAATTTTTATATTTTTGGTAGAGACGGGGTTTCACCGTGTTGGCCGGGATGGTCTCGATCTCCAGACCTCGTGATCCGCCCGCCTTGGCCTCCCAAAGTGCCGGGATTATAGGCGTGAGCCACCAGGCCCGGCCTATTTTTTGCCTTTTTAGGCATACGTTAAAAGCATAATCATCTCTCCAATATGGCTATGGTTTTAATTTTCTGTATATTTATGAACAAAGGAAATAATCTTTGAATATTAAGTGTCCACTCTGAAACTTCCCCCTACATTTTTTCCTTGTCAGCAGATCCCAGAGTCATTAAAAAGTATCACATGGCAGAGATTTGGAAATGGCAATTCAGGACAGTTCTTAGATGCTGCAAAGGTAAGATTGAGCAAACACGTCTACATATAGCTAGGAAAAACCTGTAAGCCCTTGGAGCATTTCCCAATTTATACTACATATTTTACATCTCCCTTTTTGTGTTTTCCTAAATGCCGACAAGATGAATAAGAAGGTATGTTTCTGCTTCTGGAAATGCAGAGAGAAGTCTTGATGCTTTCTACCCCTGGAAAAATCTATCTGAATCTCTTGAATCAGTGCCAACTAAAGTAATATTTTCAGAAAGCTTTTATAAATGTAATAGCAACTTGTTGACACTTAAATTTATCCTGTTAATTTATATCTGATATGTGAAATGCTTTATGTTTTTTAATGTTACCAATGTTCAGATAGTAGAAATACCAAGGGATTCTAAGCTTATTAGAGCCCATGAGGTAGGTAGTGCTGAGTTTACATGTTGATGAGGTTATTTTTCATTGCTAATATAAGTGAAAGACATCTTTAAAAATTCTCAGTGCTTTAAAATGAGACCCATAAATCTCCGTGACAGAAAAGACTAGAAAATTAGAAGACAGTCTAAATTCTGGGTATTTTGTTTATTTTTTCTTTCTGATTAATAATTATTTGCCATTAAGATATAAGGCATTGTTCTAATTTATGCAGAGGCTGTAGAAATGAATTATATCTTCCATTATTAAAGTGTTAAGGGGAAAATGTGCTTAGTCTTCTTATTGTCTATGATACCACTAAGTTTATTTCTATTTTAGTCTTTTGTTTTGTTGAAGACCTCACTATCTTGTGTGATATTCACCAGACCCCTTGATAAAACTTGTTGTTCAATCTTTTAGAGGAAAAATGGCACAAAGAGACATTGTCAGACCAAGAATTACCTTTTGATGTTTTCCTTTTACGAAGTGCTTTGAGATTATTGATCCAAAAATCAATATCCTGTTTATGGCAATCACTTTTTCTATCTCAACTGGTGAGAGCAAGAAGGCACTTTTTGCTTTTTGTAATTCCATTTTCATAGCTTGGCCCAGAGCTGATATTGTTATGCTATGTATGATATTGATACACATTTGTGTTTGTAAAGAACTGTGCCGTTGTTCATTAATTATTGATTATTATAGCTACTGAAAAATCATCTAATCCAACAAGTATTGAAACTTACCGTGCCCGTGTGTAAGATACTGTGGTATGTTCCATGGGAGATACAAAGATAAAAGACACTGTCTCTGATCTTCAGAAATTTATCATGTAATAAGAAAGGCAAAACAGTGTATGCAAATGACTACAATATAGGCATAAGACAGACTATGAGATATTAAAAAATACCTTGTTTCTAAATGTATATATGAGCCAGTACAACAAGAAAAAGAATCAGTTGTTTAAAATCAACTGTATTAACTATAAAAAAGAAATGTATAAACAAGGAAAGCAAATGAGATATAAATTAACTGTATATTATACTTGCTTGACAATAATGGAATAAGAGATTATCAGCACTATAGTAGTGAATGACACTGGGAAAGCCAGTATAAGTCAAGTAGAAATGTAAAACAGGTTAAATCCTTTCAACATGAGTTTCAAAAGCTATTTAGAGAAAGTGACTTCAGTATGAGTTTGTTGTATCTTAATATTTTTCATATAAATTTAGCTATAAGTTAATTGTAGAGGTGTTTTGCTTTACTATGCCAGACTAAATACTATACCTGTGAATTTGTTTTGGAAACATTCATTAGATTAGACTGTTTAAGCCAGATTTTGAAACATCTGAAATTCTGTAATAGCTAACAGACTGCTTGGTATCATCTTCAATTAGGCTCTCCAGGTATGGCCACTGATAGAAAAGAGGACATGCTGGCATGGTCATGCAGGAGGAGGACTCCACACAGACCCAAAAGAAGGGGTAAGAGCCAGTAACAAGTAACTGGAAATTCTTGATGATTGTCCTTGCACAGAAGATATATGTATTTAAGATTATAATATTCTAGAATATTTTAATTGACTCATCTAACTGCATGTTCTCTAATGAAAAAAAATCATATTAATTGACCATAGTTTATAGATGATATTTTCTCGGACTTAAAGATTTATGATTGACTAAAAAAGAAAAGTTATTTATCCACCTAAATGTTTTAGTTCTTTAAAATAGCATCATTTGAGGTTGTTATGTAATCTAGCCTTATAATAAGTAAGCAAATTAGATTTAGCACCTAAAACAATTTGTGTGTGTGCGTCTGCTTCAAGGTTAACATTTCCCCTTCTATACACTTAGAGAAATCCTAGAAAAACCCTAGCTTCATGGTAAATCCTCTACCTGATCCACCTAGTTATCCATATTCTTTATGATTATTATTATCATTATACAGACATGCTAAGCAGTAGCGCTGTTGAAATAGAAAGACTTGCACTATGTATTTTTTCTCAGTAAGTGAAAAATGTCATTGGAATACTGTTATACAGTATTACATCTGGCCCTTTTTCTCTGAGCTTGCCTTTATTTTCTTCCTCTGGCTTGACCCAATCAGTATATACATGTTATTTCTAAGTAGAAATGATATTTTCAGGGTTGGTGGTCAAGTGAACAAATTTTATGTAAAAGTACTCTTTAAATTGTAAAGAGAGAAGTAAATGTTAATTATTTTATTGATAGAAAGTGATTAGCAGGAAACAGTTTTCAGTGCTTTTTTCCATTCTTTGATTCCTAGTACAGTTCTTTCAAGGAACTCAAAACACTTCACATTTCATGTTTCTGTCCCATTTTTGTACATTATCCTTCATAGCTGATTTTTAAAACAGCAAAGTATCATAAAATAAAATTTTTAAATATTAATCCAAATAGTGAGATTTGTTTATCCATGCATTAGTCTTTGGTATATTTGCCAGTTTTCAGGATCATCTGTCACCAAGGCCTCTTAAGGATAGTTGCTAATAATATTCTAAACACAACCAAAAACATGTTGACTTAATAAAGGAGAAGCAGCTACTTCTTTTAGGCTCAAGCAGTATAAACTTCAAGACAGTTTCTTTCTGCTCCAGTAAAATAAAGCAACACTCATTGTAATACTTTATAGTTAGTCTGTAGCCCTTTGTTTGTTTTCCCTTGCCATCTTTGTATTAGTTTAGTCTTTTTATCGAAATGGAAACATAGAATCATATAGATTGGAGACCATATCAGAAAAGAAATAGTGTGGAGTTGTAGTTATGAGCTTGAGCTCTGGAGCCAGACTGCCTGGATTTGAATTGTGGCTCCATCACTTGCTAGTAGAATGACCTTGAGCTAGTTACTTAATCTCTGTGTGCTTCAGTTTCATCATCTGTAAAATGGAGATGATAATTTTGAAGGAGATTTAAATGAGTTAACTCCTCACACCACGTTAAAGCTCTTAAATAGTGCTTGACACATAGTAAGTGCTCAATAAATTTTAGCTACTGTTGTTATAATGTGAGATTGTAAGGCCTGTCCTCTACCATAATCCATTTATTTAAAAAGTATATATTGAATACCTTCTTTGTGCTAAACTCTGTGTTAAGTACTGGAGATATACAAGACAAAATCTCTGCTATCTAGAAACTTAACAACATGGCAGAATATGTAAACTGCCATGTAGAAGTTTTATCACTGTGACAGATAATGGATTTTACCTTATAACCAACTGAAATCTGTAGTGCTTTACTTTTTGTGTGCTTGTTTATAGAGAAGGGATCTGTCTATGTTGCCCAAGCTGCTCTCGAACTCCTGGGCCCAAGCGATCCTCCCACCTTATCCTCCCAGAGTAGCTGGGACTACGAGTGTACACCACCAAACCCAGCTTTGCTTCGCTTTTTATTCATTTACATGTGTGTGTTCTTAACAGCTAACAATCAGTATTAATAATGCTGCTTGGAAGTTATTTAAATCATCCATTTATATAGCATGGGATCATAAAGGGTTTGTGAAAAAGGAGTGGTAATTTCAGTATTTGAAAACTCCAGTTTTTAAAGTAGATGAATTAAGGAATTGTTTTATAATAGAGTCCCCAGATTTTTAAAGGATTTTGGAGCTTTATTCTTGCATTTAAATTTTTATTTATATGCCGCTTTGAAGAGGCATCTGCTAGTAAATTTAGTTAGCCATGTACTCTTAATAAGGACCCAAATAATGAAGAACTTAATGAAAGGATTCTTTCTGAGATTTTGCTTGACATACTCTTTTTTATGTTAGAAACACATTCTTATTGATTGGACACAGTCAGAAGCTAGTAGTTTTTAAAGAGAAATTTTCACTTAAGCAATTGGAGAGCTTGATGTAATCAGAAGAAGTGAAACAGTAACTTGGAATATTAAAAATTGGTATTAAAACTTGGAGTAACTTGGAGGATTAAAAATTGGAAGGTTGGGAAGAGGCTTGTTAAAATGAGTGGACACATTAGACCAGTGGGCAAGCATACCTGGATGACATGGTGAGGCTATATTCCAGCTCTGATTTCATACATAATCAAGTAGCCTTATGATCTTCATTTGATTTCTAAAATTGTCTTTCCTTTGGGATAGAAAATTCATTGACTGGCCAACTTGAATATCAGTCTGGCGGGTAGTTCTTTTTATTGTAAATTATTAAATGGACTGTAAAATACAAATCCATCTAATATGTAGCATAATCCATTTAAGGAAAGGGTCTAATCACCACCGAATAAGTTCTTCACTGAACTTTCAGACCAACAAAGCTCGGAAAACAAACCCTAAAGTATAATGTAACAAAAATTGTAAAGCCTTTCCTGACAACTCATACATATTTTCTTCTCTTATCCCAAATTCACTATATGTATCTCTCCAACAACACAATAAAAATTTTCCAGTTGCACCCTGGATTTTTTAGACATCGACTGAACTCGCTAGTTTTTGACCTTCTTTTTATAAATGCATTGTTATCTTTAATAGTACTGAAGTGGTTTTTTCCTTTTATTGCAGTTGTTGGGTTGAGGAGACAGTTCTTTTCTCTGAATAGTTTGCTCATCCCTGAAATTATGGACACTTCCAAATTTTCTTCTAGATTGGTTCTTTAGGGAGAAAACATTCAGCCTATAGCTCATATTTTTACAAAACAGCATTCCAATTTTTTTTTATGTTTTTTAGTTCCTCACTACAAGTTTTGTCCCCAAGTAGTTTCTTTCAAAATCAGTCCCTTGATTCTATGAGGTATTACATTTCTTGCTTTTAGAATTTAGGAATGTCTGTAAAACCAGAATTCTTAGAGAAATTCCTCATTGGCTAAGGAAAAGGTGATTCTTCTACCTTTATCAAAAGATCATTTTGTTTTCTTACTCTTCATTTTCTTATCAAGGGCCACTGGGCTTCACTCCCTTGAAAAGAACAAGCTGTGGGTAGAAAAATAGGCTGTTGCTTCAGTGCTTGACCTTTCCTGGCGAGAAATAGAAACTTACCCACCTGAGAAACAGAACATGTATTCAATTTATTAATATACAGTTATCTTTAATATCTGAAAATTCTACCAAATGAGCTGCTCCAGCTGTTTTGGTTTTTTATTCTCATACCTTGTCTACATCGTTATTAGGTATAGCTGTTCACTTGTAGTACATTCGGCCATGAGGCAGTACTTCTCTTCCTCAGCTCACACTGTCAAATTGAGCACTGTCAATTCATAAGAAGTATAATTTGTGGCTTTCCAGTTACACCCTACTGAGTTCCGTACTTCCAGTTTTATTTGTGTACTTATTTATTTATGTATTTGTTTTTGACCCACCATACTATGATTGTGCTATTTCATTGTATAGATGTTCTTTTCATTACTTCTTACCTGTCCAGCCTCATGAAGCTTATGAAGCTGTATGTTAACACCAAATAAGTAAATATTTAAAAATCTGTCAAAAGTTGTGGTGATTTAATTAATTATTAGGTATTGCCTCTAGGATATTAATATGAATTTCCCATCATGTGTTTGAAAATAGATAATTAATGGAATAAGTATTTAGTGAGTATTTCTGATATCAGTCAAGTTTCTTTTTCTTCTGATTTTTTTCTCTTGGGCCACCTCGTTTTTGGTTGCTTTCAGCTTCTCTTAGCCCTCTGTCATTTCCGAACTTTTTCTTCTAAACTCATTTCTGAAAAAAAAGTAAATAAAATTTTGTTACTATTCCAAGATCTTAGTGACTCTATCTGAATTTATTTCTGTTACCATTGTGGGTTTTTTTTTTCTGAATCTAATTGCTTCCTTTAACTATGACTATCTAATTCCAATATATAGTTAAGATTTTCTAAAAACTTTAATTCCTCATACTAATAGAGTACTAGTTTTACAGTGCAATGGGGCTTTAGATTTGAGGCATGTTGTATATTCTGATAGCAGAGGAGGGACAGGTTCTCATCGAGGATCTGCTGTAACCACTCCCTGGCTACTGCCTATGTTCGGTAAGTCTCTGGGACTATGCAGTCAGCAGGTGGCAAAGCCAGCCAGGCCCACATTCTTTGTCAGCCAGGCCCACGCTCCTCCTCTCTGGGTGGCAAGTTCCCCCAGGTCTTGCGTGGGTCCAGAAGTGCTGTCTGTGAGTCAGGAACTAGGGTCAAAAACCTTAGAAGTCTGCCAGGTGTTCTGTTATACTGAGGCTGAGCCGGCATTCATACCACGGGATGCAGTCCTTCCCACTCCTCTCCCGTTGCCAAAGTCAGAGGAGCCTCACTCTGTAGCCACAGCCACCACAGGTCACGGGGAGTACTGCCAGACTACCCCCAATGTCCCCTTAAGGCCCAAGGGCTCTTCAGTCAGCCTGTGGTAAATGCTGCCTGGCCAGAGACTCACCCTTCAGGGCAGTGGGCCCCCTTCTGGCCCAGAGCAGGTCTAGAGATGCTGTCCAAGAGTCAAATCCTATAATCCGGTACCATCAAGTGCCTGCTTGGTGCTATACCCCTCTGTGGCTGTGCTGGTACCTAAGGTGCAAGACAAAGTTCTCTTCACTTTCCCCCCTGCTTTTCTCAAGCAGAAGGAGCTTCGCACCTAGCCACCACGGGTGGCAATGTACCGAGTCTCACCTGAAGCCAGCAATTCTCAGAGGCTCACCTTTGATGTAGTAACTGTGTATCACTTCTGGTTATTCAGGGCCCAAGGGCTCTTCAGTTAGCAGATGATGAATGTTGGTAGGACTGGGTCCTTCCCTTCAAGGCCGTGGATTCCCTTGTGGCCTAGGGCATGTCTAGAAATGGGTCCAGGAGCTAGGGCCTGGAATGGGGCCCTCACGACTCTGACAGTTGCCCTATCCTGTTGTTGCTTAGCTGATATCCAAGATACAAGACAAAGTCCTCCCCACTCTTCCCTCTCCTCACATGGAAGGAAGGGATCTGTTTGGGAGCAGTGGCTGTACAACCTGGGGTGAGGGGAGAGCAATGCCAGCACTCCCTTAGCCACCCCAGCTGGTGTCTCAGTAGGTTGTGTACCCCTCGCCCTCAGCCCACCATCTCTGGGCCCAGTTCAGTACTGGGACTCACCTATTAGTTACAGTCTTTATGGCTTAGACTGCCTTTCAAGCTTATTTAGAACACAAAGCACTTTAGCCTGCAGGGGCAGGGTTTATGAGATCGATTACTCCCTTCTGGCTAGGGCTGGTTTAAATGCTTCCTCTGCCGGCGGGCATCAGCTGAGTTTCGTCCTGTTTCTGGTTTTCCTTTCTGCTCTGACAGGACAGCACTGAGTTCAGCACCTCACAGTTGCGGTGCTCTCCCGCTTCCAGCACCCAGAGATGCTCTCCACACCACACCACTGCTTCTGCGGTGTTGGGGAGGGGTGGTGTCAGCAATTCAGGACTGTTTTTTCTATCTCTTCAGTGACTCAGCAATACGGCGTTAAAATCAGGTACTATGAGGGCTCACCTGATTTTTGGTTCTTATGAAGGTGTTTTTTCTGTGTAGATAGTTGTTAAATTGGTGTCCTTGAAGGGAGGGGGGATGATTGATGGAGCCTTAGAGTCCACCATCGTGCTCTGCGTCCTTTGATGATACTCTATACCACATATTCTTTATTCACTCATCCGTTGATGGACATTTAGGTTGATTCCATTACTTTGCTAGTATGAATTGTGCTGTGGTAAACATATGAGTGCAGGTGTCTTTTTTATAAGATTTGTTTCCCTTTAGGAAGATACCCAGGAATAGGATCACTGGATTGAATGGTGGTTTTATTTTTAGCTCTTTGAGAAATCTCCATACTGTTTTCCATAGCGGTTGTACTAATTTCCATTACTACCAACAGTGTATAAGCATTCCCTTTTCTCTACATCCTCACTAACATCTGTTGTTTTTTAATTATTTAATAATAGCCATTCTGACTGGTGTAAGATGGTATCTCATTGTGGTTTTAGTTTGGATTTCTTTGATGATTATTGATGTTGAACATTTTTTCATGTTTCTTGGCTGCTTATATGTCTTCTTTTGAAAACTATCTGTTCATGTCTTTTGCTCACTTTTTGGTGGAGTTACTTGTTTTTTTCTTGTTGAGTTCTTTGAGTTCCTTTTAGATCCTGGATATTAGTTCTTTGTTGGGTGCATAGTTTGCAGATATTTTCTCCCATTCTGTAGGTTTTCTATTTAATCTGTTAATTATTTATTTTGCTGTATAGAATCTTTTTCATTTGAGTTCCATTTGTCTATTTTTGCTTTTGTTATCTGTGCTTTTGCAGTCTTAGTCATAAATTCTTTACCTAGGCCAATGTCTAGAAAAGTTTTTTCTAGGTTTTCTTCTAGGCTTTTTATAGTTAGATCTTAGTTAATTTTTGTTTTGAGTGAGATATGGGTCCAGTGTCATTATTCTGTATCTGACTATCTGATTTTCCCAGCAGTATTTATTGAATAGATTGTCCTTTCCCCAGTATATACTTTTGTCAACTTTGTCAAAGATCTTTTAGTTGTACATATGTGGCTTTCTTTCTGATTGATCTATGTGTGTATTTTTATGCCAGTACAGGCTGTTTTGGTTATTGTAGCCTTGTAGTATAATTTGAAGTCAGATAATGTGGTACCTCTTGCTTTATTCTTTTTGCTTAGGATTGCTTTGGGTATTCTGGCTCTTTTTTTGGTTCAATATGAATTTTAGAACGGTTTTTTCTAATTCTGTGAAAAATGGCATTAGTAGTTTGATAGGAATAGTGTTGAATCTGTAAATTCTTTCAATCCTTGAGTTTGTTTTTCCGTTTGTGTCATCTGTGACTTCCTTCATCAGTGTTTTATAGTTCTTCTTGTAGAGATCTTTCAACTCATGGGCTAAATGTATTTCTAGATATTTTATTTTCTTGTAGTTATTGTAAATGAGATTGAGCTCTTGATTGGTTCTCTGCTTGTTATTGATGTATAGAAATGCTCATTTTTGTACATTGATTTTGTATCCTGAACTTTACTGAAGTTATTTATCAAATCTAGGACCCTTTTGGAGGACCCTTTTGGAGGAGTTTTCTAGGTGTTAAGATCAAAAAGAGATAATTTGACTTCCTCTTTTCCAGTTTGGATGCTTTTTATTTGTTTCTCTTCTCTGATTGCTGTAGCTAGGACTCCCAATAAGATGTTGAATAGGAGTGGTTGAAAGCAGGCATCCTTGTTCTATTCTCGTTCTCAGGAGTGTTTTCAAGTTTTCCCCATTCAGTGTGGTGTTGGCTCTGGGTTTGCCATATGTGGCTTTGCTTATTTTGAGGTGTATTTTTTCTATGTCTAGTTTATTGAAGGTTTTTATTGGATTTTATTGAATGCTTTTTCTGCATCTATTGAGATGATCATATGGTTTTTGTTTTTAATTCTGTTTATGTAGTGAATCACATTTATTGATTTGCGTATATTCTTGCATCCCTGGAATAAAACCCACTTGGTCATGGTATATTATCCTTTTCTTGTGCTGTTGGATTTGGTTTACTGATACTTTGTTGAGGATTTTTACATCTGTGTTCATCAGGGATATTGGCCTGTAGTTTTTTGTTTTGTTTTGGGTTGTTTCCTTGCCTGGTTTTGGTTTTAGGGTAATGCTGCCCTTGTAGAATGAGTTACGGAGGATTCCCTCTTCCTGAAATGTTTTGGAACAGTTTCAGTAGGATTAGTGCCAGTTATTTATATGTCTTATGGAATTTGTGAATCTGCCTGGTTCTGGGATTTTTGGGTTTGTTTGTTTCGAGGTTTTTTATTACTGATTCAATTTCAGAACCCTTTGTTGGTGGGTTCTGTATTTCTGTTTTTTTCCTCATTCAATCTTGGGAGGTTGTACATTTCCAGAAATTTATCTATTTCCTCTAGGTTTTCTAGTTTGTATGCATAGAAGTGCTCATAGTAGTCTCTGATGATATTTTGTATTTCTGTGGTATCAGTTGTAACATCTCCTTTTCCATTTCTGATTACGCATATTTGAATCTTATATTTTGTTCTTGGTTAATCTAGCTAGTGGTCTTTCAGCTTTATTTATCTTTTCAAAGAATCAATCTTTTATTTGTCAATAGACACAGGAAGAGCAATTTGATAAAATTCAAAATCTCTTCATAATAAAAACTTTCAGCACAGTAGGCATAGAAAAACTCAACATAATAAATGCCATATATGACTTACCCACAGCTAACAACATACCGAATAGGGAAAAGTTGAAAGCCTCTTCCACAAAAAAAAAAAAAAAAAACTGTAACAAGACAGGGATGCCTGTTTTCACTACTCCTATTCAACATGGTACTGGAAGTCCTAGCCAGAGCAATCAGGCAAGAGAAACAAATAAAAGACATCCAAATTGGGAAATAAGTCAGATTGTCCCTCTTAGTTGATATGATTTTATATCTAGAAAAGAACTAAAGACTTCACCAATGAAACTGTTACATCTGATAAATAAATTTGGTAAAGTTACAGGACACAAAATCAACATACAAAAATCAGTAGTCTTTCTATATGCCAATGGTGAAATCGCTAAGAAAAAAATGAAGAAGGCAATCCCACTTACAATAGCTACCAAAAAAAATACTCAGGATTAAATCTAACCAAGGAGGTGAAAGATCTCTACAAGGAAAGCTATAACATCATTTTTCACAGAAATAGAAAAAAGAATTCCAAAATTTGTATGGAACCAAAAAAAGAGCCCATATAGCCAGAGCAATCCTGAGCAAAAAGAACAAAGCTAGAGACATCACACTACCTGACTTCAAAATATAACGCTATAGTAACAAAAATGGCATGGTATTGGTATAAAAACATACATAGACCAATAGAGCAGAATAGGGAATCCAAATATAAATCCATGTATTCATAGCCAACTGATTTTCGACAAAGGCATCAAGAACATATGTGGGAAAAGGACACTCTCTTTAATAAATTGTGCTGGCAAAATTGGAGTCCGTATATAGAAGAATGAAACTGAATCCCTGTCTCTCACCATGTATAAAAATCAACTCAAGATGGATTAAAGACTTAAATGTAAGACTTGAATCTGTAAAACTACTGGAAGAAAAAATAGGGAAAATACTTTAGGACATTGGTCTATGCAAAGATTTTGTGGTGAAGACCTGAAAAGCAGATAACAAAACCAAAAATAGACAGCTGGGACTATATTAAGCTTAAAAGCTTCTACACAGCAAAAGGAACAACAGAGTGAAGAGACAACCTGTTAAATGGGAGAAAATATTTTCAAACTATTCATCCAGCAAGAGACTAATATTCAGAATATACAAGGAACTCAACTCAATAATAAAAAAAAATCAATTTAAAGAGACATTTCTCAAAAGAAGACATATTGATGGCCAACAAGTATGTGGAAAAATGTTCAACATCACTAATCACCAGGGAAATGCAAATCAAGACCACATGAGATATCCTCTTCCCTCAGTTATAATGGCTGTTAATAAAAAGACAAAAAATAACACATTGGTGAGGATGCAGAGAAAAGGAAGCTCTTATCCACTGTTGGTGGGAATGTAAATTAGTACAGCCACTATGAAAAACAGTATGGAGATTTCTCAAAAAACTAAAACTAGAACTACCATGTGATCCAGCCATCCCACTACTGGATATTTACCCAAAGGAGAGGTAATCAGTATATCAAAAGGATACCTGCATGTTGTATGTTGATTGCAGCACTTTTCACAATAGCTGATATGGAATCAATCTAAGTGTCCATCAATGGGAAGTTCGATAATATAAATACGGAATACTCTTAGTCTATAAAAAAGTGAAATCCTGTCATTTGCAGCGACATGGATGGAACTGGAGGTTAGTATGTTAAGTGAAATAAGTCAGGCACAGAAAGACAAATATTACATGTTATCTAAGAAAGTTGATCTTATAGAGGTAGAGAATAGAGTGATAGATATCAGAGCCTGGGAAGGGTGTGTGGTTAGGAGTAGGGGATAGAGGGAGATTGGTCAATGGGTACAAACCTACAGTTACATAAAAGGTGTAAGTTTTAATGTTTGATAGCAGAGCAGGGTGACTGTAGTTAGCGATAATATCTATTTCAAAGTATCTGGAAGAGAGAACTTGAAATGTTCCCAACACATAGAAATGATAAATACTCATGGAGGTAGATACCCCAAATACTCTGATTTGATCACTACATATTCTGTACATTCAACAAAATCTCACGTGTACCCCATAAATTGTAAAATATTATAAATCAATAAAAACTGTGCCTCGGACTCTGAAATGCCTCTTTGGTTTGGTCTCCACTTAAAAAAATGCATTATTTTTCAAACTTCATAGTTTATGGAAACTAATGGAATTCATGTACTTTACAGCTTAATGGACTCATAATGCATGATTACATAACTTCAGAACCCATTTTGTTAAATGAAGTGGTGACATTTTATGCACTATTAAGCCAACTAGAATAATTTTCTTGCTCTTAGCCATAACTTCACTGTGTCCTTATTGAAAAAATTCTGGGGTGTGTTGTAGAAGGTTTTGATAGAAGAGAGTGTTTCTAAAGATACATGAAAGCAGGGCCTTTTTCCATTATTCCATCAAGAAAAGTAAGATAGACAAAACTCATGAAATGGGAAAGTGGTTGAAATGCCCTAGTTTGTGTTATAATGCTTTAAATTATATTTATTTCATAATAGTTCTATTGGGAAAGGGAATTTTTAAAATTACTGCCTTAAAAGGCCCTACCAGTTATAAGAGCATGTATATGTGTGTGTATAAAATAAAACATTAAGAACTATACTTTCAGCATTTCATATTTTTGTCATCTTATGTATTTAAAGCAGTTCAGGAAGATAACCCTTGTGTTTTTACAATATGAACAACTTTATTTCTAATACTCTTTATGCGATACACTGCCTAAAAGACTAGAAAAGTAGTTTGCTGAGTCCTAGAGGGATAACTATAATATAAAACTAACCTGTATTATATAAGGTACTGTCCTGGGCCTTGACAGTACCTTATATAATACAGGTTAGTTTTATATTATATGTTGACAATTTCCCCCCATTACTTGCTTTGCAAATCTACTTGAAATTATATAACTTCCCTCCCTAACTCCTGCTGAATATATGTGAATTATAAAAAGTAGAAGCTAGCCAACAACAACAACAAAAGGCCATAAAAAAGTATCAATGATTCCACCCACTCACAGCTACTGTTATTGACACTTTTGGTGTAAACTCCTACATGTATCACATTTTTTCCCACAAAAATATTTTTTTCACTCTGCTTTTCTTCATTTAACATATTCCTCTGTCACTACATATATTTCTGAATGGCTGCATTTTGTTGTATGTGTTCACTCTGTTTACACTGTTCTCCAACATGTATCATTTAGGCTGTTTCCAATTTTGTTTCTATTAAAACAGAATTGGCATAAACAACCTTGTAGCTAAATTTTCATTCCTTTATTCAACAAATATTCATTAGGTACCTATTGTGTGTCAGTCGCTGTATTTGGCTTTGAGTTACAACAGTAAGCACTACTGTTAGAGTGATTACCCATGTGGAATGTGCAGGAGAGCGGATATTAACCAAATAATTGTACTGCTGTTTATGTAGTTTATAACTGAAATGGATACTGTGAAAGAAAGGAATAATGTACTGTGCGAGAATAAGGCAAAGGACCCTCATGGGCTAGGGAAGGCATTATTGAGGAAATGCTATTTGAGCTTTGGTCAACTAGTTGAAAGAGGTTGAAGGGGCCACAGGGGAAGGTGTTAGAGAGAGAGAGATTATTCCAGACAGAGTAGACATTACTGTGTAAAGTCCCCATGACAGAAGGGATTATGGCATGTTTAAGGAACTAAAAGAAAGGCAGTGTGGCCTAAGCACTGAAAGCAGTGGTATAAAGCATAACTAGAGAGGTATCCAGGGGCCAGATCAAGCAGAGCCTTATAAGCCATGTTACAGATTTTAGTTTTTATCCCAAGAATGATAGGATACTGCTTAAGGGGTTTAAGCTGGAAGGGAAATCTGATTGAAGGGTGAACTTATTAGATAAGGACAAAGTAGATGCAGGGAGATCAGTTAGGAGATTGTTGCAGTGGTTTATGTGATAATTGATGATAGCTTAGATGAGGTTTGTGGTTAGAAATGGAAAGAAATAGATTCAAGAGATTTTTAGGAGATAAAATTGATTCAACTTAGAGCATATTTATAAAAGTTTTTTTTTAGCATAAATTCCCAGAAGTAGAATTATTGACACAAAGGGCAAAATTATTTTAAAAGCTTGTAATATATAGCAAATTGCTCTCCAGAAAGATTATTTCAGTGTATTCTCCATCAACAGTGTATTAGAGTGCTCATTTTCATATGCCCTCAGCAGTAATAAGCAGTATCTTTTTTTTTTTTTACTTTTTTCTTTTTCAGTGTTTTTTGGGTATGTTTTATTCTTTTTAATATCTTTTCCAGAAATCAAGTTATGATTTTAATGTTTAAATGGGGATTGTTTTGCCAATCATAATAATATAGTAGTTTT
Source organism: Nomascus leucogenys (assembly GCF_006542625.1). NCBI lineage: Eukaryota > Metazoa > Chordata > Mammalia > Primates > Hylobatidae > Nomascus > Nomascus leucogenys. The sequence goes on along the minus strand of NC_044406.1, from coordinate 66,248,739 downwards.
AGAATATATATGTATTGGTCTACTTACTTTGGTATTAGAAAGTGTGGTTTTTATTCTTAATATTCTGCCTCTAAAGCTGAAAGTAAAGCAAAAGAATTTAATGGGAATGTTGCCTCAGGAACATGGGACAAAGAAAAAATGTGAGATGGATTTAGATCAGATTAAGTATTATTGGAAAATTGCATTTGTGAGGAAATTTTCAGTAACTCAACTTTGTTTGATATAGTCAATTCCAAGCCCTCTGTTTTCCTAAAAGGAGTATTGCAACTCTGCTCTACCATGAGTTTAGACTTGGGACTCCAAAATGTTTTAAATAAAAAACTGACAAATAGCCAAAATGTATATAAATTTTCTACTACAAAAATGGAAATATGGAAATTTTTTTTGAATTTTCTGTAGTGTTTTGGTAGCTTAATAAATAAATGTATAGTACATGTCCCTTCATGACCACTGAATTACTTTTTTAACAATATGAGAGTGGCTAAAATTGAAAGTAAGACATTTAAGAGAAATGACTAACTTTTTTAAAGTAATTGAAATAGTTAATTTTTCTCTAAAGTATTTTGATTTTGAAAGATATTAGCTTTAGATTCAGAATAAAAGTTATATTTATAATGTTTTCATGTATTTCTCAAATATGTAAATTCTGCGTTATTGAATTATGGTTATATTTGAAATGACATGTTATTCACTGTTTTGTTTTCTCTCTTTCAATAGTTAAAAGATGTTGATACTCAGAAAATCATAAAAGCAATGCTTTCTTATGTGTGGCCCAAAGACAGGCCAGATCTGCGAGCTAGAGTTGCCATTTCGCTGGGATTTTTGGGTGGTGCAAAGGTAAGAAATTATGCATTGTTTGGTTGCTCTAAGAAATACTACATTTTCTAGTTATGAATCCTGGGCCTGGTGTAAATCACTTTTGGGGTAGCATGACCAACTTTTGGGACCCTCATTTAGTTTACATAATTATTTTATGCAGTCATTAGAAATTATATGGTAATGTCCTGTTTATCTCTGGATCAGACTTCTCACAGAATTAGTGGAATTCACTCCTGAAACCATTGTGAGATATAGGAGCATTGATTGTAACAAAGCATAAGCACCTTTGTAAAAGAAGCTTTTCGGAGCCTCTTTGGCTCTGAAATAATACATATTTTTGGTAAGCTTGGTTCCCAGATCCCAGTAAATTGAAAAGAGGATGAAGCCATTTTAGGAACACTGATAGCCATAAGTAATAAGTAACAGCTTAATATCAAGAGAAAAGCTAAAAAACAAAACAAAAAAAGCCACAAAACCTGACTGTTTTGGTACGTTCAGTATAGGAGCCCTCTGCATTTCAGCAGCCTTCTCAGTTTGTCATTGTACTATATAAAGCAAAGTTATAATGATGACCTCGAGTTTTCAAGAAAATAAAAACCTTGTTTCCAATTTACTCAGATTTATTTTTATTTTTATTTTTTTGATACAGAGTCTCACTCTGTCGCCCCGGCTGTAGTACAGTGGCACAATCTTGGCTCACTGCAATCTCTGCCTCCTGGGTTCAAGCAATTCTCCTGCCTCAGCCTCCTGAGTAGCTGGGATTATAGGCGCGTGCCACCATGCCCAGCTAATTTTTGTATTTTTAGTAGAGACGGGGTTTCACCATGTTGACCAGGCTGGTCTCTAACTCCTGACCCCAGGTGATCCACCCGCCTCGACCTCCCAAAGTGCTGGGATTACAGGCATGAGCCACCGCACCCAGCCCCCAATTTACTCAGATTTTAAAGTCAGGGAAGTACACGTTTATAGATACACTATATTGTCATGATAAGTCTCTGGAATCAGACTGCTTGGGCTTTGCCACCTTGTAACCTTAAGCAAGTTGTTTAGTCTGTGTGCCTCAGTTTCTCCATTTGTAAAATAGGGTTGCTGCAAAGATTAAATAAGTTAACATATAAAGGACTTATAACAGTGCCTGGCAGGTAGTAAAATACAAGTATTAAAAATAAATAAATTTAGATTTCCAAAAATAATGATTAAAAGTGTTTGCTTAAAATGAGCATAAAGGAGGTTTGGCTATAATTTGGCTACCACTCTTATATATAAGGATTAATATTTTATTTTAGAACCCAGTTCTTACCACTTATTTTTTCCCTGTATTATGTATACTCTCCTTTATTTGCTCATTCTTTTCCCTACCCTAAAAATATTAATTGAGAACTTATACACACTACTGTTCTTGGCATTGCAGAGTATTCAGATATGAACAAAGCAAATTTCTTCCCTCAAACCATATGGGATAAGGCAAGCTTTATTTTATTGCCCTAATAAAAGGTAGGTCATAAATGATTTAAAGAAGTGCCAGTCAGGTGTTGTGGGGTTTCAGAGGAAAGTTAGGAACCACCATCATGGGGAGTTAGGAAAGGTTTCACAGAGGAGATGACATCTGAGATAGACCTTGATTGATGAGTAGGATTATTACAGGTGTAGGAATAACATGAAAAATGGCCTAGTTGTGAGAGAACATAGTATGTGTACAGAAGTGAATAGTCTATCTTGGTTCCAGCGAGGGGAAGATGTTTCAGAGAATTTGGAAATAAGCTTGGAAAGACAGATTAGAACTCGTAAATGTGAAATATTGTGACTGTGAGACAGAAAAATGTATTTAATTATGTGGGAAGTAGGAACCTGTATTTTGAATAGATGAGTAATAAGGTTAGAACTGTGTTTTAGGAAATTAATTTGGCCATGTGTAAAAGATGAATTCAAGTGGTGATAGACCTAAAGTAGGGATACCATTTATTTCACACATTCATTCAGCAAATGTTTACTGACCAGTTATAAGGCTCATATAATAGTCTAGATAAGAAGTAATAGCAATTTGTACTGAAATAGTAGTAGAAATTGCAACATGGAGGAAAATGCAAGAGATACTGTGCAGTAGGGGAGATAGAGTCAACAATACTTAGCAATGGATCAACTATTAGAAGTTAAAAAAAAAGTGGGATTCCAGGATGAGAGAATAAGAATGCCTTTAACAAAAGTGGGTATAATCAGAAGGTCTTGTTTGGGGAAAATGAAGATCTTGATTTTGGACATGTTAAGTTTTAGGTACTAGCAGAACACCCAGATAGAGATATTCAGCTGGTAATACAAAATGTGAAACAAGCTCAGGAAGGAGCCCAGGTCTACAGAGATTGAGATGACAGTTGAAACAATGCAAATTAGTGAGTTCACCAAGGAAAAGAACACAAACAGAAGGAAATAGAAGACAACTAGGGACAGTACCTTTGATTAATGTGTTCCTCTAGGGAAGTAAATAGAGGAAACTGAGGAGTGACTGTACAGTTAAGAGAAAAGCCAAAATAATTCACAATCAGACTCCATCTTCTTGTCTCCTTTCTCATCTGTAATCTCTGTTGAGTACTCTCCCAGGGGATCTCACCCATTCTTGGGAAAGAGTACTTACTTAAATCAAGATGCTGAGCAACAGGTCAAGAACGCATTTTTTGTTACATTTGTTTAAGCTGAACAGAGAACAATATTACAAATGTAATTTTAGTACGTATTGTTGAAAAATTTTAACCCTCGTGCATTTTTAGCATAGTCTGGTTGCTGAATTGTCTTTTACATACAAATTACCTAAGGATAAATATGATTCTGAGCTCATATGCTCCTTTGTTAGTTGAATGCAAGTACTTTGCTGACAAGTTAAAGGCAGATTGTTTTCTAGACTTTCTTTTTAATTGAAGAGAAGAGGTTAGAACATGACTAATTAAGCTAGTCAAAGTGGAGAGTCTTAAGTAATGGCATTTGTATTAGAATTTATTTTTAGAGTGAGTTCCAGTCCTTCAAAATACAGATTTCTGTTGCTTAGTGACAGGTCAATATCAGGGTATGAAATCTAGATCTAAACTAACTTCCTTAATGACTAAAATATTTTTAGAAGGTTAATATTTGATTCTTTAATCAACAACTACTGAGTGCCCATAAGATGAAAAATGCTATACTAAACTCATGTAAACTGATTGCAAATAAGCAGAAGTGAATATAGAAAATCCTCAAAAAGAATGTTTAACTTCTTTTGAATCAGGAGAAGGAAGAAATTGCCAGATGTTATGATGAGTGCCTGCTAGTACTTTCAAAGCATATAGACAGCATTAGGAGATATACCTAATGCTAAATGACGAGTTAATGGGTGCAGCAAAACAACATGGCACATGGATACATATGTAACAAACCTGTACATTGTGCACATGTACCCCAAAACCTAAAGTATAATAATAAAATAAAATAAAATAAAATAAAGAAAATAATTTTCTTTTTACAAAACAAACTAGATCATAGAATAACTTTAAGCATGTAGAACATAGTAGTAGCATTTGACCATTCCAAAAAGCATTTGCACAGCTTTGCGGACTGTCCGTTTAAAAGTGCTTGCTCTTGCAAATATTTAAAAAGTGATCATTGTTTATTCTTGAGTAGTATTGCAGGTGTGTTTTATAATTGGTGTGGAAAGATGGATTGTTATCCCCTTTTATCCTTGGCTTCCTATTTTTCATCAAACCTGAATATATGGTTTGGCATATAAACACCTTGGATCAATCTAGGCCTCTTTATATTCTAATCTTTCCTACCTCCTCCACATATTCTTGGGATTTTAGTGCAGTGTTCAAGAATCTTCTCAGCTGTAAATGCCACCCTGCCATCTGCATAGATGTAGTGGTATCATAACAAGGCATGAAACATAGATGAGAAAGAAGAAAGAAAGGATTGTCAAGTAGGAAGAAGAAAACAGGAGGAAGATTTTGTGCCTAATGTATGAGAACATAGCATACCTTCTGCTTGCTTATTTACTTTTTAATGCTCTTTTGATTCTGAGGGTCTTAAGGCTATCATTGTCTCCAGCAAAAATTTTAAAGATAAATGATATTATGTAGAGATGCTTTAGAGCCCAGAGTAGAATAAGAGAGGGGATTGGTATTTCTTCTAGCAGAGTTGCAGCAATTCTATTTTAATATGTTTGGGTTCTATATAAGATGTATTTTAAGGGTTCTACTACCAAGAGAGACAAAAACAAAATGCCATTTGTATTCATTCCTTAAATCCCTACAAATCGTATGTAATGTATTTTTTTTTTACCATCTATACATATATCATAGGAGTATCATATCATTATTAATCTGGGGAATTTGAGGTCTTCTATGGGTTTTTGTTTTTTTTTTTTAAGATAGAGTTTCACTCTTGTTGCCCAGGCTGGAGTGCAGTGGCATGATCTCTGCTCACTGCAAACTCTACCTCCCACGTTCAAGCAATTCTCCTGTCTCAGCCTCCTGAGTAGCTGGGATTACAGGCGCATGCCACCATGCCCATCTAATTTTTGTATTTTTAGTGGAGATGGGGTTTTATTATATTGGTCAGGCTGGTCTCGAACTCCTGACCTCGGGTGATCTGCCCGCCTCAGCCTCCCAGAGTGTTGGGATTACAGGCATGACCCACCACTCCCAGCCAACCTAATTCAACCTATTAGTATTTTACGTACAACCATGCCAGGATTTAAGGAAAATGTAAAACATATTTATTGAAATCATTTGATTTTATAAAATGTATGTTACCTTTAGTATTACCAAAAAATGTTTATTCATATTCTCTAACCACTGCCATCTTGGAAACCACTTAGTTGACAGAAAAACTGGGGGCAAAGGAAGTTAAAGTATCAAATGCAAAAATAAGCTATCTTTACAATTATAATAATTTCAAGGGAGAGTAATTTATAAAAATAAACACCCTTTTTCTTCAGAAATGCATCTGTTATATAAAGTATAACAGGTGATATATATATTGAGCAAATATTTATTGAGTGACTAACAAATAATGAGATATATATATATATATATATCATAATAGAAACATCCAAAAGGAGAGACAAATGAAGCTGTAGGAGAGTACCAACAATTAAGCATATAGGGAGGGCTTTATGAAGGATTTAGCATTTTTGAATAACTATTTTGACATTTGTAACTTTAAAACATTTATGTACTTCTTTTTTTGAAACTTTTCTGAAAAATATTTTTTAAAATGAGACAGTGCTACCTGATGCCTTTTTGAGAAGTATGAATTTTACCCTGGTTTTATTATTATTATTATTATTATTATTATTATTAAAATACTATATCTTAGAGAAGTTTTAAGTTTACAGAAAAATTGAACAGTAAGTACAAAGAGTTCTTATATACCCCCTTTTTTCCCCACAATGCAGTTTCTTCTGTTATTAACATCTTGCATTAATGTGGTACATTTGCTAAAACTGATGAACCAATTATTTTAAAAAGATACATTATTATTAACCAAGTCCATAGTTTACATTAGGATTCACTTTTTGTGTTGTACAGTTACATGGTTTTTGGGAAATGTATAATGTCATGTATTCACCATTATGATATCATATAGAATAGTTTCCCTGCCCCTAAAATCCCATGTGATCCATCTACTCATCTGTCTTTCCTTCCTCCAAAATTCCTAACAACAGTGATCTTTTTACTAACTCTCTAGTTTTGCCTTTTCCAGAATGTCATATAGTTGGAACCATATGATATGTAGCTTTTTCAGACTGGCTTCCTTCACTTCGCGATATGTGTTTCAAGATATTCATTGTGTGTGTATGTTACCTGATAGCTCTTTTCTTTGTATCACTGAATAATATTTTGTTATACGAATGTACTATAGCGTGTTGATCCACTCACCTGTTGAAAGACATCTTGGTTTCCTTTAGATTTTGGCCATCATTAATAAAGCTGCAGTAAACATTTGTGTGCAGGTTTTTGTGTGGCCATAAGTTTTCATCTCATTTGGGTAAATACCAAAGAACACAATTGCTGGATTGTCTTGTAAGACTATATTTTGTTTTGTAAGAAACTGCCAAATAACCTTTTATAGTTGGTATACCATTCTACATTCCTACAAGCAATGAGTAAGAGTTCCTATTGCTCCACATCTTCACTAGTATTTGGTGTTATTGATATTTTAGATTTTAGCCATTCTAATAGGTGTGTAGTAGCATCTCACTTTTGTTCTAATTTACAAATGCCTAATGACATATGATGTTGAGCATCTTTTCATATGCTTTTTTTGTCATTTGTATATCTTCTTTGGTGAAGTGTCTGATCAGTTCTTTTGCCCCTTTTTAAATTCGATTGTTTTCTTATTGTTGAGATTTAAGGGTTCTTTTGTCTTTTGGATACAAATATTTTATCAGATAAGTCTTTTGCAAATACTTTGTTCCAGTCTGTGGCTTGTCATCTTATTCTCTTGACAGTGTCTTTTGTAAAGCAGAAGTTTTTGATATTAATGAAGTCCTACTTACCAAACTTTCGTGGATCATGTTTTTGGTGCTAAGTCATTGCCAAACCCAAGGTTACCTGGATTTTATCTTACATTATCTTCTAGATGATTTATAGTTTCATCTTCTACATTTTGGTCTATGATCTATTTAGAGTTAATTTTTATGAAATATGTAAGGTCTGTGTCTGGATTCCTTTTTTCTTCTATTGGCATGTCCAGTTGCTCCAGCATCATTTACTGAAAAGGCTGTCTCTTTCCCATTGGGTTGCCTTTGCTCCTTTGTGAAAGACCAGTTGACTATATTTTTGTGAGTCCATTTTTGTGCTGTCTCTTCTATTTCCATTGATCTATTTGTCTATTTTTTGACCAGTACCATACTGTCAGGATTACTGTAGCTTCATAGAGTAAGTCTTATAGTTGGGTAGTGTCAGACCTCCCGTATTGTTTTCTTCGTCAGTATTCTGTTGGCTGTTTTGAGTTTTTTGCCTTTCTATATAAACTTTAGGATCAGTTTGTCCATATCCACAAAATTACTTACTGGGATTTTGATTGGGGTCGCATTGAATCTATAGATCAAGCTGGAGAAAACTGACATCTCAACAATATTGAGTCTTCCTATACATGAACATGGAGTATCTCTCCATTTATTTAGCTTCTTTGATTTCTTTCATATGAGTTTTGTAGTTTTCCTCATATACTTTTTGCTCACATTTGTTATATTTATACTGAAGTATTTCATTTTTCATTGTTAGTTTAAATGGTGGTATATTTTTTATTTCAAATTGCATATTGTTTATTGGTGGTACGTGGGAAAGTAGTTGACTTTTGTATATGACCTTGTATGCTGCAACTTGCTGTAATTGCTTTTTAGTTCTAGTAGGGTTTTTTGTTGATTTTTTTTCCAGATTTTCTATATAGACAATTATATCACCTGCAAACAAAGACAGTTTTATTTTGTCCTTTCTAGAATGGATACCTTTATTTCCTTGTTGCATTAGCTATGACTTCTAGTACAGTGTTGAATATGATGTGATAAAAGAGGACATCCTTGCCTTGTTCACAGTTTAGTTTCCCACCATTAAGTATGTTGTTAACTTTAAGGTTTTTTATAGGTGTTTGTAATCAAGTTGAAGTTTTCCTCTATTCCTAGTTTGCTGGGAGTTTTTGTAATGAATAGGTGTTGGATTTTGTTAAATGATTTTTTTTCATCTGCCATCATTTGATTTTTCTTCTTTAGCTTGTTGATGTGATGGATTACATTAACTGATTTTCAAATGTTGAACCAGCTTTCCATACCCAGAATAAATTCCACTTGGTTATGTTGTATAATTGTTTTTATACATTGTTGGGTATGATTTGGTAATATTTTGTTGAGGATTTTGGTATCTATATTCAGGAAAGAGGGTGGTCTGTAGTTTTCTTGTACTGTCTTTGGTTTTGATATTAGAATGGTGCTGTTTCCATGGAATGAGTTAGGAAGTATTCCCTCTACTTCTGTTTTCTGGAAGAAATTATAGAGAATTCACATCATTTCTTCTTTAAGTAGTTAGTAAAATTCACCAGTGAAACCATTTGGACCAGTGCTTTCTGTTTTGGAAGGTTATTATTGAATCAATTTATTTAGTAGATACAGACCAATTCAATTTATCAATGTATCTTGTATAGGAAGGGATCTTTTAAGGAATTTGTCCATTTCATCTAAGTTATCAAATTTGTTGGACTAGAGTTGCTCAATACTATCCCTCAATTATGTTTTAATGTTCATAGGAACAGTACTGAAGGCCTGCCTTTCATTCCTGATGTTAGTAGTTTGTCTTCGTCCTTTTTTGCTTGATTAGCCTGACTAGAGACTTAGCAATTTTATTGCTCTTTTCCAAGAGCCAGCTTTTGGTTTTGTTGATTTCCTTTTTTCAGTTTCATTGATTTCTGCCCCAAGTTTTATTCTTCTGCTTACTTTGGATTTAATTTGCACTTTTTTTTGCGCTTTTTTTTTCTATTTTCCCAAGATGGAAACTTAGATTATTCATCTTAGATCTTTCTTTTCTAATATTTGCATTCAGTGCTATAAATTTCTTTTTAAGTGCTGCTTTTGCTGCATCCCACAAATTTTGATACATTGTATCTTCATCTTTATTTAGTTCAAAATATTTAAAAATTTCTCTTTAGTCTTTGACCCATGTGTTATTTAAAAGCATGTTGTTTAATCGTTCAGATATGCCTACTGTCATTCTGTTAGTGATTTCTGATTTAATTCCATTTTGCCTAGGGCATACTTAGTGCGATGTGTATTTTTAAAAATTTGTAAAGGTGTGTTTTATGGCCCAGAGTGTCATTTATCTCGGTGAATGATCTGTGCAAGTTTGAAAAGAATGTGTATTCTGCTCTTGTTGGATGAAGTATCCTCTAGGTGTCATTTAGATATAATAGAGGATGCATCTATTTTTGCTTGCCATTCTATCAGTTTTTGCCTCAGGCATTTTGATATTTTGTTATTAGGTGCATACACAATTAAGGATTGTTACATCTTTTTGGAGAATTGACCTCTTTATAATTATGTAATGCCCCTCTTTTATTCCTGGTTCCTGTTAATTTTCCTTGATCTGAAGTGTGCTTTATCTGAAATTAATATAGTTACTCTATTCCAGCTTAGCTTTGATAAGGGTTAAGATGGTATATATTTCTTCATCCATTTACATATAATTCATTGTGTCTTTATATTTAAAATTGGGTCTGTAATTGGATCATCTTTTAAAAATCCATTCTGACAATCTCTTTTTTTAAAATGCCATCAGATTCAGCCATGATGACAATCTATGTTTTAATTGGTATGGACTATTCACATTTAAAATGATTAATTGATATTGTTGGATTAATATTGACCATATGTGTAACTGTTTTCTGTTCATTTCCTTTCTTCTTTGGTTTTTGCTTTTATTTTACTTTTTCTTCAATCTTTTTCTTCCTTCTCTGGCTTTAATTAAACATTTTATATGATTTTGCTTTTTCTAATCATTTAACATTCCAATTATACTTTTTAATTTTTAAGTGGTTGCCATAGAGTTTGCATTATACATTTATAGGCAGTCTAATTCCACTTTAATATAACACTATTACTGCTTCATGGGGGTGGTACACATAACAGTATTCCCAATTCATTCCCCCTATCACTCACACACTGCTGTGATTCATTTCACCTATTTATAAGCTTTAATTACCTAATACATTGTTGCTGTTATTATTTTGAAGAAACTTATCTGTTAGATCATTTAAGAATAAAAATATTTTATTTTACATTAATTTATTCCTTCTCTAACATTGCTTCCCAATTAAATGTAAATCTGAGGTTTTGACCAATATCATTTGCATTCTCTCTGGAAAACTTTATTTAAAAACAATTCTTGCAAGATCCATGTACTAGCAACAAATTTCCTCAATTTTTGCTTTTGTAGAGAGTGTATGTTTTTCCCTCACTTGTAAAGGACAGTTTCACTAGGTGCAGAATTCTAGGTTGGTGGATTGTTTTTTTTAACAGTTTAAATATTTCATTCCACTCTGTTCTTGCTTGCATTCACTGTTATTTTTATTTTTGTTCCTTTATAGGTGATTCCCCTGGCTTCTTTTAAGATTATTTTTGTCTTTGATTTTTGTAGTTTGAATATGATATGCCAGGCTGTAACTTTTGGGAGTTTTTTGTTGTTGTTGTGTTTTTGTTGTTTCTTTTGTTTTGTTTTTTCTACTTGGTGTCCTCTAAGCTTTCCTGGATCTGTGGTTTGATGTTGTCATTAATTTTAGAAAATTCTTAGCCTTTATTATTTCAATTATTTTTCCTGTTCCTTTTCCCTTTTCCTTATGGTATTCCCACTATGTATACATACGTTACACCTTTTGTAATTCTCCCATATTTCTTGCATATTCTTTTCCCTTTTAAATTCATTTTGTTCTTTGCTTTTCACTTTGTGAAGTTTTTGCTGACATACGTCTTCAAGCTCACTGATTCTTTTCTATTTTGTGTCCTGTCTACTGATGAGCCTATCAAAGACATTCTTCATTTCTGTTAGAGTGTTTTTGATTTCCTGTACAACCTTTTGATTCTTTCTTAGAGATTCCTCTCTCTTTGTTTATATTACCCACCTTTTCTTGCATGCTGTCTGCTTTTTCCATTAGAGCCTTTGGCATTTTAAATTCCTAGTCTGATAATTCTAAAATCTCTGCCTTAGCTGAGTCTGGTTCCGATGTTTACTTTGTCTATTCAGACTCTTCTTTGCCTTTTGGCATGCCTTGTAATTTTATTTGAAAGCTAGACACAATGCATTAGATGATAAATATACCTTTAATGTGAGATTTTATGTTTATCTGGCTAGGAGTTGGCTGTCTTAAATGTTAGTTGTAGCTGTAGGTGTCAGAGGCTAGAATTTCCTCTAGAACCTGCTAAACGGGGGCCAGACAAATTTTAGGGGATAAGGCCATATGAACAAAAAATTTTAATGAATCAGGTTCACATATCATGTAACTTCTACTAGTTACATTGAGGTTGTTCATTAAATATCAGTGTGATCTACTTTTCCCCTCTAAATGTTTTATCTCCTAGAGGATTTAGTTAAGAGGATTTATCTCTTCGATTAGATTAGTGGAGTTGAGACTGCATGTCAATTGCTCTTTCATATATTCTTTAATTTGCTTTCAGTTCTGTGTGCTTCAGCCATGAAATAAGGTAAAACAAGTTTGTTTTGTGGATATTATGATCTCTAGCTTTTAGATGTCTGTTATTGAAAATGACAATGACATATAGTCCCTTTCTGTGTCATACCTTTCCATGTTTATACTTTCAAACTATTATATTAGGTAAAAACGACATTTCTTACAAATATTACATTATGTAACAGTCTTGCATACGGAATCTTCTGTGTGTCTGTTTTTCATATAGATTAGTCATAACTCTTGCTTTACTTTCTCAGGATCCATATTCAGCTATGTTGCAAGGATTGGATTAAATAGGCTGTTTTCTGTTGAGGTTACTCTTTGATGCCCAGAGCAAACTTTATATACAAACCAGAAGCATTTTGTTTATACAATGGAAATCTTTAATGACATTTGCTTTGTTGCCTAGGCCTAATTTTCATGAATTAATAATGTATACAATATAAAATAATTTTATTTGATCAACTTACATAACTGCTTTGTTGTTTGATATTTTTCCTTTAATGAGAATAGAAACTTGAGTTCTGTGAGGATTCTACCACTACCCTGATAATCTTTATACAAATTGTCTGAGTACCCTTAATGCAGGCAAACCCCAGAATTGGGGCTCAGCCTGGGAGGGTTCTTGGCTTCGTGCAGGAAAGAATTTAAGAGTGAGCTGACAGCAAAGTGAAAGCAAGTTTATTAGAGCAACAGAGTACAGGAAAATGGTTGCTCCATAGACAGAGTAGTAGCAGCAGCCCTTTCAGCAGCAGTGGATTTCTGGCTAGCTATATGGCTATTCCTTGATTAGTTGTAAAATAAGGGGTGGGTTATTCATGAATTTCCTGGAAAAGGGATGAGGAGTTCCTGGAACTAAGGGTTCTTCCTCCTTTTAAGCCATATAAAGCAACTTCCAGGAGGTGCCATGGCATTTGTAAATGGTGCTGGTGGGAGTTGCTTTTAGCATGATAATGCATTATAATTAGTGTATAATGAGCAATGAGGGCAACTAGAGGTTGTTTTCATCACCATCTTGATTCTAGCTGGTTTTGGGTGGTTTCTTTGCTGCATTCTGTTTTGCTCAGAACCTGTTTTAGTGGGGCCTCGTGACCAGTGCTTGGAAAATAATTCATGCCAATCTCCTACCTTACCTTGTCCGGTTTTCTTTTATCTTTGTTTTGCCTTGCTAATCAAATCTCTCTTTAGTGTTCCCCGTCTTTATTTTTTTCTCTCCTGATTCTTTTGTGAATAGAGAAGCAATTAAAGGAACAAAATTCATTTTTACTTGTTTAGATATATTGGGCACTTCTTGGCAGCACTGCTCATAAAGCGCTTAGTTAGCAGAGGCCACTCTGAAAGAGGTGAATTTATTAAGGAGTTTAGATATTAAAAAGCCTGAAAGAATTGGGTTCCTCAGATGACTAGTCATGATCATAATGGGAAAAGTGATAATTAAATCTAGAACTTGAGGTCCTTAGCAAACTGACTATATTGACCAGTAATTTTGGCACCATGTAGATACAGCATACTTTTGGTAGTCCTTTATGGCAATTTTACTTTTTACTTAACTCTGTTCTTCAGTTAGCGTCCCAAATTGTAGTTTTCTGCTAAAAATTAAATGAATACCATTTTGTAATGATATACCAGTCTCTGATAATTCAAGAGCCTAGCAGATTATCTATATGATTTAAATTTTTGATCTAAGAAAGAAAAAAAGTTTTATAAGTTCCTAAGGCTGGGCATGGTGGCTCATTCCTGTAATCCCAGCACTTTGGGAGGCCGAGGCAGGCAGATCACTTGAGGCCAGGAGTTTGAGACCTTCCTGGCCAACATGGTGAAACCCTATCTCTACTAAAAATACAAAAATTAGCTGGGCATGGTGGTTCGTGCCTGTAGTCCCAGCTACTCGGGAGGCCGAGGCATGAGAATCACTTGAACATGGGAGGCGATAGTTGCAGTGAGCCAAGATCACGCCACTGCACTCCAGCCTAGGCGACAGAGTGAGACTCCATCTCAAAAAAAAAAAAAAAAAAAAAACATTTAAAGTTCCTTTATTTCTCGTGTACTTAGTGTGCACATTGCAGTCAGATTAAATATACCTTTTGTCACAAGATTACAATCTTATAAATATAACCAGTTTCTTAATTTTTAAAAAGTAACAAGGGTATGAAACTTCATATTGGGTTGATTTTTATTGAAATACACTGTGATTCAGCCTTATTTTTAGACATTTCCTGCCCCCAGGGAGCCGGGTCTGTGGTATGATGCTGGCTTTATTTCTTTTAATTTTAATGTACATTCAATGGAATGTACTCTTTTTAGTATACAGTTCCATAATTTTTAACACGTGCATATTCATGTAATTACCACCACAGTCAGGATACAGACAAGTGCTATCACCCCAAAAATCTCCCTTTTGTTACCTCTTTATAGTCATACCCTCTCCAGACCCCTAGCTGCTGGGAAACATTGATTTGTTCTCTATCACTATAGTTTTCTCATTTTGAGAATGCCATATAAATGGAATCATGTAGTATATAACCTTTTGAGCTGATTTCTCACATTAAGCATGATGTCTTGGTCATTTATCCATGTTATTGGATATACCAGTTTGTTTCTCTTCATTGCCAAATAGCATTCCATGGTATGGATATAACAGAGTTTGTCCATTCACCCATTCAACAACATTGGGTTCTTTCCACTTTTTAGTGATTATAGATTATAACTAGAGCTGCTTTAAACATTCAGACACAGGTTTTTGTGTGAACCTGAGTTTCCATATCTCTAGAATAAACACTTAAGAGTGGAATGCTAGGTCATGCTAAACACATTTTTAACTCAATAAGAAACTGCCAAGCTGTTTTCCAGAGTAGTTCTCTTTGTATTCCCACCAGCAGTATATGAAGGAGTTCCTGTTGCTTTGCTTCTTTGTCAACACTTGGCATTGTCAGGTGAATGGTGGTATCTTGTGGTTTTAATTTACATTTCTCTTAAGGCCTGGGATATTGAGCAGCTTTGTGTGTATTTAGTTTACATTTGTATATTTTCCTTTTGTGAAGTGTCTGTTTAAGCATGTTGTCCATTTTTTAATTGGGCTGTATGTTTTTCCTCTCAACTTTAGTGAATTCTTTATATATTCTGATATGAAACCTTTACCAGATATATGATTTGCAGATATATTCTCCCAGTCTATAGCTTGTTTTTTAATCCCCTTAATAGTATTTTATGTAGAACAAATGTTTTTAATTTTGATGAATTTCAGTTTATTATTTTTTCCTTTATGGATTATGCTTTTGTTGTCATGTCTGATAACTATTTGCCTAACTCAAGGTCATTAAGATTTTCTCTTTTGTTTTCTTCTAAATGTTTTATATATTTTTCTTTTACATTTAGATTGTGCCACGTTTTTTAAAAAATATGTACTGAACTAAAGTGCTACAGTTTGAATTCTTGTATGAGGTTTAGGTAGAAATTAAATTTTTTTCCAATTGTTCCAACACCAAATTGAATTTTTTTCCAATTGTTCCAACACCAAGGCTATCCTTTCCCCATTCAATTTGCTTTGTTTCCTATTGCTGCTGTAACAGATTATCACAAACATAGTAGCTGAAAACACCACAAATTTATTATCTTACATTTCTGGAGGTCAGAAATCCAAAATTAGGTTTCACTGGGTCGAAATAAAGATATTTGGCATGGCTGTGCTCCCTCCAAAAACTCTTGAGGAAAACCTATTTCCTTGCCTTTTCCTGCTTCTAGAGTTCACCTCCATTCCTTGGCTCAGGGCCTCTTATTCCATCTTCAGCATCAACAGCATGTTCAATCTCTCTCTGACTCTGACCCTTCTGCTTCCCTTTGTCTTATCCTCTCTCAACTTTGACTCTCCTACTTTTCTCTTATAAGTACTCCTGTAATTAGATTTGGCCCACCCACATGATCAAGGATAAAGAACATAATCATGTTCTTCGGCTTAATCACATCTGCAAAGTTCATTTTGCTATGTAAGGTCATCTTTATAGGTTCTGGAAATTGGTACATGAATATCTTTGGGGAGCCATTATTCTTTCTACCATAATGATTATATATGGGATGTTTTTCTGGAATCTATTCTGTCTCATTGATCTTTGTGTTTCTGCATTCACCAGTACCACACTATTTTTATATTTGATATATATATATATATATTTTTTGTAGTTTTATAGTAAGTTTTAAAGCCAGGTAGGATGATTCTTCCAACTTTCTTCCCTTCTTTTCAAAATTGTTTTTTTGCTATTCCAGTTTTTTTGCCTCTGCATATAAATTTTAGAATAAACTTTTCTATAGCTATTAAAGCTCTTCTATCAAAGAAGCCTGATGATGTTTTAAATGAAATTTTATTAAAAATGTAGACCAGTTTGGGTAGAATTGACATCCCTACTAGGTCGTGTCTTCCATTGGATGAATGTAGTATGTTTCTCCATTTATTTAGCTTTTCTTTGATTTATTTCATCAGCATTGATAGCTTTCAGCATACAGACATGATACATGTTTGATTATACCAGTGGTTCCCAACCAGGGGTGATTTTGACCCCATGAGGACATTAGGCAATGTCTGGAGACATTTTTATAGGTCACAACCAGAGGAGGTAGGGTATGCTACTGGCGTGTATTGGGTAGAGGTTAAGGACACTGCTAAACATCATACAATGCACAGAATAGCTCTTCCCGCAAGAAATAATTATGGAACCCAAACTGTCAGTAGTGCTGGAGGTTGAGACCCTGAGTTAGATTTATACTTAAGAATTTTTTTTATTTGATGAGGGCAATGTCAATAATTTTCTTTTTTAAATTTTGGTTTCTAACTGTTCATTGCTAATATGTTGATATATTAGTAGTTATTGTTTTTTGTTGATCATTGTAATATATTAATAATAATATTGGTATCATGTATATATTTGGATTTCAGTCTACCATTTTATTATGTGTTTTCTGATAAATTTATTTTGTTACTTGGTTTTACCTTTACTGTCACCTTTTATGTTATTTGAACAGATTTTACTATCCCATTTTAATTTACTATGTATTTTAGTTTATCTCTTTATATAATTTTGTAGTGGTTACTCTAGAAATTATAATATACATAAGTAACTTTTCACAGTCTGCTTAGGATGAATATTTTACTACTTCAAATGAAATCTAAAAACTTACTACTCTATAAGTTCCCTTACCTTCCCCCTTTATATTTACAATTGTTTCATATATCTTGATATATTGTAAACCCCATCAGTCAGTAATCTTTTTTATTGCTCTATGGAATCTTTCTAGAGAGATATAAATTTTGCTTTTAACCATCAAACATATTTTTAAAGAACTTAAGAATAGGTTATTATATTTACACAGATATTTACCATTTCCATTGCTCTTCCTTCATTCCTGATATTCCAGGTTTCCTTCTGCTTTTACTTCTTGTATGAAGAATTTTCTTTAGCAGTTCTTTTAAAGCAGACCTTCTGGTAACTAATTCTCTTAGTTTTCCTTAATCTGAAAATGTCTTGATATTCCCTTCATTCACAAAGGCTAATTTTGCCCAGTGTATGGTACTAGGTTGGCAGTTCTTTTCTTTCACCACTTGAAAAATGTTGTCCCACTTAACTGCTGGCCTCTGTGGAAATCTGCTGTCTTAAGATTATTTTTCCCTTATACATAACGTGTTTTTATCTAGCTGGTTTTAATATTTTTTTCTCTGTCTTTAGCTTTCATAAGTTTAATTATGATGTGTCTTGGTGTGCATTTCTTTGGGTTTATCCACATTTGGGTTACTCAGCTTCTTGAAATTATAGGTTTATGTCTTTTGCCAAATTTGGGAAATTTTCAGCCATTATTTCGTTGGTACTTTTTTGTGCCCCACACTCTTCTGGGACTCAATAAAGGATGGTTAAGTGTTTTGTTACAGCTCCGTAGGTTCCCGAGACTCTGTTGGCTTTTTTTTTTCTTTAGTCTATTTTCTCCCTGTTGTTAAGCTTAGGTAGCATCCCAGCATCTGCTGTGTATTTTAATGATATTGTTGACTGCTAGAACGTCTGCTTGGTTGCTAAGACTCTTGTATACCTTACCTTGAAATCTTGATTGGTAAGATTTATATAGCTTCTATCAGTTGTAGCTAAACTTAACAAAGATGGATGGCATAATAATGGAACATTAACAAGAGCTGGGATTTCAGTGTTTTTATTAAGCCTGATAGAATTGTTTTCACATATTATTAATGTGCATCAATTTAATTTCTTCAGAAAAACTTTGGCAGTCTGACAAACTTCCTGTTTCTAAGCGATGGTTGATGTTTTTCATACTATAATTGCAGAAAATGTAGAATGTGAACGATTAAACATTTGCCTTGAATATATGAAAGCATTGTATTCCTAATTATTGTTCTACAGGTTCATTAATACTTGCCTCTGTCTTCTCCATTTTGCCATGGAGCCCATCCGTTGAGATTTCATATGTCAATTATTATATTTTTCAGTTCTATATTTTTCATTTGGTTCTTTATATCCTTTATTTCCTGAGACTTCTATTTTTTCACTTATTTCAAGCATGTTCATAAATATTCCTTGAAGCACTTTTATGATGGCTACTCCAAAATCTTTCAGATAGTTGTAATGTTTGTGTCATCCTGATGTTAGTGTCTAGTAATTGTATTGTCTTATTCAAACTGATATCTTATTGGTTCTTGATATGATTTTTTAAATTGAAACCTGGACATGTAGAGTATTATTAGACTCTGAATCTTATATAAATCTTCTGTTTAGCAGGCCTCCTGTGTCACCACTTCAGTGGAGCAGAGGTGCTGCCTCATTACTGTGGGTGGAGATGAGAATCCAGGTTCCTACTTGGGCCTCTATTGACTCCTGGCAGAAGAGATTACTCATTACTGCTGAATGGAGTGAGAAGTTAGACTCCTGAGTAGAATAAAAGGCAGTAGACTGGGCGAAATATTTGCAAACCAGATATCCAACAAAGGCCTTATACTTAGAATATATAAAGAACTCTTAAAACTCAACAGCAGAAAAACAAACAATCCAATTATAAAATGCATAAAAGACATGAACAGATATTTCACCAAAGAGAAGATATAGATTGCAAATAAGCACATTAAAAAGTGTTCAACATCAATGAGGTATCAATATGCACCTATTGGAACACTTTTGAAATTAAAAAAAAAATGATAATACCAAATGTTTGTGAGGGTGCAGAAGAACTGGGTCACTCATACTTTGCTGGTTATTATAAAATGATACAGCAGGCCAGGCGTGGTGGCTCACACCTGTAATCCCAGCACTTTGGGAGGCCGAGGCAGGAGATCACTTGAGCCCAGGAGTTTGACACCAGCCTGGCCAACATGGTGAAACCCCATCTCTACCAAAAATACAAAAATTAGCTGGATCTGGTGGTGTGCACTTGTAGTCCCAGCTACTCAAGAGGCAAAGGCAGGAGAATCGCTTGAACCTGAGAGGTGGAGGTTGCACTGAGCTGAGATCATGCCACTGCACTCCTTCCTGGGCAACAGAGTGAGACTCTGTCTCAAAAATATAAAATAGAATGATACAGCAACTCTAGAAAGAGTGTGGCAGGTTTTAGTAAGGTCAGCATAGAGATGCCATATGACTTAGCAATTGGACTCTTGGGTCTTTTCCCAGATGAATGGAAACTTATATCCACCTGTATGAGAATGTTGATAACATCTTTACTCATAGTAGCCTAAAGCTGGAAACAACCAAAATGTCCTTTGGGGTGACTGAATAAATTCTAGTACATCAATGGAATAATCCTTAGCAATAGCAAATGATGAGCTATCAATACATGCAACAGTCTTGATAAACTTTGAGCGCATTATGCTGAATAAAACAAAAGCTGATCCTAAAAGGTTATGTATGATTCCATTTCTAGAATATTCTCAAGATGAGTAAACTGTAGAGATCAAGAGCAAATTAATTAGTGGTTGCCAGGGTAAAGGGACTGGGGTGAGGCAGGTAGAACGGGGGTGAATACGAAGTGGTGGCATAATGGATTTCTCTTCTGGTAATGGAATAGTTTTGTATCTTGATTGTGGTTCTGGTTACAGATCTGAACGTGTGATAAAATTGTATAGAACCACACAGACAGACACATACGTACTACACACACATGCACATGAATACAAGCTAAAAGTTGGTGAAAACTGAATGAGTTCTCTAGTCCAGTAGTTAACAGTAATGTGCCGATGTTAACTTTCTGGTTTTGATACTGAACTACAGCGAAATAAAATGTCATTAGGAGATGCTGGGTGAAGGGTACATGGGTCTCTTTGTACTACGTACTGTTTTGCAGCTTTCTATGAGTCTCATTATTTCAAAATAAAAAAAGTTTTTTTTTTTTTAAAGATTCTCATTTGCCTGGAATGGTTTAAATCTAGTTCTGCTAAAGGCAGGATATTGGGGAAAACCACTATTTGCTATTCCCACCCCCAAAATATCACAAAGCAAATAAAACTTACACTATATATTAATAAAAACATCTACATGTAGTATCCTTCTTATTTCTTTGCTTTTTAACATATATGGCATATTTCTTACCTTTTTAAAATAACTTCTATGGGAAAACTGACAGTATTCAGTTATTATTAGAGGTAGTGCCATGTTTTTTGCGTGTGCTAACTGCCCTTTTTCTGCCACTACACAATGCAGATGACACTCACATGTCCTGAACACTTACAAGGATGTTCTCTAGTTTGACCAAATCCAAAAACATTTTCAAGGAAGTAAAATTGCACAACTTTATTGGTGATACATTAGTTTTAGGCGTCATTCACTACAGCTTTGGAAAAGGTATAATGGGCTGTGAGTTATGAGAATTGCATGCTAGCTGTAACTATCACTTTTTTTCCTACTGAAGAAAGTGTATTGGATTGCAGGTGAGGGAATGTATCCTTAAATGGAAAACCTGGAATCTGCTCAAATTTATTTAAATTACTTTTGATATACTTTACAACTATAGCTGGTTTAAACAGTGCCTTTGAGAGCATCCATTTTAGGGTGCAAAAGAAGTGAAATATATTGTCCCTGCCTTATAAGCTGCTAATGTGGCTATGGTATACTAGAAAAAATTTTAACTTCAAGTGTCAGACCTGTATTTTAATCTCAGCTCTGCTGCTTACCAGACAAGTCATTAAACCTTGTAGAACCTGAGTTTCCTCAACTATAGAGATAAAATCTATTTTGTAAAATTTTTATTCCTTTCATCCCTCACATTTGTGGAAGGTACCTACCTTTCACCATACCTGATTCATCTAGCTGTTGTTCAGTAAATGTCAGTTTTGTCACAAAAGGTTTATACATTATTTGGGTGATAGATACACTAAAATCCCAGACCTCACCAGCACGCGATATATCCATGTAACAGAACTGCACTTGTACCCCTCAAATTTATACAAAAAGGATGGAAATATATCCATGCATATATACATACAAAATGAATCAGAAATATATCATAAAAGTGATAAATGTTGAGGTATAAACTATAACAAAAAGATAGAAAATGGAGAGTGCCAAATTGGCTGCATGTTTCAGAGAAAGCGTTATGATAGAAATGGGATTAAAACTGGGCTTTGAAGAGTGACGAGGTAGATAGGGGAGAGGAGACCATTTCAAGAAGAAGCAAGACCTGTAATCTCAGCACTTTGGGAGGCCGAGGCGGGCGGATCACCAGGTCAGGAGTTTGAGACCAACCTGACCAACATGGTAAAACCCTGTCTCTACTAAAAATACAAAAATTAGCTGGGTGTGGTGGTGCATGCCTGTAATCTCAGCTACTCAGGAGGCTGAGGCAGGAGAATCGCTGGAACCCAGGAGGTGGAGGTTGCAGTGAGCCGAGATTTCACCACTGCACTCCAGCCTGGGTGACAGAGCGAGACTCCATCTCAAAAAGAAAAAAAAAAAAAAAGCAAAGAAGCAAGAACCTAAGGTTATATGGCTACAAGGGAATCAGATTTGAGAAATTTATGCTATTTGAGACCTACCATATATTCTATTAGATTTTGGAAGTCAGAAAGCTTAATGTTTAAGCAGTTTATCTCATAATGTTACATTCTTAAAAGCATCCCAACATGTGCTGTGTATTTTAATGATATTGTTGAATACTAGAATGCCTGCCTGGTTGGTAAGACTCTTGTATACGTTACCTTGGAATCTTGGTAAGAGTTACATAGCTTCTATCAGTTATAGCTAAACTTTGCAAAGATAGATGGCATAATAATGGAGCATTAACAAGATCTGGGATTTCAGTGTTTTTATTAAGGCTTATAGAATTGTTTTCACATGTTATTAATGTGCATCAATTTAATTTCTTTGAAGAAACTGGGAGTCTGACAAACTTTGTGTTCCTAAATGATGGTTGATGTTTTGGATACTATAACTGCAGAAAATATAGAATGTGAATGATGAAACATCTGCCTTGAATATATGAAAACATCATGCTTCTAATTTTCTTTTTAAGTTTTATTTTGATGTATTCTCATGGAGAAATAGGTTCATTATTGAAGGCTTAGTTTTGATAATAATTTGGCTTTGTTTTATATGGTATTGGGGCAAAGAAGCTTTCTGTAGGACAAATGGATTTATCAGTGTTTTTTCCAATGCTGAATCAGCCACCTACACTTGTAATTCATCTGCTTTTGTGATCTGGTTTGCTGTGTAATTTAGTTTACCATTATTTTGGTGACCAAATTATTTTAAAAATATTTATTGAATGCCTACTGTATAAGAGCATTATATTCAGCATGGGTGGGACAAAAAGTAAAATGACACAGACCCTCAAGGATCCAGTAGGAAAGGGAAATATATACACAAATAACTACAGTGTAAGACAGTTTGCCATAGTGTCATGAGCTTTGTAGGATTTTAGATAATGGAGACAGCATTTTTGAGTGGCAGATCTGGGATGATTTCATGGAAGCAGAAGCATTTGACTAATTCACATAGCTTATAAATGAATATTAACATGGCCGTGTGAAGTATGAAGCCTGAAATGACAGCTCTCCCAATGTCAAAGATGTTGTCTTTATGAATGGGGAAAATCACTCTAATACCAGTAAGTGGTAAATATGTAAACATTACCATAAGTACTAATTTAAGGTAAATATTTGTACTTTTATAAATAAGTATTTTGTATATAATGGGTAATTGATGTTTTTATGTTTTTAGGCCATGAATATTGTGGTTCCCTTCATGTTTAAATATGCTGTAGACAGCCTCAACCAGATGTCGGGAAACATGCTGAACCTGAGTGATGCACCAAATACAGTTGCAACCATGGCAACAGCAGTTCTGATTGGCTGTATGTGTGATTCTTTAATCTGTCTGCAGGTGTTGACTTTCTCAAGGAGGTTTCATCATATTTGAGCAGATGACCTTTTCACTACAAACACAACTTAGCGTTTTGGATGTTTGTTGTTGTATGTGAGATGTTTTGTATGTGTTTTTAAAAACTATTCTGTATGATACACTTTCAAAAAATTCCATGATAACAGTAGCGTTTTTACAAGTTCTAGAAAACAATAATATAAAATAAGACATTAAATTCATAACAACCACTTCTAATAGGCTTTTTGTAACATCCATTTCCACAAAGGTCAATTATTTTCTTGCTGGCATTGTTAGCTATTAAATAGGAAATAGCTAAATAAAAATATATATGTACATAAATGCTTTATTAAAATATATTCATTAGTAATGACACAAATCTACAATTTGAAAAGAACAGAATATGAATGCTGTGTGTCCCATGCATTAGAAAAGACACTATGAGATTTGGGAGACATTAGCAGGGGTATGCCTTTAGTCAAGGCACTTGATTTTTCAGGGTCTCAATTTTATCAGTTGTTATTTAGGAAGATTAAATTAGATAAAAAACCTCAACAGACACTTCACATTTATCCACAGTAATGCCATGTGGGCTATTATTTAAGTATTTTATTTGGAAAAAATATCTTTTAATGTCTGAAACCTGGAGGAAATAACACTGAAGGGATTCATAGTGGTAGAAAAGTTAATACTCATTAGGCTAGATTATTTCTAGGTTTCTTTTATTGTAAATATTCTGTGATATATTCATTCACTGAATTATTCATTGTACATTTTCTGAGCCCTTGTCATTTCTATACTCCTTTGATTCTAATATTGTTACATCCTATTTTTTCTTTTGAATGTATTCTTAGATGGTGTATCAAGAGCCGGAGCTGCTTTTTTTAACGAAGTTCGAAATGCAGTATTTGGCAAGGTAGCCCAAAATTCAATCCGAAGAATAGCCAAAAATGTCTTTCTCCATCTTCACAACCTGGATCTGGGTTTTCACCTGAGCAGACAGACAGGAGCTTTATCTAAGGCTATTGACAGAGGAACAAGGGGTATCAGTTTTGTCCTGAGTGCTTTGGTATTTAATCTTCTTCCCATCATGTTTGAAGTGATGCTTGTCAGTGGTGTTTTGGTAAGTTAAACATTTTTCATAACAAGCTTTTATCTTAAATTCTCATTAGTAGCAATTGAATATTTGAAGCTGTTGTACTGTTGCATGCTCATGAGTTTGAAAGCAAAATTCCATGATGCCAGAAACATTATGCAGTTTAATTATTTTGCCACAAGCTTCAATGGACTGCTCAAATTCTTTATCGTGTTGTTATTGTAAATAACTTCAATTCTGCACATAGATTAGTCATCAACTAGTACTTACAAAGGTTTTTTTTAAGCAGAGATTTTTGTATATGGCATTGGACTAATATGCTTAGAATATCTAGGTTTCTCATCACCATTCATAACATTTTAGGCAATTTCACCTTTTTTTTTTTTTTTCTCTGTTTCAACTTTTAGCTTCAGGGGGTACCTGTGCAAGTTTGTTACATGGATAAATTATGTGTCACTGGGGTGTGGTGTACAAATTATTTCATCACCAGGTAGTGAGCATAGTACCTAATACGTAGTTTTTTGACCTTCACCCATCTGCCACCCTCCACCCTCAATAGGCCCCA
Organism: Nomascus leucogenys; assembly: GCF_006542625.1. Classification (NCBI taxonomy): domain Eukaryota; kingdom Metazoa; phylum Chordata; class Mammalia; order Primates; family Hylobatidae; genus Nomascus; species Nomascus leucogenys. Next base: position 66,223,706 of record NC_044406.1, on the reverse strand, counting down.
GTGTCCATTCCCCTCATTGTGTCTGTGTGTACTCATTGTTTAGCTCTCACTTATAAGTGAGAAAATGTGGTATTTGGTTTTCTGTTCCTGAGTTAATTCACTTAGGATAATGGTCTCCAGATGCATCCATGTTGCTGCAAAGGACATGACTTTGTTTTTATGGTGTACATGGGCCACATTTTCTTTATTTAGTCCACCATTGATCGGCATCCGTGTGTTTGCTATTGTGAATAGTGCTGCAATGAACATACACATTTGTATGTCTTTATGGCAGAATGATTTATGTTCTTTTGAATATATATACCCAGTAATGGGATTGCTTGATCAAAATGGTAATTCTGTTTTAAGTTCTTTGAGAAATCTCCAAACTGCTTCCCTTAGTGGCTGAACTAATTTCCATCCCCACCAGCAGCGTATAAGTGTTCCCTTTTCTCTGCAACCTTGACAACATCTGTTATTTTTTGACCTTTTAATAATAGCCATTCTGACTCATCTGAGATGATATCTCATTGTGGTTTTGATTTGCATTTCTCTAATGATTAGCAATTTCACCTTTTATAGTTAAAAATATATGTATATATTTTTTATTCCTCTTTAGGCTTATTGTACTATCTTCCTATTAGTATTTGATGGTACTATTGATGTAGCAAGTGCAGTTTGACTTTCTTCCCTTGTTTCCTAAAGTAGATTTTCTAAAGTATTTGACTTTTCACCCATCATTCACGTACAAAACTTCCTGCCACCATATTTTTGTTAAAATCTTTTGACCGAGATTTGCTGTTGTGTATTACAAACTGTTTGGCGAGAACAATAACTGTTTCACATTTCTTCTTTGGACTTCCTTTTCTAGTATTACAAATGCGGTGCCCAGTTTGCTTTGGTAACCCTTGGAACACTTGGTACATACACAGCATTCACAGTTGCAGTCACACGGTGGAGGTAATTTATTCCCTAGAAGCCACATAAAATTTAGAAATTGTTATGCTTTTATAACATGTATTTCATGCCTATGCAAATCTTTGTCTTACAGAACTAGATTTAGAATAGAAATGAACAAAGCAGATAATGATGCAGGTAATGCTGCTATAGACTCACTGCTGAATTATGAAACTGTGAAGGTAATATGTTTAATTATACTTTCCTCTGCCTTTCACACTGCACTAAGATTTGATCTACCATTTAATTTAATAGGTACTGTAAATTAGAGCTTCCGGTTAGGATATGATCTCTAGGTGTGATGGAATAATACTATTTTATTGTTTGTCTTTTGTTTAGAAACTATCCTCTCTCCTTCTTGGTTTTGGTTTGGCACTATCAGATTTTTACCTTCTGAATTAATTTATAAGTGATCATAAATACAGTCACACACTGTATAATGATGTTTTGGCATCTATGATGTTGGTCCCATAAGATAATAATGGAATTGAAAAGTTCCTGTCAGCAAGTGACATTGTAGCCATTGTAATGTTGTAGCACAATTCATTACTCTATTACTCCTGTGTTTCTGGTAATGCTAGTGGAAACAAACCAGCTGTGCGACCCATCATTTAATATTTGATAATGATAAACTAGTATGTTAACTAGTATATGTATTTTTACACGTTTAATCATTATTTTAGAGTGTACGCCTTCTACTTCTAAAAACAAAGTTAGCTGTAATATAGCCTCAGGTAAGTCCTTCAGGAGGTATTCCAGAAGAAGGCATTGTTGTCATGGGAGATAACAGCTCCATGCATGTTATTGCCCCTGAAGACCTTCCAGTAAAACGAGTTGTGGAGGTAGAAGACAGTGATATTTGACCCTGACCCTATGTAGGTCTAGGCTAATGTGTGTGATTGTGTCTTAGTTTTTAACAAAAAAATTTAAAAAGTAAAAAAAAAATTAAATAGTAAATAGCCTATAGAATAAGGATATGAAGAAAGAAAATATTTTTGTACAGCTGTACAATTTGTTTGTGTTTTAAGCCAAGTTGTAACAGAGTAAAAAAGTTTTTAAAAATTTAAGTTTGTAAAGTAAAAAGTTACAGTAAGCTAATTTTAATGTATTATTGAAGAAAGAAAATATTAAATAAATTTAGTGTAGCCTAAGCATACAGTGTTTATAAAGTCTACAGTAGTGTACGGTAATGCCCTAGGCCTTCATATTCACTCAGCACTCACTCACTGACTCACCTAGAGCCATTTTCAGTCCTGCAAGATCCATTCATTATAAGTGCTGTCTACAGATATACCATTGCAAATCTTCTTTACCATATTTTTACTGTACCTTTTCTGTGTTTAGATACACAAATACCATTGTGTTACAATTTTCTACAATATTCAATACAGTAACGTGCTGTACAGGTTTATAGCCTAAGAGCAATAGGCTATACCATATAGTCTAGGTGAGATCTAGGTTTGTGTAAGTACACTCTATGATGATTGCACAGTCAAAATTACCTAAAGTATGCATTTCTCAGAACATATCTCTGTTGTTAAGTGATGCATGACTGTATACCGTTAGCATCTTGATTCAGAATGAACAGTAAGCTAATCAAACTGGCATATAAATTCTTGACTCTCTTCTATCCCTAGCATAGTGCTTCCCATTAATTCTTTCATTTATTTGTTCATATTTCCATTTAACAAATAGTTACTAAATGCCTCTTATGTGTTCTAAGTGCTTTCACAGGGGAGGGTGGTAAAAAAAGATTACTTTCTAATCCCTGCTATCCCAGAATTTTATACTGTACTAAGAGAATTTAAGTATGCAGGTGACTAAATAAGAAGGCATAATGTTGTGAGGGTAGTGGGAATTGTCAATTCAGAGTCTCAGGGGAAGGCTTTGTGAAGGAAGTGTCACTGAAGATTTTGTTTTAGATCGGGTTGGAATTAGCTAAGCATTCAGTAAATATTCGTTGGGTGAATTTTGTGGACTTTTCAAATACAGTTCATTATGGAAAACTGCAGGGATATCATAGTCCAATATATTGAGTCAATTTTTAAAATGGAATCTACAGTACAAAATTGTATTCATACATGAAGTCTTATGAAAAGTATACTAATCACTTAAGAGAATAAATTCTAATTATACTTGCCCATAGTTATTTTTATATATTTTGTAGTATTTTAATAATGAAAGATATGAAGCACAGAGATATGATGGATTTTTGAAGACGTATGAGACTGCTTCATTGAAAAGTACCTCTACTCTGGCTATGCTGAACTTTGGTCAAAGTGCTATTTTCAGTGTCGGTTTAACAGCTATAATGGTGCTCGCCAGTCAGGGAATTGTGGCAGGTAATGGGTCTGTGGCTATCACATTTACAGGCTGTTCAACTTTTATAAATAAAGATTAATGAAAGGAATGTGTATGCTTATCTTAATTATAAAGGATGTTAAAGTGCTTTAACATCCTTGGAGTACTTTTCTCTTTGTATCAGAATGTATTTACTTGATTGTTTGATAATGGTTTTTTAACTTCCTTTTGTTTAGCACTGGCTCACTCATTGATTGGGATTACTGTTTGTAACTACCTGTTCTTTTAAGAACAACTTTTTTTTTAGCATCTAGTTTTTCTAATTTCTCTTGTAGACCTGTAAAGCAATGTAATTAATTTAGTGTTTAGTTCAAAGCACTAAACTGCAAACACTCTTTTTTTTAAGAATTACCGGGAACCTTTTAATCTTTCTACTCCTTTTTTTACTTGCAAAACACTTCAAAAGTAAATGTCTGTCCCTGCTTTCTGGAAACCCTCCCCACCACCACTCGGTATTCATTCATTCACTGTGACCTAAATATGTGGAAAACCTGTGGAAAACATGTTTAGGTTACAACATTTTGTTGTTGTTGTTGTTTCATTTTATTTCCTTCAACTTGATGTACATCAGAATGGTTTATCATCCTTAATCGTGATATCTATTTTCTCCAATTTTTAATGTATACTAATTTTTAAATTTCTGTTTGAAACCATTGCTAGTGTCTTAGGGAAAAAAAAGAAAATTTTTAGCCTTCAATTTCTATCCTCAAACCATTCTTTTTTGTATATTATATATAGTGTAATATATATATTATACTATATATATTATATATATTATACTATATATATATTATATATATATAGGTGGGTCTTTCCCATTCCTAATGTATCCTGTTCCCTGTATTACCTAAATCATGGATTAATGCTTTGAAATTGAGTTGACATAAGAGTTGTTGCTGATTAAGAATATTTTGTTCTGTGGTAATAGACTATAAACCTATCTTAAATTGGAAAAGTATGTAACATTTACCTAAAATACCCCTTTTTTTCTTCTGCCAATTGCATATTAAGGTACCCTTACTGTTGGAGATCTAGTAATGGTGAATGGACTGCTTTTTCAGCTTTCATTACCCCTGAACTTTCTGGGAACTGTATATAGAGAGACTAGACAAGCACTCATAGATATGAACACCTTGTTTACTCTACTCAAGGTAGACACCCGAATTAAAGTAAGTAATCTATATAGTACCTTTTCAAAAGTATGTGAACATCATCCTATTAGTAGGATTATTCTAGGAATATTCCTACATCACCACATTAGCAAACCAATTTATTTTACTTGCAGGAATTGGTGGGGGCGGGGGTGCTATCACCTGTATTAAGAGGTTGTTAGAGCTTTCACTTCTATGTTTAAAAACCAGGCCACACATGGTGGCTCATGCCTGTAATCCCAGCATTTTGGGAAGCTGAGGCGGGTGGATCACCTGAAGTCAAGAGTTCGAGACCAGCCTGACCAACATGAAGAAACCCTGTCTCTACTAAAAATACAAAATTTAGCTGGGCGTGGTGGCATATGCCTGTAATCCCAGCTACTCGGGAGGCTGAGCCAGGAGAATCGCTTGAACCCGGGAGGTGGAGGTTGCGGTGAGCCAAGATCCTGCCATTGCACTCCAGCCTGAGCAACAAGAGCGAACTCCGTCTCAAAATAAATAAATAAATAAATAAATAAGATCTTACAATGTTAATGAAGACTATTATACTAGAAAGTAAATTTTGTTAAGTTGAATTATTTGTACTTACACTGAATTTACTTATCTAATAATGACATAGAATATATGATTGCCTCTCCTTGCATCCTCAGCCCCTTTCCTCCCCTGCCCATTATCCCTTCTCCCTCCTCACCCCCACCTCAAAAAAAGTTGCTCAGAAACCAAAACATTCAGGGTTTGTTTTACCTTAGCCATGAAGCATGAGAAAACAAATCTTTAAATGCATGCTTGGAAGTGGTCTAAGTCCACTTATAACCCTCCTTCTTTTCCATTATTTCCTTTTTCTGTGAATTAGAAAATTGTCTTCATAGCTGTACTCTAGGCAGTGCGTAAAGTGGCTTTTTTTTTTCTCTTCCCTGCTAGGACAAAGTGATGGCATCTCCCCTTCAGATCACACCACAGACAGCTACCGTGGCCTTTGAAAATGTGCATTTTGAATACATTGAGGGCCAGAAAGTCCTTAGTGGAATATCCTTTGAAGTCCCTGCAGGAAAGAAAGTGGCCATTGTAGGAGGTAGTGGGTCAGGGTGGGTAATTTAGTTATTTGTAAAATTCTGTATTATAGACTGATGATTCCCAATGTAATATTTCTTTCTTTATCATAATGAAAATGATTACTGTGGTTTAAAACTGGGGTTTCCTAACATTAATAGGAGCTAAATAACCTTTCTTCATCTCCAATTTCAGGAAAAGCACAATAGTGAGGCTATTGTTTCGCTTCTATGAGCCTCAAAAGGGTAGCATTTATCTTGCTGGTCAAAATATACAAGATGTGAGCCTGGAAAGCCTTCGGAGGGCAGTGGGAGTGGTACCTCAGGTATTTAAAAACAGAAAAAAAAAACAAATTTTTGGAAGATTTATTGGGTTGATCAGTCTGTAACTAGAACAATTTGAATGAAGGGATCAACATATGCTACTGAAGTAGTCAGTATTAGACCCTACCAGCGAAATTCTGGTATCAAAAGGGATTTTTTAAAAAAGGAAAAGAAAAAAACTTGAAGGAAAAATCTGCATGATAGGAAGCCCTGGAATGATAGCATAATAGAATAGAAAGAACACAGACCAGGATTCTAACCCCATCTCTAATTGTCATTAGTTCTGTGGCCTGGGGCCTCCATTTTCTTATCTGTAAAATAAGGATGCTGTTTACCTTATAGGATAGAATTATTGTGGATTAGAGATAATAAATGTAAAATACCGAGTCTATCACATAATTGTTCAGAAAATGAAAACTACTATTGTAATTTGGAGCAGTTTTCAACATAGTGGATTTATAATCATTACAAAGTAGCTTGGCTGCCATCCTCAATTTTGTATGCCTTGTTAACCACTCTGCCCTCAGTACCAAGCACAGTGCCGAACCCATGTTAAACATTTAATGAACATTTATTGTGTTACTTTGGAGGGAAAATAAATTCAAAGTAAGGTCTGAGAAGTGAAGAAGTAGATAGCCTTATAGGATGTGAGCTTTTTTATGATGAAAGCTTATAGAGAGACCTGGGAATTAGTTGCAGCTAGTATGTATTATAAAGTTGATTTCTGGAGCCAGAATCAAATCCCTGGGAGAATAGATCAAAATATGGGGAGAGGAAGAACTGTAAGAGAGTGATTGGACGGGGATATGTAGCTTGCAAAATGTCCCCCAAATGATCCCACACATGGACTCTTCCCGTCCTCTTTTTCACTGAAAATCCCACGTTAGTCAGCATGAGTCATTTAGAAAAATTATTGGGTAACTGTGAGATGATGGATATGTTAATTTGTTCACTATAGTAATCATTTTACTATCTATATGGATCTCATAACATCATGTCCTATACCTTAAATATATACAATATCATTTATAAATTTAAAAAATCGTGTCACTTAAATTGGATTAGATAATCTAATTTAATAATTCCAGTTCTTTCTCACATACCCCAGTTATGATTTTGGAGGACTATGTGGGGCCCAGAAAACTGCCTTTTTGAAAATGCTTCCTAGGTTATTCTGATATAGATGGTTCATAGATTGTATGTTAAGTAACACTAATCTAGGCCAGGCACAGTGGCTCACGCCTGTAATCCCAGCACTTTGGGAGGCTGAGGCAGGCAAATCGCCTGAGTTCGGGAGTTGGAGACCACCCTGGCCAGCATGATGAAACCCCGTCTCTAGTAAAAATAGAAAAATTAGCTGAGCATGGTGGCAGGCATCTGTAATCCCAGCTACTTGGGAAGCTGAGGCAGGAGAATTGCTTGAACCCAGGAGGCGGAGGTTGCAGTGAGCCGAGATCGCGCCATTGCACTCCAGCCTGGGCAGCAGAACTAGATTCAGTCTCAAAAATAAAAAAGAAAAAAAAAAAAGAAAAAGAAACACTAATCTAAACTATGTGTCAAGTGAACTGGATTCTGAGCTATGACTACTTAGGATTCAGTGTCCCCATCCATATAAATAGATTCCTGCCATTCTCTTGGGCGTTGTAACAATTATCCTCATCCTTTTGAGAAGTAACACATTCACAAAGGGAAAATATACATGATCAGTAAACAGAAGACTCTCATCCTCATTGGAGGCCTTAGCAATGTAAATTAAATCAACAACAGGATACGTGTCATTTTTTCACCTATCAGATTGGCAAGGATTTTGAAATTCCTAATATCCAGTTTGGGCAAGGCTGTGTAAAATGGACAATCTCTTGTTTTGCTGGTGGAAGTATTCGGCTTTCTTGACAAGCAAATTGGCAGTGTGTATCAAGTGCCTGAAAAATATTCATACCCTTTATTCCAATAATTCTGCCTCTAGGAAATTTTAGTAAGGAAATAAACAGATGTGAACAAGTCTTTATATGCAAAGATGTTCATTACAGCATTATTTATAGTAGCATCAGTTGGAAACAATGTAAATGTCCAACAGTAAGTAGATGGTTACAGTATTATAGGATCAGAGTCATGCAGCCATTCATAAATCTTGTGTTTTTAAAGAATATTGTCATGAAAAATATGCAAATACAAAGTATTAAAAAGGAGGATAGCAAGCAAAATATAATATCCTGATTTTATAATATTAAATGAATACATTGCAGTAGAGAAAAAAGATAGAAAATATCAATGTAATATTAGATCTTGCTACATGATGGGAATATGGGTTCTTTAAATTTTAATTTATTAAATTTGTATATATTTAAGGTATCTAACATGATGTTATGAGATACATATAGATAATTAGATTACTGTAGAGAGGCAAATTAACATGTCCATCATCTCACAGTTACCCATGTTTTTGTGATGAGAGCAGCTAAAATCTACCCATTTAGCAGAAATTACACCAAAAAATCAGTATTTATTTTATATTAGTTTTTATATTTTCAAAATTTCCATCTAGCACATTTAGCTTTTTCCTAAATATAAATTATTTTAAAATAAGCAGTTTCTGTTTATACAATGAGCTTATTGAGTTTAAGTATTATCTCAATATGAGAAATTTTATTAATAGGTATATAAATGATTTAAATACTATTTAAAGCAATATATGAAATTTTTGGTCTGATTGTGATGTTAAAGAAGATGGGTATCCTGGTTAATGTGAACTAATGGAGTCATTTTATTTCACCTAACCATAGCCTTCCAACCATTTAGAGATTGAAAGAAAATTGCAGGATGGATGCTCCCTTGAAGTAAATTAGCTTTAGTGTGCCATGTGAGAATAAGTTGAAATATCAAATGAATGCCTGAAGTGAACTTTCTCCAAAAATATATATATTGCATAAATTCTTTGTTTTCTGTTTTAATATCAATGTCAAAGCTTCTTAGAAACATAGGAAAACATATTCAAACCTCATTAGTAATTAGGGAAATGCTAATTTAAACAAAAAACACATTTTTCCCCTAAGAATAGCAACACCTAAAAATTATTAATATCCAGGGTTTCTGAGTATATGAGGAACTGGCACCCTCATATGCTATTGGTTAGCGTGTACTTATACATTATTGGTTGCTGGTAGGGCCATATTTAGAAGACATTTGGGCAATAATATCAAAGGATAAAAGTATGTTTAACTTTAAACTCATCAGTCTACTTCTGGGAATTCTTCTTACAGAAACACACAGGTGTACAAAGTCATATACATAATGTTTTATTCAAACATTGTAGTAGCATAAACTTGGAAATCACATTAATGTCCATCAGTAGGAGAATGTATAAATAAATTATGACATTTCCATAGTATGTAATATACAACTGTTAAAAAGAATGAGTTAGTTTTCTGCTATTGACATGGACAATCTCCAGGATATGTTAACTGAAAAAAGCAATTGCAAAATAATATGTATAGAATGACCATACTTTTGTTGGGGGGAAAAACATATGTTTAGGTATATAAATTCACAGGAAGAAGTCTGGAATGATACACACTAAATTGTTTATGATGACTACCCCTGGGAAGGGAATGGGATTTCGCAGATGAGGGATGATGAAAGGGACTGTCATGTTTTACCCTGTATGCCTTTGTCTCTTTACTATTTGAATTTTTAATAATGAACATATATAGAGATATATAGATACATAGATATATATTCATTCAGTATGTCTGCTTCAGGATGCTGTCCTCTTCCATAATACTATTTATTACAACCTCTTATATGGAAACATCAGTGCTTCCCCTGAGGAAGTGTATGCGGTGGCAAAATTAGCTGGACTTCATGATGCAATTCTTCGAATGCCACATGGATACGACACCCAAGTAGGGGAACGAGGACTCAAGCTTTCAGGTGATCAGAGATTTTAGACCTGCCCCCTTCTTGTATACTTCTTTCAAACTCTAATTTGTCAGAGCCATTTTTTAGAAAATATAATGAGAGACTTCAAATGTAGTGCTCATTGAGTCACATTTGATTGGGTTACTAATCTCCTAGCCCTCACTATAACCAATTCAACATACTAGTAACTATTCTCAAGTCATGCAAGTCTTTTTTTTTTTTTTCACTTGCAGCTGCAAACATTGTAGGTGTTTGATATTAAGTAAGTTATCAAAATATGCTCAGATCATTACCAACTTGTTATCTACAGTCTTCATGATAAAGGAAGAACAAGATCGTTCTTTACCTGGGAAAGTAGTAAGGGTAGGGAGAAGTAATTTGATAATGAATAGTGTATATCTCTCGTCATAACTTCCTAGATCATTAGAAGATGTTTTCAGTACTTGAGACCTCTTTATATTTGATCCTGTTAACTGCTATACTTTCCTTACAGCCAAATTTATTTTCATGTCCTTTGTTCTGTGGCCAAGGATATTTTGAGGCTTATACATTTCTTGTTAAATGTTTAATTATGAGATTGCTAGGTTTAAGAATGAATTACCCTAAAATGGCTGATTTTTTTTTTTGGAGGATGCAGAGAAATGTTTCTCTACCCCCAAATTATTTGAATTTCAAAAGTATAGCAATGTCTAGTTTAGTTTGGGGAGGAAATGTATCGATTATAGATAGAGGTAAGGCAAAAATAGAATGAGAAATACTCTATATGAATTTTAACAAATCCACATTCCTCTTCATTATAAACTGACTTCATTTATTAAATACACACTATGTGCAAGCTACTATGCTAAATGGTTTGAAAGTTAAAAAAATGAAGCATAAACAGGCCTGTTATTCAGGAATTGGCAGTCTGTTAGAAAGTTTTGGGCTAAGTTTAGAAAATTGTAAGCAAAGATTATTTCCAAGTTAAGTTGATTGGGTCATTATCTGGTAGTATAAGATGCCGGTATCATTCCAGTCCACATTTACACTTTATTACTGCTTTTAATAGCAGTAATTTCCAATTATCTGGCCCACCCCCAAATTATGTGTCCGTTTGACTAATTCTGGCGATCCCTAATTTATCATGTAATATGAACTAGCCCTCTTAATTCATGACTTTGCCTCAGCCAGCTATGCTGTGTTCCATTTTCTAATCTTATTTTTCCTTTCTGCATGCCTTTGAGGGATAGGAATAGCTAAAGAAATTTTATTCTTACCTATTTCTCATTTCCTTACAACCAAACCTCTCAAAATGAGCAATTTATTATTTAGCATCTATGCTAATAATTATGTTAGAGAATAAACAGACATTCCTTCTCCAAGTTCCAAAATACTGTTGAATAGAATTACAACTGAGTTGGTTTCCACTTGAAATTTGAGAGGCACTTCAAAACTAGTCGTTCCTCTGAATATCAACTTCTTTGAGGAACTTTCTGCTACTGGGCTGATAGATAGGCAGGAAGATTGTACTTATGGTACCTGCCTTGTTAGGAGAATTTTGATCTTGTGAGGTGGGGAAGCGTATGGCTAGCATAAATATAAACTTACTAATATTAAAAATAAGGAACCCCTTTATAGGCCAAAGATAATAATTGTAGAACAAGTAAAAATAAAAATATTTAATGTACCAGGTAATGGATAGAGCTTATTCCCTAAAGAGGTTACTTAAGCTGAAAAATATGTTTTTTCAGACATTGATAATGTATAATAGACAAGAAAAGAAGCCAAAAGGGACTTAGTCAGCAGAGTACCATCTTCTGTACTTCCAACTATAGTTCTATATCAAATTGATGACCTTAGACCTACAGTAGTCCCAGTAATAAAAGAAAGGTTTCTATACATTTCACTACATATTTTCACTATTTATTTAAGAAATACTTTCTAAATATTTATTCTTGGATTTAGGGATAAATGTGGGCTTACACATTGTGATAAGAAGAGCATTGGACTGGAATGGGTCTAGTCCAGATTCTTGCTCGGTGACCTTGAGCAAATCACTTAACTTTTCTGGGCCTGTATCCTTTCTATTTTAAAAATTTGATATGCTAGAGATCTATAATAAATACCTAAATAAAGGAAGAGATATCTAGTATATGCCTTTAACTTTGAAGAATGCTGTGAAAATAATAGCTTTCTATCAAAAAACAATCCTTGAGAATACTGGCTGAATGCTACTTTTTTATCTTAAGAGACGAATTCAGTTATTCATAGTTTAATGTCTTCAAGTTTCAGGTTTCAGATATTGATTTTTTGGCATTGTCAATTCTGTCATTGAAATTTTTCTGAGATTGCTGTTCATTGAGAATTATCTGTAATATAAAGTAACATATAATGAGCATACTTCTGTCAGAAGAATAATAGTAGAATCAAAGTTGTTACCTTCCTGCCTCATTCTCATTCTTCCCACCTGCTATGAAGTCAGAATTCAGTAGTGCATTCACGTTTCAGGGAATATAATTTGTCAAAAGATATTATATATGAACTTCAACTCTACAAGTCGGTAAAATGAACTGTGATCAGGAGAATAAGGAAATGTTCAGTGTATTACTTGGTGGTTGTAATCAATGGAAACACTAAAAACATAAAATATGCATGCACTATGCTTCCTTAAAGTGAAATTTTCCTTTACCAGGAGGAGAAAAGCAAAGAGTAGCAATTGCAAGAGCCATTTTGAAGGACCCCCCACTCATACTCTATGATGAAGCTACTTCATCATTAGATTCGATTACTGAAGAGGTAAGTTATTATTAAAATATAAAGCTCTTCAATGTTTAACTTTTCTACTTGGAAGTTTCAGTAAAATGGCTGCATTACTTTGTATTTTGAATAAACTTCAATAATAAGTGCTATAGAGCAAAATGCCTATCCCCTTTTTCCATATGGCAAGTATTGATGGTAAGAATGCCAGGTTGCAATGAACTAGAGATACCACAGTGTTAAGTCCATTTGCAAATGTGTCTCCTTTTGGAACTATGTGATACCTTATGCTGTTGTTGTATTGCCCTTGCATCTTACAAAGCTGTAGGAATCACCTGATATGCTGACAAAGGAAGAAAGTTTTAGTCTCTCTCCTATTGCCACTTAACACTCATTAAAATAGTCATGGAAGTGATTGTGAAACCTGTGACATAGTACATACCAGAAAGCCTTTCACTTATCATGGAGTGACTCATGAGATGCAAGTCAGGCATACTCAACCTGCAGTGCTGGTATCAATTTGTATTCATTTCACTGGAAGTGTTATGAAACACCAAGATGTGACACTGATGTCATGACATTGCCCCACAGCTGCATTAGATTTCATAGCAACATCTTTACATTACATACAAAAGTCTCAACAACAATGGTAATTTCATTATCATATCCCCTTAATCTAGAACTGAAGATAGGCAGATGCATTTGTCAATTGCCTTCATTCAACTACCTTTTAATTCAATACATAGTATAAACCTAGTGTTGAAAGATAGGCCTAATTCAGCTTTGCGGGCTGTGTGACATAATATTTTCATACGGAGTTAAGTTTCAGGGCCCATTGTTTGATCTGCAGCATATTTAAAGCAATTTAATTTTGAAGTGAATTGGTTAGCATATATTTAAAGTGACCCATAAGCAGGACCAGACCTCATTCATAGGAAAAATAGGAACATTCTTATAAGAACTTTTTACCTAAAAATGTGTCATACTACCACAAACTAAAAGACCTACCAACAGTCATTATTTGAGTCACACAGCTTTATTATGTCAGAGAGCATAACCCATTAAGAGCCAATAGACCACCCCCCAAGGGGAGGAGTTATTGGAAGATGTGGTAAATTTTAATGGGCCTTTTTAAAAAGTCCAGAGTCTTCAGTAGGATGTCAGAGTTTAAGTTGTTAAAGGTTAAAAAAGGAGTCTTCACAAACATGACAGGCTTTCTTAGTATTGGCCTTGTACCTTATTATCAGTCTGCCCTGGTAAAATAAGATCTTTTCCTGGGTAACCATCTGCTCTTGATAATTTTATTCCTTTAATAAATAAAATGTTCAGAAATACCCGTAGGAAATTTGGGTATATCCCCATCCCCCACACTGCTATTTCCATCTAGCTTGCTGTACTTAGACCCAGGTTTCCAAGTATAGCTGAATATATATACAACTCTTATACTTTACAGGGAATAAACAAAAATATATTTCCAGGATGCATTAGGAAGTCAGAATGCTTTTGAAAAAGAGGTTTCTGTAGTTAAAAATATACAGTTATCATTGTTTCCCCTTCTGTCCTCTGAGTTTGAACTAAGGAAAAGCAAATGTTCCTATACTCTTTGAATCTCCCTATCTTTGGATTATTTTGAATTTCTCTGTGCCCTACACTTAAGTCTCTCCTCATTTTAGTTTTGTTCTCATTGGTAAACATTATATGTGGCTATGTTCCTGATATCATGAGAGTTGTTGTTTATTTGTTTACTTGTATAGAAAATATCTACTTTCTCCCAGATTTTGTAATTTAGAGAAATGTTGCCTATCTTAAAGAATTTTTTTCCATGATAATGTGATCATAGTTGCCTTCTCTTTTTGCTTTCTCCCCTTCCTTTTAGCAGTTATTAGATTAGGTCTAATATTTGGTATCAGTATAAAGTTTACATAATAAAAAATTAACTGGCATTTTTTATGTTCCTTTAGGAAATGTATGATTATTTTAATTTACATTTGCCTAATGTGTAGTTCTTTTTATTTTCTCCTGTTCTTCATATTACCAAACTTGCAGACTATTCTTGGTGCCATGAAGGATGTGGTCAAACACAGAACTTCTATTTTCATTGCACACAGATTGTCAACAGTGGTTGATGCAGATGAAATCATTGTCTTGGACCAGGTAAGAGATTTAACTTTAAAGTTTAGTATTTGAGGAACACTGGAAATTGTTATAGATACAAGAAGCTTAAATATTGTTTCTTACATTATTTGGTTGAGACTGAATCCTGTTATGATTCTGTTTTTAGCCCCTGTTGATTGGAAATAATGCATGTCACTTCCAAGAAAGAATAAACTATATTAACTCATTCTCTATTAAAGTATTACAAGCAAAAGTTTAATCAGGAAAGCATTAAATCTTCACGATAGAAGCAGGTTTTCAATGGTGCATATATAAAATAACTTTTCTGCCTTCATTTTGGATTTTGCCTTTTGAATGTGTTTGCTCTTGCTTTTCTAGTTCTTTTAATTGGGATGTTAGGGTGTCAATTTTGGATCTTTCCTGCTTTCTCTTGTGGGCATTTAGTGCTATAAATTTCCCTCTACACACTGCTTTGAATGTGTCCCAGAGATTCTGGTATGTTGTGTCTTTGTTCTCGTTGGTTTCAAAGAACATCTTTATGTCTGCTTTCATTTCGTTATGTACCCAGTAGTCTCTCAGGAGCAGCTTGTTCAATTTCCGTGTAGTTGAGCGGTTTTGAGTGAGTTTCTTAATCCTGAGTTCTAGTTTGATTGCACTGTGGTCTGAGAGACAGTTTGTTATAATTTCTGTTCTTTTAAATTTGCTGAGGAGAGCTTTACTTCCAACTATGTGGTCAGTTTTGGAATAGGTGTGGTGTGGTCCTGAAAAAAATGTATATTCTGTTGATTTGGGGTGAAGAGTTCTGTAGATGTCTATTAGGTGCGCTTGGTGCAGAGGTGAGTTCAATTCCTGGATATCCTTCTTAACTTTCTGTCTCGTTGATCTGTCTAATGTTGACAGTGGGGTGTTAAAATCTCCCATTATTATTGTGTGGGAGTCTAAGTCTCTTTGTAGGTCACTCAGGACTTGCTTTATGAATCTGGGTGCTCCTGTATTGGGTGCATATATATATTTAGGATTGTTAGCTCTTCTTGTTGAGTTGATCCCTTTACCATTATGTAATGGCCTTCTTTGTCTCTTTTGATCTTTGTTGGTTTAAAGTCTATTTTATCAGAGACTAGGATTGCAACCCCTGCCTTTTTTTGTTTTCCATTTGCTTGGTAGATCTTCCTCCATCCCTTTATTTTGAGTCTATGTGTGTCTCTGCACGTGAGATGGGTTTCCTGAATACAGCACACTGATGGGTCTTGAGTCTTTATCCAGTTTGCCAGTCTGTGTCTTTTAATTGGAGCATTTAGCCCATTTACATTTAACGTTAATATTGTTATGTGTGAATTTGGTCCTGTCATTATGACGTTAGCTGGTTATTTTGCTCGTTAGTTGATGCAGTTTCTTCCTAGCCTTGATGGTCTTTACATTTTGGCATGATTTTGCAGTGGCTGGTACCGGTTGTTCCTTTCCATGTTTAGTGCTTCCTTCAGGAGCTCTTTTAGGGCAGGCCTGGTGGTGACAAAATCTCTCAGCGTTTGCTTGTCTGTAAAGTATTTTATTCCTCCTTCACTTATGAAGCTTAGTTTGACTGGCTATGAAATTCTGGGTTGAAAATTCTTTTCTTTAAGAATTGTTGAATATTCGCCCCCACTCTCTTCTGGCTTGTACAGTTTCTGCGGAGAGATCCACTGTTAGTCTGATAGGCTTCCCTTTGTGGGTAACCCGACCTTTCTCTCTGGCCGCCCTTAACATTTTTTCCTTCATTTCATTTTTGGTGAATCTGACAATTATGTGTCTTGGAGTTGCTCTTCTCGAGGAGTATCTTTGTGGTGTTCTCTATATTTCCTGAATCTGAATGTTGGCCTGCCTTGCTAGATTGGGGAAGTTCTCGTGGATAATATCCTGCAGAATGTTTTCCAACTTGGTTCCATTCTCCCCGTCACTTTCAGGTACACCAATCAGACATAGATTTGGTCTTTTCACATAGTCCCGTAT
Source organism: Nomascus leucogenys (assembly GCF_006542625.1). NCBI lineage: Eukaryota > Metazoa > Chordata > Mammalia > Primates > Hylobatidae > Nomascus > Nomascus leucogenys. Next base: position 66,207,130 of record NC_044406.1, on the reverse strand, counting down.
TTCTTGGAGGCTTTGTTCGTTTCTTTTTATTCTTTTTTCTCTAAACTTCCATTCTCGCTTCATTTCATTCATTTCATCTTCCATCACGGATACCCTTTCTTCCAGTTGATCGCATCGGCTCCTGAGGCTTCTGCATTCTTCACATAGTTCTCGAGCCGTGGCTTTCAGCTTCATCAGGTCCTTTAAGCACTTCTCTGCATTGGTTATTGTAGTTATCCATTCGTCTAATTTTTTTTCCAAAGTTTTTAACTTCTTTGCCATTGTTTTGAATTTCCTCCTGTGGCTCGGAGTAGTTTGATCATCTGAAGCCTTCTTCTCTCAACTTGTCAAAGTCGTTCTCCATGTGGCTTTGTTCCGTTGCTGCTGAGGAGCTGCGTTCCTTTGGAGGAGGAGAGGCGCTCTGCTTTTTAGAGTTTCTGGTTTTTCTGCTCTGTTTTTTCCCATCTTTGTGGTTTTATCTACTTTTGGTCTTTGATAATGGTGACTTATAGATGGGTTTTTATCGTGGATGTGCTTTCTGTTTGTTAGTTTTCCTTCTAACAGACCGGACCCTCAGCTGCAGGTCTGTTGGAGTTTGCTGGAGGTCCACTCCAGGCCCTGTTTGCCTGGGTATCACCAGCCGTGGCTGTAGAACAGCAGATATTGGTGACCCGCAAATGCTGCTGCCTGATCGTTCCTCTGGAAGTTTTGTCTCAGAGGAGTACCCAGCCGTGTGAGGTGGCAGTCTGCCTCTACTGGGGGATGCCTCCCAGTTACGCTCCTCGGGGGTCAGAGACCCACTTGAGGAGGCAGTCTGCCCATTCTCAGATGTCCAGCTGCATGCTGGGAGAATCACTGCTCTCTTCAAAGCTGTCAGACAGGGACATTTAAGTGTGCAGAGGTTACTGCTGTCTTTTTGTTTGTCTGTGCCCTGCCCCCAGAGGTGGAGCCTACAGAGGCAGGCAGGCCTCCTTGAGCTGTGGTGGGCTCCACCCAGTTCCAGCTTCCTGGCTTCTTTGTTTACCTAATGAAGCCTGGGCAATCGCAGGCGCCCTTCCCCCAGCCTTGCTGCCGCCTTGCAGTTTGATCTCAGACTGCTATGCTAGCAGTCAGGGAGAGTCCGTGGGCGTAGGACCCTCCAAGCCAGGCACAGGATATAATCTCCTGGTGGGCCGTTTTTTAAGCCCATTGGAAAAACGCAGTATTAGGGTGGGAGTGACCTGATTTTCCAGGTGTCGTCTGTCACCCCTTTCTTTGACTAGGAAAGGGAACTCCCTGAACCCTTGCACTTCCTGAGTGAGGCGATGCCTCGTCCTGCTTTGGCTCGCGCACGGTGCACTGCACCCACTGTCCTGCACCCACTTTCTGGCACTCCCTAGTGAGATGAACCCGGTACCTCAGATGGAAATGCAGAAATCACCTGTCTTCTGTGTCGCTCATGCTGAGAGCTGTAGACCGGAGCTGTTCCTATTCGGCCATCTTGGCTCCACCCTGGAGGATTCTTCTCTGGAGAAAACAAAAGCAGCCACTGGGGAAAAAAAAAAAAAAGATACTTGTATTTGAGAACCCCAACAAAGTGTCCAGGTATCTACATAATCATCCTACCATGAAGTCCACTGGTTTAGAAAGGCATATTAATGCACACAGAGCTTCCGGTCAGCCTTTCAATGCTCTATTCTTAAATGTCAGTGAATGGACCTCCAAAGCAGAGAAAAAAGGAACTCAATGGAAAATGTAGACTTTCTTAATATTCTCAGAGATTGTGGAAAATACAGTATTTCTAAAATAAGGACAGAAGAAAAAAAAAGTAACTTGTCATCCCAGCCACTTGGGAGGCTGAGGCGAGAGGATGACTTGAGCCCAGGAGGTGGAGACCAGCCTGGACAGCATAGCAGGACTCTGTCTCCAAAAATTAAAAAAAAAAGTGAAGGAAACTTATATGGCATGATCTGTAGAATATATTGGTAAGTGGAAAAAAAAAGTAAGATACAAAAGAGAATATAGCATGCTACCTTTTGCAAAGAAGATAAGGAAAAAAGAATATATGTGTATCTGTTTATTTTTGCAAAAAGAAACTCAAAGAATAAACTAGAAACTAAAGCAATTGGCTGCCTATGGGACATGGGTACAAAGGTTTAGAAGAGATACGGAAAAGAGAATGAAGTTTTAATATTTATTTTGCTTTTGAACCATGCTTAGTGTTTTTATACCTTCAAAAATAAAATTAAATCAACAAGGATAGGGGAAAAATAAAAATTGAATACAAACAGAAAGAAGTAAAACTAATTGCATATAAAATTGCTAACATAACCACACAGAAGAAAAGTAGAATTAAGCCAAGTAACTTTTGCATATATTACTATGATTATATACCCTTAGTGGAATATATTATAAAGACAAAAATAACCCAAAGGAAATTTGAACTTTGTTGTTGGTAGTAGTGTGGGGGTAACCATTTTGAGGCTATTTTTGTGTATAGTGTAAGATTGAGCTTATGAGTAAATACATTGATGCTGGGAAACAGATCTCTTGGGAGAAGAAAGATACAAATATGGAATTGGCAAAGAAGAGGAGAACCTTGCAATATATTGGAATAGTATTATCAGTCTGAACTTATGATTTAAAAAAAATGTCCTAACTCTGTTTACTGAAGAGGCCTAGAAGCTGTGAAAACCCAGTAGTAATAAGTATACTTGGCACCCAGATCTTGGGCACTAAATACTGTTCCTCACTAAAAGGAACCAAGACTCTTTGGAGAAGTAGTTGATTCCTGATCTGGGTCAGGGAAACTAATGAACACAAGTCATGAGGTCACAGGATCCATTTTGAATGAGCTCCCACTAGCCAATTGGGGCATATAAAGAATAATGACACTAATTAATTATAATACATTGAATAAAAAACATCTATGCATCCATGAGGATACTGCTAAAACAAAAATTATCAAGGGGAAAGGGACAATTCCCCTTTAGGAAGAAAGCCAACTAACACATGAAATGTAAAAGGAATTACAAATTTAGAAAATCACACTTTACAGCCACCATTGTAATAATTGATTCAGGTAAGGGTCCTCACTGGTTCCTGAAACCATATGGTGTAAAGCTATTGAGGCTAGAATATTTGCACGGTTTCAAATTACCATAGATTACTTACTAATTAGAGAAAAAATACCTTGAAAATAGAGAAATAGAGAAACTGGTAGATGTCACCTTAACCAGTTGATCAAACCTAATATCAGTAATGGAGCAAATTGAACTCATGTACCTCCTGATGTAATGCACTGAAGATATATTATCTTTTCTTTCTACCCAAAATGTTTAACTTGGGCTGGGTATGGTGGCTCATGCTGGTAATAACAGCACTTTGGGAGGCAGAGGTGGGAGGATTACCTGAGCCCAGAAGTTCCAGACCAGCCTGGGCAACATAGCAAGAGTCTATCTCAAAAAAAAAAAAAAAAAAAAAAAAGTTTAGCCTGGATCTAATAATCAGAAACAACTAGATGAATACAAATTGAAGGGCAGTCTTTTAAAAACAGGACTGGACATTTTAGAAATGTCAGTGTCACAAACACACACAGACTAGAACGAAGCTGTTATAAATTCAACGTGTTGATCCTGATTGGATCCTAGATGGAAAAAAAGTATAAAGGACATTATTGGTACAATTGATGAAGTTTGAATATGGACTGTATGTTAAATAAGAATATCATATCATATTGTTCAGTTTTTTTGGGTGTTTTTCTCTTCGTTTTTTGTTTTTGTTGTTGTTTGTTTGTTTTTGGTAGAGATGGGTGGGGGGTGTCTCATCATGTTGCCCAGGCTGGTCCCAAATTCCTGGGCTCAAGCAATCCTCTCATCTCAGCCTCCCAAAGAACTGGGATTACAGGCATGAGCCACCATGGCCGGCCATTGTTAAATTTCCTGAGTGTGATATAGTTGTATTTCAGTCATGTAGGAGAATGTCTTTGTTTTTAGGAGATACATGCTAATAAAATATTTAGGGGTGAAGTGTAATGATGTCTGCAGCTCATTCTCAGATTGAGTAGCAAAAAATTCATGTGTATGTAGAGAGAAGGTGAAGTGGAGAAAGCAAATGTAGGAAAAAATAATGGTTGCCAAACTAGGAGAAGCATATAAAGTTGTTCATTGTGTCACTCTTGAAATATTTCAAAATTTTAAAATGGGTTTGGTAAATAAATAAATAAATAAATAAAGGAATGACCTGAGAACAAGGTTTTTGAAATGAGAAATGTCTTTGCTGAAATAAAGTCAAGGAAATCTCCAAAAGAGAGAGAGAATATAGAGAAAAGATTAGAAAACAAGAGAATTTATCTAAAAAGTCCAACATCTGACTAGTGGTAGTTCTAGAGAGGCCAGAAACAGGGGAGGAAATTGTCAAATAATAGGTTGGTGCAAAAGTTATCGTGGTTTTTGCCGTAGAAAGTAACACCAAAAAAGTGTCTAGAACTTCAGAGTAAGAGTTTCTCGATTGAAAGGGCCTGAGTACCCACCACAATGAATGGAAAGGAAAAATAAAGCTGTACCGGGGCACATTATCATAGAATTTCAGAATTGAGGATGTAGAAAACAACCTAAAAGCTCTGAAGGGAGTATCTCTGGATGGTGAGGGGAAATAAACTAATAGATTACCTAATGTAGTTGATTATGAGAAAAATACTGTTGAGAAGGGTTTTGTGATTCTGTAATAAACTTTGGACAGATTTCCAATAGTGACATAGAAAACTAAGCAAATGAAAAAAAACAAGGAAGTTACTAAGTCTAGGAGGATTAAAAGACTATATAAGAAAATATATATAAAATCGTAGTACCTACTTAGCTAAGCAGGGAATACTTACATAGTCGTAATAAGGTAAACACTGAATCAAAATTTGTGATGTAACTGATGTTGTTAGGAGAGTAAATGATGGAGTAGTGGGAATGTGGGATAGTTTGAGTGTTGAATCTCCGTATTCCATAGTAGGAAGTTAGTAGATAATGCCAGGAATGAATAAATCAAGGAGTAGCGGTATAACCTTACATGTAAATACTTAAATGTAGGCACAGACATTTCAGTTATTTTACTTAAGGGTTTATTGTAAAAGTCCTGTTACCAGGAATACCAGTAATAGTGACAGAAGTCCTTTTGTCTCTCAGCATGGTTAACCGTAGCTATCAAGAAACAAGTTAATTGTAGATCAGAGTTTGGAATCTATACCACCAAATCTTTGCAGTGTTAAGTTTAATAACCATTGTTAACAAAAATAGCCACTGGAAGAAGTAAACTTTTCATTTTCATTAAATCTTTTTTATTTTATGAAATCTTTTTTATTTCAAAGTACACATTATTTAAGGATATTATTTTTAAATCTTTTAAGTCTCTGTGTAAATAACAGTGCTTTTGATTTGAATATTTGCTGATTACAGAAAATATCACCTTTTTACATTTTAACCTTCCCTTTCTTCCCTTCAAAATGACAAATGAAACATTACAATTTTATTTCCTTTAAATAAAATGGTGTTTATGGTATTAGAAATTTTATAGCCTTTTGTTTGTTCTGGCACTGGGTAGCTCAACAGGGAGGATAGCATTCCTACCTAAATTTTTTTCATTTATACTGTGTATGAGGAATTGGGAGAAGTATTTTAATGAATGCAAATCCTTCATACTCCTTAGTTAGAAAGTATTTGGTATTTTCAGTTATTATGCTAGTTAAATGACCTTTCTCCGTGTTTCTCATGTGTTTGCTTTTTAGGGTAAGGTAGCCGAACGTGGTACCCACCATGGTTTGCTTGCTAACCCTCATAGTATCTATTCAGAAATGTGGCATACACAGAGCAGCCGTGTGCAGAACCATGATAACCCCAAATGGGAAGCAAAGAAAGAAAATATATCCAAAGAGGAGGAAAGAAAGAAACTACAAGAAGAAATTGTCAATAGTGTGAAAGGCTGTGGAAACTGTTCCTGCTAAGTCACATAAGACATTTTCTTTTTTTGTTGTTTTGGACTACATATTTGCACTGAAGCAGAATTGCTTTATTAAAAAAATCATACATTCCCATTTTCTATAATCCTTCTTTTAGATAAGATTTATTTAAAAGGGGATTTGAGTTTTACATCTTTCACAGTCTATTTAATGTGGCATCTGTATTTATCCCCAAATTATTTTCTTGTCACTGTCCTTGTTGTGCTCAATGCATAATTTTTGCTACCTGTTTGATATTACCACATTACCCTCTTGAGGCCTGACATTCATTTGATATTGATACCCAGATGAATCAGATTGGTTTCCCAATTTTTGTAGTTTTTAAAACCTCCTTTATGCTGACAATTTAGAGGGAAAGTGTCTGTTTCTTAACATGAAAAAGAGGATAGTGTAGGTTCATTTTTTCTTCTCCCTCCTCCCTCCAATTGAAATTGACGTGAAAATGAATTTATAAACTTTTAAAATTAGAATGTATCAGAAATAGACATGCATTTATAGTTTGATGTCTTACTTGATAGGTTACTTACTTTTTTCTTTGCTTCTTTTTTTTTTTTTTGAGACAGATTCTCACTCTGTCACCCAGGCTAGTGTTCAGTGGCGCATCTCAGCTCTCTGCAAACTCTGTCTTCTGAGTTCAAGCGATTATCATGCCTCGGCCTCCCAAGTAGCTGGAATTACAGGCACGTGCCACCACACCTGGCTAATTTTTCTATTTTTAGTAGAGACAGGGTTTTGCCATGTTGGCCAGGCTGGTCTTGAACTCCTGACCTCACATGATCTGCGCACCTTGGCCTCCCAAAGTGCTGGGATTACAGGTGTGAGCCATCATGCCCAGCCTATACTTAGAATTTTTTTTTTTTGAGACGGAGTCTCGCTCTTTCGCCCAGGCTGAAGTGCAGTGGCGCGGTCTTGGCTCACTGCAAGCTCCGCCTCCCGGGTTCACGCCATTCTCCTGCCTCAGCCTCCCGAGTAGCTGGGACTACAGGTGCCTGCCACCATGCCCTGCTAATTTTTTTGTATTTTTAGTAGAGATGGGGCTTCACAGTGTTAGCCAGGATGGTCTCAATCTCCTGACCTCGTGATCTGCCCGCCTCAGCCTCCCAAAGTGCTGGGATTACAGGCTTGAGCCACCGCACCCGGCTGCTAGAATTTTCGAAGTATTTGCAACTATGTACTTTTTGAAGGAAAAAAAACCTTCATTCTCATGTTGCTATGTAGAATATTCTTCATCATTAAGCAGCACCATAACTGTCATCTAGTGATTAGAATTTTATTTTTCCACAAAAAAATGAGGCATTGGTTTTGTTTTGGACAAAACTACACATTTTTCTTTAAAGATTTACAAATTCCTATGTAATTTGAAAGTTGCTATACTGGGAGTAATCTGAAAAGCTTAGAAAGTTCATTTCCTTTTATATTTCCATCTTAAATGTGCTGCTTTTTCTATTCAAAGTTTACAAAGAAACAAGTAAATGGGATGTCGTGCATGCATGCACATGCTCACACGTGTATAAATCAGTGTCCATTAAAAAATATTAACATTTAGGTAAATAGAGTATTACATATTATACTCTTTAGATGATCAAGACTGTACTCTGTGTTGACACTTCAGAATTTCTTTATTAAAAGATCTTCCCTTACTTTTCAGTAATTTAATTAGTTTCTTTAAGCCTGACATAACAAGGAAGAGCCCAAACAACATAATCAAGTTTTACCCTGGGAGGAAAAGTTTTACCTGCTAGAAAGAATTAATAAAATATTGGTATACATTCACTTAGAAAGTTCTTCTCTTTTCTAGTATGAACTTGCTTTCATTTGTTTGGTAGTAAGCATTCAATTTGAAAACATATGCACCTCATGAATGGCCACATAACTATGTAATAAGGTTTTATTTCTCAGAAAAGGTCCTAATGTACTTATTTTATTGGTTTATAGTTTTAAGAAATTTTTCATGATAATTTGATATGGGAGAGATTAATTTTAGTATTGTTGACATTGGTGGGTGGATAGCTGAACTTATCTAACTTAGGTGCCCACTCTTGTTATATAAAGGTAATTTGATAAGTAACATGAAACCAGTATTTCATAGTCTTTGCCACCAGAGTAAGTGATGCAAGATCTTGCTTTTAAAGCTAGAGTTAATACTGAGATGCATAATCAACTGAAAAGTGGATTCGTTTTTTTTTTTACCTTTTCAACATTTCTTACTCTGAAACCATAGTTGTCACTGCTCTTCTGGGGGTAGGATAAGTACTTTTAATAAACCAGTTGCATTACTGGAAATGTGGTTAAAGTCTCAATAGAAATTTTGCTTCTTTGTTAATTCCCTCTATACATTTCCAGTGATGCTGATGGAAAAGATTTTGCTTAGCCACATAAACACATAATATTGAAGTAACCATCAGTAATAATTCGTTTTGAGGTGTGAATAGTGTTCAAAGTAAGTTATTTTGTGATGTGGGAAACCTTTAGTCCAAGAAGGTTAGGAATGTTTCCAAGGTGTCGATAATTTTCCCACTAAGAGATACAAAGCTATTTTTTTTTCATATGATTGTAAGTGGTCCCTAGGCCATTGTCGTCATTAACCATTATTTTCAACTAACAAAATCTTAAATTACTTGAAAAACAGTTATTGTAGGGTCCATAATTAAGTCTTAAAGGCATTTCTTTTAACCACTTCATATTAAGGTAGTTCTATACAGGGAAATAATAGACAAGATGGAAGAAAAGCTTCCTAGGATGATTCATTCAGAGGAAATGCCAAGAAAAAGGGCATTTAATTATAGTGTACTAATTTTACATTATAATATTATGTACTCACACAAAAGGATAAAGTGTATAAATTTCTAAATCAGTGTTGCAACATAATGTTTTTTTAATATATTGGGATGAATCAGGTACAGTTTTAGAATATGGAATCTGAAAATGGAGCAAGATGATAGCGTTTTATTTTTTATATCTCTATTTTAAAGATTGAAAATTTTACTTTCTTCCTAAGGGACTTCCAGTTTACAAAAATTAAGTTGAAACCAAGGTAATTTGGGATTATAAAAACTGGGCCAGATGCCTTACTGAAGGTTCTTAACATAGAAATATCTTGGTGAGCAGATGGGCTCATTTGGAAATTTTTAACAGCTCAAGTCTGAGGGTCACTTTTGAAAATCAGAAAGAGACCTTAGCATTTGGACATGAACAAGCTCAAGATATGTGTATGTTTTTCCTCTACAGAGATTTGCACCTTTTGTAAACCTTAAGATAAATATTGTGTCATTCCTTTAGATGTTGACAAAGTAGTTTGTGAAGATGGCTGTTTTTAAAAATTTTTTTGCTTTAAAGGCAAGATATTTAAAGATTGTATGATTCCTTATTTCTGGATCTCTTTGTCCATACTGCCATCTTGCTCTTATCCTTCCTACTTGCTGAATGTGTTGCTGAGTAGCAACTTTTGCCAGTGTATATTCACAATTCTCTTACCTTGTATCTTTAGTACTAGATAGTCTGTCCTGGATTAATAGTTGAAAGCATTTAAATATGTTTGCAATTGCAGTTTTCTTAAATTGTAAACAAATCCCTTTGAATATATAGATTTTTAATGTAAATTGTATAGTAAATGATAATACCAAATCAAATAGGTTAAAACTGGTCAGTTAAGACAAAATAACTCAGAGGCCCTTAACCTCACTGTTATTGTTTACAGCAGTCTGTGTAGATAAACATTACTAAATAAACATTATATTTATGACAACAAATGGTTATCCCATTGAAGCAACTCTTCTCTGCAGTGTCCAGGGAAAACTGATATTTTGTCATTCATGTACTGAGAATAAATACAGATAATTAAGAGACACTCTGAGTGTATGACCTTACAGCCTTATGCAGAAGGTAAAAACTTGGAATTGTTTCTAAGAGAAAGTAATTGTGAAGCTCATAATGTGGGTAAAATGGCAGCAAATTATAGTGTGCTTTCAGTTAACATTAAGCTTTCATATTTTTGATGACTAATCAGTGAAAGGCAAGTTTCTGTTGCCCCCAGTTTCTCAGTTCTAATGATTAGGAAGTAAACTTTTGGGTATAGAAATGTCTTGACTGCAAATCATGTGATAAACTAGCAATTTTATTAGCTAGGTAGAGTTGGAAATGTAATGCATGTTCTAATTAAAAACAGGTTGGAGCATTTTTTGGTTGAAAAAAGGTCAGTGGATTGTTTCCATACTTCCTGTTGTTACACAGCTACAGTAGTTTCAGTTTCATAAAATCATGAGATTTTAAAGTTAGAAGGAGTTTAGAGGTCATTTAATACAATCCCCTCATTCTACAAATGAGGAAACTGAGGCCCAGTTGGGATGAAAACCTTGGCTCCTGACACCTAGTCTGTTATTCCTTCTACTGCACCACATTTCCACTCAAGTTACATTTAAAAATAAATTGGAAGCCAATGAGGTTTATCTGAGGCACAGTTATTGCTAATTGAAAATTTTTCCCGATACCCGGCCATTATGACTTGAAATACAGTTGGCATTGGTGAAATAAACTGGAGAGTAGGACTTCCATAATAGCAAAGTAAGGAGCTCAATAGACCTTCTCCCCAGCAAAACAGCATTTTTACTGGTAAAATTGTTTTTTAAAAAGCAATCATTTAAAATTTCTGAAAATTGTCTTAAGGGCATACAGGAAATAGAGAAACATTCGTTCAAGAAAATATATTGAATCTTATTAAGAACAGCAAGAGTCTGGTCTTTGAGGAACAACCTGTTCCATATATCCCCCACCCCCATCCGAGTGTTACCTGAGTGTTCCACCCTGGATGCTCCATTCAGGGCTTGTATGGTGAAGATGATGGGGACAGGTGGGGCTCACTCTTCTCCCAGCTCCCATTCTGGGGCTACAGTTTCACCCTGTCAGGGCCAACTGTTTACATTTCTTATCCCACCCCTCAACCCCATACAAACACATGCTTAAACCTGTGTTGCAGAAACTCTATCCCAGCTTGCTCATAACATTGGAGGCATCACCCAAAGAAGGAAACTGGCAAATACTGGGGACTTCCACCCCACCCCATCACCCGTGAGTAAAATGATGATTTCATTTCAGGAAAAATGAGCCCCACCCTCAGCTTCAGTTCAATGGTGCAGAGATTCTGCCCAAGGGGAAAGGCATGCAATAAAGACAACTCCATAGCTCTGCCTGTGGAAACTGACTTCATTTGGAACAGAGCATGAAGAACTTCATCCCTAAAGATGATGTCAAAAACAGTGGATGGAGATCTTGGTGGAGATGAATTAAGGGAAGCTTGCACATGCAAAGCAACCAGAAGTTTAATAGAAACATGAAAGAGACAGCCAAGAAGAGCCGTCCTGAGAGTGCAGTCAACTATGGGGATTGAAAAGTCTGTGTGCATGTGCTGGGTCTGCACCCACTCACAACAATCAGAGCAGAACATGAGACATACTTGAAAGCATTCCAATGCATGCAGACCCATCAACAGAAGGTGCAATCTTTACTGGCACAAGGAGTTTAAAAACAACCTTTGACCAAACACTGCAATAAGCTACTTTGACCCAGAAGTGACTCCCAGGAACAAGGATTAAAAATAAAATTACACTCATCCCTGGCAATCTGAAAGACTGTGTATGTTGAAGGCTGTGCCTTCTTAGGATGATCACACAGGGATCCTCCAAGCTTCTAGTCCTCGATGAACATGGGTGAAAATAAATTTCCTGAGCTATTTATAACACCTCCAAACATGCACACATCCAGTCATAAAGGGTAAAAATCCTATTGACAAGTGCCTTGTGCTAACCTGGGGGCAACCCCTAGGTATTAATAGCTGAACTGAAAAATAGAGCTAACATCAGGCTGCACGCTGTGGAGGAAATAACCAAAATCCTCCAGGAAAGGAGGATCAATATCCAGGATTGCTGTAAGATACTATCTAAAATGTCTAATTTACAACAAAAAATTACAAGACATGGAAACAGGAAAGTGCAGCCCATACACGGGGAAAAAGCAGGTGATAAAACACTGCCTTAGAAGTGGCCCAGATGACTTTTGTAGCAGACAAAAAGATTTGTCAACAAAGAGAATGTGTGTGTGTGTGTCTACAAATGGAAATTCTGGAGTTGAAAAGTACAATAACAAATTCACAAGAGTTCAGTGGTATATTTGAGCTGGCAGAAAAAATGAACTTGAAGGAAGATCAGTGGAGATTATGCAGTCTGAAGAACAGAGAAAAAAGAATGGGGAAAAATAACAGAAATGTGTACAAACATGCACAGTACCAGGAGGAGAGAGGGGGACTAAAAATTGAAACTCACAAGAACACTTAAATTTGATGCAAAACGTTAATCTACGCATCAAAGGGGCTCAATAAATGTCAAGTAGGGTAAACAAAGAGACACATCAAATGTTGTGAGCAAAAAACGAGAAAATCTTGAAAGCAGTAAGAAAAATAGCTCATCACCTACAAAGAAACCCCAATATGGTTAACAAGTGAAGTTTCATCAGGAACAGTGAAGGCCAGAAGATATAATGGTGACATGTTCAAATTGCTGAAATTAAACAAAACTACCCAAATGAAAATATTATATCTAGCAAAACTCATTCAGAAATGAAGGTGAAATGAGATGTTCCCAGACAAATAAAAGGAAAACTCAATAGTAGTGACTTGCATTATAAGAAATACAAAGGTAATTTTTCAGTCAAAAAGCAAGTGACACCAGACAGTGATTCAAATCCACGTGAAAAAAAAATAGGAAACACCAGTAATGTCAATCACGTGAGTACTTTAAAAAGAGAGTATAATTGCATGTTTCTTTTCCTTTCTTCTCTTAACTGACTTATAAAGCAACTGCATAAAACAATCTGTATATTATTATTTTATTGGGAATGGAAACAAAGCTATGTAAGGAATGGTACCAGGTAATATCTTGAATCCACAGGCATGAATGACGACAGAAATGGTATCTAAGAAGGCTAATATCATGAACTGTCTGCATATATATGTGTCCTTCTCTGAGCTTTTTAAAAAGACAACGTCATATAAAGATGATAATGTATTATTGGTTTGTAACATATATAGACATAATATGAATAACAATAGCACAAAACTGGGATGGAAAGCTATATAGTAGTAAAATTTCTATATTTCACTGCAACTAATCAGTACAAATATGAAGTAAATTCTGGTAAGTTACAATGTATCTTGTAATCCCTAGAAGAATCACTAAGAAAATTACTTTTAAAAATATACTTTTTTTCAACACTTATTTTAGAATTGGGGTACATGTGGAGGTTTATTACAAAGGTATATTGTGTGATGCTAAGGTTTGGAGTACAAGTGAATTTGTCACCCAGGTAGTCAGCATAGTACTCAATAGGTAGTCCTTTTTAACCTTTACCCCTTCTCCCTCCCTTCCTTCTCTTGTATTCTCCAGCATCTGTTCCCATTTTTATAACCATGTGTACCCCAGTGTTTAGCTCCCACTGATGAGAAGATGTGATATTTGGTTTGCAGTTTCTGCATTAGTTCACTTAGGGTAATGGTTTCCAGCTGCGTCTGTGTTGCTGTGAGGGACATGATTTTGTTCTTTTTTATGGCTGCATAGTATTCCATGGTATATATTTACACTTACATAATCCAGTCCACCATTGATGGCTACCTGGATAGATTCCATGTTTCTGCTGTGTGAATAGCACAGCAATAAACAAAAAAGTGCATGTGCTTTTTTGGTATAATGATCTATTTTTCTTTGGGTATATACCCAGTAATGGGATTACTGATTCAAATGGTAGTTCTAAGTTCAGACTGCTTTCCACAGAGCCTGAATTAATTTGCATTCCCACCAGCAGTTTATAAGCGTTCGCTTTTCTCTGCAGCCTCGTCGGCATCTGTTGTTTTTTGACTTTAGTCAAAAAATAGCCATTCTGACTAGTGTGAGATGGTATCTCATTGTGGTTTTGATTTGCATTTTTCTGATGATTAGTGATGATGAGCCTTTTTCATGTTTGTTGGCCACTTATGTGTCTTCCTTTGAGAAGTGTCTGTTCATGTCCTTTGCTCATGTTTGTTTATTTATTTTTAAAATTTCTATAACTTTTTTTATTTTGATCTGTTCTAACATTCTTTTATTATTTAACATTATGAAATTAGATTTCTGTATAGTTTCTCTACTATAATTAATGAAAACCATTTTGGCTTTTAAAATTCTCATTTAGAAGTTCTCCTGTCATACTTGTGTACTGAACATTTCCACTGCAAAAACAGAATCAAGACATTTAAAAACTTTTCATGATACCATTGTACCTCATTTAAACTTTCAAACTTTTAAACTTTTCCTTTATTCTCTACCTCTGTGAGATTTCTAACCCCTTGGCATTCACTCTACAATTGCACACTTTGATTACTCAATTACTTGCTTCTATCTTGAGTTCAACTCCTATCCTGACTTTCTTTTTTTTATTATTCTACTTTAAGTTTTAGGGTACATGTGCACAACGTACAGGATTGTTACATATGTATACATGTGCCATGTTGGTGTGCTGCACCCATTAACTTGTCATTTAACATTGGGTATATCTCCTAATGCTATCCCTCCCCCCTCCCCCCACCCCACAACAGTCCCCAGTGTGTGATGTTCCACTTCCTGTGTCCATGTGTTCTCATTGTTAAATTCCCACCTATGAGTGAGAACATACGGTGTTTGGTTTTTTGTCCTTGCAATAGTTTGCTGAGAATGATGGTTTCCAGCTTCATCCATGTCCCTAAAAAGGACACGAACTCATCATTTTTATGGCTGCATAGTATTCCATGGTGTATATGTGCCACATTTTCTTAATCCAGTCTATCGTTGTTGGACATTTGGGTTGGTTCCAACTCTTTGCTACTGTGAATAGTACCACAATAAACATATGTGTGCATGTGTCTTTATAGCAGCATGATTTATAATCCTTTGGGTATATACCCAGTAATGGGATGGCTGGGTCAAATGGTATTTCTAGTTCTAGATCCCTGAGGAATCGCCACACTGACTTCCACAATGGTTGAACTAGTTTACAGTCCCACCAACAGTGTAAAAGTGTTCCTATTTCTCCACATTCTCTCCAGCACCTGTTGTTTCCTTTTTAATGATGGCCATTCTAACTGGTGTGAGATGGTATCTCATTATGGTTTTGATTTGCATTTCTCTGATGGCCAGTGGTGATGAGCATTTCTTTATGTGTCTTTTGGCTGCATAAATGTCTTCTTTTGAGAAGTGTCTGTTCATGTCCTTCACCCACTTTTTGATGGGGTTGTTTGTTTTTTTCTTGTAAATTTGTTTGAGTTCTTTGTAGATTCTGGATATTAGCCCTTTGTCAGATGAGTAGATTGCAAAAATTTTCTCCCATTCTGTAGGTTGCCTGTTCACTCTGATAGTAGTTTCTTTTGCTATGCAGAAGCTCTTTAGTTTAATTAGATCCCACTTGTCAATTTTGGCTTTCGTTGCCATTGTTTTTGGTGTTTTAGACATGAAGTCCTTCCCCATACCTATGTCCTGAATGGTATTACCTAGGTTTTCTTCTAGGGTTTTTATTATGGTTTTAGATCTAACATGTAAGTCTTTAATCCATCTCGAATTAATTTTTGTATAAGGTATAAGGAAGGGACCCAGTTTCAGCTTTCTGCATATGGCTAGCCAGTTTTCCCAGCACCATTTATTAAATAGGGAATCCTTTCCCCATTTCTTGTTTTTGTCAGGTTTGTCAAAGATCAGATAGTTGTAGATATGTGGCATTATTTCTGAGGGCTCTGTTCTGTTCCATTGGTCTATATCTCTGTTTTGGTACCAGTACCATGCTGTTTTGGTTTCTGAGCCTTGTAGTATAGTTTGAAGTCAGGTAGCGTGATGCCTCCAGCTTTGTTCTTTTGGCTTAGGATTGACTTGGCAATGCGGGCTCTTTTTTGGTTCCATATGAACTTTAAAGTAGTTTTTTCAATTCTGTGAAGAAAGTCATTGGTAGCTTGATGGGGATGGCATTGAATCTATAAATTACCTTGCTTTTGCCCATGTTTAATGGAGTTATTTGTTTTTTGCTTGTTGAATTGTTTATATTCCTTATAGATTCTGGATAATAGACCTTTTTCAGGTGCATACTTTGTGAATATTTTCTCCCATTTTGTACATAGTCTTTTTACTTGCTTGATAGTTTATCTTGCTGTGCAGAAGCTCTTTAGTTTAATTAGGTCCCACTTGTCACTTTTTGTTTGGTTGTAATTGCTTTTGAGGACTTAGCCACAAATTCTTTGCCAAGGCTGATGTTGAGAAGGGCATTTCCTAGGTTTTCTTCTAGGATTTTTGTAGTTTGAGGTTTTAATCCATCTTCAGTTAATTTTTATATATGATGCTAGGTGTAGGTCCATTTTCAGTCTTCTGCATATGGCTAGCCAGTTATCCCAGCACCATTTATTGAATGGGGTGTCCTTTCCCCATTGCTTATTTTTGTCAACCATGTTGAAGATTAGATGATTGTAGGTATGCAGCTTTATTTCTGAGTTCTTGATTATGTTCCATTGGTCTATGTGTCTTTTTTTTTGTATCAGTACCATGCTGTTTTGGTTACTATAGCTTCGTAGCGTAGTTTGAAGTCAGGTAATGTGATGCCTTCAGCTTTGTTCTTTCTTTCTTTCTTTCTTTCTTTCTTTCTTTTCTTGGTTCCATATGAATTTTAGAACAGTTTTTTTCTAATTTTGTAAAAAATTACATTGGTGGTTTGATAGAAATAGCATTGACTCTGTAAATTGCATTGGGCAGTATGGCCATTTTAATGATGTTGATTTTTCCAATCCATGGCCATGGAATATCTTCCATTTATTTGTGTCATCTCTGATTTCCTTTAGCAGTGTTTTGTAATTATCCTTATAGAAGTCCTTTACCTCTTTGGTTGACTGTGTTCCTATGTGTTTTATTCTTTAAAAAAAATCCTTAGAACATCATTAATAGGATCAAAATGTTACACTGCAAAATGTCCATGCATCAAATGACACTATGCATCAACTAAACCTAACAGACATCTATAGAACACTCCACCCAAAATCAGAATACGTGTTCTTCAGGTGGGCCATAAAACAAGCCTCAGTAAATTTAAAGTGATTGAAATGGTACAAAGAATGTTCTCTGACCACAATAAGAATGAAATTAGAAATTATTAGTGGAGGGAAACTTGGAGATGTCATAAATATATGGAAATTTAAAAACATAATTTAAATATAGGATAAGGAAGAAATCACAAGGGAATTTATAAAATACTCTGAGATGAATGAAAATGAAAACACAAGAAAAATATGTGGAATGCAGCAAAAGCTGTGGCTAGGGGGAAGTTTATAGTTGTAAATACCTAGATTTAAAAACAAGGAATATCTCAAATTAATAACAGCCTTTCACATTAAGAAACTAGAAAAAAAGAGCAAACTAAATGCAAAGCAAGCAAAATAAAAGGAATAAATATTAGAGCATAAATTAATGGAGGATAGAAAATCAGTAAATAAAATTAATAAAACTATGAATTGTTTTTTGAAATGTAACAAATTCTCAAGTCTTTTAACTACACTTGTAAGTAACAAAATGCTTAAGACTCAAATGATTAAAATAGTGAAAGAGGAGACATCACTATGAATCCACAGAGGTAAAAAAAATATATTTTAGAAGAGTACTATATATAAATGCCAACAAATTAGGAAACTTAGATGAAATGGACAGTTTCATTAAAGGACACAAAACTGACTTAAGAAATAATATGAATAGATCTATAACAAGTAAAGAGAATAAATTACTAATAAAAACTACCCACAAAGACAAGCCCAGGCCTAGATGGCTTCCTCAGTGAATTCTACAAAATATTTAAAGAGGCACTGATACCAGCACTTCACAAACTTTTTCGAGATATACAAGAGGAGAGAACTTTTCTCAGTTCATTCTATGACGCCAGTATTATCTTGATACCATAACAAAAGACATCACAAGAAAACTCCAGATCCATTTTTCTTAGATATATAAATGCAGAGATCCCCAATGAAATACAAGCAAACTGAGTCCAACAACATTTTTAAAAAATCATATGGGAGAGGGAAGCAGAGCAACATGCCTGAATAGAGGCTTCCCACAATCATCCCCTCCCTGCCCCCACAGGAACACCAAATTGAACAACTGTCCACATGAAAAAGCACCTTCGTAAGAACCAAAAATCAGGCGACCAATCACAGTATCTGATTTTAAAATCATATTATGGTAGGAAGCACTGAAGAGGGTAGTCTCGAATTGCCAACATCACCTCTGCAGCAGCAGGGGCCATGTGGCATAGAGAGAGAATCTGTAAGCTTTGGGGAGAGAGAGCAGTGATAGTGGGACTTTGCGTTTGAACTCAGTGCTGCACTGTCACAGCAGAAAGCAACACTGGACAGAACTCAGCCAGCATCTACACAGGGAGCATATAGACCAGCCCTAGCCAGAGGTAAATTGTCCATTCCAGCAGTGGGAACCTGAGTTCTGGCAAGCCCTGCCAACGTGGGCTAAAGTGCTCTGGGGTTCTAAATAAACTTGAAAGGCAATCTAGGCCACAAGGACTGCAATTCCTGGGCAAGTCTTGGTGCTGTGCTGAACTCAAGGTCAGTGGATTTTAACTTGATCTAGTGAGACATCAGCCAGGGCTGTCAAGGGAGTGCCTACATCCCAGCTCCCTGACCCCAGACAGCACAGCTTGCAGTGCTAGGAGAGACTCCTTTTTTCTGCTAGAGGAGAGAAGAGGAGAGTAAAGAGAATTTAGTCTTGCAACATGGATACCAGCTCATACACAATAGGATAGGACACCAGGCAGAGTCCTGTGGCCCTCATTCCAGCCTCTACCTCCCGGACGACATTTCTAGACACACCCTGGGCCAGAATGGAACCCACTGCCTTGAAGGGAAGGACCCAGTCCTGGAAGAATTCACACCTTCTGAGAAAAGAGCACTGGGCCCCTGAATAATCAGCAGTAGTAGCCAGGCAGTACTTGCCAAAGGCTTGAGTGAGACTCAGAGTTGTGTCAGTGAGTGTGACCCAGCATAATCCCAGCTGTGGTGGTTATAGGGAGAGACTCCTTCTGTTTGAGGAAAGTAGAGCAAAGAGTAAAGGGGACATTGTCTTACACCTTGGGTACCAGCTCAGCCACAGTGTGAGTGCCAAGTGAGCTCTTGTGCTCCCCTGACTACAAGCCTTGCCTCTTGGATGTCATTTCTCGACCTGCCTTGGGCCAGAAGGGAGCACACTGCCCTGAAGGGAGAGACCCAGGCTGGCACCATTCACCACAACCTGACTGAAGAGTGGCTTGGACTTTGAGCATTGGTGGCAGCCTGGCAGTACTCCCTGCAGGCCTGGGGTGGTGATGGCCATGTAGAGCCTGAGAAAATGGGAGGAAAGACTAGGAAAGATTTTGTCTTGTGGCTTGAGTGTCAAGTCACCCCCATTAGAGTAGAGCAAGAGATAGATTCCTAAAGTTTTGGACTCTAGGACCTGGTTCCTGGAAGGAATTTCTGGACCCAACCAGGGCTGGGGGAAGTTCATTGCCGTGAAGGAAAGGACACAAGGCTGGCTGGATTTTCTACCTTCTGACTGAAGAGCCCTTGGTCCTTGAGTGAACATTAGTGGTGGCCAGGCAGTGGTCCCTTGCGGGCCTTCGATGAGACCAAGTGATGTGCTGCCATCGAGTCTGACTTAGTGCAGTCTTAGTAGTGGCCCCAGGTATACTAGTGTCACCCCTTTCCCAGCCCCAGGCAGTTCAGCACAGAGAGAGAGAGACTCCATTTGTTTGCAGAAAAGGAAAGAGAACAAAAGCCTCTGCCTGGTAGTCCAAGGAATGCTCCGAGATCTTACACAAAACACCAAGATGATGGCACCTCCACAAGTCTGCAAGAGCCACAGTGTTACTGGAATTGGGGTGCCCCCAAATGCAGATATGGCTGCAGTACCAAATACTTAGATCACAATACCCAATACCCTTTGGATGCTTAGAAAGTCTTCTCAAGAAGCATGGATACAAAGAAGCCGAGACTGCAAAGACTACAATAAATACCTAAATCATCAATGCCCAGACATAGATGAACATGCACAAGTCAAGACCATTTAGGAACACATAACTGCACCAAATTAATAAGGCAGCAGTGACTAATCTCAGAGAGACAGAGATATGAGACCTTTCAGACACAGCATACAAAGCACTTGTTTCGATGGAGCTGAATGAAATTCAAGATAACACAGAGACAAAATTTCAATGGAAAGAAAGAATCAAGCAGAAATTCTGGAAGTGAAAATTTTATTTGGCATACTGAGAAATGTATCAGAGCCTCTTAGTAGCACAGTTGATCAACCAAAGGAAAGAATTAGCTTAAAGACAGGCTATTTGAAAACATACAGTCAGAGGAGACAAACAAATAAAAAACAATAAAAAAGAAGGAAGCATGCCTACAAGACCTAGAAAATAGCCTCAAAAGGGCAAATCTAAGAGATAATGGCCATGAAGAGGAAGTAGAGATAGAAATAGGGGAAGAAAGTTTATTCAAAGCGATAATAACAGAGAACTCCCCAAACCTAGAGAAAGATGTCAACATTCAAGTACAAGAAGGTTATACAAGATAAAGCAGATTTAACCCAAAGACTACCTCAAGGCATTTAATAATCAAACTACCAAAGCTCGAGGATAAAATGGATCCTAAAAGCAGCAAGATAAAAGAAACAACATATCATCAAGCTGCAATATGTCTGGCAGCACATTTCTCAGTGAAAACCTCACAGGCCTGGAGAGAGTGACATGACATATTTAACATACTGAAAGACAAAACTTTTACCCTAGAAAATAATATATCTGTCAAAAATATCCTTTAGGCATGAAAGAAATAAAGACCTTCCCAGACAATCAAAAGCTGAGGGATTTCATCAACACCAGACCTGTCCTACAAGAAATGCTAAAGGGAGTACTTCAATCAGAAATAAAAGGATGTTAATGAGCAAAAATAAATCATCTGAAGGCACAAAACTCACTGTTAATAGTAAATACACAGAAAAACACAGACTTTTAGACCATTGTAATTGCAATGTGTAAATGTATCTTAAGTAGAAAGACTAAAGGATGAACCAATAAAAAATAACTACAACAAAGTTAAAATGTAGAGTTTTTGTTACTTGTCTTTTTGTTTGTTTATGAAATCAGTAGTAAGTTGTCATCAGTTTAAAATAATGTCTTATAAGATAGTATTTGCAAGCCTCATGGTAACCTCAAATCAAAAAACATACAGCACATACACACAAAAAAAGCAAGAAATTAAAACATATCACCAGAGAAAATCACCTTTACTAAAATGAAGACAGGAAAGAAGGAAGAGAAGACCACAAAGAACCAGAAAACACATAACAAAATGGCAGGAGCAAGTCCTTGCTTATCAATACTAACATTAAATGTAAATGGATGAAACTCTCCAATTAAAAGACATAGAGTTGGCTGAATGGATATACCCATAAGACCCAATACTCTTGCCTACAAAGAGCACACTTCACCTATAAAGACACATATAGACTGAAAATAAAGGGATGAACAAAGATACTCCATTCGAATGGAAACCAAAAAAGAGCAGGAATAACTATACTTATATCAGGAAAAAATAGATCACAAGACAAAACTTATAAAATAGGAAAGAAATGTCAATATATAGTAATAAAGGGGTAAATTCAGCAAAATAATATAACAATTATAAATATGTAAATATAAATATGTAACCAACAATAGAGCACCCAGATATATAAAGAAAATATTACTAAAGTTAAAGAGTGGTAGATCACAATGCAGTAATAGCTGGAGACTTCAACACCTCACTTTCAGCATTGGACAGAAAATCAACAAGGAGGGGGTTGCTGGCAAGATGGCCGAATAGGAACAGCTCTGTTCTGCAGTTCCCAGTGAGATCAACACAGAAGTCACGTGATTTCTGCATTTCCAACTGAGGAGACACCTCCCAGTAGGGACCGACAGGTACCTCATACGGGAGAGCTCTGGCTGGCATCTGGCGGGTGCCCCTCTGGGACGAAGCTTCCAGAGGAAGGAACAGGCAGCAATTTTTGCTGGTCTGAAGCCTCTGCTGGTGATACCCAGGCAAACAGGATCTGGAGCGAACCTCCAGCGAACTCCAGCAGACCTGCAGCAGAGGGGCCTGACTGTTAGAAGGAAAAGTAACAAAGGGAAAGGAATAGTATCAGCATCAACAAAAAGGACGTCCACTCAGAGACCCCATCCAAAGGTCACTGACTTCAAAGACGAAAGGTACATAAATCCATGAAGATGGGGAGAAACAAGTGCAAAAAGGCTGAAAATTCCAAAAACCAGAATGCCTCTTCTCCTACAAAGAATCACAACTCCTTGCCAGCAAGGAGACAAAACCGGACAGCAAATGAGTTTGACAAATTGACAGAAGTAGGCCTCAGAGGGGGGTAATGACAAACTCCTCTGAGCTAAAGGAGCATGTTCTCACCCAATGAAAGGAAGCTAAGAACCTTAAAAAAAAGGGTAGACAAATTGCTAACTAGAATAACCAGTTTACAGAAGAATGTAAATGATCTGATGGAGCTGAAAAATACAGCATGAGAACTTTGTGAAGCATACGCAAGTATCAATACCCAAATCAATCAAGCAGAAGAAAGGATATCAGACATTGAAGATCAACTCAATGAAATAAAGTGAGCAAACAAGATTGGAGAAAAAAGAGTGAAAAGAAACGAACCAAGCCTCCAAGAAGTATGGGACTATGTGAAAAGACCAAACCTACGTTTGATTGGTGTACCTGAAAATGACGGGGAGAATTGAACGAAGTTGGAAAACACTCTTCATGATATTATGCAGAACTTCCCCAACATAGCAAGGCAGACTAACATTCAAATTCAGGAAATACAGAGAACACCACAAAGATACTCGTTGAGAAGAGCAACCCCAAGACATAATCAGATTCACCAAGGTTGAAATCAAAGAAAAAATGTTAAGAGCATCTAGAGAGAAAGACTGAGTTACCCACAAAGGGAAGCCCATCAGACTAACAGTGGATCTCTCAGCAGAAACCCTACAAGCCAGAAGAGAATGGGGGCCAATATTCAACATTCTTAAAGAAAGGAGTTTTCAACCCAAAATTTCATATCCAGCCCAGCTAAGCTTCATAAGCAAAGGAGAGATAAAATCCTTTACAGAGAAGGAAATACTGAGAGATTTTGTCACCAGCAGACCTGCCCTAAAATAGCTCCTGAAGGAAGCACTAAACATGGAAAGGAACAAGCGGTACCAGCCACTGCAAAAACAAGCCAAATTCTAAAGACCATTGAGGCTATGAAGAAACCACATCAACTAATGGACAAAATAACCAGCTAGCATCATAAAGACAGGATCAAATTCAGACATAACAATATTAACCTTAAATGTAAATGGGCTAAATGACCCTATTAAAAGACACAGACTGGCAAATTGGATAAAGAGTCAAGACCCATCACTGTGCTGCATTCAGGAGACCAATCTCTTGTGCAAAGACACACGTAGGCTCAAAATAAAGGGATGGAGGAATATTTACCAAGCAAATGGAAAGCAAAAAAAAAAAAAGCGTTTGCAATCCTAGTCTCTGATAAAACAGACTTTAAACCAGCAAAGATCAAAAGAGACAAAGAAGGCCATTACATAATGGTAAAGGGATAAATCCAACAAGAAGAGCTACCTGTCCTAAATATATATGTATCCAATACAGGAGCACCCAGATTCATAAAGCAAGTCTTTAGAGACCTACAAAGAGACTTAGACTCCCACACAATAATAGTGGGAGACTTTAACACCCCACTGTCAATATGAGATCAACGAGACAGAAAATGAAGGATAGCTAGGACTTGAACTCAGCTCTGGACCAAGCAGACCTAATAGACATCTATAGAACTCTCCACCCCAAATCACCACATAGCACTTATTCCAAAATTGACCACATAATTGGAAGTAAAACACTCCTCAGCAAATGCAAAAGAATGGAAATCACAACAAACAGTCTCTCAGATCACAGTTCAATCAAATTAGAACTCAGGATTAAGAAACTACTCAAAACCGCACAACTACATGGAAACTGAACAACTTGCTCCTTAATGACTACTGGGTAGATAATGAAATGAAGGCAGAAATAAAGATGTTCTTTGAAACCAATGAGAACAAAGACACAACATAGCAGAATCTCTGGGACACATTTAAAGCAGCATGTAGACGGAGATTTATAGCACTAAATGCCTACAAGAGAAAGCAGGAAAGATCTAAAATCGACGCCCTAATATAACAATTAAAAGAACTAGTTGAGAAGCAAGAGCAAACATTCAAAAGCTAGCAGAAGAAAAGAATAACTAAGATCAGAGCAGAACTGAAGGAGATAGAGACATGAAAAACCCTTCAAAAAATCAATGAATCCAGGAGCTGGTTTTTTTTTTTTTTTTTTTTTTTTGAAAAGATCAACAAAATAGACCACTAGCCAGACTAATATAGAAGAAAAGAGAGAATAATGAAACAGATGCAATAAAAATGATGAAGAGGCTATCACCACCGATCGCACAGAAATGCAAACTACCATGAGAGGATACTATAAACACCTCTACGCAAATAAACTAGAAAATCTAGAAGAAATGCATAAATTCCTGGAAACATACACCCTCCCAAGATGAAACCAGGTAGATGTCAAATCCCTGAATAGACCAATAACAAGTTCTGAAATAGAGGCAGCAATTAATAGCCTACCAACCAAAAAATGTCCAGGGCCATACTGATTCACAGACAAATTCTACCAGAGGTACTGTAGGGGGTGCACGGCAACATATTCAAGCTTATGTATATGGTATTTGAGGTCGAGGTAGGGAAAAATACTCACTATATGTATGTTATTTGTGCATGAGAATGAAACTCCTTGACCCTGCAAACAGCACAGGGAGTGGAGTGTGTGGTGTGATAAAGAATGCTGAAAACAGCCTCCTGAGAATGCGGTTTGAGTGCTTTTACAAAGCCACAGGTGTCTCAGGACCCAACCTCAAAAAAGGCATCTAGTGTATGTTTGCAGTTAATACAAGCCCTTTTAATAAATACTTGGCAGATGGATGCTGGGGCAGCCTCTATTAGAAGAGCTGCCTCCAATCCTGCTCAGCTGGAATTGTCTGAGAACTCATTCTTGGTGTTCACTGCAAGCTGTAAGCTCTGCAAGTTGAAAAGAGGAGCTGGTACCATTACTTCTGAAATTATTCCAAACAATAGAAAAAGAGGGAATCCTCCCTAACTCATTTTATGAGGCCAGCATCATCCTGATACCAAAACCTGGCAGAGATACAACAAAAAAAGATAATTTCAGGCCAATATCCCTGATGAACATTGATGCAAAAATCCTCAGTAAAATATTGGCAAACCAAATCCAGCAGCACATCAGAAAGCTTATTCACCATGATCAAGTCACCATCATCCCTGGGATGCAAGGCTGGTTCAACGTACACAAATCAATAAACATAATCCATCACATAAACACAACCAATGAAAAGAAACCACATGATTGTCTCAATGGATACAGAAAAGGCCTTTGACAAAATTCAACAGCGCTTCATGCTAAAAACTCTTAATAAACTAGGCATGGATGGAATGTATCTCAAAATAATAAGAGCTATTTATGACAAACTGACAGCCAATATCATACTGAATGGGCAAAAACTGGAAGCATTCCCTTTGAAAACTGGCACAAGGCAAGGATGTCTTCTCTCACCACTCCTATTCAACATAGTATTGGAAGTTCTGGCCAGGGCAATCAGGCAAGAGAAAGAAATAAAGGGTATTCAAATAGGAACAGAGGAAGTCAAATTGTCTCTGTTTGCAGATGACATGATTGTATATTTAGAAAACCCCATCATCTCAGCCCAAAATCTCCTTAAGCTGCTAAGCAAATAGAGCAAAGTCTCAGGATACAAAATCAATGTGCAAAATCACACGCATTCCTATGCACCAATAACAGACATAAGTGAACTCCCATTCACAATTGCTACAAAGAGAATAAAATACTTAGGAATCCAACTTACAAGGGATGTGAAGGACCTCTTAAAGGAGAACTACAAATCACTGCTGAAGGAAATAAGAGAGGGCACAAACAAATGGAAAAACATTCCAGGCTCATGGATAGGAAGAATCAATATCATGAAAATGGCTATACTGCCCAAAGTAATTGATAGATTCAATGCTATCCCCATCAAGCTACCATTGACTTTCTTCACAGAATTGGAAAAAACTACCTTAAAGTTCACATGGAACCAAAAAAGAGCCTCCATAGCCAAGACAATTCTAACGAAAAAGGACAAAGCTGGAGGCATCATGCTACCTTACTTCAAACTCTACTACAAGGCTACAGTAAGCAAAACAGCATGGTACTGGGACCAAAACAGATATATAGACAAATGGAACAGAACAGAGGCCTCAGAAATAATGCCACGAATCTTCAACCATCTGATATTTGACAAACCTGACAAAAACAAGCAATGGGGAAAGGATTCCCTATTTAATAAATGGTGTTAGGAAAACTGGCTAGCCATATGCAGAAAGCTGAAGCTGGATCCCTTCCTTACACCTTATACAAAAATTAACTCAAGATGGATTAAAGACTTAAACATAAGACCTAAAACCATAAAAACCCTACCAGAAAACTTAGGCAATACAATTCGGGACATAGGCATGGGCAAAAACTTCGTGACTAAAACACCAAAAGCAATGGCAACAAAAGCCAAAATTCACAAATAAGATCTGTTTAAACTGAAGACCTTCTGCACAGCAAAAGAAACTATTATCAGAGAGGACAGGCAACCTCCAGAATGGGAGAAAATTTTTGCAATCTATCCATCTGAGAAAGGGCTAATGTCCAGAATCTACAAAGAACTGAAACAAATTTACAAGAAAACAAACAAACACCTCCATCAAAAAGTAGGTGAAGTATACGAACAGACTTCTCAAAAGAGGACATTTATGCAGCCAACAAACATATGAAAAAAAGCTCACCATCACTGCTCATTAGAGGAATGCAAATCAAAACCACAATGAGATACAATCTCACACCAGTTAGAATGGCGATCATTAAAATGTCAGGAAACAACAGATGCTGGAGAGAATGTGGAGAAATGCGAAAGTTTTTACTGTGTTGATGGGAGTGTAAATTAGTTCAACCATTGTGGAAGACAGTGTGGCGATTCCTCAAGCATCTAGAATTAGAAATACCATTTGACCCAGCAATCCCATTACTGGGTATATACCCAAAGGATTATAAATCATTCTACTATAAAGACACATGCACATGTATGTTTATTGTGACACTGTTTACAATAGCAAAGACTTGGAATCAACTCACATGTCCATCAGTGATAGACTGGGTAAAGAAAATGTGGCACATATACACCATGGAATACTATGCAGCCATAAAAAAGATGAGTTCATATCCTTTGCAGGGACATGGATGAAGCTGGGAACCATCATTCTCAGCAAACTAGCACAAGAACAGAAAACCAAACACTGCATGTTCTCACTCTTAAGTGGGAGTTGACCAACAAGAACACGCAGACCAGGGAGGGGAACATCATACACCAGGCCTGTCAGAGGGTGGGGGGCTAGGGGAGGCATAGCATTAGGAGAAATACCTAATGTAGATGATAGGTTGATGAGTGCAGCAAACATCCATGGCACATGTATACCTGAGTAACAAACCTGCACATTCTGCACATGTACCCCAGAACTTAATAATAATAATAATAATAGAAAATCAACAAGAAAACATTGAACTTAATCTTCACTATAGAACGAATGGGCCAAATAGATATTTACACAATATTTCATCCAATGGATACAGATTATACATTTATTTCCTCAGAACATGTATTATTATCAAGGATAGACCATATGTTAGGCCAAAAAACAAGTCTTAAAATGTGAAAAAAAATATCATGTGTCTTCTCTGATCACAGTGAATAAAAGTAGAAATCAATAATGCGAAAAATTTGGAAACATTACAAACACATGGACATTAATATTCTTCTGAATGACCAGTGGGTCATTAAAATAAGAAGGAGTCTGAAAAAGCAAATGAAAATAGAAATATAATATATCAAAACCTATTCTGTAAGATAAGAGCAGTACAAAGAGTGCAGTTTATAACTGTAAAGTGCCTACATCAAAAAAGTAGAAAAACTTCAAATAAATAACCTAATGATGTAGCTTAAAGAATCAGAAAAGCAAGAGCAAATCCAATCCAGAATTAGTAGAAAAAAAGAAATAATGATCAGAACAGAAATAAATGAAATTGAAACAAAGAAAACAATACAAAAGATCAATGAAACAAAAAGGTGGTGTTTATTTTGAAAAAAATAAACAAAATTGACAAATCTTTAGCCACACTAACAAAATGATGGAGAAGACCCAGAGAAAAACAGACATGAAAAGGAGACATTACAACCCATATCACAGAAACTCAAAGAATCATTAGAGTCTACTATGAACAACTATATGCCAATAAATTGGAAGATCTAGGAGATATGGACAAATTCTTAGACACATACAGCCTACCAAGATTGAACTATGAAGAAATCTAAACCTGCGCAGGTCAATAACAAGTAACAAGGTCAAAGCCATAATAAAGGGTCTCCAAGCAAAGAAAAGTACAGGACTCGATGTATTCAGTGCTGGATTCAACTTAACATTTAAAGAACTAGTAACAGTCCTACTCAAAGTGTTTCAAAAAATAGGAGGGAATACTTTGAGACTCATTCTATGAGGCCATTTTTACCCTGATATCCAAACCAGACAAAGAAACATTAAAAAAAAAACTACAGGCCAATATCTGTAATAAAGCATGATACAAAAATCCTCAACAAAATACTTGCAAACCAAATTCAACAAAACATTAAAAAGATTATTCATCATGACTGAAAGTTATCACAGCTATGCAAGAATGGATCAACATATGCAAATCAATCAATGTGATTTATTATATCAACAGAATGAAAGACAAATTCTATATGGTCATTTCAATTGACGCTGAAAAAGCATTTGGTAAGATTAAATATCCTTTATGACAAAATAAAAATCACTCTGAAAAAACTGGGTATAGAAAGAACCTACCTTTTCTCTCAAGCCTTGCCAGCATCTATTGGTTTTTGACTTTTTAGTAATAGCCATTCTGAGTGGTCTGAGATGGTATCTTATTGTGGTTTTTATTTGCACTTCTCTGAATATTTGTGATGCTAAGCATTTTTTTGTATCTTTGTTAGCCACTTTTATTCCTTCTTTTGAGAAGTGTCTGTTCATGTCCATTGCCCGTTTATTTATCAGTGAGGTTGTTCATTGCTTTGTGAATGTTTTCTCCCATTCTATAGGTTATCTATTTGATCTGTTTATAATTTCTTTCACCTGTACACTGTTGGTGGGAATGTAAATTAGTCCAGCCACCATGGAAAGCTGTTTGGATATTTCTCACAGAACTTAAAATATGGCTACCATTTGACACAGCAATCCCTTTACTGAGTACATAGCCAAAAGAAAATAAATCATTCTATCAAAATTTCACATGCACTCATACATTCATTGCTGTGATATTCACAGTAACAAAGACATGAAATCAATCCAGGTGCTCATCAATGGTAGAATGAATAAGGAAAATGTGGTACATATACATGGGATACTATGCAGCCATATAAAAGCATGAGATTATGTACTTTGCAGCAACCTGAATGGAGCTAGGGCCCATAATCCTAAGCAAGTTAATGCAGGAGCAGAAAGCCAAATACCACGTTTTTTCACTTGCAAGGGGGAGTTAAGCATTGAGCACACATGGACGTCAATATGAAACAACAAACACTGTAGACTGCTGTAGAGTAGAGTGGAGGGTGTGGGTTTAAAAACTACCTACTGCATACTATGCTCACTACCAGATTGACAGGATCTGTATTACAGACCTCAGCATCATGCAATGTTTCCATGTAACAAATATGCACATGTACCCCCTGTAACTAAAAGTTGAAATTTAAGAAAAAAAAGGAACATACCTGAACACAATAATAGCCATATATGACAGACCACAACTAGTATCATACTGAATGGGGGAACACTGAAAGCCTTTCCTCTAAGATCTGGAACACGACAAGGATGCCCACTTTCACCACTGTTACTCAACATATTAGAACCGATAAATTCTGTAAATTTGCAAGATAAAAAATTAGCATACAAAAATCCATTGCATTTCTTTATGCCAGCAGTGAACAATCTGAAAAGGAAGTAAAAAAAGTAATTCCATTTACAATAGCTACAAATAAAATTAAATACCTAGAAATTAACCAAAGAAGTAGAAGACCTCTACAATGAAAATTATAAAACATTAATATAAGAAATTGAAGAGGACACAATAAATGGAAAGATATTCTGTGTTCATGTATTAGAAGAATCAATGTTGTTAAAATCTCCATACTACACAAAGGAACCTGCAAATTCAATGCATCCTTTATCAAAATACCAGTAACATTCTTCACAGAAGTAGAAAATATTCTAAAACTTACATGAAACCACAAAAGACCCAGAGTAGCCAAAGCTATCCTGAACAAAAGGAAAAAAACTGGAAAATCACACTATCTGACTTCAGATTATACTACAGAGACATAGTAACCAAAACAGCATGATACTGGTATAAAAACAGACACATAAACCAATGGAAGAGAATAGAGAACTTAGAAATAAATTCACATTTCTTCAATGAACTCAGTTTCAACAAAGGTGCCAAGAACATATATTGGGTAATGTACCATCTCTTCAATAAATTGTGTTGTGAAAACTGGCTATCCATATGCAAAAGAATGAAGATAGACCCCTATCTCTTGCCATATACAAAAGACCAATGAAAATATATTAAAGACTTAACTCTAAAACCACAAACTATGAATCTACTAAAAAAATAAAAATAAAATAAAACATTGGGGAAATTATCCAGTACATTGGAGTGGGCAAAGATTTTTTAAGTAATACCCCATAAGCATAGGCAACCAAAGCAAAAATGAACAAATGGAATCACTTCAAGTTAAAAAAAAAACTTATTCATAGTGAAGCGAACAATCAACAAAGTGAAGAGAAAACCCCATAGAATGGGAGAA
This sequence comes from Nomascus leucogenys, assembly GCF_006542625.1. Classification (NCBI taxonomy): domain Eukaryota; kingdom Metazoa; phylum Chordata; class Mammalia; order Primates; family Hylobatidae; genus Nomascus; species Nomascus leucogenys. The sequence goes on along the minus strand of NC_044406.1, from coordinate 66,175,966 downwards.
AAATTTTGCAAACTATCCATCTGACAAGGGATTCATAACCAAAAGATATAAGAAGCTCAGACAACTCAATGAGAAGTAATATAATAATGTGATTAAAAATGAGCCAAAGATCTGAATAGACATTTATCAAAAAAAAGACATGCAAATAGCAAATGGGTATAAGAAAAGGTGCTCAGCATTATTGATCATCAAAGAAATACAAATGAAAACAATGAGATATCACCTCACTCCAGTTTAAATGGCTTTTGTCAAAAGACATACAATAACAAATACTGGTAAGGATCTAAAAGTGGAACTACTGCAAGATCCAGCAATCCCACTGCTAGATATGTCCCTTAAAGTAAGGAATTCAGTATATTGAAGAGATGTCTGTACTCCCATATTTATTGCAGCACTATTCACCATAGCAACATTTAGAAGCAATCTAAGTGACTATCAAGAGAGAAAGAAAATCTGGTACATATACACCATGGAGTACTATTCAGCCATAAAAAATGAGGTCTTGTCATTTGCAACAACATGGATGGAACTGGAAGTCATTATGTTAAGTGAAATAAGCCAGGCACAGAAAGACAAACATCACATGTTCTCACTTATTTGTGAAAGCTAAAAATTAAAATAATTGAGCTCTTGGAGAGAGAAAGTAAAATGTTGGTTACCAGAGGCTGAGAAGGGTATTCAGGAGTTGGGGGGTGGGGGAAGTGGCAATGGTTAATGGGTACAAAAAAACCCAGAATGAATAAGATCTAGTATTTGGTAGCACAACAAGGTGACTATAGTGAATAATAAATTAATTATACACTTAAAAATAACTAGAAGACTATAATTGGATTGTTGGTAATGCAAAGGGTAAATGCTTGAGGTGATGAATACCCCATTTACCCTGCTGTATTACACATTGCATGCCTGTATCAAAATATCTCATGTACCCCATAAATATATACACCTATGTCCCCACAAAAATTTAAAAATGATTGTACAGCATGACCAAGTAGGATTTTTCCCATAAATGGAAGATTAATTTAACACTCAAAAATAAATCAAGGTAATGAAGACCATATTAATAGGATAAAGGATGAAAAAAATAATCATTTTAATAGATGCAGAAAAATCATTTGAAAAATGCAGAAAATGCACCACCCTTTCATGATTAAACAAAACCTTAATAAACTAGAAATATTTCTCAACCTAATAAATGTCATCTATGATAATTCCACAATTGACATTATACTCGATGGTGAAAGACTAAATGTTGAATACTTAAGATCAGGAATGAAACAAGAATGTTTGTGCTTAAAATTTGTATTCATTATTGTACTGAAGTTTCTAACCAGGACAATCAGGGAATAAAAAGAAAGTTGGAGGACTCTCACTTCCCGGTTGTAAAACTTACCCCAAAGGTAATCAAGAGGTTGTGTGGTTCTATCAAAAGGATGGAAATATACATCAGTGAAATAGGATTGAGAGTCCAGGAATAAACTCTTATGTTTATAATGAGTTCATTTCTGACAAGCATGCCAAAATTATTCAATGAGGAAAGAACATTCTCTTCAACAAAGCATGCTGGGACAATTGTATAATCACATGCAGAAGAATGCAGGTGATCTCCTTCACTACATACATAAGAATTTACTCAAAGTAGATCATAAACCTAAAGGTAAGAGCTGAAATTACAAAACTTTTACAAGAAAACATAGGAGGAAATCTTTATGATCTTGGATTAAGCAATGGTTTTCTGGTTGTAATGCCAGTAGCACAAGCAACAAAAAAGAAAATAGATAAATTAAACATCATCAAAATTAACAACTTTAGTGCTTCAAATGATACATCAAGAAAGTGAATTCTCAAAACTGGGAGGTCTGTTCCAAGATGGCTGAATAGGAAGAGCTCTGGTCTGCAGCTCCCAGCATGATCGATGCAGAAGATGGGTGATTGCTGCATTTCCAACTGAGGTACCTGCTTCATCTCATTGGGAAGAGTTGGACAGTGGGTGCAGCTCATGGAGGGTGAGCCGAAACAGGGTGGGGCATTGCCTCAACTGGGAAGCACAAGGGGTCCGGGGATTTCCCTTTCCTAGCCAAGGGAAGCCATGACAGACTGTATCTGGAAAAATGGGACACTCCTGCCTAAATACTGTGCTTTTCCAATGGTCTTAGCAAACAGCCCACCAGGAGATTATATCCCGTGCCTGGATCAGCAGGTCCCATGCCCACAGAGCCTTGCTCACTGCTAGCGCAGCAGTCTGACATTGACCTGCGACACAGCAGCCTGGCAGGGGGAGGTGTGTCGGCCATTGCTGAGGCTTGAGTAGGTAAACAAAGCAGGTGGGGAAGCTTGAACTGGGCAGAGCCCACCGCAGATCTACAAGGCCTGTTGCCTCTGTTGACTCCACCTCTGGGGGCAGGGCATAGCTGAACAAAAGGCAGCAGAAACTTCTGCACACTTAAACGTCCCTGTCTGACAGCTTTGAAGAGAGCAGTGGTTCTCCCAGCACAGAGTTTCAGATCTGAGAACAGACAGACTGCCTCCTCAAGTGGGTCCCTGACCTCCGAGTAGCCTAACTGGAAGACACCTCCCAGTAGGGGCCGACTGACACCTCATACAGCCGGGTACCCCTCTGAGACAAAGCTTCCAGAGGAAGAATCAGGCAGCAACATTTGCTCTTCTGCAATATTTGCGGTTCTGCAGCCTCTGCTGGTGATACCCAGGCAAACGGGGTCTGGAGTGGACCTCCAGCAAACTCCAACAGACCTGCAGCTGAGGGTCCTTACTGTTAGAAGGAAAACTAACAAACAGAAAGGAATAGCATCAACATCAACAAAAAGGACATCCACACCAAAACCCCATCTGTAGGTCACCATCATCAAAGACCAAAGGTAGATAAAACCACAAAGATGGGGAGAAACCAGAGCACCTCTTCTTCAAAGGATTGCCACTCCTCACCAGCAACAGAACAAAGCTGGATGGAGAATGACTTTATGAGTTGACAGAAGTAGGCTTCAGAAGGTCAGTAATAAAAAACTTCTCTGAGCTAAAGGAGGATGTTTGAACCCACTGCAAGGAAGCTAAAAACCTTGAAAAAAGATTAGACTAATGGCTAACTAGAATAAACAGTGTAGAGAAGACCTAAATGACCTGATGGAGCTGAAAACCATGGCACAAGAACTACATGACACATGCACAAACTTCAGTAGCTGATTGGATCAAGTGGAAGAAAGGATATCAGTGATTGAAGATGAAATTAATGAAATAAACAAGAAAAGTTTAGAGAGAAAAGAGTAAAAAGAAATGAACAAAGCCTCCAAGAAATATGGGATTATCTGAAAAGACGCAATCTGTATTTGATTGGTGTACCTGAAAGTGACAGGGAGAATGGAACCAAGTTGGAAAACGTTCTTCAGGATATTATCCAGAAGAACTTTCCCAACCTAGAAAGGCAGGCCAACATTCAAATTTAGGAAATACAGAGAACACCACAAAGATACTCCTCGAGATCCAACTCCAAGACACAAAATTGTTAGATTCACCAAGGTTAAAATGAAGGAAAAAACGTTAAGGGCACCCAGAGAGGAAGGTCGGGTTACCCACAAAGAGAAGCCCATCAGACTAACAGTGGATCTCTCGGCAGAAACTCTACAAGCCAGAAGAGAATGGGGGCCAATATTCAACATTCTTAAAGAAAAGAATTTTCAATCAGGAATTTCATATCCAGCCAAACTAAGCTTCATAAGTGAAGGAGAAATAAAATCCTTTACAGACAAGCAAATGCTGAGAGATTTTCTCACAACCAGGCCTACCTTACAAGACCTCCTGAAGGAAACACTAAACATAGAAAGGAAAAACTGGTACCAGCCACTGCAAAAACATGCCAAATTGTAAAGAACGTTGATGCTACAAAGAAACTGCATCAACTAACAAACAAAATAACCAGCTAAAATCATAATTACAGGATCAAATTCACACATAATAATATTAAATGTAAATGGGCTAAACAACCCAATTAAAAGACACAGATTGGCAAATTGGATAAAGAGTCAAGACTCATCAGTGTGCTGTATTCAGGAGACCCATCTCACATGCAGTGACACACATAGGCTCAAAATAAAGCGATGGAGGTATATTTACCAACCAAATGGAAAGCAAAAAAAAAAAAAAAACGGGTTGCAATCCTAGTCTCGGATAAAACAGACTTTAAAACAACAAAGATCAAAAGAGACAAAGGAGGCCATGACATAATGGTAAAGGATCAATTCAACAAGAAGAGCTAACTATCCTAACTATATATGCACCAAATACAGGAGCACCCAGATTCATAAAGCAAGTCCTTAGAGACCTACAAAGAGACTTAGACTCCCACACATTAATAATGGGAGACTTTAACACCCTACTGTCAATATTAGATCAACAAGACAGGAGGTTAAAAAGGATATCCAGGACTTGAACTCAGCTCTGGACCAAGCAGACCTAATAGACATCTCTAGAACTCTCCACCCCAAATCAACAGAATATACATTCTTCTAAGCACCACATCGCACTTATTCCAAAATTGACCACATAGTTGGAGGTAAAGCACTCCTCAGCAAATGTAAAAGAATGGAAATCACAACAAATTGTCTCTCAGACCACACAGTGCAATCAAATTAGAACTCAGGATTAAGAAACTACTCAAAACTGCACAACTGCATGGAAACTGAACAACTTGCTCCATAATGATTACTGGGTAAGTAATGAAATGAAGGCAGAAATCAAGATGTTCTTTGAAACCGATGAGAACAAAGACACAACATAGCAGAATCTCTGGGACACATTTAAAGCAGTGTGTAGAGGGAAATTTATAGCAGTAAATGCCCACAAGAGAAAGCAGGAAAGATCTAAAATTGACACCCTAGCATCACAATTAAAAGAACTAGAGAAGCAAGAGCAAACAAATTCAAAAGCTAGCAGCCAAAAATCTCCTTAAGCTGATAAGCAACTTCAGCAAAGTCTCAGGATACAAAATCAATGTGCAAAAATCACAAGCATACCTGTACACAAATAACAGACAAACACAGAGCCAAATCATGAGTGAACTCCCATTCACAATTGCTACTAAGAGAATAAAATACCTAAGAATCCAACTTACAAGAGATTTGAAGGACCCCTTCAAGGAGAACTACAAACCACTGCTCAACAAAATAAAAGAGGACACAAACAAATGGAAGAACATTCCATGCTCATAGATAAGAAGAATCAATATTGTGAAAATGGCCATACTGCCCAAGGATATTTATAGATTCAATGCCATCCCCATCAAGCTACCAATGACTTTCTTCACAGAATTGGAAAAAACTACTTTAGAGTTCATATGGAACCAAAAAAGAGCCTGCATTGCCAAGACAATGCTAAGCCAAAAGAACAAAGCTGGAGGCATCACGCTACCTGATTTGAAACTCTACTACAAGGCTACAGTAACCAAAACAGCATGGTACTGGTACCAAAACAGAGATATAGACCAATGGAACAGAACAGAGGCCTTAGAAATAACACCACACATCTACAACCATCTGAACTTTGACAAACCTGACAAAAACAAGCAATGGGGAAAGGATTCCCTATTTAATAAATGGTGCTGGGAAAACTGGCTAGCCAGATGCAGAAAGCTGAAACTGGATCCCTTCCTTACACTTTATACAAAAATTAATCCAAGATGGATTAAAGACTTAAATTTAGACCGAAAACGCTAAAAACCCTAGAAGAAAACCTAGGCAATACCATTCAGGTCATAGGCATGGGCAAGGACTTAATGACTAAAACACCAAAAGCAATGGCAACAAAAGCCAAAATTGACAAATGGGATCTAATTAAACTAAAGAGCTTCTGCACAGCAAAAGAAACTACCATCAGAGTGAACAGGCAACCTACAGAATGGGAGAAAATTTTTGCAATCTACCCATCTGACAAAGGGCTAATATCCAGAATCTACAAAGAACTCAAACAAATTTACCAAAAAAAAAAAAAACCCCATCAAACAGTGGGCAAAGGCTATGAACAGACACTTCTCAAAAGAAGACATTTATGCAGCCAACAGAGACATGAAAAGATGCTCATCATCACTGCTCATCAGAAAAATGCAAATCAAAACCACAATGAGATACCATGTCACACCAGTTGGAATGGCGATCATTAAAATGTAAGGAAACAACAGATGCTGGAGAGGATGTGGAGTAATAGGAACGCTTTTATACTGTTGTTGGGACTGTAAATTAGTTCAACCATTGTGGAAGACAGTGTGGCAATTCCTCAAGGATCTAGAACTAGAAATACCATTTGACCCAGAGATCCCATTACTGGGTATATACCCAAAGGATTATAAATCATGCTGCTATAAAGACACATGCACACGTATGTTTATTGTGGCACTATTCACAATAGCAAAGACTTAGAACTGACCCAAGTGTCCATCAATGATACACTGGGTTAAGAAAATGTGGCACATATACACCATGGAATACTATGCAGCCATAAAAAATGATGAGTTCATGTCCTTTGCGGAGACATGTATGAAGGTGGAAACCATCATTCTGAGCAAACTGTCACAAGGACAGAAAACCAAACACCACATATCCTCACTCATAGGTGGGAACTGAACAATGAGAACACTTGGACAGAGGGTGGGGAACATCCCACACCAGGGCTTGTCAGGGGCTGGGGGGCTGGGGTAGGGATAGCATCAGGAGAAATACCTAATGTAAATGATGAATTATTGGGTGCAGCAAACCAACATGGCACAAGTATGCCTGTGTAACAAACCTGCATGTTGTGCACATGCACCCTAGAACTTAAAGTATAATAAAAAAATAGCAAAAAAAAAGTGAATTCTCCCTTAGAATGGAAGAAAATATTTTGTAAATCATATATCTGATAGGATACTCTATACAGAAAATATAAAAATATATGAATATAACTCAATAATAAAAAGCCTAATAACCCAATTAAAAGATAGAAGCCAGGCACAGTTGCACATGCCTGTGGTCCCAGCTGCTTAGTAGGCTGAAGAATGAGCTCAGCTTGAGCCCATGAGTTTTAATCCAGCTTGGGAAACATAGAGATCCTTATCAGAAAAAAAAAGAAAAAAGGAAAAGGAAAAAAACCAGGAAGATCTGAATAGAAATTCCTCAAATAAGATAAACAATTGGCCAATTAGCACATGACAAGATGCTCAATATGATTAGCTGTTAGGGAAATGCAAGTCAAATCTATAGTGAGATACCACTTTGCACTCCCTAGGATGGCTATAACAAAAACATAATAAATACTTTGGCAAGAATGTGGAGAAATTGGAACCCTCATGTATTGCTGGTACAAATGTAAAATGGTGCAATTGCTTTGGAAAACAGTGACTGACTGTTCCTCAAAAAAATTCAACATAGCATTACTATATGATCCAGAAGTTCCAGTCCTAGATGTTGACATACCCAGGTGAACTGAAAACAGGTCTACACAAAAACTTATACATGAACATTTATAGTAATATCATTCACAATAGCCAAAAAATGTAAACAACCCATGAGTCCACCAACTGATGCATGTATGAATAAACTCTCATATCCTTGCTGGGTGCAGTGGCTCATGCATGTAATCCCAGCACTTTGGGAGGCCGAGGTGGGTAGAGGTCAGGAGATCGAGACCACCCTGGCTAACACGGTGAAACTCCATCTCTACTAAAAACATAAAATTAGCTGGGCGTGGTGGCTGGCACCTGTAGTCCCAGCTACTCGGGAGGTTGAGGCAGGAGAATTGTGTGAACCCAGGAGGCAGAGCTTGCAGTAAGCCAAGATTGTGCCACTGCACTGCAGCCTGGGCAACACAGCGAGACTCCATCTCAAAAAAAAAAAAATCTCATATCCTCATACTATAGAATATCATTTGACAATAGAAAACAAAGAAGCACTAGTACATGCTACAACATTGATTAACCTTGTAAACATGCTATTTCAAAGAAGCAAGTCACAAAAGTCCACATATTGTATGGTTCCCTTCCATAACTTGCAAATCTATAGAGGCAGAAGGTAGACTAATGGTTGTATAGTGCTTGGAGTAGGGTGAGAGTGTGTTGTGGGGGCATGGAAATTGTTATTAATGGGTTAGAGTTAAGTATATTGACTATAACCTGTGTTGTCATGTGATTCATGACACAAAATGTGTTTTGTACGTATCCTGACATTGTAGTATGTTGCAAGTATTTTACTTCCATATTCCAATAAGTCATGCCATTTAAGTAAAAAACTGGGATCCTCAAGCAGTTTTTCTTCTGGCTTTAGTTATAGGAGTTATATGGTTTAGCTCTGTGTCCCCACCCAAATCTCATCTTGAATTGTACTTCCATAATTCCCATGTGTTGTGAGATGGACCCAGTGGAAGTTAATTGAATCATGGGGACAGTTTCCCCCATACTGTTCTCCTGGTAGTGAATAAGTCTCACAAGATCTGATGGTTTCATAAGGGGAAACTCATTTTGCTTGGCTCTCATTCTTTTTGCCTGCTGCCATCCACATAAGATGTGACTTGCTCCTCCTTGCCTTCCACCATGACTGTGAGGCCTCCCCAACCATGTGGACCTGTAGGTCCAATTAAACCTCTTTCTTTTGTAAATTGCCCAGTCTCAGGTCTATGTCTTTATTAGCAGCGTGAAAATGGACTAATGCAGTAAATTGATACCAGTACAGTGAGGCGTTGCTGAAAAGATACCCAAAAATGTGGAAGCAACTTTGGAACTGGGTAACAGGCAGAGGTTGGAACAGTTTGGAGGTCTCTGAAGAAGACAGGCAAATGTGGGAAAGTTTGGAACTTTCTAAAGACTTGTTGGATGGCTTTGACCAAAAGCTTGATAGGATATGAACAATAATATCCAGGCTTAGGTGGTCTCAGATGGAGATAAGAAACTTGTTGGGAACTGGAGCAATGGTGACTCTTGTTATGTTTTAGCAAAAAGACTGGTGGCATTTTCCTCTTACTCTAGATTTGTGGAACTCTGAACTTGAGAAAGATAATATAGGGTATCTGGTGGAAGAAATTTCTGAGCAGCAAAGCATTCAAGAGGCTACTTGGGTGCTATTAAAGGCATTCAGTTTTATAAGGGAAGCAGAGCATAGAGTTCTGAAAAATTTGCAAACTGATAATGCGATAGAAAAGGAAAAACCCATTTTCTGAGGAGAAATTCAAGCTGGCTGCAGAAAATTGCATAAGTAATGAGGAGCTGAATGTTAATCTCCAAGATAATGGAGAAAATGTCTCCAGGGCATGTCAGAGGTCTTCATGGCAGCCCCTCCCATCACAGGCCCGGAGGCGTAGGAGAAAATGATTTTGTGGGCCAGGCCCAGGGTCCCTGTGCTATGTGCAGTCTACGGACTTGGTGCTATGTGTCCTATCCACTCCAGCTGTGGCTGAAAGGGGCCAACACAGAGCTTTGGCTGTGGCTTCAGAGGGTGTAAGCCCCAAACCTTGGCAGCTTCTACATGGTGTTGATCCTGTGGATGCACAAAAGTCAAGAATTGAGGTTTGGGAACCTCGGCCTAGATTTCAGAGGATGTATAGAAATGCCTGGATGGCCAGGCAGAAGTTTGCTGCAGGGGTGGGGCTCTCATGAAGAACCTCTGCTAGGGCATTGCAGAAAGGAAAGGTGGGGTCAGAGCCCCCACACAGACTCCCATCACCTAGTGGAGCTGTGAGAAGAGGGCCACCATCCTCCAGACTCCAGAATGGTAGTTCCACCAACAACTTGCACTGTGCACCTGGAAAAGCTGCAGACAACCAGTGCCAACTCGTGAAAGCATCCAGGAGAGAGGCTGTACCCTGCAAAGCCACAGGGGTGGAGCTGCCCAAGACCATAGGAACCTACCTCTTGCATCAGTGTGACCTGGATATGAGACATGGAGTCAAAAAATATCACTTTGGAGCTTTAAGATTTGACTGCCCTTCTGGATTTCAGACTTACATGGGGCTGGCAGCCCCTTTGTTTTGGCTAATTCCTCCCATTTGGAGTGGCTGTATTTACCCAATGACTGTGCCCCCATTGTATCTAGGAAATAACTAACTTGCTTTTTATTTTACAGGCTCATAGGTGGAAGGGACTTGCCTTGTCTCAGATGAGACTTTGGACTGTGGACTTTTGAATTAATGCTGAAATCCGTTAAGACTTTGGGGGACTATTGGAAGGCATGATTGGTTTTGAAATGTAAGGACATGAGATTTGGGAGGGGTCAGAGTCAGAATGATATGGTTTGGCTTTGTGTCCCCACCCAATTCCAATCTTGAATTGTACTCCTATAATTCCCATGTGTTGTGGGATGGACCTGGTGGGAGATAATTGAATCGTGGGGGCAGTTTCCCCCATACTTTTCTCGTGGTAGTGAATAAGTCTCACAAGATCTGATGGTTTGATAAAGGGAAACTCATTTCACTTGGCTCTCATTCTCTCTTTTTTCTGCTGCCATCCACATAAGATGTGACTTGCTCCTCCTTGCCTTCCACCATGATTGTGAGGCCTACCCAGCCATATGGAACTGTAACTCCAATTAAACCTCTTTCTTTTGTAAATTTCCCAGTCTTGAGTATGTCTTTATTAGCTGCATGAAAATGGACAAATATAAGAAGTCTCCAACTGCTACTTCCAAAAGTTCATTTACCATGCTTAAAATATTTTTAATAATGATGATTTAAAACAAAAAACTAATGCCAGGTGCAGTGGCTAGCACCTGTAATCCCAGCACTTTGGGAGGCTGAGGCAGATGGATCACCTGAGGTCAGGAGTTCGAAACCAGCCTGGCCAACATGGTGAAACCCCATCTCTACTAAAGATACAAAAATTAACCAGGCATGGTGGTGCATGCCTGTAGTCCCAGGTACTCGAGAGGCTGAGGCAGGAGAATTGCTTGAACCCACGAGGTGGAGGTTGCAGTGAGCCAAGATCATGCCTTTGCATTCCAGCCTGGGTGACAAGAGCGAAACTCCATCCAAAAAATAAAAAACAAACAAACCTCTACGATGCTGCCCTTAACTTTAGTAATAAAAAAAAAAAAACCTTTCTTCCACTAATAACATTAGATGCCAAGTTGTCTATAAGGAAGAGCAACTGCATAAAATAGAAACTGCAAGTTTTTACATAGGATGCAGCTGTAAAAACTGTAATCATTTTATAGTTGTCTAGAATATCAGAGTAGGAAGAAAACTAAGATGATTTAGTCTATGGATTAGCAAACGTTTTTAGTAAAGGCCAGATAGTCAATATTGTGGCTTTAATGGTCAAATGGTCTTTGTGACAACTACTGGACTCTGCCTTTGCAATGCAAATGCAGCCACAGACAAAACATAAATGAATGAGGGTCACTATGTTCCAAAAAAACTTTATTTATAAAATCACTTTCAGAAGCTGACCAGATTTTGCCAACCTCTTATTTATTCCATACCCCTTATTTCTCTGTTTAAGGAATTGAGAGAATAGAGGAGATGTGTCTACCTCAGCCAAGTTTATTAAGTAGTTCAAAGGCAGAGCTAGGACTAGAATTCAATTCAGCTCTCTTCTTCACTGTGCCATGTTTAAGCAGTGAGGCTAGAGGTGACTGTTTGTCACCAGTAATCGGATCATATTTTCCCCGATTTGAATTTATCAAATAATTGGAATGCATAATTAACTTTTTTGTTTACATTCTATTGAGTCTTAGAAATTGATGAATATTAAAATCAATATACAAAAGTGACAAGCATTCCTACACACCAACAATAGACAAGCAGATAGCCAAATCATTAATAAACTCTCATTCACAATTGCTACAAGGAGAACAAAATACCTAGGAATACAGTTAACAGCAGAAGTGAAGGACCTCTTTAAGGAGAGCTACAAATCACTGCTCAAGGAAGTCAGAGAGGACACAAATAGAAAAACATTCCCTGTTCATGGATAGGAAGAATCAATATCATGAAAATGGCCAAACTGCCCAAAGTAATTTATAGAGTCAGTGCTATTCCCATCAAGCTACCATTGACTTTCTTCAAAGAATTAGAAAAAAACTACTTTAAGTTTCAAATGGAATGAAAAAAGGGCCTGTATAGCCAAGAGAGTCCTAAGAAAAAAGAACAAAGCTGGAGGCATCATGCTACTTGTCTTCAAACTATACTAGAAGGCTACAATAACCAAAGCAGCATGATAATGGTACCAAAACAGATATATAGACCAATGAAACAGAACAGAGGCCTCAGAAATAACACCACACATCTACAACCATCTGATCTTTGACAAACCTGACAAAAACAAGCAATGGGGAAAGGATTCCCTATTTAATAAATGCTGCAGGGAAAAACTGGATATCCATATGGAGAAAATTGAAAGTGGACCCCTTCCTTACACCTTATACAAAAATTAACTCAAGATGAATTAAAGACTTAAATGTAAAACCCAAAACTAGAAAAACCCTAGAAGAAAATCTAGGCAATACCATTCATGACATAGGCACAGGCAAAGATTTCATGACAAAACAACCAAAAGCAATTGCAACAAAAGCAAAAATGGACAAATGAGATCTAATTAAACTAAAGAGCTTCTGCATAGCAAAAGAAACTATAATCAGAGTGAACAGGCAAGTTACAGAGTGGGAGAAAATTTTTGCAATCTATCCATCTGGCAAAGGCATAATATCCAGAATCTACAAGGAACTTAAATTTACAAGAAGAAAATGAACATTCCCATTAAAAAGTGGGCAAAAGACGTGAAGAGACACTTCTCAAAAGAAGACATTTATGCGACCAACAAACATGAAAAAAAAGCCCAATATCACTGATCATTAGAGAAATGGAAATCAAAACCACAATGAGATACCATCTCACTCCAATCAGAATGGCGATTAAAAAGTCAGGAAACAGCAGATGCTTACAAGGTTGCAGAGAAATAGGAATGCTTTTACACTGTTGGTGGGAATGTAAATTAGTTCAACTATTGTGGAAGATGGTGTGGCAATTCCTCAAAGATCTAGAACCAGAAATACCATTTGACCCAGCAATCCCATTACTGGGCATATACCCAAAAGAATATAAATCATTCTATTACAAAGATACATGCATGCATGTGTTCATTGCAGTACTATTTGCAATAGCAAGGACATGGAATCAATCCAAATGCCCATCAATGATAGATGGGTAAAGAAAGTGTGGTACATATATACCATGGAATACTATGCAGCCATAAAAAGGAATGAGATTGTATCCTTTGCACAGACATGGATGGAACTGGAAGCCATTATCCTCAGCAAACTAACGCAGGGACAGAAAACCAAACACCACATGTTCTCACTTATAAGTGAGAGCTGAAGAATGAGAGCACATGGACCCAGGGAGGGGAACAACACACACTGGGGCCTGTCAGAGAGTGGGTTGGAGGGAGGGAGAACGTTAGGAACAATAGCTAATGCATACTGGGCTTAATACCGAGGTGATAGGTTCACAGGTGCCACAAACCACCATGGCACATATTTACATATGTAACAGTCCTGCACGTCTTGCACATGTACCCCAGAACTTAATAAAAATAAAAATTAAAAAGGAAAAATATTGATGTATATTGAGTTAGTAGTATTAGAGTATATAGTGTTATATTTTAGGCTTTTAGGGCACTTATTTAAGGAATGAATATAATATTCATCTCTCAGGGAATGTAGTACAATAGGGAGTGTATATAGTATTATATTTTAGGTTTTTAGGACACATATTTAAGGAATGAATATAGTATTCATCTCTCAGAATATAGTACAATAGGGAGTGTACAATAGTACATTTTGCTGTATTTCTCAGGGAATATAGTACAATAGGGAGTGTTTAAACTATAAAATGTTGTTTTAAGCCAGAATGGAACAAGTCCAGACAATCAGCACATGTGTAAAACAGCAAATGGCTTTGTAATTCAAAGATATATCTTAGAACAATAGCTCTTCCACTAGAATTTTCACAGAATTCTAGTGAGGTCTAAATGAGATAATGAATGTGATTATTTGCATGTGGTGATGTGCTATCCATATGAAAAGACTAATTGTTTCATAGCCAATGAGGAAACAGAGGCATAATTTCCTGCTATCTCTACCCTACCTCATAGTTTTAAGAACTAGTCAGAGGTATATGTTTACAGATACTTTTCTGAGTTGACACCAATTAATGGAGATACTAAGAGAAGAAGTGTTCAGCTTAAGTTTAATTATGGAATTAATAGTGGACCAGTGTGCTAGAAACTGGAAAATACACAAAATAGGTGCTGTAGATTTATAGGCTAATAGTAGCAATGGGTTTAGCAAGGATGTTAATTCTTTCAGCCAAAGTTAAGCCATTTGGCCCCTCCTAGATGATATTTTTAAAAGTCTGAATTTTTCCGAGCATGGCAGCTACAATTTTTAGGAGTTGAGAGCTATGGGATATAATTACTTCTAACTTTATTGTATCCAAAAGAAGATTTGGAAGAAAACACATTAGGCTTTTGTAATAAAAGAAAAAATGATGTGTCCCTGCTTTCCTTTCATATGTTGAACCTTGTCAGAGCTTAGTAAGGTAGCAGCCTCCAGGTATTCCCAGGTACCACTTAAGTGGCATCAAATTAATACAACTTGGACAGCCAATTTGTATTTACCTATTTATTGTAAATGTACCTGTTATAGTGCCACTAAATGTTGCTTATACACAACACTGAAGATCTTAAAATAACTAAGAAGCCTAATGTCCCCCCTCTTTTACTCTATTGAACTTAGCCTCTGAAGGTATAATCGTTTTCTGGTCTTCATCTAATTCTTTATTCTCAGAACTTATCAACTGAAATGGGTAGTCTGTCTTCCTTTGGGCTTTATTACATTTAATATTTTGAGACAATCACTAGCCTGTACAGTTTAGGTGTCCTAAGATATTAAAGCTAAAAACAAGCAGAAGAAAAACCCTGGCCTTTCAGATACTAGTTTAAATCTGTTTTCACAACTTCTCTTACTAAGGTCACATGGGAACTACTTTGTATCTCACCTCAAGAATTACAATAGAGATTCATCACACTATTTGTGGAAGATAAGAAATTTATAGAAGATTTATATTCCTAATTAGCCCAATTAATTATAATTGGCTTCTTCTGTGTTCAGGTTTGAATATGCCTTTTCTAACCAAGCCTGTTAGGCTTACTTCTAGGACTTAGGGGAGAGTTCCCTGGCAGTGCTTAGCAAATCAGGAGCCAGAGGAACAAAATTAAATTATGAAAAATTAAAACCGTTGAAAGTGCAATATATTTGCTTTCATCAATATCCTGAATAAGAAATAACAGATTTTCAAAGACTTTACATTTCTATTCTTTCCTTTTGACCTATGCTCTACTTGTGGATTGGCAACAATGCTTCTAAAAAGATTTTTATTTATTGGAAAAACATTGACAGTATTAAGGAATGTTATACGTCTCATGGCTCCCCATTGATTAGAAACGACTTATTTCTATTGAGAAGTCATTAGGCTAAAAATAACCTGAAGAAGAGCAATGCAAATCCCAATATATCAACAAATTAAGAAATATTAAAGGAAGTGACAAAAATGCTATTGCTTGAAACAGTAATGTACTTTTACAAAACTTACTATATACTTTCTTACCCATAGAAAAAATAGTCATTCTTGTAAAAGTCAACATGTGGCAGTGTACAAATATGGATGAATGGAGGAGGGCAGAGCAAGATGGTGGAATAGAAAGCTCCACCAATTATCCTCCCCTGCAAGGATGCCAAGTTAGCAACTATCTACACAGACAAAACACTTTCATGAAAACCAATTATCAGGTACCAGCATGGCCACAGAAGAGTGGATCACCAGGCGGGTTCCTGGGGTCCCCAATTTCTGGACTTGACTCTTCGATGGCATTTCTGGACCTGCCCTGGGCCAGAGAGGAGCCCAGTGCCCTGAAGGGTGATTCCTAGGTCAGGCAGCATTTATAACAAGCTGACTTAAGAGACTTAGGTCTTAAGGGAACATCCTCAGTAGTCTAGCAGTGCTCCTTGTGGCCTGGGGTGGTGGTGACTACAGGGTGAGGCTCCTCTGCCTTTGGAAATGGGAGGGAAGAGTGGGAAGGGCTGTGTTCTGTGGTTTGAGAGCCAACTCAGCTGCAATACAATAGAACAGTTAGACATCTAAGGGTTTTTACCCTAGTCTCTGACTCTCAGACAACACTTCTGGACCCACCTGGGGCTTGGGGAGGGGGGATCTTGACACACTAAAGGAAAGGACACAGGCCTGGCTGGGTTTGACACCTGCAGATTGTAGAACTCAAGGGCCTTTAGGGAACACAGGCAGTAGCTAGGGAGTAGTTGCGGTAGGCCTTTGGGCAACACCCAGCATGGTGTTGGCTTCAGGTCTGACCCAATGCATCAATAGTTGTGGTGGGCAAAGAGCGCTTGTGTCACTCTATGTCTAGTTTTAAGTGGCTCAGAATAAAGGAAGAGAGACTCTATAAGTTCAGGAGAAAAAGGGAAAAAGAACAGGAGTTTCTGCCTGGCCAGAGAATTCTCCTGGATCTTGTCCAAGACCATCTATGAGTCTGCAAGAGCCACAGTGTGACAGCACTTGGAATGCCTTCTAAAGAAAATATAGCTTAGATCACAACACCCAAGTCCATTCAAATATCTGAAAAAGCCTTTTCAAGAAGAATAGCTACAAATAAGCCCAGACAGAGAAGAGTACAATAAATACCTAACCCTTCAATACCCAGACACCAAAGAACATCTACGAGTATCAACACCATCCAGGAAAACATGACTTCATGAAATGAGCTAAATAAGCCATCGGGGCCAATCCTGGAGAAACAGATATATGACCTTTCAGACAGAGAATGCAAAATAGCTGTATTTTAAAAAACTCAAATTCAAGATAACATACAGCAAAGATTCAGAATCCTATCAGATAAATTTAACAAAGAGATTAAAATAATTAAAAAAGAATCAGCTGAAGAATGCATCAGAGTCCTTTAACAGCAGAATTGATAGAGTAGAAGAAAGAATTAGGGAACTTGAAGACAGGCTATTTGAAAGTACACAAAGAAGACAAAAGAAAAAAATAACAACGAACCATGCCTACAGGATCTAGAAAATAGCTCAAAAGGGCAAATCTAATTGTTATTGGCCTTAAAGAGAATGTAGAGAAAGAGATAGGGGTAGAAAGTTAATGCAAAGGGATGACAGAGAACTTCCCAAACCTAGAGAAAGATATCAATATCCAAGTACAAGAAGGTTATAGAACACCAAGAAGATGTAATGCAAAAAAGACTACCTCAAAACATTTAATAATCAAACTCCTAAAGGTGAAGGATAAAGAAAGGATCCTAAAAGCATCAAGAGAAAAGAAACAAATAACATACAGTGGAACTCCAATATGTCTTGTAGCAGAATCTTCAGTTGAAACCTTACAGGTCAGGAGAGAGTGTCATGACATATTTGAAGTGCTGAAGAAAAAAATAAAATGTTTACACTAGAATAGTATATATAGTGAAAATATCCTTCAAACATGAAGGAGAAATACTTTCCCAGACAAAGAAAGGATGAGGAATTTCATCAATACCAGACCTATCCTGCAAAACATGCTAAAGGGAGTACTTCAATCAGAAAGAAAAGGAAATTGATGAGAAATAAATAGTCACCTGAGGGAACAAAACTCACTAGTAATAGTAAGTAAACAGAAAAACACAGAATATTATATCACTAACTGTGGTGTGTAAACTACTCATCCTAAGGAAAAAGACCAAACAATAGACCAATAAAAAATAATAACTACAAGAACCTTTTCAGACAAAGTCAATACAATAGATATAAACAGAAACCACAAAAAGTTAAAAAGCAGGGGGAATGAAGTTAGGGCTTAGAGTTTTTATTAGTTTTCCTTTTGCTTGCTTGTTTATCCAAATAATGTTAAGTTGTTATCAGGTTAAAATAATGGGTTATAAGATAGTATTTGCAAGCCTCATGGTCACCTCAAGCCAAAAAACATACAATGAATACACAAAAAATAGAAAATGAATTATATTACTAAAGAAAATCACCTTCACTAGTGGAAGACAGGAAGGAAAGAAATAAGGAAGAGATGACCACAAAACACCCAGAAAACAAATAATAAAATGGCAGGAGTAAGTTCTTGTGAATAATAACTTTGAATATAAATGGACTAAACCCACCAATCAAAAGATATAGACTGATTGAATGGATGAAAAAAACAAGACCCATTGATCTGTTGCCTAAAAAAGACACACTCCACCTATAAAGACAAAAATAGACTGAAAATAAAGCGATGGAAGAAGATATTCCACATGAATGGAAACCAAAAAAGAGGAGGACTTGCTGTGCCTGTATCAGACAAAACAGATTCAAGACAAAAACTATTAGAAGAAACAAAGAATGTCACTACATAATGATAAAGGGATCAATTTAGCAAGAGGAGATAACGATTCAAATATATATGCACCCAACACTGGAGCACCCACATATATATAAAGGAAATAATATTAGAGCTAAAGAGAGAAATAGGCCCTAATAAAATAACAGCTGCGGACTTCAACACCCCAGTTGCAGCATTGCACAGATCTTCCACACAGAAACTCAGCAAACATCACACTTAATCTGCACTATAGACCAAATGGATCTAATGGATATTTATAGACCATTGTATCCAAGAGCCACAGATGACACTTTTTTCTTCAGCACATCGGATTTTCTCAAGGATAGACCATACATGAGGTCAAAGAACAACTCTTAAAACATTCAAAAAAATTTAAATAATACAAAACGTCTTCTCTAACCACAATGAAATAAAACTAGAAATTAATAAGAGGAATTTTGGAAACAATACAAATACATAAAAATAAAACAATATGCTCCTGACTGGCCAGTGAGTAAATGAAGAAATTAAGAAGGAAACTTAAACATTTATTTAAACAATTGATAATGGAAACACAACATAAGAAAATTTATGGGATACAGCAAAAGCAGCACTCAGAGGGAAGTTTACAACTACTGGTGCCTACATCAGATAAAGAGGAAAATCTTCAAATAAACAACCTCACAATGCATCTTAAAGAACTAGAAAAGCAAGAGCAAATCAAACCTAAAAAGAGTAGAAGAAAAGAAATCATAAAGATCAGAGCAGAAATAAATGAATTTGAAATAAAAAATACAAAAGATCAATGAAACAAAAAGTTGTTTTTTAAGTTAATAAAATTGACAATATTTAGCTAGCCTAAGAAAAAGAGAATATCCAGATAAATAAAATCAGAACTGAATAAGGAGACATTACAACTGATACCGCAGAAATTCAAAGGATCATTAGAGGCTACTATCAGCAACTATATACCAATAAATTGGACAATCTGGATAATTGGACGAATTTCTAGTTACATACAACCTACCCAGATTGAATCAGGAAGAAATCCAAACCTTGAACAGACCAATAACAAGTAATGAGATTGAAGCTGTAATAAAAACTCTTCCAGTAAAGAAAAGCGTGAGGCCTAATGGCTTCACTGCTGAATTCTACCAAACATTTAAGGAACTAATGCCAATCCTGCTCTATTTCAAAAAATGAAAGAGGAGGAAATACTTTCCTACTCATTCTATGAAGCTAGTATCACCCTGATACCAAGGACAGACAAAGACACATCACAAAAAGAAAACTACTGGCCAATATCTCTCATGAATATTGATGCAAAAATCCTCAATAAAATACTATTAGGGTGGTGCAAAGTAATTGTGGTTTTTGTCATTAGTAGCAAACCATATTCAACAATACATTAGAAAGATCATTATCATGACCAAATGGGATTTTTCCCTAGGATGCAAGGATGATTCAATGTATTCAAATCAATCAACATGAGACATCATATCAGCAGAATGAAGAATAAAAACTGTAGGATCATTTCAATTGATGCTAAAAAAGCATTTAATAATATTCAACATTCTTTCATGATAAAACCTTCAAAAATGGGAGATAAAAGGAACGTATCTGAACATAATAAAAGCTATATATGACAGATCCACAGCTAGTATCATACTGAATGGGGAAAAATTGAAAGTGTTTCCAGTAAGATCTGGAATGCAACAAGGATGCCCACTGTCACCAGTTATTCAACATAGTAATGGCAGTCCTAGCTAAAGCAATCAAAAAAAGAAAGATGTAAAGGGGATCTATATTGGAAAGAAAGAATTCAAATTATCCTTGTTTGTTGATGATATGATCTTATATTTGATAAAACCTAAAGACTTCACAAGAAAAATAACAGAATGATAAACAAATTAATGAAGTTGAAACTTCAGGAGACAAAATTAACACACAAAAACCAGTAGTGTTTCTATATGCCAACAGGGAACAAAGTGAAAAAGAAAGAAAAAAGTAATCCCATTTACAATAGCCACACATAAAATTAAATGCCTAGGAATTAATTGAAGAACTAACAGATCTCTGTAATGAAAACTGTAAAACACTGATGAAGGAAACTGAAGAGGTCACCAAAAAATTAAAAGAAATTTTATGTTCATGAATTGGAAGTATCAACATTGTTTAAATGTTCATACTACTCAAAGCAATCTACAGATTCACTGCAATCCCTATCAAAATACCCATGACATACTTTACAGAAATAGAAAAAGCAGTCCTCAAATGTATATGGAACTGCAAAAGACCCAGAATAGCCAAAGCTTTCGTAAGCAAAAAGAACAAAACTGGAGGAATCACATTACCTGACTTCAAATTATACTACCAATTTTATATACTAACCAAAAAAGCATGGTTCTGGCCTAAAACACGTATGGACCAATAGGACAGAATAGAGAATGCAGGAACAAATCTACCCACCAACAGTTAAGTCATTTTTGACAAAGTTGCCAAGGACATACACTAGGGATATAGCCAAAAGAAAGAAAATTAGTATATTGGACAAATATCGGCATTCCTATGTTTGTTGCTGAGCTATTTACAATAGCTAAGATTTTGAAGCAACATAAGTGTCCATCAACAGATAAATGGATAAAGAAAATGTGGTATGTATACAAAATGGAGTACTCTTCAGCCATAAAAAAATAAGATCCTGTCATTTGCAACTTCATGGATGGAACTGGAGATCACTGTGTTAAGTGAAATAAACCAAGCACAAAGACAAACATTGCATGTTCTCATTTATTTATGGGATCTAAAAATCAAATCAATTGAACTCGTGAAAATAGGGAATAGAGGGATAATTACCAGAGGCTGGGAAGGGTATTGGGGAGTTGGGCGGGAGGCAGGAATAAGTAATGCACACCAAAAAAAAAAAGCATCAATAAGATCTACTATTTGATAGCATAGTACGATGACTATAGTCAATAATAGGTTAATTGTATATTTTTAAATGACAATGTAACTAGATTTGAGGATAAATGCTTGAGAGGATGGATACCTCATTCTCCATGATGTGTTTACTTCACATTGCATATTTTCATCGAAACATCTTATGTACTCTTAAATATATACACCTACTATGTGCCCACAAAAACTTTTTAAAATAATTAAAATTATTTTGAAATTAAAAAACTGGTAAATGGTGAATGAGAAAGCATTAAAATGAGTTCTATTAAGAATAAGAAAAAATCCCAGCAAGTAGGGGTGCTGAGGCAGGACAATCACTTGAGCGCAGTAGTTCAAGACCAGCCTGGGCAACACAGCGAGATCCCGTCTCTAAAAAAAAAAAATAATTTAATGATAAGAAAAGAGCAGGAAATAAAATCAGTACTCAAAATTAGTTTCTTACCTAAAGAGTTTTTCAATTAATTACATTTTGAGACTTCTTTATCGTATATCATGGGAGTTTTCATTCATATAAACTAATAATAATCTCCAGAATGATATTTTCAAAAAAGTGGTGGAATCTGTTTCTAGAAATTTGGACTGACATTCATCTCTCTTAGGTATTTTAGGTAATTTTACTACAACAAAGACTTTTATGAATTGACTTCTTGAATTTAGTCAATGTTAGAAATTTAAACTAGAGGATATGTGGTAAAGTCAATTAAAGCTTACCAAGGTTTTTGTGTTTTTTTGATTGTTTGTTTATTTGTTTGTTTGTATGTATGTTTAGAGGCACAGTCTCATTCTGTTACCCAGTCTGGAGTGCAGTGGTGCAATCATAGCTCACCGTAGCCTCAAACTCCTGGGCTCAAGTGATTGTCCCACCTCAGCCTCCCAAGTGGCTGAAACTACAGGTGTGTGCCTCCATGCCCAGCAGTTTTTTCTATTTTTT
Source organism: Nomascus leucogenys (assembly GCF_006542625.1). Lineage (NCBI taxonomy): Eukaryota > Metazoa > Chordata > Mammalia > Primates > Hylobatidae > Nomascus > Nomascus leucogenys. The sequence goes on along the minus strand of NC_044406.1, from coordinate 66,153,684 downwards.
TTTTAAGAGACAGGGTCTCAGTACGTTGCCCAAGCTGTTTTCAAACTCCTGGCCTCAAGCAGTTTTTCCACCTTGGTCTCCGAAAGCGCTGGGCTTACAGTCATGGGCCATTGTGCCCAGCCAAGTTTGTTGTGTTTTTTAATGTGAGGACTGATCCATTCCTGGGAGAGGAAATATAATTCTTCTGAAGGCAAACGTATCCTCAGGGTGGTCATAGAAGTGCATTATCAGTTATCAGAAAGAACATTTTGGTTGTTTATTTTACAAATGCTATGCTTTGGATATGGTTTGTTTGGCCCCATCAAGTCTCATGATGAAATCTGATCCCCAGTTATGGAGGTGTGGCCTGGTAGGAAGTGTTTGAGTTGTGGAGGCTGATCCACCATGAATTGCTTGATGCCATTCTTGCAGGAGTGAGTTCTCACTCTTAGTTCCATGAGAACTGGTTGTTGAAAAGAGCCTGGCACCTCCCTCTCTCTCTCTCTCTCTCGCTTCCTGTCTCACCATGTGATCTCTGCATATTCCAGTTCCCCTTTGCCTTCAACCATGAGTGGAAACATCCTGAAACTCTCACCAGAAGCAGATCTGATGCCATGCTTTGTGTACAGCCTATAGAATTGTAAGGCAAATAAACCTCTTTTCTTTATACATTACCCAGGCTCCAGTTTTTCTTTATAACAACACAAACAGGCAAAAACAGAAAATGACCACCTCCAAAACAGTTTATGACAAAAGACATCCTAGTAAGTCAGTTCTATGGATGTTTGTGTGTAGGAATACTTTAATTCCAGGTTCCCCACATGACAGAAGGGACATTCTTTGACTTTTTAAAGACTTACTTTGCTAATGTTTTTACACCAGATATTGCTTTTGTTAGTTACAATGTTCTGCCATTAGCAATAGAAATATTAATTGTTCATGGCACTTAGGAACATTTTTCTGTGGATTATTTTTTTCTCTTCTAGAAACTAACTTGACAGGTAAAAAGGAGGGAAGGATTGAGGACTCTGTGTTGCTTTGGGGGAGAAAATATACAGACTAGTTTTTCTGTGCTTTCAGTGGCAAATCACTTTTTTTTTCTTTTTTGAGACAGTGTCTTGCTCTGTCACCCAGGCTGGAGTGCAGTGGTGTGAACATGGCTTACTGCAGCCTGATCCTATGAGGCTCAAGTGATACTCCCACCGCAGCCCCCTGAGTGGCTGGGACCACAGATGCATGCCACCACTCCCAGCTAATTTTTCTATTTTTTGTAGAAATGGGGTCTCCCTATGTTGCCCAGGCTGTTCTCAAACTCCTGGGCTCAGGTGATCCTCCTGCCTTGGCATCCCAAAATGTTGGGGCTACAGGCATGAGTCACCACGCCTGGCGACTAGTTCTCTTTTAACTTGAAGCTAGAAATGTTACATCACCAAATTTCAACTGATTCAGAAGCAAACTCTAATGGGAAATAATAGTACACAAATGTAGGGAGGTGGATGAAAATTATGGTGTTAATTATTCACCTTCCTGAGATTTCTAAGCAATTTCAGGTGACCCAGTCTAATTCTCCTTCATTTTTGCTAATGCAAAAACATGTATAAATTGATAAAGTGAGGGACTCCATGTCATACTGAGAAGTACAGAGTCTAGATCAGAGGTTGTCAGAGTATGGTCTGGGGGCTCCTAAGACCCTTTCAGAGCCTGTGAGTTCCATATGGTTTTCATAATAATGCCAAAATGTTATTTGGATTTTTCACTCTCATTCTCTCACAAGTATACAGTGGCATTTTCCAGAGCCTACAAAATATATGATGACATCATTGTTCTGAAATTTAGCATGTGCATTCTTCTGTTTTCAAAAATTTTCCAAGATAGTAGGTTTAGGGTATTAACATGGGCACACGCACACACACACACCTCTCCATTTGACATTATGGATCCGTTATCCATCAAAAGATCCAAAATTGACACCCTAACATCACAATTAAAAGAACTAGAAAATCAAGAGCAAACACATTCAAAAGCTAGCAGAAGGCAAGAAATAACTAAAATCAGAGCAGAACTGAAGGAAATAGAGACACAAAAAAACCTTCAAAAAATTAATTAATCCAGGAGCTGGTTTTTTGAAAAGATCAACAAAATTGATAGACCACTAGCAAGACTAATAAAGAAGAAAGAAGAATCAATTAGATGCAATAAAAAATGATAAAGGGAATATCACCACTGATCCCACAGAAATACAAACTACCATCAGAGAATACTACAAACACCTCTACGCAAATAAACTAGAAAATCTAGAAGAAATGTATAAATTCCTCGACACATAAACCCTCCCAAGATTAAACCAAGAAGAAGTTGAATCTCTGAATAGACCAGTAACAGGCTCTGAAATTGTGACCATAATCAATAGCTTACCAACCAAAAAGAGTCCAGGACCAGATGGATTCACAGCCGAATTCTACCAGAGGTACAAGGAGGAACTGGTACCATTCCTTCTGAAATTATTCCAATCAATAGAAAAAGAAGGAATCCTCTCTAACTCATTTTATGAGGCCAGCATCATCCTGATACCAAAGCTGGGCAGAGACACAAACAGAAAAGAGAATTTTAGACCAATATCCTTGATGAACACTGATGCAAAAATCCTCAATAAAATACTGGCAAACTGAATCCAGCAACACATCAAAAAGCTTATACACCATGATCAAGTGGGCTTCATCCCTGGGATGCAAGGCTGGTTCAACATATGCAAATCTATAAATGTAATCCAGCGTATAAACAGAACCAAAGACAAAAACCACATGATTATCTCAATAGATGCAGAAAAGGCCTTTGACAAAATTCAACTGCCCTTCATGCTAAAAACTCTCAATAAACTAGGTGTTGATGAGACGTATCTCAAAATAATAAGAGCTATCTATGACAAATCCACAGCCAATATCATACAGAATGGGCAAAACTGGAAGCATTTCCTTTGAAAACTGGCACAAGACAGGGATGCCCTCTCTCACCACTCCTATGCAACATAGTGTTGGAAGTTCTGCCCAGGGCAATTAGGCAGGAGAAGGAAATAAAGGGTATTCAATTAGGAAAAGAGGAAGTCAGATTGTCCCTGCTTGCAGATGACATGATTGTATATCTAAAAAACCCCATTGTCTCAGCCCAAAATCTCCTTAAGCTGATAAGCAACTTCAGCAAAGTCTCAGGATACAAAATCAATGTGCAAAAATCACAAGCATTCTTATACACCAATAACAGACAAACAGAGCCAAATCATGAGTGAACTCCCATTCACAATTGCTTCAAAGAGAATAAAATACCTAGGAATCCAACTTACAAGGGATGTGAAGGACCTCTTCAAGGAGAACTACAAACCACTGCTCAATGAAATAAAAGAGGATACAAACAAATGGAAGAACATTCCATGCTGATGGGCTGGAAGAATCAATATCATGAAAATGGCCATACTGCCCAAGATAATCTATAGATTCAATGCCATCCCCATCAAGCTACCAATGACTTTTTTCACAGAATTGGAAAAAACTACTTTAAAGTTCATATGGAACCAAAAAAGAGCCCACATCGCCAAGTCAATCCTAAGCCAAAAGAACAAAGCTGGGGGCATCACACTACCTAACTTCAAACTATACTACAAGGCTACAGTAACCAAAACAGCACAGTCCTGATACCAAAACAGAGATATAGATCAATGGAACAGAACAGAGCCCTCAGAAATAACACCACATATCTACAACTATCTGATCTTTGACAAACCTGACAAAAACAAGAAATGGGGAAAGACTCCCTATTTAATAAATGGTGCTGGGAAAACTGGCTAGCCATATGTAGAAAGCTGAAACTGCATCCCTTCCTTACACCTTATACAAAAATTAATTCAAGATGGATTAAAGACTTACATGTTAGACCTAAAACCATAAAAACCCTAGAAGAAAACCTAGGCAATACCATTCAGGACATAGGCATGGGCAAGGACTTTATGTCTAAAACACCAATAGCAATGGCAACAAAAGCCAAAATTGACAAATGGGATCTCATTAAACTAAAGAGCTTCTGCAGAGCAAAAGAAACTACCATCAGAGTGAACAGGCAACCTACAGAATGGGAGAAAATTTTTGCAACCTACCCATCTGACAAAGAGCTAATATCCAGAATCTACAATTAACTCAAACAAATTTAGAAGAAAAAAACAACCCTGTCAAAAAGTGGGTGAAGGACATGAACAGACACTTCTCAAAAGAAGACATGTATGCAGCCTAAAAGCACATGAAAAAATGCTCATCATCACTGGCCATCAGAGAAATGCAAATCAAAACCACTATTAGATACCATCTCACACCAGTTAGAATGGCCATCATTAAAAAGTCAGGAAACAACAGGTGCTGGAAAGGGTGTGGAGAAATAGGAACACTTTTACAGTGTTGGTAGGACTGTAAACTAGTTCAACCATTGTGGAAGTCAGTGTGGCGATTCCTCAGGGATCTAGAACTAGAAATACCATTTGACCCAGCCATCCCATTACTGGGTATATACCCAAAGGACTATAAATCATGCTGCTATGAAGACACATGCACATGTATGTTTATTGCGGCACTATTCACAATAGCAAAGACTTGGAACCAACCCAAATGTCCAACAATGATAGACTGGATTAAGAAAATGTGGCACATATACACCATGGAATACTATGCAGCCATAAAAAATGATGAGTTCATGTCCTTTGTAGGGACGTCGATGAAACTGGAAACCATCATTCTCAGTAAACTATCACAAGGACAAAAACCCAAACACTGCATGTTCTCACTCATAGGTGGGAATTGAACGAGGAGAACACATGGACACAGGAAGGGGAACATCACACTCCGGGGACTATTGTGGGGTGGGGGTAGGGGGAAGGGACAGCATTAGGAGATACACCTAATGCTAAATGAGGAGTTCATGGGTGCTGCACACCAACATGCCACATGGATACATATGTAACAATCCTGCACATTGTGCACATGTACCCTAAAACTTAAAGTACAATAATAATAAAATAAAATAAATAAATAAATAAATAAATATATTAGAAAAGAAAAAAAGAAAATGGAGACATTACAATTGATACTGAAATTTGAAGGATCATTAGTGGCTACTATCAGCAACTATGCCAATAAATTGGAAAATCTAGGTAAAATGGATAAATTCTTATACACATACAACCTACTGAACAAATCATTAACAAGTAATGTGATTAAAATTCTTATAAAAATTCTTCCAGTAAAGAAAAGCCCAGAACTCAATGGCTTCACTGCTGAATTCTAACAAACATTTAGTTTTTAGTTTTAGTTTCAATTTTTGTGTGTACATAGTAAATGTATATATTTAGGAGATATATGGATATTTTGATATAGGCATGCAATGTGAAATAAGCACATCATAGAGTATGGGGTATCTATCCCTTCAAACATTTATCTTTTGAGTTACAAACAATCCAAATATACTCTTCATTTTAAAATGTTCAATTATTATTGACTACAACCTAATGCGCTATCAAATAGTAGGTTGTATTCATTCTTTTAAACTATTTTTATTGTATCCATTAACCATCACCACATCCTCCCTGCGTCCCCCACTATTCTTCCCAGCCTCTAGTAATGATCCTTCTACTCTCTATCTGCATGAATTCAATTGTCTTAATTTTTAGATCCCACAAATTAGTGAGAAAACGTGATGTTTGTCTCTCTGTGCCTGGCTTTTTACACATAACATAATGATCTCCAGTTCCACCCATGTTGCTGCAAATAACAGGATCCCTTTTTGTTCACGGCTGACTAGTACTCCATTGTGTATATATACCACATTTTCTTTATTCATTTGTTGATGGACACTTACGTTGCTTCCAATTCTTCACTATTGTAAACAGTGCTGCAACAAACAGGAGTACAGATATCTCTGATATATTGATTTCCTTTCTATTGGGTACGCACTCAGCAGTGGGATTGCTGAATAGTATGGTAATTGCTCAATTTTTAGCTTTTTGAGGAACCTCTAAACTTTTCTCCTTAGTGGTTGTGTGAATTTACATTCCCACGAACAGTTTACAGGGGTTATCTTTTCTCCACATCCTCACCAGCATTTGTTATTGCCTGTCTTTTGGATGTAAGCCATTGTAACTAAGGTGAGATGATATTTCATTGTATTTTTGATTTGCATTTCTCTGATAATCACTGATGTTGAGCACCTTTTCATATGCCTGTTTGCCTTTTATATGCTTTTTAAGAAATATCTATACAAATCTTTTGCCCATTTTTTTTTATCAGATTATTAGATTTTTTTTCCTATACAGTTGCTTGAGCTTTCTTATATATCCTGGTTATGAATCCCTTGTCAGATGGGTAGTTTGCAAATATTTTCTCTCATTCTGTGGGTTATCTCTTCACTTTGGTGATTGTATTCTTTGCTGTGCAGAAGCTTTTAAACTTGCGATCTCATTTGTCCATGTTTGCTTTGGTTGCCTGTGCTTGTGAGGTTGCTGAAGAATTTTTTTGCCCAGACCAATGTCCTGGTGACATTCCCCAACTTTTCTTGTAATAGTTCCATAGTTTGAGGTGTTAGATTTAACTCCTTAATTCATTTTGATTTGATTTTTGAATATGACAAGAGATAGGGTTCTAGTTTCATTCTGAGTATGAATATCCAGTTTTCCCAGCACCATTATTGAACAGACTCTCTTTTCTGCTGTGTATGTTCTTGGTGCCTTTGTAAAAATTGAGTTCACTGTAGGTGTGTAAACTTGTTTCTTGGTTCTCTCTTCTGTTGAATTGATCTATGTTTCTGTTTTTTATGCCAGTACTGTGCTCTTTTGCTTACTATAGGTCTGTAGTATAGTTTGAAGTCAGGTAACGTGATTCCTCCAGTTTTGTTCTTTTTGCTTAGGGTTTCTTTGGCTATTCTGAGTCTTTGTGGTTTCATATAAATTTTACATTTTTTTCTATTTCTTTGAAAAATGTTATTGGTATTTTGATAGGGATTGCACTGAATCTGTATATTGCTTTGGGTAATATAGACATTTAAAAAATATTGATTCTTCAAATCCATGAACATGGAATACTTTCCATTTTTGATGTTTTCTTTAGTTAATTTCCTTACTGTTTTATAATTTTTATTATACAGATCTTTAATTTATTTAAGTTAATTCCTAGGTATTTAATTTTATGTGTGACTATTATAAATTGGATCACTATTTTGATTTTTTTCACTTTGTTCAATGTTGACATATAGAAATGGCACTGATTTTTGTATGTTAATTTTGTATCCTGCAACTTTACTCAATTTGTTTATCGGTTGTAATAGTTTTCTTGTGGAGTCTTTAGGCTTTTTCCAGTATAAGATTATATCAGCTGCAAACAAGGATACTTTGATTTCTTTATTTCCAATTCGGTTGCCCTTTATGTCTTCCGTTTGTCTGATTGCTCTAACTAGGACTTCTTGCACTATGTTTAATAACAGAGGTGGCAGTGGGCATCCTTATTGTTTTTCAGATCTTAGAGAAAAGGCTTTCAGTTTTTTCTCATTTAGTATGACACTAGCTGTAGGTCTGTTTTAGATGGCTTTTATTATGTTAAGGTGTGTTTCTTCTATCCTCTGTTTTTTGAGGGCTTTTATCATGAAAGGATGTTGAATTTCATCAAATGCTTTTTCAACATCAATTGAATGATCAAATGGTTTTTAATCCTTCATTGTGTTGATATGATATTTTGCATTGCTTGATTTGTATATGTTGAACTATCCTTGCATCATGGAGATAAATCCCACTTTGTCATGATAAACAATCTTTCTAATATACTGTTGAATTCAGTTTGCTAGTCATTTGTTTAGGATTTTTGCATCAATATTCATCAGAGATATTGTCCTGTAGGGTTTTTTAATGTGTCTTTGCCTGGTTTTGATATCAGGGTAATACTAGCCTCATAGAATGAATGTGTAAGTATTTCCTCCTCCTCTGTTTCTCAGAATCATCTGAGTAATATTGGTACTAACTCTTCAATAAATGTTTGGAGAATTCAGCAATGAAGCCGTCAGGCCCTGAGCTTTTCCTTATTGGTAGAGTTTTTATTACAGCTTTGATTTTGTTATTTGTTATTGGTCTATTCAGGTTTTGGACATCTTCATGGTTCAATCTTGATAGTCTGTATAGGGATTTGTCCATTTCTTCTAGATTTTCTAATGTATTGGTATATAGTTGCTCGCAGTAGCCACAAATGATTCTTTGATTATCTACAATATCAGTTGTAATGTCTCCTTTTTTGATTTTATTATTCTGATTTTATTTATTTGGATGTTCTCTCTTTTTCATAGTTAGGCTGGCTAAAGGTTTGTCAATTTTATTAACTTTTGAAGAAACCAAGGTTTGGTTTCATTCATCTTTTGTATTGTTTTCATTATTTCAATTTCATTTATTTCTGCTCTGATCTTTATTATTCTTTTTTTTTCTACTAATGTCAGGTTTGGTTTGCTCTTGCTTTTCTAGTGCGTTAAGATGCATCATTAAGTTGTTCATGTAAAGCTTTTCCTCTTTTTTGATGTAGTCACTGAAAGCTATAAACTTCACTCTGAATACTATTTTTCTGTATCCCATAGGTTTTGTATGTTATATTTGAATTATTATTTGTGTAAGGAAATCTTTCTTTCAATTTTTTTGTTTATTTCTTCATAAACCCACTGATAATTCAGGAGCATATGATTTAATTTTTATGTATTTATTTAGTTTTCTAAATTCCTCTTGTTATTAATTTCTAGTTTTATTTCATTCCAGAGAAGATGCTTAATATTATTTCTATTTTTGGAATTCTTTAAGAGTTGTTTTGTGACCTAACATGTGGTCTATCCTTGAGAATGATCCATGCGCTGAGGAAAAGAAAGTGTATTCTGTAGCTCTTGCATGAAATGTTCTGTAAATATCTATTAGATCCATTTGGCCTGTAGTGCAGATTAAATCTAATGTTTCTTTGTTGAGTCTTTGTGGAAGATCTGTGCAATGCTGAAAGTAGGGTGTTGAACATACACCCTCCCAAGACTAAACCAGGAAGAAGTTCAAACACTGAATAGACCAATAACAGGCTTTGAAATTGAGGCAATAATTAATAGCCCACCAACCAAAAAAAGTCCAGGACCAGATGGCTTCACAGCCAAATTCTACCAGAGATACAAAGAGGAGCTGGTACCATTCCTTCTGAAACTATTCCAATCAATAGAAAAAGAAGGAATCCTCCCTAACTCATTTTATGAGGCCAGCATCATCCTGATACCAAAGCCTCACAGAGACACAACCAAAAAAATAGAATTTTAGACCAATATCCCTGATGAAATTTGATGCAAAAATCCTCAATAAAATACGTGCAAACTGAATCTAGCAGCACATCAAAAAGCTTACCTACCAAAATCAAGTTGACTTCATCCCTGGGATGCAAGACTGGTTCAACATATGCAAATCAATAAACGTAATCCATCACATAAATAGAACCGAAGACAAAAACCACATGATTATCTCAGGAGATGCAGAAAAGGCCTTTGACAAAATTCAACAGCCCTTCATGCTAAAAAACTCTCAATAAACTAGGTATTGATGGAATGTATCTCAAGATAATAAGAGCTATTTATGACAAACCCAAAGACAGTATCATACTGAGAGACAGGACTAGCTGGATTTCCTAGGCTGACTAAGAATCCCCAAGCCTAGCTAGGAAGGTGACTGCATTCACCTTTAAACACAGGGCTTGCAACTTAACTCTCACCCGACCAATCAGGTAGTAAAGAGAGCTCACTAAAATGCTAATTAGGCGAAAACAGGAGGTAAAGAAATAGCCAATCATCTATTGCCTGAGAGCACAGCAGGAGGGACAATGATTGGGATATAAACCCAGGCATTCGAGCCAGCAATGGCTACCAACTTTGGGTCCCCTCCCTTTGTATGGGAGCTCTGTTTTCACTCTATTAAATCTTGCAACTGCACACTCTTCTGGTCTGTGTTTGTTATGGCTTGAGCTGAGCTTTTGCTCACCGTCCGCCACTGCTGTTTGCCGCTATTGCAGACCTGCTGCTCCTGATCCAGTGAGGCACTCATTGCCACTCCCAAATGGGCTAAAGGCTTGCCATTGTTCCTACCCTGCTAAGTGCCTGGGTTTGTCCTAATCAAGCTGAACACTAGTCACTGGGTTCCACGGTTCTTTTCCATGATTCATGGCTTCTAATAGAGCTATAACACTCACCGCATGGCCCAAGATTCAATTCCTTGGAATCCATGAGGCCAAGAACCCCAGGTCAGAGAACACGAGGCTTGATACCATCTTGGAAGTGGCCTGCCGCCATCTTGGAAGTTGCCTGCCACCATCTTGGGAGCTCTGGGAGCAAGGACCCTCTGGTAAGAATACTGAATGGGCAAAAACTGGAAGAATTCCCTTTGAAAACTGGCACAAGACAGGGATGCCCTCTCTCACCACTCCTATTCAACATAGTGTTGGAAGTTCTGGCCAGGGCAATCAGGCAAGAGAAAGAAATAAAGGCTATTCAATTACAAAAAGAGGAAGTCAAATTGTCCCTGTTTGCAGATGACATGACTGTATATTTAGAAAACCCCATCGTCTCAGCCCAAAATCTCCTTAAGCTGATTAGCAACTTCAGCAAAGTCTCAGGATACAAAATCAACGTGCAAAAATCACAAGCATTCTTATACACCAATAACAGACAAACAGAGAGCCAAATCATGAGTGAACTCCCATTCACAGTTACTACAAAGAGAACAAAATACCTAGGAATCCAACTTACAAGGGACGTGAAGGACCCCTTCAAGGAGAACTACAAACCATTGCTCAATGAAATAAAAGAGGACACAAACAAATGGAAGAACATTCCATGCTCATGGATAGGAAGAATCAATATTGTGAAAATGGCCATATTGCCCAAGGTAATTTGTAGATTCAATGTCATCCCCATCAAGCTACCAATGACTTTCTTCACAGAATTGGAAAAAACTACTTTAAAGTTCATATGGAACCCAAAAAGAGCCTACATTGCCAAGGCAATTGTAAGCAAAAAGAACAAAGTTGGAGGCATCATGCTACCTGACTTCAAACTATACTACAAGGCTACAGTAACCAAAACAGCATGGTACTGGTACCAAAACAGATATATAGACCACTGGAACAGAACAGAGCCCTCAGAAATAACACCACACATCTACAACCATCTGATCTTTGACAAACCTGACAAAAACAAGAAATGGGGAAAGGATTCCCTATTTAGTAAATGATGCTAGGAAAACTGGCTAGCCATATGTAGAAAGCTGAAACTGGATCCCTTCCTTACACCTTATACAAAAATTAATTCAAGATGGATTAAAGACTTAAATGTTAGACCTAAAACCATAAAAACTCTAAAAGAAAACCTAGGCAATACCATTCAGGACATAGGCATGGGCAAGGACTTAATGACTAAAACACCAAAAGCAATGGCAACAAAAGCCAAAATTGACAAATGGGATCTAATTAAATTAAAGAGCTTCTGCACAACAAAAGAAACTACCATCAGAGGGAACAGGCAACCTACAGAATGGGAGAAAATTTTTGCAAACTACCCATCTGACAAAGGGCTAATATCCAGAATCTACGATGAACTTAAACAAATTTACAAAAAAAAAATCAAACAACCCCATCAAAAAGTGAGCAAAGGATATGAACAGACAGTTTCTGAAGGAAGACATTTATGCAGCCGAGAAACATATGAAAAAATGCTCATCATCACTAGTCATCAGAGAAATCCAAATCAAAACCACAATGAGATACCATCTCACACCAGTTAGAATGGTGATCATTAAAAAGTCAGGAAACAACAGGTGATGGAGAGGATGTGGAGAAATAAGAATGCTTTTACACCATTGGTGAGACTGTAAACTAGTTCAACCATTGTTGAAGACAGTGTGGCAATTCCTCAAGGATCTAGAACTAGAAATACCATTTGACCCAGCCATCCCATTACTGGGTATATACCCAAAGGATTATAAATCATGCTACTATAAAGACATATGCACATGTATGTTTATTGTGGCACTATTCACAATAGCAAGGACTTGGAACCAACCCAAATGTCCAACAATGATAGACTGGATTAAGAAAATGTGGCACATATACACCATGGAATACTATGCAGCCATAAAAAAAGGATGAGTTCATGTCCTTTATAGGGACATGGATGAAGCTGGAAACCATCATTCTGAGCAAACTATCGCAAGGGCAGAAAACCAAACACCACATGTTCTCACTCATAGGTGGGAATCGAACAATGAGAACACTTGGACACAGGGTGAGGAACATCACACACCAGGGCGTGTCATGGGGTGGGGGATGGGGGAGGGATAGCATTAGGAGAAACACCTAAATGACGAATTAATGTGTGCAGCAAACCAACACGGCACATGTATACATATGTGACAAACCTGCACATTGTGCACATGTACCCTAGAACTTAAAGTTTAATAATAAAAAAAAAGAAAGTAGAGTGTTGAAGTCTCCAGCTATTATTTCATGAGTGCATTTTTCTCTCTTTAGCTCTAATATTTGATTTATATATCTGGGTGCTCCAGGGTTGGGTGCATATATATTAATAATTGTTATATCCTCTTGCTGAATTGACCCCTTTATCATTATGTATTGACCTTCTTTGTCTCTTCTGATAATTTTTGTCTTGACGTCTATTTTTTCTGATATAAGTATAGTAACTCCTTTTTTCTGGCTTCCATTGGCATGGAGTATCTTTTTCTATCTCTTTATTTTCGGTCTATGTGTGTCTTTCTGGGTGAAGTGTGTTTCTTGTAGGCAACAGATCAATGGGTCTTACTTTTTTATTTATTCAGCCAGTATTTGACTTTTGATTGGAGAGTTTAGTCCATTTACATTCAATGTTATTGATAAGTAAGGACTCACTCCTGACATTTTATTATTTGTTTTCTAGTTGTCTTGTGGCCTCCTTTCCTTCTTTCTTTTCTTTCTGTCTTCCTCTAGTGAGAGTGGTTTTCTTTGGTGACACAATTTCGTTTCTTGCTTTATATTTTTTGTGTACCCATTATATGTTTCCTGGCTTAAGGCCACCATGAGGCTTGCAAATACTATTTTATAACCCATTGTTTTAACCTGATAGCAAGTTAATACTATTTGCATAAAAAAATGGAAACTCTATACCTTAACTCCATTCCCCTGCTTTTTAACTTTTTATGGTTTCCATTTATATATTATTTCATTGACTATGTCTGGAAAATTTCTTCTAGTTATTATTTTTATAGGTATATTTTTAGCCTTTCTACTTAGGATAATAATATTTTACACACCACAGTTAGTGATATAATATTCTGTGTTTTTCTGTGTACTTACTATGAACAGTGAGTTTTTTTCATTCAGGTGACTATTTCTCATTAATGTCATTTTCTTTCTGATTGAAATACTCCCTTTAGCATTTTTTGCAGGATAGTTCTGATATTCATAAAATTCCTCAGCTTTTCTTTGTCTGGGAAAGTCTTTATTTCTCCTTCATGTTTGAAGAATATTTTCACCAGATACACTATTCTAGGGTAAACATTTTGTGGTTTTTTTTTTCTTCAGCACTTTAAATATGTCATGCCCCTCTCTTCTGGCCTATAAGATTTCCACTGAAAGTTCTGCTACCAGAAGAATTGGAGCTTTATTGTATGTTTTTTGTTTCTCTTCTTTTGCTGCTTTTAGGATCCCTTCTTTATTCTTGACCTTTGGGAGTCTGATTATTTAATGTTTAGAGGTAGTCTTCTTTGGGATGAATCTTCTTGATGTTCTATAACTTTCTTATACATGTATATTGATATTGTTCTTTAGGTTTGAGGCATTCTCTGTCATTATCTCTTTGAATAAACTTTCTACCCCTCTTACTTCCTCTACCTCTTTCTTAAGCCTAATAACTTTTAGATTTGCCCCCTTCAAGGCTATTTTCTAGATTCTGTAGGCATGCTTCATTGTTTTTTATTCATTTTTCTTTTGTCTCCTGTGCATTTTCAAATAGCGTATCTTCAAGCTCACTCTTTCCTTCTTCTGCTTCATCAATTCTGCTATTAAAGATGCTGACACATTCTTCAGTATGCCAATTGCATTTTTCAGCTCCAGAATCTCTGCTTGATTTCTTTTCATTATGTCAATGTCTTTGTTAAATTTATTTGATAAAATTCTGAATTACTTCTCTGTGTTACCACAAATTTCTTTGAGTATCCTCAATACAGCTAATTTGAATCTCTGTCTAAAAGGCCCCATATCTCTGTTGCTCCAGGATTGGTCCCTAATGCCTTATTTAGTTCATTTCATGAGGTCATGTTTTCCTGAATGGTGTTAATGCTAGTAGATGTTCTTCAGTGTCTGGGAATTGAAGGGTTAGGTATCTATTATAGTCTTCACTATCTGGGCTTATTTGTAGTCTTCGTTCTTGGGAAGGCTTTCCAGATATTTGCAAGGACTTGGATGTTTTCCTATAAGCTATATCTGCTTTAGGGGGCACCCAAAGACCTATCATACTGTGGTTCTTGCAGACTCTTAGAGGTACTGCCTTGATGGTCTTTGACAAGATCCAGGAGAATACTCTGAATTACCAGGCAGAAACTGTGGTTCTCTTTCCTTACTTTCTTCTAAATATACAGAGTCTCTCTCTCTTTCTGTTTAAGCTTCTTGTATTTGGATGTCTAGATCTCTAGCAAGTCCAGGGAAGTTTTCCTTGATTATTCCCTCAAATAAGTTTTTAAAACTTTTAGATTTATCTTCTTCCTCAGGAACACAAGTGCCTGGTCACTTGACATAATCTCAAATTTTTTGGAGGCTTTGTTCTTTTTTTATTCTTTTTATTTGTCTTTGTTGTAGTGGGTTAATTTGAAAGCCTTGTCTTTGAGCTCTGTTCTATTTGTTTGAGTCTGTTGTTGAAACTTTCCAGTGTATTTTGCATTTATCTAAGTGTGTCTTTAATTTCCACCAGTTGTAATTTGTCTTTTCTTTATGATGTCTATTTCTCTGGAGATTTTGTCGTCCATATTCTGTATTTTTTAGAATTTCTTTAAGTTGGTTTTTGCCTTTCTCTGGTGCCCCCTTGAGTAGCTTAATAACCCTCTGAATTCTTTTTCTGGCAATTCAGTGATTTCTTCTTGGTTTGAATCCATTGCCAGAGAGCTAGTGTGATCTTTTGTGGGTGTTATAGAACCTTGTTTTGTCATATTACCAGAATTACTTTTCTGGTTCCTTCTCATTTGGATAGACTGCTTCAGTGGAAAGATCTGGAACTCAAGGGCTGCTGTTCAGATTCTTTTGTCCCACAGGGTGATCCTTGATGTGGTACTCTCCCTCTTCATCAAGGGATAATGTTTCCTGAGAGCTGGATGGCAGTGATTGTTATTGCCCTTCTTGGTCTAGCCACTCAGTAGGACTACCAGGCTTCAGGCTGGTGCTGGGGAATATCTGCAAAGAGTCCTGTGATGTGATCCCATCTTTAGGTCTCCCAGTTGTGGATACCAGCACCTGCTTGGAGGTGACAAGGAAGTGAAGTGGATTCTGTGGAAGTCCTTGGTTGTAGTTTTCTTTAGTGTCCTGGTTTTCTCGAATGCTTGTTATGCTAGGAGTGAAGTTGCCATGTGGACAGATTCAGGGCCTCTGGTTAGCCAGGGTGTTGCAGGCCGTTGAATTAACTTTCATTTTCTCCTTATTTGAAGCAGGGTTGTTCTGTTATGAGTTGCTGTAATGGCGTAAGTTTGTTGGCCTCCAGCCAGGAGGTGATGCTTTCAAGAGAGTGCCAGCTGCAGTAGTACAAGGGGAATATAATCTTGCCCTACATTGGCCAAGATGAGTACTCGGGTTTCTTAGGTGATGGATGCAAGGCTTACTGTGGACACTATGGGGGATGGGGTGATGGTTGTGAGGCCAATGGATTTATGTTCCCAGGGGGATTATGGCCGCCTCTGCTGTGTCCTACACTTCGTCAGGGAAGTGGGGGAAAGCCCGCAATGACATGCCTCACCCAGCTCCCACACAGCCAGCAAAGCCAGTCTCACTCCAGCTGTGCCTCCCCAACTGCACTGAGTTTATATCCAGGCAGCTAGTGAGCAGGGCGGAGATCTTGCCCCAGGCTACAAGCCTCCTGGCTGAGAAAGCAAGCAGGGTTCTCAGGCCTTGCCTTCCCACCTGCCTGCACCTTCAGCTGCAGTTCTGTGCTTGTATCTGCATTTGTCATTTGCCCCCTCCCCAGATTCTGCTCAGCAAAGTTCATTCTCAGTTGAAATCATTACAAAGTTCAACTATGAGCTTTTTTCACCCTGTGGCCCTGTGGCCCCGTGGCCCCAAAGTCTTTTAAGTCAGCTTGTCATGAATGCTGCCTGACCTGTGACTCACCCTTCAGGGCGGCAGGATTTCCTCTCTGGCCCAGGTCAGGACTAAAATTGCCATCCAAGTGTCAAGTCCTAGATTTGGGGACCCCAAGAGCCTACTTGGTGTTTTATATCCCTGGGGCCACGCTGGTACCTGTGGTGCAAGACAAACTCCCCTTTACTTTGCTCTCTGCTTTTCTGAAGGAGAAGGGATTTTTCCCCATAGCCACCACAGCTGGTAATGTACTGAGTCTCATCTGAAGCCAGCAAGTCTCAGATGCTCACCCAAGTCCCTAGATGTGGTACCCAGGTATCACTGTTCGTTATTCAGGGCCCAAGGGCTCTTCAGTTAGCAGGTGATGAATGTTGCCAGGACTGAGTCCTTTTCTTCAAGGCAGTGGGTTCCTTTCTGGCATATGGTTGTCTAGAAATGTCATCCAGGATTTAGGGCCCGGAACTAGGGCCTCATGACTGACTAGTTCCCTGTCCTGCTGTGACTGAGCTGGTATCCTACATGGAAGACAAAATCCTCCCTACTCTTCCATCTCCTTCCCTCAAGTGGAAGAAAAGGTCTGTTTTGGAACCACTGTGTGGCCTGGGGTTGAGGGAGGAGTGATGCTAGCACTCCCTTTGCTGCCCCAGCTGATGTCTCAGTATGTTGCATTCTAATGACCCCCCACCCAAGTTAACTGTCTCTTGGCCTAGTTCAGCACTAGGACTCACCTAGAAGTTGTAGTCCTTATGGCCTACACCATATTTCAAGTTTCTTGGAGACGCAGAGTGCTGTGGCCCTCAGTGGTAAGGTTTACAAGCACTCAAGTTCAGACCACTGAAACTGACCATTTTTCTCTGGCTGGTTTAAATGTTCCCTCCATTGGCAGGTATCAGCTGAGTTAGGTCCAGTTTTACTTTTCTGCTCTAACAGGACAGCACTGAGTTCAATGTCTCACAAGTGCTGTGTTCTCCCTCCCGCAGTGCCCACAGAACTCTCTGCACCAAGCTGCTGCTGGGGGTGGGAGAGGGATGGCGTTGCTGATTCTGTACTGTTTATTTAAATCTCTTCAGTGCCTCTAACAGTGATGTGAAGTTAAACCCAGGTACTATGAATGCTCACTTAATTTTTTTGTTCTTTTGAAAGTGTTTTCTTCTGTGTAGATATTTGTTAACTTGGTGTCCTTGTTGGGGGTCAATCAGTGGAGCTTTCTCTTCTAACATTTTGCTCCATGTCCTGAATTCTGCCAAACATTTAAAGAAGAACTAATACTAATCCTACTCCAACTATTCCCCAAAATATAAGAGGAAATACTCTCAAACTCATTCTACAAGAGCAGTATAACCCTGATACCAAAATGAGACAAAGACATACCAAAAACAAAACAAAACAAAAAACAAAAAAAAAACTATAGGATAACATAACTGATGAATATAGATGCAAAACTCCTAAACAAAGTAATAGCAAAGCAAATTCAAACAATACATTAAAAAGATTATCATCATGATCAAGTAGGATTAATCATAGGGATGTATGGATGGTTCAACATATGCAAATCAACCAATGTGATACATCTCATCAACAAAATGAAGGACAAAAACCATATGATCATTTTAATTGATGCTGAAACAGCATTTGATAAAATTCAACATTGCTTCGTAATAAAATCCACAAAAATCTGGAGAAACATATCTTAACATAATAATAGCTATATATGACAGACCCACAGCTAGTATCATAGTAAATGGAGAAAAACTGAAAGCCTTTTCTCTAAGATCTGGAACATGAAAAGGATGCCCACTGTTATCACTGTTATTCAGCATAGTACTGGAAGTCCTAGCTAGAGCAATCAGACAAGAGAAAGATATAAAGGGCATTCAAATTAGGAAGAAAGAAGTCAAATTATCCTGGTTTGCTGATGGTATAATCTTATGCTTGGAAAAACGTAAGACTCCACAAGAAAACTATTGTGACTGATAAACAAATTCACTAAAGTTTCAGGATACAAATTCGACATACAAAAATCAGTAGCATTTCTATATGCCAACAATGAACAACTGAAAAAGAAATTGTAAAAGTAATCCCATTTACAATAGCTACGCATGAAATTAAATACTCAGAAATTAACCCAAACAAAGAAGTAAAAGATCTCTGTAATGAAAAGTATAAAACACCAAAGAAACAACTTGACAAAGACACCAAAAAATGGAAAAGTATTCCATCTTTATGGATTGGAAGAATCAATATTGTTAAAGTGTCTATGCTACCCAAAGCAATCTACCAGTTTAATGCAATACTTATCAAAATGCCAATGACATTATTCACAACAATAGAAAAAAACGTCCTAAAATTTATATGAAACCACAAAAGACCCAGATTAGCCAACGCTATCCTAAGCAAAAAGAACAAAACTGGAGGAATCACATTACCTGACTTCAAGTTATACTACAGAGCTATAGTAACCAATACAACATGGTACTGGGATAAAAACTGATACATAGACCAGTGGAACAGAATAAAGAATCCAGAAATAAATATATGTATCTATAGTAAACTCTTTTTTGACAAAGGTGCCAAGAACATACAATGGGGAAAGGACAGTCTTTTCAATAAATTATGCTGGGAAAACTAGATATGTATATGAAAAAGAATGAATCTAGACCCTTATCTCTCATCATATACAAAAATAAAATCAAAATGAATTAAAGCTGATACATTAAGATGGCAGATAGGAGGCAGGACTAGCTCACAGCTCCTGGACAGAGAGAGCAGCATGTGGAGACTCACGTCATAAACTTTTGTTCCAAGAACTACCGGAGGAACACATAAGGAAACCTGAGAGAATTCACAGACCCTTTGAGGAACTGGATTGCCGCTGCAGGTTCCCTGAGTTGCCAAAAAGCTGTAAGTCAGCTCCCTTTCTCAGCAGAGAGGCTGGTGGTCTGGGACAAGTTCTCAGCCCTGGTCACTGGCTGCCTGGAAATAGACTCGGTGCTGCATGAGAGTGGGGTGAGGCCTGTGACTGCTGGCTTTCACCCACTTCCCTGGAGACCTGTATGACTCAGCAGAGGTAGCCATAATCCCTCTGGGAACATAACTCCATTGGCCTGGGAACCAAACCCCCATACCCCACAGCAGCCATAGCAGGCTCCACCCAAGGAGAGTCTGAGCTCAGACACGCCTATACCTGCCCCCACCTGGTGGTCTTTCTCTACCTGCCCTGGTTGCCAAAGACAAAGTACATAATCTCTTAGGAGTTTTATGGCCCTGTTCACCACCTGAGAAACCTGAATACTTAACCAGGCAACACTAGGGCAAGTTTGCATCTTCCATATAGTACCACAGCTGATGTGCTCTTGAAAGTGCCACCTCCTGGCTGGAGGCCAAGCAACATAAAAACAGCACACTAAACAGAAATACAACCAAGGACCTTCTCAGAGTCCACTTCCCTCCCCTGCTATCTCCACTGGAGCAGGTACTGGTATCCACAGCTGAAAGACCTAAAGATGAATCACATTGCAGGAGTCTTTGCAGACCCTGGACCAGCCTGGGAGCTCAGTAGCTCTGCTTGTGGCTAGACCCAGAAGAGCAAAAACAATCACTGTGATTGGGCTCTCAGGAAGCCCCATCCCTAGGGGAAGGGGTAGAACACCACATCAAGGGAGCACGTTTTGGGACAAAAGAATCTGAACAGCACCCCTTGAGTCCCAGATCTTCCCTCTGACATAGATTACCCAAATGAGAAGGAACCAGAAAAAACAATTATGGTGATATGACAAAACAAGGTTCTTTAACACTCCCAAAAGATTACACCAGCTCACCAGTAATGGATCTAAACCAAGATGAAATCTCTGAAATGCCAGAAAAAGAATTCAAGTTGATTATTAAGCTAATCATGGAGGCACCAGAGAAAGGTGAAGTCCAACTTAACGAAATTAAAAAAATGACACAAGCTATGAAAGGAAAAATCTTCAATGAAATAAGTAGCGTAAATAAAAAACAACCACGACTTCTGGAAATCAAGGACACACTTAGAGAAATACAAAATGCACTGGAAATTCTCAACAATAGAATCAAACGCACAGAAGAAAGAACTTCAGAGCTTGAAGACAAGAATTTTGAATTAATCAAATTCATCAAAGACAATGAAAGAAGAATTTTAAAAAATGAACAAAGCTTCCAAGAACACAAAGCAAATGCAACAAAAACAAAGATAAATATATGAGAATTAGTTAAACTGAAAAGCTTCTGCACAGCCAAAGAAATAATCAGCAGAGTTAACAGACAACCAAGAGAGTGGAAGAAAATCTTCACAATCTATACATCTAACAAAGGACTAATACCCAGAATCTACAAAGAACTTAAACAAATTAGCAAGAAAAAGATAAACAATCCCATCAAAAAGTGGGCTAAGTACATGCATAGACAATTCTTAAAAGAAGACAGACAAATGGCCAGCAAGCATATGGGAAAATGCTCAACATCACTAATTATCAGGGAAATGCAAATCAAAACCACAAGGCAATACTACCTTACTCTTGCAAGAATGGCCATAATAAAAAAATCAAAAAATAATAGATGTTGGCAAGGATGTACTGAAAAGGGGACAATTTTACACTGTTGGTGGGAATGTAAACTAGTGCAGCCACTGTGGAAAACAGTGTAGAGATTCCTTAAAGAACTAAAAGTTGATCTACCATTCAATCCAGCAATCCCACTACTAGGTATCTACCCAGAGGAAGAGAAGTCATTATACATAAAGGATACTTGCACAGGCATGTTTATAGCAGCACAATTTGCAATTGCAGAAATATGGAACCAGCCCAAATGCCCATCAATCAACGACTGGATAAAGAAAATGTGAAATATATGTATATACGTATATATACGTATATATACGTATATATACACATATATACGTATATATGTGTATATATACGTATATATACGTATATATACGTATATATACGTATATATACGTATATATACGTATATACGTATATATACGTAATATACGTATATACGTATATTACGTATATATACGTATATATACGTATATATACGTATATATACGTATATATGTATATGTATGTATATATACACACACACACACACACACCATGGAATACTACTCAGCCATAAAAAAACAACGAAATAATGGCATTTGCGGCAACCTGTATAGAATTGGAGATCATTATTCTAAGTGAACTAACTCAGGAATGGAAAACCAAACATCATATGTTCTCACTTATAAGTGGGAACTAAGGCTGGATGTGGCGGCTCATGCCTGTAATCTTAGTACTTTAGGAGGCTGAGGCAGGTGGATCACTTGAGGTCAGGAGTTCAAGATCAGCCTGGCCAACATGGCAAGACCCCATCTCCACTAAAAATACAAAAATTAGCTGGGTATGGTGGTGGGCACCTGTATTCTCAGCTACTCGGGAGGCTGAGGCAGGAGAATCGCTTGAACCTGACAGGCAGAGGTTGTGGTGAGCTGAGATCATGCCACTGCACTCCAGCCTGGGCAACAGAGCAAGCCTCTGTTTCAGAACAAAACAAAGTGGGAGCTAAGCTATGAGGACACAAAGGCATAAGAATGATGAAATGGACTTTGGAGACTCAGGATAAAGGGTGGGAAGGGAGTAAGGGATAAAAGACTACACATTGGGTAAAGTGTACACTGCTTGGGTGATACATGCACCAAAATCTCAAAAATCACCACTGAAGAACTTATTCATGTAACCAAACACCACCTTTCCCCCAAAAACCTACTGAAAAAAAAAAGTCCCTGTAGATGCTTTAAAATAAAAAAAATTTAAAAACACACAAAATGAATTAAAGACTTAACTCTAAGACCTCAATCTATGAAACTACTAAAAGAAAACATTAGGAAAACTCTCCAGGACTTTGGATTGGGCAAATATTTCTTGAGCAATACCCCACAAGTAAAGACAACCAAAGCAAAAATGGACAAATGGGATCACAACAAGTTAAAAAGCTTCTGCACAGCAAAGGAAACAATAAACAAAATGAAGACACAACTGACAGAATGCAAGTAAATATTTCAAACTACCCATCTAGCAAGGAATTAATAACCAGAATATATAAGAAGCTCGATCAACTCCACTGGAAAAAAAACAACGAATGATTCAATTTTTTAAAAAGGGCAAAAGATCCGAATATACATTTCTCAAAAGAAGACATGCAAATGGCAAACAGGTATGTGAAAAGGTGTTCAACATCACTGATCATCAGAGAACTGCAAATCAGTTCTACAGTGAGACATCATCTGTTCCCAGTTAAAGTAGCTTTTACCCGAAAGACATGCAATAACAAATGCTAGCAAGTATATGGAGAAAAGAGAACCCTTGCGTACTGTTGATGGGAATGTAAATTATTACAACCACTGTGGAGAACAGTTTGGAAGTTCCTCAGAAAACTAAAAAGAGATCTATTATATAATACAGCAATCCTACTACTAAGTATATATCCAAAAGAAAGGAAATCAATATATCAAAAACACGTCTACACTCCCATGTTTGTTATAGCACTTTTTTTTTAAGCAGCATTACTCTGCAATTTATTTTCTTTTTTCAACTTTTATTTTAGGTTTAGGAGTACACGTGCAGGTTTTTTATATGGGTAAAGTGCATGTAATGGGGGTTTGGTGTAGAGGTTTTTTCATCACCCAGGTAATAAGCATAGTTCCTGATAGGTAGTCTTTTATCCTCTCCCTTCTGCCACTCTCCACCCTCAATTAGACCCTGGTGGCTGTTGTTCCCCTCCTTATGTCCGTGTGCTTTCATTGTTTAGCTCCCACTTATAAGTGAGAACATGTGGTATTTGGTTTTATGATTTTGCATTAGTTCACTTAGGATAACGGCCCCCAGCTTCATCCATGTTGCTGCAAAAGACAAGATCTAATTCTTTTTTATGGCCACATAGTGTTCTATGATGTATATGCACAACATTTTCTTTATCCATTCTGCTGTTAATAGGCATTTAGGTTGATTCCATGTTTTTGCCATTGTGAATAGGTATTGCAGTACTATTCACAATAGCCAAGATTTGGAAGCAACCTAAGCGTCTATCAACAGATTATTGGATAAAGAAAATGTAGTACATGTACATAATGTAGTACTATTGAGCCATAGAAATAATGAGATCCTGTCATTTGCAACAACATAGATGGAACTGGAGGTCATTATATTAAGTGAAATAAGCCAGACACAGAATGACAAACTTCACATGTTCCCACTTATTTGTGGGAGCTAAAAATTAAAATGATTCAATCATGGAGATAGACAGTAGAAGGATGGCTACCATAGGATGTAAAGGGTATTGTGGGGATAGGGGTGGAAGTGGGAATGGTTAGTGGGTACAAAACATACTTAGAAAAATGAATAAGACCTAATATTTGCTAGCACAACAGGGTGAGTATAGTAAAAAATAATTTAATTGTAATTTAAAAATAACTAAGAGTATAATTGGATTGTTTGTAACACAAAGGACAAATGTTTGAGGGGATGGATACCCCATTTACCCTGATGTGACTATTATACATTGCATGCCTGTATCAGAATATCTCTGTGCCCCATAAATATATACACCTATTGTGCATCCACAAAAATTTTAAAAAGTTAAAAAGATTAGAAATATTTTTAAGATAAAGATCCATATTTTTTGTTATAGATGAGAAATTTGAGGCTCAAGAAGAGAGATGATTTATCTAAAGTCTATTGTTAATTGGCATTTAGGTTGATTACTGAATAATAATATTCACTGCATCCACAGTAACTAACACTATGTAATACTCAATACCTATTTGAGGTGTGCATATCTAAATGAGTGAGTGAGTGAATCAATAAATCAATGACAGAGCTTGGAGAAACCAGGACTCCCTATTCTGAGTCCTGTATTCTCATACTCTTACACAGCCTCCTTATATTAACATAGAAAAAGAGTAAACTTGCTTCAATTACAGTAGCAGGAAAGATTTAGATTATTCATAATAAAGAAGTTTTTGGTAATTTAAGGCTAATTCTAGGCTTTTATCTTAAGATATAGAGTGTCCCCCTACTTATTTTAAGAACAAGAGAAAACCACTGCAAAAGTTATACTGTATCCTCCTAGTAACCCTATTGGTCTTTCTTACGGGGACTTTTAGATTTTCAAGAAGAGGTACGACTTTGTTGAGTTCAGTCTTTTTCCACCTGTGTCATAGCAGTAAAATCCCTTTTCATCAGAAACTACATTTCAAATGTACTTTTATAGGTATATATATATATATATGTGTATATATATACACACACACAGACACACACATAAATGAATTGTAATTATCCACACACCACATTCAAACACTTACACCCTAAAGAAAGAGTCAATGTCTAGTAACCTAGATACAGGTTCCCAATAACTGTATTTTTATATTTTTTTTTTATTATACTTTAGATTTTAGGGTACATGTGAACAATGTGCAGGTTTGTTACATATGTATCCATGTGCCATGTTGGTGTGCTGAACCCATTAACCCGTCATTTAGCATTAGGTATATATCCTAATGCTATACCTCCCCCCTCCCCTCACCCCACAACAGTCCCCGGAGTGTGATGTTCCCCTTCCTGTGTTCATCAGTTCTCATTGTTCAATTCCCACCTATGAGTGAGAACATGCAGTGTTTGGTTTTTTGTCCTTGCGATAGTTTACTGAGAATGATGTTTTCCAGTTTCATCCATGTCCCTACAAAGGACATGAACTCATCATTTTTTATGGCTGCATAGTATTCCATGGTGTATATGTGCCACATTTTCTTAATCCAGTCTATCATTGTTGGACATTTGGGTTGGTTCCAAGTCTTTGCTATTGTGAATAGTGCCACAATAAACATATGTGTGCATGTGTCTTTATAGCAGCATGATTTATAGTCCTTTGGGTATATACGCAGTAATGGGATGGCTGGGTCAAATGGTATTTCTAGTTTTAGATCCATGAGGAATCGCCACACTGACTTCCACAATGGTTGAACTAGTTTACAGTCCCACCAACAGTGTAAAAGTTTTCCTATTTGTCCACATACTCTCCAGCACCTGCTGTTTCCTGACTTTTTAATGATGGCCATTCTAACTGGTGTGAGATGGTATCTCATTGTGGTTTTGATTTGCATTTCTCTGATGGCCAGTGATGATGAGCATTTTTTCATGTGTTTTTTGGCTGCATAAATGTCTTCTTTTGAGAAGTGTCTGTTCATGTCCTTTGCCCACTTTTTGATGGGGTTGTTTGTTTTTTTCTTGTAAATTTGTTTGAGTTCATTGTAGATTCTGGATATTAGCCCTTTGTCAGATGAGTAGATTGCAAAAATTTTCTCCCATTCTGTAGGTTGCCTGTTCACTCTGATGGTAGTTTCTTTTGCTGTGCAGAAACTCTTTAGTTTAATTAGATCCCATTCATCAATTTGGCTTCCCATTGCTTTTGGTGTTTTAGACATAAAGTCCTTGCCCATGCCTATGTCCTGAATGGTATTGCCTAGGTTTTCTCCTAGGGTTTTTATGGTTTTAGGTTTAACATGTAAGTCGTTAATCCATCTTGAATTAATTTTTGTATAAGGTATAAGGAAGGGATCCAGTTTCAGCTTTCTACATATGGCTAGCCAGTTTTCCCAGCAGCACCATTTATTAAATAGGGAATCCTTTCCCCATTTCTTGTTTTTGTCAGGTTTGTCAAAGATCAGATAGTTGTAGATATGTAGCATTATTTCTGAGGGCCCTGTTCTGTTCCATTGATCTATGTCTCTGTTGTGGTACCAGTACCATGCTGTTTTGGTTACTGTAGCCTTGTAGTATAGTTTGAAGTCAGGTAGCATGATGCCTCCAGCTTTGTTCTTTTGGCTTAGGATTGACTTGGCAGTGCGGGCTCTTTTTTGGTTCCATATTAACTTTAAAGTAGCTTTCTCCAATTCTGTGAAGAAAGTCATTGGTAGCTTGATGCGGATGGCATTGAATCTATCAATTACCTTGGGCAGTATGGCCATTTTCATGATATTGATTCTTCCAGCCCATCAGCATGGAATGTTCTTCCATTTGTTTGTATCCTCTTTTATTTCATTGAGCAGTGGTTTGTAGTTCTCCTTGAAGAGTTCTTTCACATCCCTTGTAAGTTGGATTCCTAGGTATTTTATTCTCTTTGAAGCAATTGTGAATGGGAGTTCACTCATGATTTGGCTCTCTGTTTGTCTGTTATTGGTGTACAAGAATGCTTTTGATTTTTATACATTGATTTTGAATCCTGAGACTTTGCTGAAGTTGCTGATCAGCTTAAAGAGATTTTGGGCTGAGACAATGGGGTTTTCTAGATATACAATCATGTCTTCTGCAAACAGGGACAATTTGAATTCCTCTTTTCCTAATCGAATACCCTTTATTTCCTTCTCCTGCCTGATTGCCCTGGCCAGAACTTCCAACACTATGTTGAATAGGAGTGGTGAGAGAGGGCATCCCTGTCTTGTGCCAGTTTTCAAAGTGAATGCTTCCACTTTTTGCCCATTCAGGATGATATTGGCTGTGGGTTTGTCATAGATAACTCTTATTATTTTGAGATACGTCCCATCAATATCTAATTTATTGAGAGTTTTTAGCATGAAGCATTGTTGAATTTTGTCAAAGGCCTTTTCTGCATCTATTGAGATAATCATGTGGTTTTTGTCTTTGGTTCTGTTTATATGCTGGATTACATTTATTGATTTGCGTATGTTGAACCAGCCTTGCATCCCAGGGATGATGCCCACTTGATCATGGTGTATAAGCTTTTTGATGTGCTGCTGGATTCGGTTTGCCAGTATTTTATTGAGGATTTTTGCATCAATGTTCATCAACAATATTCGTCGGAAATTTTCTTTTTTGATTATGTCTCTGCCAGGCTTTGGTATCAGGATGATGCTGGCCTCATAAAATGTGTTAGGGAGGATTCCCTCTTTTTCTATCGATTGGAATATTTTCAGAAGGAATGGTACCAGTTCCTCCTTGTACCTCTGGTAGAATTCAGCTGTGAATCCATCAGGTCCTGGACTCTTTTTGGTTGGTAAGCTATTGATTATTGCCACAATTTCAGAGCCTGTTATTGGTCTATTCAGAGATTCAACTTCTTCCTGGTTTAGTCTTGGGAGGGTGTATGTGTCAAGGAATTTATCCATTTCTTCTAGATGTTCTAGTTTATTTGCGTAGAGGTGTTTATAGTATTCTCTGATGGTAGTTTGTATTCCTGTGGGATCGGTGGTGATATCCCCTTTATCATTTTTTATTGTGTCCTTTTGATTCTTCTCTCTTTTCTTCTTTGTTAGTCTTGCTAGCAGTCTATCAATTTTCTTGATATTTTCAAAAAAACCAGCTCCTGGATTCATTAATTTTTTGAAGTGTTTTTTGTGTCTCTATTTCCTTCAGTTCTGCTCTGATTTTAGTTATTTCTAGCCTTCTGCTAGCTTTTGAATGTGTTTGCTCTTGCTTTTCTAGTCCTTTTAATTGTGATGTTAGGGTGTCAATTTTGGATCTTTCCTGCTTTGTCTTGTGGGCATTTAGTGCTATAAATTTCCCTCTACACACTGCTTTGAATGTGTCCCAGACATTCTGGTATGTTTTGTCTCTGTTTTCGTTGGTTCAGAGAGCATCTTTATTTCTGCCTTCATTTCATTATGTACCCAGTGGTCATTCAGGAGGAGGTTGTTCAGCTTCCATGTAGCTGAGCGGTTTTGAGTGAGTTTCTTAATCCTGAGTTCTAGTTTGATTGCACTGTGGTCTGAGAGACAGTTTGTTATAATTTCTGTTCTTTTACATTTGCTGGGGAGAGCTTTACTTCCAACTATGTGGTCAATTTTGGAATAGGTGTGGTGTGGTGCTGAAAAAAATGTATATTCTGTTGATTTGGGGTGGAGAGTTCTGTAGATGTCTATTAGGTCCACTTTGTGCAGAGCTGAGTTCAATTCCTGGGTATCCTTGTTAACTTTGTGTCTCGTTGATCTGTCTAATGTTGACAGTGGGGTGTTAAAATCTCCCATTATTATTGTGTGGGAGTTTAAGTCCCTTTGTGTGTCACTCAGGACTTGCTTTATGAATCTGGGTGCTCCTGTATTGGGTGTATATATATTTAGGATAGTTAGCTCTTCTTGTTGAATTGATCCCTTTACCATTATGTAATGGCCTTCTTTGTCTCTTTTGATCTTTGTTGGTTTAAAGTCTATTTTATCAGAGACTAGGACTGCAACCCCTGCCTTTTTTTGTTTTCCATTTGCTTGATAGATCTTCCTCCATCCCTTTATTTTGAGTCTATGTGTGTCTCTGCCCGTGAGATGGGTTTCCTGAATACAGCACACTGATGTGTCTTGACTCCTTATCCAGTTTGCCAGTCTGTGTCTTTTACCAATTACTTTATTTTTATAGGTGTCCTGGCCCAGTTATTATAAGAAAGGGTAAAATTCTAATTTATGCCATGCCCAGGATTTAATAGGAGCTCACTTTGTTGCTTGAATGACTAATCTTATAGGAATATTAACAAAGGCATCTGGATGTAATACTTCCCTGTATAAAATGGGCTCTAATTTTTAAGGGAAAGTAGATACCAATGTTACTTTTTGCCCAGCCCTTTGATGTATTTACAGGGAATATTACACACTTCAGACTTCTTTTAAAAGTCCCTGTTCCATCTTTATTAGTCTTGCTAGCGGTCTATCAATTTTGTTGAACTATGCAGCCATAAAAAATGATGAGTTCATGTCCTTTGTAGGGACATGATGAAACTGGAAACCATCATTCTCAGTAAACTATTGCGAGGACAAAAAACCAAACACTGCATGTTGTCACTCATAGGTGGCAATTGAACAATGAGAACACATGGACACAGGAAGGGGAACATCGCACTCCAGGGACTGTTGTGGGGTGGAGGGAGGGGGGAGGGACAGCCTTAGGATATATACCTAATGCTAAATGACGAGTTAATCGGTGCAGCACACCAATATGGCACATGGATACATATGTAACAAACCTGCACATTGTGCACATGTACCCTAAAACTTAAAGTATAGTAATAATAATAAAAGATTATAAACAAAAAATAAAAATAAAAAAATTAAAGTCCCTGTTAATGGTCGAGCTTATTGGGAACTCAGTCTACAGTCTTCATAAAGTCTTCCAAGGCTCAAGAACCCATCTCCAGTAAATTCCAATGCAATGTCTTTCTTTTTAATGTTTCCAGGAACTAAGATTTGGAATGAATAAAAATGTTATAGGCTGGGCGCGGTGGCTCACGCCTGTAGTCCCAGCACTTTGGGAGGCTGAGGTAGGTGTATCACCTGAGGTCAGGAGTTTGTGACCAGCTGGACCAATATGGTGAAACCTCGTCTCTACTAAAAATACAAAAAAATTAGCCAGATGTAGTGGCGTGTGCCTGTAGTCCCAGCTACTCGGGAGGCTGAGACAGGAGAATTGCTTGAACCCGGGAGGGGGAGGTTGCAGTGAGCCGAGAGCCGAGATCGCACCAATGCACTCCAGCCTGGGCGACAGAGCAATTCTCCATCAAAAAAAAAAAAAGTTTTAAATAAATTAGAGTTGACAGTTCCTAATGTAGAGGATTTTACTTAACTTTTTAAAAAAGTATTATCTTGGGAAGGTGTGGCGTTTAAACTAATGAGGTTTAAATTGGGAGTTAGGAAACCTACATTCCAGTTCTGGCTCTGCTATTGATTGTTGTTGAGGGACCCTGGAGAGATGACTTGCTGCATACTTTGGATAATTTCTGTCTCCCTGTGCTTCACAGGAATTATATAAAAGAGTGAGAATGTATGTGAAAACATATTTAGCTCCTTAATATAAAAATTAAATGCCACAGCTAGACTTAAGAATAAAGTTATCTTCTATTTTCCCATCCAAAATGCTCCATTTCCACTCCTTACAGGCATTAAGGGTTGTTACAATAAACAAAGTGTAACGTTTAACACATGTAATAAACCATAGATTCTGACCAAAAATAAATCCAAAAAGACCAACAAAAAGCAGGTGGTCCAATATAAAAACAAATGTGCTTTTTCCCCCTTACTTCTATTATGGCACCAGCCACCCTTCCAGTTAGTTACCCAGGCTTGTAATCATTGTGTGTGTGTGGTTTTTTTTTTTCTTCTTGTCTATGGTACACTAAACTGTAAGCTTCTGGAGAGCAAGAACCATTTCATTCATGTTTGTAGCTCCAACAGTATCTAGTAAGGCCCTTGCTCGTGGGATTCAGTAAATGTGTGCTTGATGAATAGATTCTCAGCATAAGGTTGCTTGTAGAGCTTCTTATCTTTTAATTCTTCTGGCCTCCCTACCTCCAGTGAACAAATAAGGCTCAGGATTACTTGTTCTTTCGTATAATTCTATTTCCAGCTTGTTCTTTCTATTACTTTTTGCAAGTTTAAAATGTCATCAGACTTTTACTATCATAAATTGAACTAAGAAGCTGTTCTAAAATGATATTTGACCTTTGTAGGAAAAAACTCTGTATGCAACTCTAAGACGAAAGGTTCAAGGGAAACCTAAGAAGTGCCTGACTTACTCTAGTGTGAAGAATTTATTTTAAACTCTAGCATCTACTATTCCTCCACTGATCGCCTGAAGGCCAACTTAGAACATTTCTGGAACTCTCAAAGCAACATTTTGTATCAGATATGTGAATAATTCACAAGACAGCTCCTTCTCTTCTTTTTTATCTTGATTAAAGTCACTCTGTTGTCCTAGTCTCCCACTAATATCTTCAGAATCCCTCAAAAAACAACATTTTGTCAAAGTCCATTAGTTTACTCTTGCTAATTCATTCGAACAGACATTTGCTCCTGAGATATCTCCAGTTTGCTTCATTCTCATTGCACCTCCCTAGTTTAGGCTCTTATTACTTGAAATCACCAGGCCCATTCATTACTTGCAAATGGAAAATTTTCATTTGCAAGCCATTCCTTCCCCATTCCTTTTCCAGTCCATTCTTTTCTAGTCCATTCCCTCCCCATTTCCCCAGTGCCATGAGAGTTATCTTCCTAAAACTCATATCTAAGCTTGAGCTCACTTCTTAATAAAATCCTAACTGCTCAGCCTGGCATCCAAGATCCTCCAAAATAAGCCCCAATTTAGATTTCCCAGTATCATCTTCCATTTCAGATTTGAACGCACAAGTATTACATGTACATTATTTTATCACCATCACTCAATTTTTTTTACTTTTACCTCTGACCCCTTGTTTAAGTTATTACTTCTGCATAGAGTGCTCTACTCCCCCTTACCTGAAAGATTTATCTGCTCTTCAAAGAAGGTTCAACTAAAATCCTATACCCTTCACAAAACTTATGTTTCAAAAATCCAAACCCAGTTTAAATTCATCTTTCCTGACTGTATACTCCCTTCACACTTTAGACTTGTGGACGTAAGTATTTGTGTAACTCTGCTTTACTGTAACTTTCTTAAGAAATTGTCTTACTGAATGATTCCCCCGCAGCACCACCCAGCACAATATTTGCACTGAATATACTTGGTATAATTCAGTAAATGTTGAATAAAGTTTGGGTCAGAAAAATTGGAGTACCAGTCTAGAAGTTTTTGCTCATCAACACTGGGCCTTTATTGGTCAAGGCGATACTATGCCAAGCAAATGGATAATCCTTGCTACTTCGTGTTTTTTTTGGAAGGTTAAAAGGCTTAAAACACATTTTGAGGGAGGACTATGAAAGTCATTAGGCATATATGGGTCTCTAAAGAGCATGTGTTTTTGTGTTTGTAATTATTAAACTATACAATCTTCAACAGTGTCTCCTTCTCACTATTTCTTGGTCCTAACACATGTGTTAGTAGAATTTGACTTGTGATATCCTGAATTGTGTTTTACCCATATCTCCAATTTTTCCCACAGATAGGGATGAGGCTTACCTATGGACTTTGTTCAAGTTAATTCTTCCACCTTATCACTCAGCATTCAAATTTCCTCCTTAATAGGATGATGCCCAGATTCCACCCATCTCACCTGAGTTACCGCATGTTCTCACTCATAGGTGGGAATTGAACAATGAGAACACACGGACACAGGAAGGGGAACATGACACTCCGGTGACTGTTGTGGGGTGGGGGGAGAGGGGAGGGACAGCATTAGGAGATATACCTAATGCTCAATGACGAGTTAATGGGTGCAGCACACCAACGTGGCACACGGATACATATGTAACAAACCTGCACATTGTGCACATGTACCCTAAAACTTAAAGTATAATAATAAAAAAAATTAGTCTAAAGGTTTGCATTCATAGACCCCTTTTTCATTCTTTTTCCTTCTGGAATCAAGCAGTTCATCAGTAAATAATCATGGCTGGATAACGCTGCAAATTTTTAGATATTGAAAAATATCAATTAAGTACTTATGAAATATCTTATCCTATTGTAGGTAATGGGAAATTACAGTGCCAGATAAGATAGGCATGACATTTGCAGGGGAGTGAGGAGAATGTATTACTTATTAGAGAGGCAGATAACAAGGTACAACTAAAAGAAGCCAGGCAGATTCTTGCCTTTTAGAAAGAAACAATCAAGGAGGGGAGCCAACATGGCCTAATAGGAACAGCTCTGGTCTACAGCTCCCAGCATGAGCGACGCAGAAGATGGGTGATTTCTGCATTTCTATCTGAGGTACCGGGTTCATCTCACTAGGGAGTGGCAGACAGTGGGCGCACGACAGTGGATGCAGTGCACCATGTGCCAGCCAAAGCAGGGCGAGGCATTGCCTCACTCAGGAAGCACAAGGGGTCAGGGAGTTCCCTTTCCTAGTCAAAGAAAGGGGTGACAGATGGCACCTGGAAAATTGGGTCACTCCCACCCTAATACTGTGCTTTTCTGACAGGCTTAAAAAACAGCACACCAGGAGATTGTATCCTGCATCTGGCTGAGAGGGTCCCACACCCATGGAGTCTTGCTGATTGCTAGCACAGCAGTCTGAGATTAAACTGCAAGGTGGCAGCCAGGCTGGGGGAGGGGCACCCGCCATTGCCCAGGCTTGCTTAGGTAAACAAAGCAGCCAGGAAGCTCAAACTGGGTGCAGCCCACCACAGCTCAAGGAGGCCTGCCTGCCTCTGTAGGCTCCATCTCTGGGGGCAGGGCACAGACAAACAAAAAGACAGCAGTAACCTCCACAGACTTAAATGTCCCCGTCTGATAGCTTTGAAGAGAGTAGTGGTTCTCCCAGCACACAGCTGGAGATCTGAGAACAGGCAGACTGCCTCCTCAAGTGGGTCTCTGACCCCCCAGCAGCCTAACTGGGAGGCACCCCCCAGTAGGGGCAGACTGACACCTC
This sequence comes from Nomascus leucogenys, assembly GCF_006542625.1. NCBI lineage: Eukaryota > Metazoa > Chordata > Mammalia > Primates > Hylobatidae > Nomascus > Nomascus leucogenys. The sequence continues at coordinate 66,119,959 of NC_044406.1, read as the reverse complement.
ACACAGCCGGGTATTCCTCTGAGACAAAACTTCCAGAGGAACGATCAGGCAGCAGCATTTGCCGTGCATGAAAATCCGCTGTTCTGCAGCCACTGCTGCCGACACTCAGGAAAACAGGGTCTGGAGTGGACCTCTAGCAAACTCCAGCAGACCTGCAGCTGAGGGTCCTGTCTGTTAGAAGGAAAAGTAACAAACAGAAAGGACATCCACACCAAAAAGCCATCTGTACATCACCATCATCAGAGACCAAAAGTAGATAAAACCACAAAGATGGGGAAAAAACAGAGCAGAAAAACTGGAAACTCTAAAAAGCAGAGGGCCTCTCCTCCTCCAAAGGAAAGCAGTTCCTCACCAGCAATGGAACAAAGCCAGATGGAAAATGACTTTGACGGTTGAGAGAAGGCTTCAGATGGTCAAACTACTCCGAGCTACAGGAGGAAATTCAAGCCAAAGGCAAAGAAGTTAAAAACTTTGAAAAAGAATTAGATGAAAGTATAACTAGAATAACCAATACAGAAAAGTGCTTAAAGGAGTTGATGAAACTGAAAGCCAAGGCTTGAGAACTACGTGAAGAATGCAGAAGCCTCACGAGCCGATGCGATCAACTGGAAGAAAGAGTATCAGTGATGGAAGATGAAATGAATGAAATGAAGTGAGAAGGGAAGTCTAGAGAAAAAAGAATAAAAAGAAACGAACAAAGCCTCCAAGAAATATGGGACTATGTGAAAAGATCAAATCTACGTCTGATTGGTGTACCTGAAAGTGATGGGGAGAATGGGACCAAGTTGGAAAACACTCTGCAGGTTATTATCCAGGAGAACTTCCCCAATCTAACAAGGCAGGCCAGCATTCAGATTCAGGAAATACAGAGAACGCCACAAACATACTCTTTGAGAAGAGCAACTATGAGACACATAATTGTCAGATTCACCAAAATTGAAATGAAGGAAAAAATGTTAAGAGCAGCCAGAGAGAAAGGTCGGGTTACCCACAAAGGGAAGCCCATCAGACTAACAGCGGATCTCTCGGCAGAAACTCTACAAGCCAGAAGAGAGTGGGGGCCGATATTCAACATTGTTAAAGAAAAGAATTTTCAACCCAGAGTGCCATATCCAGCCAAACTAAGCTTCATAAGTGAAGGAGAAATAAAATACTTTACAGACAAGCAAATGCTGAGAGATTTTGTCACCATCAGGCCTGCCCTAAAAGAGCTCCTGAAGGAAGCACTAAACATGGAAAGGAACAACCAGTACCAGCCACTGCAAAATCATGCCAAACTGTAAAGACCATCAAGGCTGGGAAGAAACTGCATCAACTAATGAGCAAAATAACCAGCTAACATCATAATAACAGGATCAAATTCTCACATAACAAAATTAACTTTAAATATAAATCGACTAAATGCTCCAATTGAAAGACACAGACTGGCAAATTGGATAAAGGGTCAAGACCCATCAGTGTGCTGTATTCAGGAAACCCATCTCGTGCAGAGACACATATAGGCTCAAAATAAAAGAATGGAGGAAGATCTACCAAGCAAATGGAAAACAAAAAAAGGCAGGGGTTGCAATCTTAGTCTCTGATAAAACAGACTTTAAACCAACAAAGATCAAAAGAGACAAAGAAGGCCATTACATAATGGTAAAGGGATCAATTCAACAAGAAGAGCTAACTATCCTAAATATATATACACCCAATACAGGAGAACCCAGATTCATAAAGCAAGTCTTGAGTGACCTACACAGAGACTTAGACTCCCACACAATAATAATGGGAGACTTTAACACCCCCACTGTCAAAATTAAACAGATCAATGAGACAGAAAGTTAACAAGGATATCCAGGAATTGAACTCAGCTCTGCAACAAGTGGACCTAATAGACATTTACAGAACTCTCCACCCCAAATCAACAGAATATACATTTTTTTCAGCACCACACCACACCTATTCCAAAATTGACCACATAGTTGAAAGTAAAGCTCTCCTCAGCAAATGTAAAAGAACAGAAATTATAACAAACTGTGTCTCAGACCACAGTGCAATCAAACTAGAACTCAGGATTAAGAAACTCACTCAAAACTGCTCAACTACATGGAAAATGAACAAACTGCTCCTGAATGACCACTGGGTACATAATGAAATGAAGGCAGAAATAAAGATGTTCTTTAAAACCAACAAGAACAAAGACACAACATACCAGAATCTCTGGGACACATTCAAAGCAGTGTATAGAGGGAAATTTATAGCACTAAATGCCCATAAGACAAAGCAGGAAAGATCCAAAATTGACAACCTAACATCACAATTAAAAGAACTAGAAAAGCAAGAGCAAACACATTCAAAAGCTAGCAGAAGGCTAGAAATAACTAAAATCAGAGCAGAACTGACGGAAATAGAGACACAAAAAACCCTTCAAAAAATTAATGAATCCAGGAGCTGGTTTTTTGAAAAGATCAACAAAATTGATAGACCGCTAGCAAGACTAATAAAGAAGAAAAGAGAGAAGAATCAAAAGGACGCAATAAAAAATGATAAAGGGGATATCACCACCGATCCCGCAGAAATACAAACTACCATCAAAGAATATTACAAACACCTCTATGCAAATAAACTAGAAAATCTAGAAGAAATGGATCAATTCTTCGACACATACACCTTCCCAAGACTAAACCAGGAAGAAGTTGAATCTCTGAATAGGCCAATAACAGGCTCTGAAATTGTGGCAATAATTAATAGCTTACCAACAAAAAAGAGTCCAGGACCAGATGGATTCACAGCCGAATTCTACCAGAGGTACAAGGAGGAACTGGTACCATTCCTTCTGAAATTATTCCAATCAGTAGAAAAAGAGGGAATCCTCCCTAACTCATTTTATGAGGCCAGCATCATCCGGATACCAAAGCCGGGCAGAGACACTACCAAAAAAGAAAATTTTAGACCAATATCTTTGATGAATATTGATGCAAAAATCCTCAATAAAATACTGGCAAACCAAATCCAGCAACACATCAAAAGGCTTATCCACCATGATCAAGTGGGCTTCATCCCTGGGATGCAAGGCTGGTTCAACACATGCAAATCAATAAATGTAATCCAGCATATAAACAGAACCAAAGACAAAAACCACATGATTATCTCAATAGATGCAGAAGAGGCCTTTGACAAAATTCAATAACACTTCATGCTAAAAACTCTCAATAAGTTAGGTATTGATGGGACGTATCTCAAAATAATAAGAGCTATCTACGACAAACCCACAGCCAATATCATACTGAATGGGCAAAATGTGGAAGCATTCCCTTTGAAAACTGGCACAAGACAGGGATGCCCTCTCTCACCCCTCCTATTCAACATAGTGTTGGAATTTCTGGCCAGGGCAAGTAGGCAGGAGAAGGAAATAAAGGGTATTCAATTAGGAAAAGAGGAAGTCAAATTGTCCCTGTTTGCAGATGACATGATTGTATATCTAGAAAACCCCATTGTCTCAGCCCAAAATCTCCTTAAGCTGATTAGCAACTTCAGCAAAGTCTCAGGATACAAAATCAAGGTACAAAAATCACAAGCATTCTTATACACCAATAACAGACAAACAGAGAGCCAAATCATGAGTGAACTCCCATTCACAATTGCTTCAAAGAGAATAAAATACCTAGGAATCGAACTTACAAGGGATGTGAAGGATCTCTTCCAGGATAACTACAAACTATTGCTCAATGAAATAAAAGAGGATACAAACAAATGGAAGAACATTCCATGCTCATGGGTTGGAAGAATCAATATTGTGAAAATGGCCATACTGCCCAAGGTAATTGATAGATTCAATGCCGTCCTCATCAAGTTACCAATGACTTTCTTCACAGAATTGGAAAAAACTGTTTTAAAGTTCATATGGAACCAAAAAAGAGCCTACATCGCCATGTCAATCCTAAGCCAACAGAACAAAGCTGGAGGCATCACACTACGTGACTTCAAACTATACTACAAGGTTACAGTAACCAAAACAGCCTGGTACTGGTACCAAAACAGAGATATAGAACAATGGAACAGAACAGAGCCCTCAGAAATAACGCCACATATCTACAACTATCTAATCTTTGACAAACCTGACAAAAACAAGCAATGGGGAAAGGATTCCCTATTTAATAAATGGTGCTGAGGAAACTGGCTAGCCATATGTAGAAAGCTGAAACTGGATCCCTTCCTTACACCTTATACAAAAATTAATTCAAGATGGATTAAAGACTTACATGTTAGACCTAAAACCATAAAAACCCTAGAGGAAAACCCAGGCTTTACCATTCAGGACATAGACGTGGGCAAGGACTTCATGTCTAAAACACCAAAAGCAATGGTAACAAAAGCCAAAATTGATGAATGGGATCTAATTAAACTAAAGAGTTTCTGCACAGCAAAAGAAACTACCATCAGAGTGAACAGGCAACCTATAAAATGGGAGAAAATTTTCACAACCTACTCATCTGACAAAAGGCTAATGTCCCGAATCTAAAATGAACTCAAACAAATTTAGAAGAAAAAAACAAACGACCCCATCAAAAAGTGGGTGAAGGACATGAACAGACATTTCTCAAAAGAAGACATTTATGCAGCCAAAAAACACATGAGAAAATGCTCATCATCACTGGCCATCAGAGAAATGCAAATCAATATCACAATGAGATACCATCTCACACCAGTTAGAATGGCCATCATTAAAAAATCAGGAAACAACAAGTGCTGGAGAAGATGTGGAGAAATAGGAACACTTTTACACTGTTGGTGGGACTGTAAACTAGTTCAACCATTGTGGAAGTCAGTGTGGCGATTCCTTAGGGATCTAGAACTAGAAATACCATTTGACCCAGCCATCCCATTACTGGGTATATACCCAAAGGACTATAAATCATGCTGCTATAAAGACACATGCACACGTATGTTTATTGTGGCACTATTCACAATAGCAAAGACTTGGAACCAACCCCAATGTCCAAGAATGATAGACTGGATCAGTAAACTATCGCAAGGACAAAAAACCAAACACTGCATGTTCTCACTGATAGGTGGGAATTGAACAATGAGAACACGTGAACACAGGAAGGGGAACATCACACTCTGGGGACTGTTGTGGGGTATGGGCAGGAGGTAGGGATAGAATTAGGAGATACACCTAATGCTAAATGATGAGTTAATGGGTGAAGCACACCAACATGGCACATGGATACATATGTAACAAACCTGAGCATTGTGCACATGTACCCTAAAACTTAAAGTACAATAAGAAAAAAAAAAAGGATAACAACAGCTAGCATTTACAAGTTGCCTACTGTGTGCCAGGCACTGTCCTAAGTGCTTGACATGCATTATCTCATTTAATACTCACAATAATACTTTAGAGTAGGTACTATAATACCCATTTTACAGATGAGAAAACTGGAACACAGGGAGTTTAACTTGCTCAAGGTCACATAATTAGAGGGTAATAGAACCTAAATAATGCATTAAAAATCTCTCTGGCATATTTTTCCTTCTAAAAACCATACTGCCTACTAAAAGAAATTTAAACTTTTAAATATGACATTTAAGACCTTCCATGATCTGATAGCAGCCTATCTCTCAGCCTTGTTTCTTACAATTCATATTCATGTATCTTTCACTCCAGAAAACAGTTTGCCTAATATGCCACATGCTTTCCTCATGTGTTGCCTTGGCTGTGATACCTTCTGTTTCTGCTCTTGCCAACTCTACAAGTCCAAATGTTGCCCATTCTTTAAGATCCAGTTCAAATGCCATTCAGTTCACTTAGAAGAATCTTCAACCTCCTCTGTGCATCTGAAGCTCTTCAAACTGACCTTCTGCCCAGAAATGGCTTTTATTCTGGTTTAGCTGGGGAGAGGGGATGGTAAGAGAACCTATACTTTTGTCAGTTTCCTAGAGCCCTGCCTGCCTTATAAGCTTGTCATAAGCATGTAATGAGAAAACGGATATTAAAGGGTTTTTGAACTGTAGAGCACTGTAATGGTCATCATTGCATTTGGAGTATCTCTTTATTTTTCCAGGTTTGGGAAAACAGTCTTTTCAGGTGTGCCTATTTTTAGGAGGGCAAAGTTCCATTTCTGATCTATATTTTTGAAAATGTCAAAAGTTGAATAAGAAAAAGGGCAAGTAATAAAAGGTAACATGGACAAATACAAATATTGACTTTTATTAGGTGATGAGAATGTGGACAATTATGGTATTACATTTCTGTTGCTTTTATAATAGAGGAACATGAAAAAATGAGAAAAGCAAGGATAGTTGCTGGAATTAATTGTGTATGCTCATAACTTTTGTTTGATTTGCAAAATCTGTGTTCATTTAAAAGCCCTAAGAGCAGGCTTATGCTCTTTACTGATAGAATGATAGGGCCATAGTGCTATAAAATGAAGGGTGGCTACAGGCCCAAGTTTTATTTATGTCTATGTGTGCATGTATAAAACCCACCTCCATGCTAAAGGATGACACTCAACAGCCTTTAAAGAGACAGTGACATCTGCTATGGGGGAGTCACACTTGGGACAACTTGATTGACCATTTTTGGCATATGCTGGTCTAAATACCTCATCTATTGGCTAACAATCTTTTCTGAATTAGGTCCAACTCTCAGCAGGCACATTTCCATCTGGTTAAGTTTAGAACTCAAGCTGTTTTCAAAAACGACCTTACAACAATACTAGCCTAGGCAAAAGGTTCTTATGTATATCACCCCTGCCCTTCTCTAAAATACATTTTCATTTCTCTTTGTTTTAAACCAGGGGTGAGTGACATGGTTGTTGGGGCTCTTGGAGCCTGTATTTTGATGAAGAGCAAGACTGTTTTTTTAAAAAACAAAACAAAACAAAACACAAAAGGAGATAGGGAGAAAGAAAATGAGTACTTCTGAAAAAAAAAAGACTAGAGTGCTTGCATGGTAAAACAGGAAGCTGATATGTTGGATGCCTGCATTCTCTCGGTGGAGGGAGGTAACCCTGATGAACAGCTGCTTAGTGTAGACAGAACCTTCTGCTATATGGATCTCTCATTGTTTCTACATCATGCACTAGTCTTTGGGACAGTGCCTCATATTATCAAGTCTCACAGATGATTAGAAGAGAGGTGACAATAAGCAAAGCTATGTGATGTATAACATGTACCAGCAAGACAGTAAATCAAAGGCCTGAGGGCTTTGTCTTGTAATTTCCTCAATAATAATGCTGCTGACCTTTCCTTACCTCACTCTGCTTCTCACTTCTGGGTGTAAGTTCCCATAGGAGAGTTGCTTGGTTTAGGGATGGAAAGAGAAGGGCAAATTAGGGGGTGGAGCCAAGATGGCCGAATAGGAACAGCTCCGGTCTACAGCTCCCAGCCTGAGCGACACAGAAGACGGGTGATTTCTGCATTTCCATTTGAGGTACCGGGTTCATCTCACTAGGGACTGCCAAACAGTGGGTGCAGAACAGTCGGTGAAGCGCACTGTGCATAAGCCAAAGCAGGGCAAGGCATTGCCTCACTCAGGAAGCACAAGTGGTCAGGGAGTTCCCTTTCTTAGTCAAAGAAAGGGGTAACAGATGGCACCTAGAAAATTGGGACAGTCCCACCCTAATAGTGCACTTTTCCAACGGGCCTGGAAAACGGCACACCAGGAGATTGTGTCCCACACCTGGCTCAGAGGGTCCTACACCCACGGAGGCTCACTGATTGCTAGCACAGCAGGCTGAGATCAAATTGCAAGGCGACAGCGAGGCTGGGGGAGGGGCGCCTGCCACTACCCAGGCTTGCTTAGGTAAACAAAGCAGCCAGGAAGCTCGAACTGGGTGGAGCCCACCACAGCTCAAGGAGGCCTGCCTGCCTCTATAGGCTCCACCTCTGGGGGCAGGGCACAGACAAACAAAAATTCAGCAGGAACCTCTGGAGACTTAAATGTCCCTCTCTGACAGCTTTGAAGAGAGTAGTGGTTCTCCTAGCATGCAGCTGGAGATCTGAGAACGGACAGACTGCCTCCTAAAGTGGGTCCGTGACCCCCGAGCAGCCTAACTGGGAGGCACCCCCCAGTAGGGGCAGACTGACACCTCACACAGCTGGGTATTCCTCTGAGACAAAACTTCCAGAGGAACTATCAGACAGCTGAATTTGTGGTCTCACAAAAATCCGCTGTTCTGCCGCCACCGCTGCTGACACTCAGCAAAACAGGGTCTAGAGTGGACCTCTAGCAAACTTCAACAAACGGCAGCTGAGGGTCCTGTATGGTAGAAGGAAAACTAACAAACAGAAAGGACAGCCACACCAAAAACCCATTTGTACATCACCATCATGAAAGACCAAAAGTAGATAAAACCACAAAGATGGGGAAAAAACAGAGCAGAAAAACTGGAAACTCTAAAAAGCAGAGCACCTCTCCTCCCCCAAAGGAAGGCAGTTCCTCACCAGCAATGGAACAAAGCTGCACGGAGAATGACTTTGATGAGCTGAGAGAAGGCTTCAGACAATCAAACTACTCCGAGCTATGGGAGGAAATTCAAAACAATAGCAAAGAAGTTAAAAACTTTGAAAAAAAATTAGACAAATGGATAACCAGAATAACCAATGGAGAGAAGGGCTTAAAGGAGCTGATGGAGCTGAAAGCCAAGTTTCGAGAACTACGCAAAGATTGCAGAAGCCTCGGTAGCCAATGCGATCAACTGGAAGAAAGGGTATCAGTGATGGAAGATGAAATGAATGAAATGAAGCGAGAAGGGAAGTTTAGAGAAAAAAGAATAAGAAGAAACTAACAAAGCCTCCAAGAAATTTGGGACTATGTGAAAAGACCAAACCTGCGTCTCATTGGTGTACCTGAAAATGATGGGGAGAATGGAACCAAGTTGGAAAACACTCTGCAAGATATTATCCAGGAGAACTTCCCCAATCTAGCAAGGCAGGCCAACATTCAGATTCAGGAAATACAGAGAACGCCACAAAGATACTCCTCGAGAAGAGCAACTCCAAGACACATAATTGTCACATTCACCAAAGTTGAAATGAAGGAAAGAATGTCAAGGGCAGCCAGAGAGAAAGGTTGGGTTACCCACAAAGGGAAGCTCATCAGACTAACAGCGGATCTCTTGGCAGAAACTCTACAAGCCAGAAGAGAGTGGGGGCCGATATTCAACATTTTTAAGAAAAGAATTTTCAACCCAGAATTTCATATCCAGCCAAACTAAGCTTCATAAGTGAAGGAGAAATAAAATCCTTTACAGAGAAGCAAATGCTGAGTGATTTTGTCACCACCAGGCCTGCCCTAAAAGAGCTCCTGAAGGAAGCACTAAACATGGAAAGGAACGACCGGTACCAGCCACTGCAAAAACATGCCAAATTGTAAAGACCATCGAGGCTAGGAAGAAACTGCATCAACTAACGAGAAAAATAACCAACTAACATCATAATGACAGGATCAAATTCACACATAACAATATTAACTTTAAATGTAAATGGGCTAAATGCTCCAATTAAAAGACACAGACTGGCAACCTGGATAAGGAGTCAAGACCCATCAGTGTGCTATATTCCGGAAACCCATCTCATGTGCAGAGACACACATAGACTCAAAATAAAGGGATGGAGGAAGATCTATCAAGCAAATGGAAAACAAAAAAAGGCAGGGGTTGCAATCCTAATCTCTGATAAAATAGACTTTAAACCAACAAAGATCAAAAGAGACAAAGAAGGCCATTACATAATGGTAAAGGGATCAATTCAACAAGAAGAGCTAACTATCCTAAATATATATGCACCCAACACAGGAGCACCCAGATTCATAAAGCAACTCCTCAGTGACCTACAAAGGGACTTAAACTCCCACACAATAATAATGGGAGATTTTAACACCCCACTGTCAACATTAGACAGATCAACGAGACAGAAAGTTAACAAGGATATCCAGGAATTGAACTCAGCTCTGCACCAAGTGGACCTAATAGACGTCTACAGAACTCTCCACCCCAAATCAACAGAATATACATTTTTTTCACCACCACACCACACCTATTCCAAAATTGACCACACAGTTGGAAGTAAAGCTCTCCTCGGCAAATGTAAAAGAACAGAAATTATAACAAACTGTCTCTCAGACCGCAGTGCAATCAAACTAGAACTCAGGATTAAGAAACTCACTCAAAACCACTCAACTACATGCAAACTGAACAATCTGCTCCTGAATGACCACTGGGTACATAATGAAATGAAGGCAGAAATAAAGATGTTCTTTGAAACCAACGAGAACAAAGACACAACATACCAAAATCTCTGGGACACATTCAAAGCAGTGTGCAGAGGGAAATTTATAGCACTAAATGCCCACAAGAGAAAGCAGGAAAGATCCAAAATTGACTCCCTAACATCACAATTAAAAGAACTAGAAAAGCAAGAACAAACACATTCAACAGCTAGCAGAAGGCAAGAAATAACTAAAATCAGAGCAGAACTGAAGGAAATAGAGACACAAAAAACCCTTCAAAAAATTAATGAATCCAGGAGCTGTTTTTTTGAAAAGATCAACAAAATTGATAGACCACTAGCAAGACTAATAAAGAAGAAAACAGAGAAGAATCAAATCGATGCAATAAAAAACGAAAAAGGGGATATTACCACGGATCCCACAGAAATACAATCTACCATCAGAAAATACTACAAACACCTCTACGCAAATAAACTAGAAAATCTAGAAGAAATGGATAAATTCCTCGACAAATACACCCTCCCAAGACTAAACCAGGAAGAAGTTGAATCTCTGAATAGACCAATAACAGGCTCTGAAATTGTGGCAATAATCAATAGCTTACCAACCAAAAAGAGTCCAGGACCTGACGGATTCACAGCCAAATTCTACCAGAGGTACAAGGAGGAACTGGTACCATTCCTCCTGAAACTATTCCAATTGATAGAAAAAGGCAGAGTCCTCCCTAACACATTTTATGAGGCCAGCATCATCCTATACCAAAGCATGGCAGAGACACAACCAAAAAGGAGAATTTCAGACCAATATCCTTGATGAACATTGATGCAAAAATCCTCAATAAAATACTGGCAAACCGAATCCAGCAACACATCAAAAAGCTTATACACCATGATCAAGTGGGCTTCATCCCTGGGATGCAAGGCTGGTTCAATATACGCAAATCAATAAATGTAATCCAGCATATAAACAGAACCAAAGACAGAAACCACATGATTATCTCAATAGATGCAGAAAAGGCCTTTGACAAAATTCCACAACACTTCATGCTAATAACTCTCAATAAATTAGGCATTGATGGGACGTATCTCAAAATAATAAGAGCTATCTATGACAAACCCACAGCCAATATCATACTGAACGGGCAAAAACTGGAAGCATTCCCATTGAAAACTGGCACAAGACAGGGATGCCCTCTCTCACCACTCGTATTCAACATAGTGTTGGAAGTTCTGGCCAGGGCAATCAGGCAGGAGAAGGAAATAAAGGGTATTCAATTAGGAAAAGAGGAAGTCAAATTGCCCCTGTTTGCAGATGACATGACTGTATATCTAGAAAACCCCATTGTCTCAGGCCAAAATCTCCTTCAGCTGATTAGCAACTTCAGCAAAGTCTCAGGATACAAAACCAATGTACAAAAATCACAAGCATTCTTGTACACCAATCACAGACAAGCACAGAGCCAAATCATGAGTGAACTCTCATTCACAATTGTTTCAAAGAGAAAAAAATACCTAGGAATCCAACTTACAAGGGATGTGAAGGACCTCTTCAAGGAGAACTACAAACCACTGCTCAATGAAATAAAAGAGGATACAAACAAATGGAAGAACATTCCATGCTCATGGGTAGGAAGAATCAATATTGTGAAAATGGCCATACTGCCCAAGGTAATTGATATATTCAATGCCATCCGCATCAAGCTACCAATGACTTTCTTCACAGAATTGGAAAAAACTACTTTAAAGTTCATATGGAACCAAAAAAGAGGCTGCATCGCCAAGTCAATCCTAAGCCAAAAGAACAAAGCTGGAGGCATCACGCTACCTGACTTCAAACTATACTACAAGGCTACAGTAACCAAAACAGCATGGTACTGATATGACAACAGAGACATAGATCAATGGAACAGAACAGAGCCCTCAGAAATAATGCCACATATCTACAACTATCTGATTTTTGACAAACCTGACAAAAACAAGCAATGGGGAACGGATTTCCTATTTAATAAATGATGCTGGGAAAACTGGATAGCCACATGTAGAAAGCTGAAACTGGATGCCTTCCTTACACCTTATACAAAAATTAATTCAAGATGGATTAAAGACTTCAATGTTAGACCTAAAACCATAAAAACCCTAGAAGAAAACCTAGGCAATACCATTCAGGACATAGACATGGGCAAGGACTTCATATCTAAAACACCAAAAGCAATGGTAACAAAAGCCAAAATTGACAAGTGGGATCTAATTAAACTAAAGAGCTTCTGCACAGCAAAAGAAACTACCATCAGAGTGAACAGGCAACCTACAAAATGGGAGAAAATTTTTGCAACCTACTCATCCGACAAAGGGCTAATATCCAGAATCTACAATGAACTCAAACAAATTTACAAGAAAAAAACAACCCCATAAAAAGTGGGCAAAGGGCATGAACAGATATTTCTCAAAAGAAGACATTTATGCAGCCAAAAAACACATGAAAAAATGCTCATCATCACTGGCCATCAGAGAAATGCAAATCAAAACCACAATGAGATACCATCTCACACCAGTTAGAATGGCCATCATTAAAAAGTCAGGAAACAACAGGTGCTGGAGAGGATGTGGAGAAATAGGAACACTTTTACACTGTTGGTGGGACTGTAAACTAGTTCAACCATTGTGGAAGTCAGTGTGGCGATTCCTCAGGGATCTAGAACTAGAAATACCATTTGACCCAGCCATTCCATTACTGGGTATAAACCCAAAGGACTATAAATCATGCTGCTATAAAGACACATGCACACGTATGTTTATTGTGGCACTATTCACAATAGCATAGAGTTGGAAGCAACCCAAATGTCCAACAACGATATACTGGATTAAGAAAATGTGGCACATGTACACCATGGAATACTATGCAGCCATAAAAAATGATGAGTTCATGTCCTTTGTAGGGACATGGATGAAACTGGAAACCATCATTCTCAGTAATCTATCACAAGGACAAAAGACCCAACACCACATGTTCTCACTCATAGGTGGGAATTGAACAATGAGAACTCATGGACACAGGAAGGGGAACATCACACTCCGGGGACTGCTGTGGGGTGGGGGGATGGGGGAGGCCCAGCATTATGAGATGTACCTAATGCTAAATGACGAGTTAATGGGTGCAGCAAAACAACATTGCACATGGATACATATGTAACAAACCTGCACATTGTGCACATGTACCCTAAAACCTAATGTATAATAATAAAAAAAAAGAGAAGGGCAAGTTAGAGGATTGAGAGATATGGTTAGTATTTCTTCAGAATGTATTTACAGCCCTGATATTAACATAGAAGCCTGAGCTAGAGCCTCTCATGCTTAGGTGCTCTGTGATTCTGTCATAGGACTGCGGTTTAACAGGTTTTCTAGCTGTTAAAACTTTGTGTAAAAATACTTTTCACATAATTCCTAGTCTGGGTCAACTTTAGAAAGTAATTTTTGGATCCCTGATGAATATCAATGCAAAAATCCTCAATAAAATACTGGCAAACCGAATCCAGCAGCACATCAAATAGCTTATCCACCATGATCAAGTGGGCTTCATCCCTGGGATGCAAGGCTGGTTCAACATATGAAAATCAATAAGCGTAAACCAGCATATAAACAGAACCAAAGACAAAAGCCACATGATTATCTCAATAGATGTAGAAAAGGCCTTTGACAAAAGTCAACAACCCTTCATGCTAAAAACTCTCAATAAATTAGGTATTGATGGGACGTATCTCAAAATAATAGGAGCTATTTATGACAAAACCACAGCCAATATTTTACTGAATGGGCAAAAAGTGGAAGCATTCCCTTTGAAAACTGGCACAAGACAGGGATGCCCTCTCTCACCGCTCCTATTCAACATAGTGTTGGAAGTTCTGCCCTGGACAATCAGGCAGGAGAAGGAAATAAAGGGTATTCAATTAGGAAAAGAGGAAGTCAAATTGTCCATGTTTGCAGACGACATGATTGTATATCTAGAAAACCCCATTGTGTCAGCCCAAAATCTCCTTCAGCTGATTAGCAACTTCAGCAAAGTCTCAGGATACAAAATCAATGTACAAAAATCTCAAGCATTCTTATAAACAAATAAGAGACAAACAGAGAGCCAAATCATGAATGAACTCCCATTCACAGTTGCTTCAAAGAGAATAAAATACCTAGGAATCTAATTTACAAGGGTTGTGAAGGACCTCTTCAAGGAGAACTACAAACCACTGCTTAACGAAATAAAAGAGGATACAAACAAATGGAAGAACATTTCATGCTCATGGGTTGGAAGAATCAATATCATGAAAATGGCCAAACTGCCCAAGGTAATTTGTAGATTCAATGCCATCCCATTAAGCTACCAATGACTTTCTTCACAGAATTGGAAAAAAACTACTTTAAAATTCATATGGAACCAAAAAAGAGCCCACATTGCCAAGTCAATCCTGAGCCAAAAGAACAAAGCTGGAGGCATCACGCTACCTGACTTCAAACTATTCTACAAGGCTACAGTAAGCAAAACTGCATGATACTGGTACCAAAACAGAGATATAGACCAATGGAACAGAACAGAGCCCTCAGAAATAATGCCACATATCTACAACTATCTGATCTTAGAGAAACCTGACAAAAACAAGCAATGGGGAAAGGAATCCCTATTTAATAAATGGTGCTGGGAAAACTGGCTAGCCATATGTAGAAAGCTGAAACTGGACCCTTTCCGTACACCTTATACTAAAATTAATTCAAGATGGATTAAAGACTTACATGTTAGACCTAAGACCATAAAAACCCTTGAAGAAAACCTAGGCAATACCGTTCAGGACATAAGCATGAGCAAGGACTTCATGTCTAAAACACTAAAAGCAATGGCAACAGAAGCCAAAATTGACAAATGGGATCTAATTAAACTAAAGAGCTTCTGCACAGCAAAAGAAACTACCATCAGAGTGAACAGGCAACCTACAGAATGGGAGAAAATTTTTGCAATCTACTCATCTGACAAAGGGCTAATATCCAGAATCTACAATGAACTCAAACAAATTTACAAGAAAACAACCCCATCAAAAAGTGGGCAAAGGATATGAACAGACATTTCTCAGAAGAAGATATTTATGCAGCCAAAAGCCACTTGAAGAAATGCTCATCATCACTGGCCATCAGAGAAATGCAAATCAAAACCACAATGAGGTAAGATCTCACACCAGTTAGAATGGCGATCATTAAAAAGTCAGGAAACGACAGGTGCTGGAGAGGATGTGGAGAAATAGGAACACTTTTACACTCTTGGTGCGACTGTAAACTGGATTAACCATTGTGGAAGTCAGTGTGGTGATTCCTCAGGGACCTACAACTATAAATACCATTTTACCCAGCCATCCCATTACTGGGTATATACCCAAAGGACTATAAATCATGCTGCTGTAAAGACACATGCACACGTATGTTTTTTTTGCAGCACTATTCACAATAGCAGAGACTTGGAACAAACCCAAATGTCCAACAACGATAGACTGGATTAAGAAAATGTGTCACATATACACCGTGGAGTATTATGCAGCCATAAAAAGGATGATTTCATGTCCTTTGTAGAGACATGGATGAAGCTGGAAACCATCATTCTCAGCAAAGTATTGCAAGGGCAAAAAACCAAACACAGCATGTTCTCACTGATAGGTGGTGATGGAACAATGAGAACACTTGGACACAGGAAGGGGAACATCACACACCAGGGCCTGTTGTGGGGTGGGGGAAGGGGGGAGAGATAGTATTAGGAGATATACCTAATGTAAATAAGGAGTTCATGGGTGCAGCACCCCAACATGGCACATGTATGCATATGTAACAAACCTGCACGTTGTGCACATGTACCCTAAAACTTAAAGTATAATGTAAAAGAAATTGGAAAAAGAAAATAGAAAGCAATGTTTGGGATGGTGTCAGGAGTCTAGGAGTGTCCAGTTCTTTTTTCAGTTAAACATTTTTAATTTTGAAATAAGTTAAGACTCATAAGAAGTTGCAAAACAGTGGAGAGTTCCTGTGTACCCCTCATCCAGATTTCCCCAGTAGAAACATCTTATGTAACCATAGAACATTATGAAAACCAGGAAATTAACATTGGTACAATGCTATTAGCCAAACTATAGACCTGATTCAGATGTTATCAAGTTTTATATGCATTCATTTTTGGAGGTATTTCAAATGAAATTTCATGACTTGTAACTACCACCACCATCAGGATACAAAACTGTTCCATTACCAGAAAGAAGCTTCCTCATGCTACCCTTTTATTAAAAATGAGTCACACTAGGGGTGTTTAAGATTAACTAAGTTTAAACCTATCTGAAGTGACCCCTAACAGGAAATACTTTCCTGAAGCCTTTCTTCCAGCTTAAACCATCATGCCTGACCTCCAGAGGAACACTATTTTCGTATTAAATCTCTGGCATGAGTGTGAATAATTTCCTCATTGCTTGGTTTCCCGTAGCACAGCTGTAAAAGGTTGAAATTTTTTAAAGACTTGAAAAAATGTGAATGAAGAACTCAAAGAAATTAAAGAAGTCCAAGACACACACAAGAAAACCAAGCTTCCAAAGAATTTTTTTTCCAATTCCACACTAGTTAACTTGCTTGTAGGACTCTTAAGCCATGTCCCATGCCTTATTCTGTCTCCTTAGCTACTCGTGCTTCAGCCCCCAGGTACTGGCCAATACAACTTCCCAGGCACCTTGACTTACCCATTCTCCAAGTCTCCATATGGCAGGTATCAATGTATTTCCTATTACTTATAAGATAGCTATTCCTTCCTTTTTCTTCTTCCATCAAGTACCCACACCGCTAACCCTATATGGCCATCCATTCAGTGATGAATTCCCATTTGACATTTTATCCATAATTGATTGGTGACTGACACAACTAATATTCTCATCTTTTAGGTGAGACTCTCACAGTAGTAATACAGTAGTAATATAGTAGTTACATAAAGTCTTGTTAAGGTCTTTTCATTATAGACTCCTGTAAAGTAACCACTTAGCCTTGTTATCACACGTTTATCTCTAAGAGGGTCTCTATAAATCTGAACTCATCAGAGAAAGGGACTATATTAGTTTTTTAGGGCAATGTAATAAATCATCACAAACTTAGCTGCTGAAAAAAAACACCAATTTATTACTTCACCGTTCTATGGAAGTTGAGGAAAGCTATAGCTGCATTTCTCTGCTCAGGGTTTCACTGAACTAAACTCAGGGTGTTGGCTGAGTTGTATTCCTTTCTGGAAACTCTAAGGAATAAATTAATTCGAACCTCATTCAGGTTGTTGGAGAATTCATTTCTTTCCAGCTATAGGGCAGAGGTCCCTATTTTTCTGCTATTTGTTGGCTAGGGAATGCAGTGCTCTCAGCTCCAGAGGCTACCCATCTCCATTGGCAGTTCACACTATGGGTGTTTGCTTTATTCCAGGACTGATGGAGCACCTCTCTCTGACTTACTTTTCTGCTCCCAGTTGGAGAAAACTCTATTTCTAAAGTACTTATGTGATTAGGACAGGTCCACTAGATAATCTCCCTGTCTTAAAATCAGCTGTGCTACATGATATAACCTAATCACAGGAGTAAAATGCATCATCTTCACAGCCCTGGGGATTATTCAGGGAATGCACACCAGGGAAGGGGAAATACTGGGGGACACAACACCTTATACTCTGCCTACAACATGAAACACTGTTTTTCCTTTTTAAACAAATCCCTTCAGTGATTGCTTCTCCATGCAGAATAAAGGCTGGATTAAAAATAGCATAGGTTCTAAATTGATGTGCCAAGAACAGGTAACAAGTAAGACCAGTTATTGATTCCTTCAACCCTTATGAAGATGAGTCAGAGCCTATGGTGACATGAGCCCCTAAGCCCAATGGACTCAAGTTGTGGGCTACCTTGGTCACATATCCCAGAAATCTGTGCAAATACTAGAACTTTCTATCTCTGCTTGATATGAAAAAGTTCAGGAACATAACTTTAGTGCTTCAGGAAAATCAAAACAAGCTATTCAGGCCAATGTGAAATGTGCTCAGAACTCAGATCTGATGTCTTTCTATTCTAACAAGGTCACTGTGATATTTAATGGTGCCTTGAATGTGCAAAGTGCTATTTAGAATACATACAGACATGCTACTCAAAATTTGTGTGTGGAATGGACATTATATTTCAGTTGAAATGGATTTTTCTCTATATGATTTAAGAGAAAAATGCATAAAACAATATTTATAAATCTGTGTTGATGGGCACACATAATGTATAAAATGTAATTTGTGATAACAACATAAATGGGAAGGGAGGAAACTATAGGAGGAGAGTTCTTGTACATGATTGAAGCAAAGTTGGTATTAATTCAAAGTAGATCGTTATAAGTTTAAGATGTTGATTGTAACCACTAAGAAAATGACTAAAAATATACAGAAAAGGAAAAGAGAAAGTATAATACAAAAAAGTCAGCTGAACACAAAAGAAGGCAATTATGTTGAAATTGAGGAATAAAAAGCATGTAAGACATGCGGGAAACAAATAGCAAAATGGCTGAATTGAAGTCTTCCTTATCAGTATTTTAAATGTAAAGAAACTCTTCAGTTAAAAAGCAGAGATTGGTAGATGAATGAACAAATATAATCCAACTATTCGCTGTCTATAAGACACTCACTCCCCATCATTTTACCCCAAAGCCTCCAAAATCGTCTCAGTGTTTGCAGTCTTAATCTCCTACAAACTATTTCCCCAAATCAAAGTAATCATTCTAAAATAATTCTCATCTAAAAAGTCTCCTTCAGTGGCTTTCTGATGCTTAAAATAAATAAAATGCAAGTACTGTACCATGGCTTATAGGACTTGCCAAAGATTTGCCCCTAGTTCTCAATATTCACCTCCATCTTTCTCATTCTACACTCCAACTGTGAACTCAACTGCTCGCTCTTTTCCACTCTAATTTTCATTTTTTCGGCTTTGTGTGTGTGATAATTCCTTCTCCATGAGCAATTCTTACTCATGCTTCAGTTAACTGTATCTTCCAGAAAGCCTTCTCTGACCAACGCCCATTGCTCCCCACTCCTGAACTGTGCCTACCCTGATAATAATGAAATTTCCTGTATTTTTGTCCATATCTCCCCACTGGGTGTAATTATTATTGGCTATTCTGCTGCCTAATGACCTCTTTGTCTTTATTACTGTTAAGGAAGCCACAAGGCCTGTTGTACTAGTAGCTAAGTTTCCCACTGGCTGCTCTACACTTTAGTTCATTGTAGACACTTGGGTTCTGACTAAGTTATGTTTGAAAACAGCCAACAAGATTGTTTCTTTCTTTTTCTTTTTTTTTTTCTTACTGTACTTTAAGTTTTAGGGTACATGTGCACAATGTGTGCGTTTGTTACATATGTATCCATGTGACATGTTGGTGTGCTGCACCCATGAACTCGTCATTTAACATTGAGTGTATCTCCTAATGCTAGCCCTCCCCCCTCCCCCCACCACAACAGGCCCCGGTGTGTGATGTTCCCCTTCCTGTGTCCATGTGTTCTCATTGTTCAATTCCCACCTATGAGTGAGAACATGTGGTGTTTGGTTTTCTGTCCTTGGGATAGTTTACTGAGAATGATGGTTTCCAGTTTCATCCATGTCCCTACAAAGGACATGAACTCATCATTTTTTATGGCTGCATAGTATTCCATGGTGTACATGTGCCACATTTTCTTAATCCAGTCTATCGTTGTTGGACATTTGGGTTGCTTCCAAGTCTTCGCTATTGTGAATAGTGCTGCAATAAACACATGTGTGCATGTGTCTTTATAGCAGCATGATTTATAGTCCTTTGGGTATATACCCAGTAAAGGGATGGCTGGGTCAAATGGTATTTCTAGTTCTAGATCCCTGAGGAATCGCCACACTGACTTCCACAATGGTTGAACTAGTTTACAGTCCCACCAACAGTGTAAAAGTGTTCCTATTTCTCCACATCCTCTCCAGCACCTGTTGTTTCCTGACTTTTTAATGATGGCCATTCTAACTGGTGTGAGATGGTATCTCATTGTGGTTTTGATTTGCATTTCTCTGATGGCCAGTGATGATGAGCATTTTTTCATGTGTTTTTTGGCTGCATAAATGTCTTCTTTTGAGAAGTGTCTGTTCATGTCCTTTGCCCCTTTTTGATGGGGTTGTTTTTTCTTGTAAATTTGTTTGAGTTCATTGTAGATTCTGGATATTAGCCCTTTGTCAGATGAGTAGGTTGCGAAAATTTTCTCCCATTTTGTAGGTTGCCTGTTCACTCTGATGGTAGTTTCTTTTGCTGTGCAGAAGCTCTTTAGTTTAATTAGATCCCATTTGTCAATTTGGCTTTTGTTGCCATTGCTTTTGGTGTTTTAGACATGAAGTCCTTGCCCTTGCCTATGTCCTGAATGGTAATCCCTAGGTTTTCTTCTAGGGGTTTTATGGTCTTAGGTCTAACATGCAAGTCTTTAATTCATCTTGAATTAATTTTTGTATAAGGTGTAAGAAAGGGATCCAGTTTCAGCTTTCTACATATGGCTAGCCAGTTTCCCCAGCACCATTTATTAAATAGGGAATCCTTTCCCCATTGCTTGTTTTTGTCAGGTTTCTCTAAGATCAGATAGTTGTAGATATGCGGCATTATTTCTGAGGGCTCTGTTCTGTTCCATTGATCTATATTTCTGTTTTGGTACCAGTACCATGCAGTTTTGCTTACTGTAGCCTTGTGGTATAGTTTGAAGTCAGGTAGCATGATGCCTCCAGCTTTGTTCTTTTGGCTGCGGATTGACTTGGCGATGCAGGCTCTTTTTTGGTTCCATATGAACTTTAAAGTAGTTTTTTCCAATTTTGTGAAGAAAGTCATTGGTAGCTTGATGGGGATGGCATTGAATCTATAAATTACCTTGGGCAGTATGGCCATTTTCATGATATTGATTCTTCCTAGCCGTGAACATGAAATGTTCTTCCATTTGTTTATATCCTCTTTTATTTCGTTGAGCAGTGGTTTGTAGTTCTCCTTGAAGAGGTCCTTCACGTCCCTTGTAAGTTGTATTCCTAGCTATTTTATTCTTTTTGAAGCAATTGTGAATGGGAGTTCACTCATGATTTGGCTCTCTGTTTGTCTGTTATTGGTGTGTAAGAATGCGTTTGATTTTTGTACCTTGATTTTGTATCCTGAGACTTTGCTGAATTTGCTTATCACCTTAAGGAGATTTTGGGTTGAGACAATGGGGTTTTCTCGTTATAAAATCGTGTCTTCTGCAAACAGGGACAATTTGGCTTCCTCTTTTCCTAATTGAATACCCTTTATTTCCTTCTCCTGCCCAATTACCCTGGCGATAACTTCCAACACTATGTTGAATAGGAGTGGTGAGAGAGGGCATCCCTGTCTTGTGCCAGTTTTCAGAGGGAATGCTTCCACTTTTTGCCCATTCAGTATGATATTGGCTGTGGGTGTGTCATAGATAGCTCTTATTAATTTGAGATACGTCCCATCAATACCTAATTTATTCAGAGTTTTTGCATGAAAAGTTGTTGAATTTTGTCAAAGGTCTTTTCTGCATCTATTGAGATAATCATGTGGTTTTTGTCTTTGGTTCTGTTTATATTCTGGATTACATTTATTGATTTGCATATGTTGAACGAGCCTTGCATCCCAGGGATGAAGCCCACTTGATCATGGTGGATAAGCTTTTTGATGTGCTGCTGGATTCGGTTTGCCAGTATTTTATTGAGGATTTTTGCATCAATATTCATCAAGGATATTGGTCTAAAATTCTCTTTTTTGGTTGTGTCTCTCCCTGGCTTTGTTATCAGAATGATGCTGGCCTCATAAAATGAGTTAGGGAGGATTCCCTCTTTTTCTATTGATTGGAATATTTTCAGAAGGAATGGTACCAGTTCCTCCTTGTACCTCTGGTAGAATTCGGCTGTGAATCCATCTGGTCCTGGACTCTTTTTGGTTGGTAGGGTATTGATGATTACCACAATTTCAGAGCCTGTTATTGGTCTATTCAGAGATTCAACTTTTTCCTGGTTTAGTCTTGGGAGGTTGTATATATCGAGGAATTTATCCATTTCTTCTAGATTTTCTAGTTTATTTGCATAGAGGTGTTTGTAGTATTCTCTGATGGTAGTTTGTATTTATGTGGGATCGGTGGTGATATCCCCTTTTTCATTTTTTATTGCGTCTATTTGATTCTTCCCTCTTTTCTTCTTTATTAGTCTTGCTAGCAGTCTATCAATTTTGTTGATCTTTTCAAAAACCATCTCCTGGACTCATTAATTTTTGAAGGGTTTTTTGTGTCTCTATTTCCTTCAGTTCTGCTCTGGTTTTAGTTATTTCTTGCCTTCTGCTAGCTTTTGAATGTGTTTTCTCTTGCTTTTCTAGTTCTTTTAATTGTGATGTTAGGGTGTCAATTTTGGATCTTTCCTGCTTTCTCCTGTGGGCATTTAGTGCTATAAATTTCCCTCTGCACACTGCTTTGAATGTGTCCCAGGCATTCTGCTATGTTGTTTCTTTGTTCTCGTTGGTTTCTGTTGTTATTCTTATCTTAATTTATCTCCATTGTCAGGCTCTGTTTCCTAAACTGTAGAATGAGGAAATTGGACTATATCAGTTTACTTCCTAAATTCCCTAGACATCTTCAACACTATTTATCATCACCATCTTCTTGCTCCCTCCTGTAGTATGCTATCCCCAAACCCCACCTCTAAGCTAGTGGAAATTTTATCATTTTGTAAAGAGTGAGTGAAGTTAGAAGAGGTGATTACAAGAACCTTGAATATTTCATCCAGATGATATAATTAGAAGTCTTTAGCTAAGAATCTGCAAGCTTCCTTTAGGATAATCACAATCCCAATTTATTAAAGCATACAATCAATCTGGATAACAACAGACCCCAGTAATATTTACAAACCATACATACATACATCTGATAAGGGGTTAATATCTAAAATTTGTGAGGAACACAAAGAACTCAATAGGATGAAAACAGGCCAATTTAAAAATGAGAAAAGGACCTGCATATATGTTTCTCAAAAGAAGACATACAAATGGCCAACAGGTATATGAAAAAACGGTCAACATCACTAATCATCAAAGGTAATGCAAATTAAAATCACAATGACTATGGACACAGGGAGGGAAACAACACACACTGAGGCCTGTCATGGGGACCAGTGAGATGGAGAGCATCAGGATAAATAGCTAATGCATGCCAGGCTTAATACCTAGTTGATGGGTTGATAGGTGCAGCAAACCACCTTGGCACATGTTTACCTATGTAACAAACCTGCATATTCTGCACATGTATCCCAGAACATAAGATAAAGTAAAATTTAATTTAAAAGAAAGCACAATAAACTATCACCTCATACCTGTTAGGATGGCTATTATCAAAAAGATGAACTATAGCAAGTGTTAGTGAGGATGTGGTGAAAAGGAAACACTTGCATGCTTTTGGTAGGAATGTAAATTAGTACAGCCATTATTGACAATGGTATGAAGGTTCCTCAAAAACTTAAAAATGGAATTACCATATGATCCAGCAATCCCACTCACGGGATTATAGCCAAAGGAAATGAAATCAGTACATTGAAGAGATATCTGCACTCCCACGTTCATTGTAACATTATTTACAATAGCCAAGATATGGAATCAACCTAAGTGTCCATCGATTGTGTGTGTGTGTGTGTATATATATATATATATACGTGTATATATATATATACGTGTATATATATATGTGTGTGTGTGTATATATATATATATATATATATATATATATATATATATAATGAAACATTATTCAACCTTAAAAAGAAATTCTGTCATTTGCAACAACATGGATGAACCTGGCGGACATTATGCAAAGTGAAATAAGCCAGGCACAGAAATACAAATACTGCATGATCTCAGTTATATGTGGAATCTAGAAAAGTGGAACTCATACAAGCAGAGAGTAGAATGATAGTTCCCAGGAGCTGGAGGGAGCGAAGGAATGGGGAGATGTTGGTCAAACGGTGCAAAATTTTAATTTAACAGGATGAATAATTTCTAGAGATCTAATGTATAGCATGGTGACTATAGTTAATGATATATACTTGATAATTGCTGAGAACATAGATCTTAAATGTTCTCATCATACCAAAAAAAGGGTAGATGAGGAAACAAAGGCATAGAGAGGGAAATGTCTTTTAAGGTAACATAGCTTGTTAGTAATAGAACCAATACTCAAACCCAGGTTTCCAATACTGTTTTTGTTCTTACCACCACAAATCACCACCTTAATTACATCACTTAAAGCAGTGATCTCCAACCTTTTTGGCACCAAGGACTGGTTTCATGGAAGACAATTTTTCCATGGATGGCGGCGGGGGGTGGGGGGAATGGATTCAGGATGAAACTGTTCCACCTCAGATCATCAGGTATTAGATTCTCATAAGAAGTGTGCAACCTAGATCAGTCACATGTGCAGTTCACAATAGGGTTCTTGCTCCTATGAGAATCTAATGCCATCACTAATCTGACAGGAGGCAGAACTCACTCCCCCGCTGCTCACTTCCTGCTGCCTGGCCCAGTGTCTAACAAGCCATACATCTGTACCCTTCTGTGGCCTGGGAGTTGGGGACTCCTGATTTAGAGAGCTAGAAACCTGTTAATCTGCCCAGTTTCATTCAAAGAGGCAGACTGAACCTGCCAGAAAATTGACAGCCCATTTGGCTCTCTGTAGAAATAATAAGATGAAACAATAGAACATTGTGGGAAACCAGTTAAAACCATAACAAAAATTGAGACCTTACCTTATATGAGAGCATTCTGCCCTTCCCAGTTTGCTTGGAAAACTAAAGACAGACCTCAGCTGTTTTTGTTGCAAATGAATAAGAGGTAGAAAGATTCTGAATCTTTAGTTAAGATATATGGATTAATATTTTAAATGACTAAAGAATCTTTGCTACATCCAGAAAATGTTTCAAGACATTTGGAAAAATTGATCACACTTTGTGTTAATCTATTTGCACTCAGCACATCGGGCCTTGCACTAAAGTTGTGTTTTTTTATCTCACAGATTACTACACTATAAGCTCCTTGAGGGCAAACAGGACATTTTTCTCATTTGAGTCCTCTTTGGGGTGAATTTGCCTTGGACTTTGCACATAATAAACACTGGATTAATAACTACTCGTTCTGTGAATTAATCAGCTTTTATTAGTTATAACTTAAACCATTGATTTTCATTGTGTTTCCTATTTTTGTTAAGTGAAATGGGAAGGCCATATTGCCCCTTCCTATAGTCAAAAATTAATCATAGAGTAAAATTAAGTTCGTAAATCTAAGTGGACAGCTAAAATCTCTAGCAACTCTCATTAGATGACATTTGTGACCTTTAAAAGTCTCTGCCCTTCATATACACCATGGAATACTATGCAGCCATAAAAAACAATGAGTTGATGTCCTTTGCCAGGACATGGATGAAACTGGAAACCATCATTCTCAGAAAACTAACAAAGAACAGAAAACCAAACACCACATGCTCTCACTCATAAGTGGGAGTTGAACACTGAGAACACATGGACACAGGGAGGGGAACATCACACACCAGGGCCTGTTGGGGATTGGAGGGCAAGAGGAGGGGGAGCATTAGGACAAATACCTAATGCATGCGGGGCTTAAAACCTAGAAGACGGGTTGATGGGTGCAGCAAATGTATACCATTGTACATGTATACCTATGGCACATGTATACCTATGTAACACACCTGCACGTTCTGCACATGTATCCCAGAACTTAAAGTATCATAAAAATAAAAGTCTCTGTCTTTTTCTGTTTATCTCTTTATGTAAGAACAAGAAACAGAGTTATATGGAAAAGTTTTTTTAATGAGTATTTTTAATTGAAAGAGCTCTACCTGGTAACAATTTCAAGCAGTCCAAATGTTAACGATCATTTTTGGTGTTCACCCTAATAATAATAATTATTGATCACATTATTTGAAAACAGTTGTTTCATGTAATCCATATTACAATCCATTTTATAGCTGGTGAAACAGTTTCGGTTACTTTAAGGAGCTTGTCTAAGGTAACGAGGGATCTGAATCCCCAAGACTAACTCATAACAGAGCCAGTAAACTCCACTAACTATGTTATATTCCTCTCAAAGCCTTGTTTGAGGTTTCTATACCTGAGAGAAAGCCACCATGTGGGGAAATTGGCCCTGAAAGAAATCATAAGATAAGGAATGATTTTTAAGGAAAACTTCATCCTCATTGTATTAAAAGGGATTGTAGCTTTAAATTATAAACAGTTCAAAAATCCTTGATTACATAAAAAAGACCAATAGTTTTTTGTTTCAAAAGGATATTTACTAGAGATACTTAATTTCTGATCTCATGCTCATTTTTTCAACACAGGGTACTATTTGTACTTTTGGATTTGTACTGAGAATTGTTATTAATACTTATCAGAAAATGACCTGTTTTTCCCCTGTAACTGTCATTTTAAATGAGTTCCTGCATTATTAAGTGCGTGTTTTAAAATTTGTCATTTGGTCCCAATTCTTCCTATTAGAGAAGCCATTTCTGGTTTTGTAATGAAAGGCATTGAAAATGTGATTTGATTAACAAATGTGCTTCATGGTAAGGCAGATTTTATTTAAAGTAAATATATTCAAATCACAGGTTAGGAAGACTTGATTTCCTAGAACCATAAAATATTGGCATTGAAAGCGAAATTAGAGGTCATTGACACTGACCCTCCATCTCAGATTATTAACTATATCCCTGACATTTTTCTTGGAAAAGTGCTTTCTTGTTTGCTGTAGCCTTAATGCAGGTTATTCAACTCAGCAATAGATTTAGGCTTCATTTTAGAAGGTACATAATAGTACAATTTAAAGCAATGACTCACTTTTTTACTCTTCAGATTAATTTTGCATCTACATAAGGAAACTAAGTAATGGTTTCTTCAAATTTGCCAGAGCTAATTGAAGTAGATACTTGTGAGGTCATTGGGAGACATGTCATTTACTATTCAGTTGGCTAGTCATGAATATTGGTGAGTTATTTTTTGCCAGACTGTATTTAAAAAGAGAATGATGGTATTTTATGTTAACAAAAATGACCAACTTATTCTGGAAATTTTTCCTTTGCTAAAACATATATAATTATTTTAAAAAGACATGAATATGAACTTTCAAAGTGTTTTTCCTTAGTGATAAGTATATGTGTAGTAACCATAATTTTAAATAAAAATCAAGTCCCTTTTCATCCAAAAAAACTGAAAGTATTTTACTTAAAGAAGTGAGTTTTCATCTTTGGCTTCCTATTTGTTCATAAATTTGAAGAGAAAGACTAATATTATATTTTATATATTTCAAAATTCTTCTCAACTCAAAATGAATTTGTCTAATGGGAGAAAACATTCCCCCTTTATCTGTACAAGAAGGTGTCTTGTATTAAAACCAAGATCCATCACTATGGGTATCTGAATCCATGTGTTTATAAGGTTTCTATTCATTTGCAGTGTCACTTTGCTGACAGGCTCAATAGCAAGACTGTACTGATGAAGGATTGATCATTTACAAATATTTTCAGAATGCCTGCTTTGTACCAAGTGCTTTGCATGGGGTTGGGGATATAAAGATTATTCCACCCCAGAACCAGTCCCTAACCTTAAGTTTACTGGGGGAGCCAAAGATGTTTAAATGAAAGCAATAATAGTGCAATATACAGAACATAGAGCACAAATTGACTACCCCTGCCTTAGGAAGTCACAGGTATCTTCACAAAGGAGCTGACTTATGAATAAGACTAATGGATAAATAGGAGATTATCAGTCAGAGAGAATAGAAAGACATTCCAAGCAAACAGAATAAATTGTGCAAAGGCATAAGTGTATGACTGAGCATGGCCTATTCAGGATATCTTAAGAAGGCTAGTGTGATTAGAGAGCACATGTGTGGAAATTAAGTGGAAGGAGATGAGGCTGAAAGAATGGATCAGAGAAGATGCTTTCCCTGTAGGTTTTGAGATGCCATTAATGTTTTTTTAGCAAGGGAATAATAGGATAAGTTTCGTATTTTTTTATTTTATTATTATTATACTTTAAGTTTTAGGGTACATGTGCACAATGTGCAGGTTTTTTACATATTTATACATGTGCCATGTTGGTGTGCTGCACCCATTAACTCGTCATTTAGCATTAGGTATATCTCCTACTCATCTGACAAAGGGCTAATATCCAGAATCTACAATGAACTCAAACAAATTTACAAGAAAAAAACAAACAACCCCATCAAAAAGTGGGTGAAGGATATGAACAGACACCTCTCAAAAGAAGACATTTATGCAGCCAAAAAACACACGAAAAAATGCTCATCATCACTGGCCATCAGAGAAATGCAAATCAAAACCACAATGAGATACCATCTCACACCAGTAAGAATGGCCATCATTAAAATTCAGGAAACAACAGGTGCTGGAGAGGATGTGGAGAAATAGGAACACTTTTACACTGTTGGTGGGACTGTAAACTAGTTCAACCATTGTGGAAGTCAATGTGGTGATTCCTCAAGGATCTAGAACTAGAAATACCATTTGACCCAGCCATCCCATTACTGGGTATATACCTGAAGGAGTATAAATCATGCTGCTATAAAGACACATGCACACATATGTTTATTGTGGCACTATTCACAATAGCAAAGACTTGGAAGCAACCCAAATGTCCAACAACGATAGACTGGATTAAGAAAATGTGGCACATGTACACCATGGAATACTATGCAGCCATAAAAAATGATGAGTTCATGTCCTTTGTAGGGACATGGATGAAACTGGAAACCATCATTCTCAGCAAACTATTGCAACGACAAAAAACCAAACACCACATGTTCTCACTCATAGGTGGGAATTGAACAATGAGAACACATGGACACAGGAAGGGGAACATCACACTCCTGGGCCTGTTGTGGGGTAAGGGGAGGGGGGAGGGATAACGTTAGTTTCGTATTTTTTAAAGATCACAACAGCTGTGCTATGAAAGATTAAATAGAGTCAACAAGACTGAAAGTAGAGAAACTGGTGAGACTTCTACAATGGTAGAGAATGAGGGTTTGACCTAGAGTAGTGGAAGTAGGAACAAAAGGTAGAGGGGTATATTCATGCAAGATGCTTTACGTAAAGTAGACTTGGACGAGGGAGATGAGAGATGAAAGGGTGACTCAGATTTCCAGGGAACAGAATGGAATTGCATGGAAGGTAAAAAGTTCAGTTTGAAGTGCCTGTAGAATAGCTGGGTAGAGAGAACATATTGGCCTATTTATTTGATTTGGAAATATATTCCAGGTAGTGTTATGCCAAGATGCTTGTGGGCATTTATGTCAGATTCTGTCTTTCAGCTTTGACTAGAACCAACTGTTGAAAAATCTCTCAGAGAAAGACAGAGCTACATGCTCCAGTGTGAAGGTACTTTGTAAACCTTTGAGACCTGTTGATCTGATCTGCTGAGAACACTTTTCCAAGGTGTTTTACTCTAGGTAATTAGGAACTATCATTTATATACCACATGAGTCTCAGAAAGCATTCAATGCACACACATTGATTCCTAGGTTCTTATCAGATAAGTGCCTTCTTTCTAGGCTAGGAACTGTGTTAGATGTTGAGGTATCAAGGTCAGGAAGATCTAGTCTCATTCCCCTAAAATGGTCAGGGCCTAGTGGGAAGTATACAGAGACCTTTCTAATTTCTCTCAAATATTGAAGTCATCTCCCTATTCTCCCAGAGTTTAACTCAGATTTAGGAGGAGACTGAGTAAGTTTTGAAAAGCAGAGATCACTGTCTTTCTAACTTAAGGTTATACAAAGATGAAATTCTCACACACAGAGACTTCAGCTTTATAAGCCATTGTTTTACAATTTCATTGTAAGAAATGGACTATTGGTATTAATTTAGAAATGCTTGTGTCGTATAGACTTTGCCTTCATTTTGGGAGAATGGAATTCTACTTACAGTAGATAAAGTGCCAGGGTCATTAGTGTGCTTAATATCAACCACACTGATCATAACTTTTTCTGCCTTTTAAAAAACTTTTCTTCTTTTTCTTTTTTGTGTAAGTGATGGAAGGTCTCAAAGCAAGAATGTGTCTGCTGAAAGAGTGACCTAGGCTGTTGTGCTTGCTCTTAAAGCAAGTAGTGTCTCTTTTTTTTTCTTTAAAAAAATTTTCTTCTATTTCTGGAGTTTATCTTTCATCTCAGTTGATAAAGAGAAGGCATTTGACAAAAACCCAACACCGTCTCTTGATAAAAATACTCAATAAACTAGGAATAGAAGGGAACCTCTTCAACATTAATAAAGGCCACATATGAAAAACCCACAGCTAACATCATACTCAATTGTGCAACTGTGAAAGTTTTTCCCACAAGATCAGGAACAAAACAAAGATGTTTACTTTCATCACTTCTATTCAACATTGTAATGGAAGTTCTAGCCATAGCAATTAGGCAAGAAAAATAAATAAAAGAATCCAAATTGGAAAGCAGGAAGTAACACTATATTCACAGATGACATGATCTTACATTCCAGAAATCCTAAAGAATCCACACCTAAGGCCAAGGTGTGCTAACCCACACCTGTAGTCCTAACACTTTGAAGGCCAAGGTGGGAGGATCACTTCAGCCCAGGAGTTCAAGGCTGCAGTGAGCTATGATTGTGCCACTGCACTCCAGCCTGGGCAACAGAATGAGACCCTGTATCTAAGGAAAAAAAGAATACTCCCCCCAATAAAAACCGCTATTAGAGCTAATAAACAAATTCAACAACATCATAGGCTACAATATCAAAAAGAAAAAAATCAGTGGTATTTTTACATGCTGACAATGAGAAGTCCAAAAATGAAATTAAACAACTCCATTTATAATAGCACCAAAAATAGTAAAATATTTAGGAAGAAATTTAACAAAAGAAGTGTGAAACTTATATTCTAAAATTGCTATAAAAGATGAAAGAAGACTTAAATGAAAAGACATCCCATGTTCATGGATCAAGAATTTTAGTATTGCTAAGGTGGCAATAGTCCTCAAATTGATCTATAGACCCCATCAAAATTCCAGCTGGATTCATTACATAAATTGACAAGCTGATCATAAAATTTATAAGAAAATTCAAGAATCCAAAACATTCTTGAAAAAGAAAAAAGTTAGAGGATGCACACTTCCTGATTTCAAAATTTACTACAAAGATACAGTAATCAAGACAGTGTGGCACTGGTTTAAAAATAGAAATATAAATCAGTGGAATGTAATTGAGAGTCATTTGCTTTTCAATAAGAGTACCAGGACAATCTGATGGAGAAACAAGTTGTGTTCTCAACACATGGTACTGGGACAACTGGGTATTCATCTGCAAAATAATGTGGCTGGATGCCTACCTCACTCCATGTAAAAACATTAAGTCAAATTGATCATAGACCTACATGTAAGTGCTAAAGCTATAAAACTCTTAGAAGAAAACATATAAATAAATCTTTGTGGATTAGACAATAGTTTCTGAGATATAACATCAATAGCACAAGGGGAGAAAGCAGAAATTGATAAATTGGACTTCATAAAAATTAAGGTCTTTTATGTGTTGTCAAGAAAGTAAAATGAGAACCTAAAGAATAGGAGAAAATATTGGCAAATTACATTTTTGCCGAAAGAATTTAATGTAGAATATATAAGAACACTTACAGCTCAATAATAAGAAGACATAAGTCAATTAAAATGTAAAAAGAATCTGAATAAACATTTTTCCAAAGAATATATACAAATGGCCAATAAGTACATAAAAAGATGCTCAACATCATTATCCACTAGGGAAATGAAAATTAGAACCACAATGATCTACCATTTCACACCCACTAGGATGTCTATAATAAAAAAAGGCAGGGGGGAGGGGTCAAGATGGCAGACTAGAAGCAGTTCCTGTTCACTGCTCTCATGGAGAGGAACCAATAGGGCTAGTGAACACTGACACTGCAGGACAATCATCTCAGACACCACATTGGGATCCATCAAGGCAGCAGGGGGCCACAGAGAGCAGAGAGGAGTGAAGCTTGGCACCAGCCTTTCTGGGCTCAGGAGGGGCCCAGGAGAACCTCTCCAGCATGTGAAAGGGTGAGTGAGTGAGATACCTCTGGGGGATTCATGCTCTCCACAGGGACCTGTGCAAGACTGGGAATGGGAAAATTCCCCTCACCCCCTGCACTTCTCCCCACTGCACTTCTAGACTCAGCCAGAGAGCCACCTAGACATTTTGCAGCGGCAACTCCTGAGTCCGGGGGGGGGAGGGGCTCTACAATCCTTGGGCCCTGGAGCAGACCAGCACTAGTGCCATAGCCCCAGTAGAGTCTGCACTTGCAGTGCTGGGAACAGATTGTTCCATCCCCCCTCACCAGATGGGGCTTGGCACCAGCTTCTGGCCCAGTGGTTCCACTTCTGCCTGAACTCATCTAGCAATTCTTATTGTCTTGGGATGCACCCAAATGTCAGAGTGGGTGACCCCACCCAACCCCACCACTGGTAGCCAGGCATGCAATGCCTGCTAAAGATTCTGTCCCAGCAGTCCTGCCTGTCTGTGAACTCAGCTGGTGGATGCAGCCTCCTGCTGTCACAGGAAGCACATGGACAGCATGGCATGTGACCTCACTCACCCCCACCACTGGTAGCCAGACAGGTAATGCCTGCTAGACCTTTTAGCCCAGCGATCTGTCTTCTGCCTAAACCCAGCTAGTATGCTCAGACTTCTGTTATCCTGGTAAACACCCAGACGGCAGGGCAGATGACGCCATTCATCCCCACTGCTGGTAGACAGGAAGGCAATGCTGGCTAGAGCTTCCAGCCCAGCAGTCTCAATTCTATCTGAATTTAGCTGGTGGGCACAGCCTCCTGTTGTCCTGGGAAACACCTGAACAGCAGGGTGGGTGACTCCACCCATCCTTGCCTCTCATAGCCATGTGAGGCATGACTGCTGGAGATTCCAGCCTACAGGTCCCACCTCTGCCTGAATTTGCTGAGGGGCACCACCTCCTGTTTTCCTGGAAACACTCAGATGACATCTCAGGCAACTCAACCTACTCCTGCCTGTTGTAACCAGATAGACCACACCTACAAGAGCTTCCAGTCCAAGGTTTCCCCTTCTGTCAGAACTCTGCAAGCAGGCACAACCCCATGTCCCCCTGCAGGAAGCACTCAGGCAGCAAATCAGCACTGCCTTGGCAAGGATATAGTGTGCTGGCTAACAGCAGATCCTACCAAAAGGATCACTGTGGACCAGAACACCCAACAAAAGAAACATGGCCATGCAGACAGTAACTGAAGGGGGCTCCTCCAAGATCCAGGAGCACACTAAAATCAAAGCCAGTTAACTGAACCCAGTTTATATGGCAATCAAACACTCAAGAGCATCAAAGAAATGAAAAGAAAAAAAAACTCATCCAAAGGACAACTTCAAAGATGGAAGGAACATCAGCCCACACAGATGAGGAAAATATAAAGCAACCACACAAACAAGTCTGCATAATAACCAGCTAACAATATGATGACACGATTAAATTCATCTTTATCAATATTAATACTAACCTTGAATATAAATTGACTAAATGCCCAAGTCACAGAGTGGCAAGTTGGATAAAGAAACAAAACCCAATGATATGCTGTCTTCAAGAGGCCCATCTCACACACAGTGAAACCCATAGCCTCAAAGTAAAGGGATGGAGAAAAATCTACCAAGCAAATGGAAAACAGAAAAAAGCAGGGTTCATTCTTCTTCTTTTTATTATTATACTTTAAGTTTTAGGGTACATGTGCACAATTTGCAGGTTTGTTACATATGTATCCATGTGACATGTTGGTGTGCTGCACCCATTAACTCATCAATTAGCATTAGGTAAATCTCCTAATGCTGTCCCTCCCCCCTGCCCCCACCCCACAACAGTCCCCGGAGTGTGATGTTCCCCTTCCTGTGTCCATCTGTTCTCATTGTTCAATTCCTACCTTTGAGTGAGAACATGCAGTGTTTGGTCTTTTGTCCTTGCTATGGTTTACTGAGAATAATGGTTTCCAGTTTCATCCATGCCCTACAAAGGACATGAACCCATCATTTTTTATGGCTGCATAGTATTCCATGGCGTATATGTGCCACATTTTCTTAATCCAGTCTACTATTGTTGGACATTTGGGTTGGTTCCAAGTCTTTGCTATTGTGAATAGTGCCACAATAAACATATGTGTGCATGTGTCTTTATAGCAGCATGATTTATACTCCTTCAGGTATATACCCAGTAATGGGATGGCTGGGTCAAAT
Source organism: Nomascus leucogenys (assembly GCF_006542625.1). NCBI lineage: Eukaryota > Metazoa > Chordata > Mammalia > Primates > Hylobatidae > Nomascus > Nomascus leucogenys. Next base: position 66,085,362 of record NC_044406.1, on the reverse strand, counting down.
GGTATTTCTAGTTCTAGATCCTTGAGGAATCACCACACTGACTTCCACAATGGTTGAACTAGTTTACAGTCCCACCAACAGTGTAAAAGTGTTCCTATTTCTCCACATCCTCTCCAGCCCCTGTTGCTTCCTGACTTTTTAATGATGGCCATTCTAACTGGTGTGAGATGGTATCTCATTGTGGTTTTGATTTGCATTTCTCTGATGGCCAGTGATGATGAGCATTTTTTCATGTGTTTTTTGGCTGCATAAATGTCTTCTTTGGAGAAGTGTCTGTTCATGTCCTTCGCCCACTTTTTGATGGGGTTGTTTGTTTTTTACTTGTAAATTTGTTTGAGTTCATTGTAGATTCTGGATATTAGCCCTTTGTCAGGTGAGTAGGTTGCAAAAATTTTCTCTCATTTTGTAGGTTGCCTGTTCACTCTGATGGCAGTTTCTTTTGCTGTGCAGAAGCTCTTTAGTTTAATTAGATCCCATTTGTCAATTTTGACTTTTGTTGCCATTGCTTTTGGTGTTTTAGACATGAAGTCCTTGCGCGTGCCTATGTCCTGAATGGTATGCCTAGGTTTTCTTCTAGGGTTTTTAGGGTTTTAGGTCTAACATGTAAGTCTTTAATCCATCTTGAATTAATTTTTGTATAAGGTGTAAGGAAGGGATCCAGTTTCAGCTTTCTACATATGGCTAGCCAGTTTTCCAAGCATCATTTATTAAATAGGGAATCCTTTCCCCATTTATTGTTTTTGTCAGGTTTGTCAAAGATCAGATAGTTGTAGATATGTGGCATTGTTCCTGAGGGCTCTGTTCTGTTCCATTCATCTATGTCTCTGTTGTGGTACCAGTACCATGCTGTTTTGGTTACTGTAGCCTTGTTGTATAGTTTGAAGTCAGGTAGCGTGACGACTCCAGCTTTGTTCTTTTGGCTTAGGATTGACTTGACAATGCAGGCTCTTTTTTGCTTCCATATGAACTTTAAAGTAGTTTTTTCCAATTCTGTGAAGAAAGTCATTGGTAGCTTGATGGGGATGGCATTGAATCTATGGATTACCTTGGGCAGTATGGCCATTTTCATGATATTGATTCTTCCAACCCATGAGCATGGAATGTTCTTCCATTTGTTTGTATCTTCTTTTATTTCATTGAGCAGTGGTTTGTAGTTCTCCTTGAAGAGGTCCTTCACGTCCCTTGTAACTTCGATTCCTAGGTATTTTATTCTCTTTGAAACAATTGTGAATGGGAGTTCACTCATGATTTGGCTCTCTGTTTGTCTGTGATTGGTGTTCAAGAATGCTTGCGATTTTTATACCTTGATTTTGTATCCTGAGACTTGCTGAAGTTGCTTGTCAGCTTAAGGAGATTTTGGGCTGAGACAATGGGGTTTTCTAGATATACAATGATGTCATCTGCAAACAGGGACAATTTGACTTCCTCTTTTCCTAATTGAATACCCTTTATTTCCTTCTCCTGCCTAATTGCCCTGGCCAGAACTTCCAACACTATGTTGAATAGGAGTGGTGAGAGAGGGCATCCCTGTCTCGTGCCAGTTTTCAAAGGGAATACTTCCAGTTTTTGCCCATTCAGTATGATATTGGCTGTGGGTTTGTCATAGATCTTATTATTTTGAGATACGTCCCATCAATACCTAATTTATTGAGAATTTTTAGCATGAAGGGTTGTTGAATTTTGTCAAAGGCCTTTTCTGCATCTATTGAGATAATCATGTGGTTTTTGTCTTTGGTTCTGTTTATATACCAGCTTACGTTTACTGATTTGCATATGTAGAACCACCCTTGCATCCCAGGGATGAAGCCCACTTGATCATGGTGGATAAGCTTTTTGATGTGCTGCTGGATTCGGTTTGCCAGTATTTTATTGAGGATTTTTGCATCGATGTTCATCAAGGATATTGGTCTGAAATTCTCTTTTTTTGTTGTGTCTCTGCCAGGCTTTGGTATCAGGATGATGCTGGCCTCATGAAATGACTTAGGGAGGATTCCCTCTTTTTCTATTGATTGGAATAGTTTCAGGAGGAATGGTACCAGTTCCTCCTTGTACCTCTGGTAGAATTCAGCTGTGAATCCATCAGGTCCTGGACTCTTTTTTGTTAGTAAGCTATTGATTATTGCCAGAATTTCAGAGCCTGTTATTGGTCTATTCAGAGATTCAACTTCTTCCTGGTTTAGTCTTGGGAGGGTGTATGTGTCAAGGAATTTATCCATTTCTTCTAGGTTTTCTAGTTTATTTGCATAGAGGTGTTTGTAGTATTCTCTGATGGTAGATTGTATTTCTGTGGGATCGGTGGTGATATCCCCTTTTTCATTTTTTATTGTATCTTTTTGATTCTTCTCTCTTTTCCTTTTTATTAGTCTTGCTAGCGGTCTATCAATTTTGTTGATCTTTTCAAAAAACCAGCTCCTGGATTCCTTAATTTTTTGAAGGGTTTTTTGTGTTTCTATTTCCTTCAGTTCTGCTCTGATTTTAGTTATTTCTAGCCTTCTGCTAGCTTTTGAATGTGTTTGCTCTTGCTTTTCTAGTTCTTTTAATTGTGATGTTAGGGTGTCAATTTTGGATCTTTCCTGCTTTCTTTTGTGGGCATTTAGTGCTATAAATTTCCCTCTGCACACTGCTTTGAATGCGTCCCAGAGATTCTGGTATGTTGTGTCTTTGTTCTCGTTGGTTTCAAAGAACATCTTTATTTCTGCCTTCATTTCATTATGTACCCAGTGGTCATTCAGGAGCAGGTTGTTCAGTTTCCATGTAGTTGAGTGGTTTTGAGTGAGTTTCTTAATCCTGAGTGCTAGTTTGATTGCACTGTGGTCTCAGAGACAGTTTCTTATAATTTCTGTTCTTTTACATTTGCTGAGGAGAGCTTTACTTCCAACTATGTGGTCAATTTTGGAATAGGTGTAGTGTGGTGGTGAAAAAAATGTATATTCTGTTGATTTGGGGTGGAGAGTTCTGTAGATGTCTATTAGGTCCACTTGGTGCAGAGCTGAGTTCAATTCCTGGATATCCTTGTTAACTTTCTGTCTCGTTGATCTGTCTAATGTTGACAGTGGGGTGTTAAAATCTCCCATTATTATTGTGTGGGAGTTTAAGTCCCTTTGTAGGTCACTAAGGAGTTGCTTTATGAATCTGGGTGCTCCTGTGTTTGGTGCATATATATTTAGGATAGTTAGCTCTTCTTGTTGAATTGATCCCTTTACCATTATGTAATGGCCTTCTTTGTCTCTTTTGATCTTTGTTGGTTTAAAGTCTATTTTATCAGAGATTAGGATTGCAACCCCTGCCTTTTTTTTGTTTTCCATTTGCTTGATAGATCTTCTTCCATCCCTTTATTTTGAGTCTATGTGTGTCTCTGCATGTGAGATGGGTTTCCTGAATACAGCACACTGATGGGTCTTGACTCCTTATCCAGTTTGCCAGTCTGTGTCTTTTAATTGGAGCATTTAGCCCATTTACATTTAAAGTTAATATTGTTATGTGTGAATTTGATCCTGTCATTATGATGTTAGTTGGTTATTTTTCTCGTTAGTTGATGCAGTTTCTTCCTAGCCTTGATGGTCTTTACAATTTGGCATATTTTTGCAGTGGCTGGTACCGGTTGTTCCTTTCCATGTTTAGTGCTTCCTTTAGGAGCTCTTTTAGGGCAGGCCTGGTGGTGACAAAATCTCTCAGCATTTACTTGTCTGTAAAGTATTTTATTTCTCCTTCACTTATGAAGCTTAGTTTGGCTGGATATGAAATTCTGGGTTGCAAATTCTTTTCTTTAAGAATGTTGAATATTGGCCCCCACGCTCTTCTGGCTTGTAGAGTTTCTGCTAAGAGATCAGCTGTTAGTCTGATGGGCTTCCCTTTGTGGGTAACCCTACCTTTCTCTCTGGCTGCCCTTAACATTTTTTCCTTCATTTTAACTTTGTTGAATCTGACAATTATGTGTCTTGGAGTTGCTCTTCTCGAGGAGTATATTTGTGGCGTTCTCTGTATTTCCTGAATCTGAATGTTGGCCTGCCTTTCTAGATTGGGGAAGTTCTCCTGGATAATATCCTGCAGAGTGTTTTCCAACTTGGTTCTATTATCCCTGTCACTTTCAGGTATGCCAATCAGATGTAGGTTTGGTCTTTTCACATAGTCCCATATTTCTTGGAGGCTTTGTTCGTTTCTTTTTATTCTTTTTTCTCTAAACTTCCCTTCTCACTTCATTTCATTCATTTCATCTTCCATCACTGATACCCTTTCTTCCAGTTGATCTCATCAGCTACTGAGTCTTCTGGATTCTTCACGTAGTTCTCGAAACTTGGCTTTCAGCTCCATCAGCTCCTTTAGGCACTTCTCTGCATTGGTTATTTTAGTTATACATTTGTCTAATTTTTTTTCAAAGTTTTTAACTTCTTTGCCATTGGTTTGAATTTCCTCCTGTAGCTCGGATTAGTTTGATTGTCTGAAGCCTTCTCTCAACTCGTCAAAGTCATTCTCCATCCAGCTTTGTTCCGTTGCTGGTGAGGAACTGCATTCCTTTGGAGGAGGAGAGGTGCTCTGCTGTGCTTTTTAGAGTTTGCAGTGTTTGTGCTCTGTTTTCTCCCCATCTTTGTAGCTTTTTCTACTTTTGGTCTTTGATGATGGTGATGTACAGATGAGTTTTTGGTGTGGGTGTCCCTTCTGTTTGTTAGTTTTCCTTCTAACAGACAGGACCCTCAGCTGCAGGTCTGCTAGAGCCTGCTAGAGGTCCATTGCAGACCCTATTTGGCTGGGCGTCAGCAGCGGTGGCTGCAGAACAGCGGATTTTCGTGAACCACAAATTCAGCTGTCTGATCGTTCCTCTGGAAGTTTTGTCTCAGAGGAGTACCCAGTTGAGTGAGGTGTCAGTCTGTCCCCACTGGGGGGTGCATCCCAGTTAGTCTGCTCGGGGCTCAGAGACCCACTTTAGGAGGCAGTCTACCCATTCTGAGATCTCCAGCTGCATGCTGGGGGAACCACTGCTCTCTTCAAAGCTGTCAGACAGGGACATTTAAGTCTTCAGAGGTTACTGCTGACTTTTTGTTTGTCTGTGCCCTGCCCCCAGAGGTGGAGCCTACAGATGCTGGCAGGCCTCTTTGAGCTGTGGTGGGCTCCACCCGGTTCGAGCTTCCTGGCTGCTTTGTTTACCTAAGCAAGCCTGGGCAATGGTGGGCACTGCTCCCCCAGCCTTGCTGCCGCCTTGCAATTTGATCTCAGACTGCTGTGCTAGCAATCAGTGAGACTCCGTGGGCGTAGGACCCTCCGAGCCAGGTGTGGGACACAATCTCCTGGTGTGTCTTTTTCCAAGCCCACTGGAAAAGCGCAGTATTTGGGTGGGAGTGACCCAATTTTCCAGGTGCCGTCTGTCACCCCTTTCTTTGACTAGGAAAGGGAACTCCCTGACCCCTTGCGCTTTCCAAGTGAGGCAATGCCTCACCCTGTTTTGGATTGCACACGGTGCGCTGCACCGACTGTCCTGCACCCACTGTTTGGAACTCCCCAGTGAGATGAACCCAGCACCTCAGATGGAAATGCAGAAATCACCCATCTTCTGCGTCACTCACACTGGGAGCTGTAGACTGGAGCTGTTCCTATTGGGCCATCTTGTCTCCACCTAGCGTTCATTATTCTAATTTCACAAAAAAAGCAGATTTAAAACCAGCAACCATCAAAAAAGACAAAGAAGGATATTACGTAATGGTTAAGGGCTCAATTCATCAAGAAGACCTAGATACCCTAAATATATATGCACCCAACACAGGAGCACCCACATTCATAAAACAAGTTCTTAGAGAACTGCAAAGAGACTTAGATAACTACACAATAATATTAGGAGGCTTCAACACTCTGTTGACTGTACTAGATCATCATGGCAGAAAAACTAACAAAGCTATTTGGGACCTGAACTCATTTGACCAACTGGGCCCAATAGACATCTATAGATCTCTCCACACAAAACAACAGAGTATACATCCTTCTTATCTGCACATGCCACATACTCTAAAATCAACTACACAATCAGCCATTTAAAAAAATCCTCAGAAAATTTCAAAAAAATTCAAAATCATACCAAGCATACTCTCCGACCACAATGCAATAAAAATAGAAACCAACATGTCACATGTATACATATGTAAGAAATCTGCATGTTGTGCACATGTACCCTAGAACTTAAAGTATAATAATAAAAAATAAATAAATAAATAAAAATTACTCAGTGTATTTTAAAAAATAACCAGTACTAAGAAAAAAACACACCACCATACAATTACATTGAAATTAAACAACATACTAACAAATGACTTTTGGGTAAACAAGCAAATTAAGGCAAAAATCAAGAAATTCTTTGAAACTAATGAGAACAAAGAGGCTTCATACCAGAATCTCTAGGACACAGCTAAGGCACTGTTAAGAGGGAAGTTTACAGTGCTAAATTCCCACATCAAAAAGTTAGAAAGATTTCAAATTGACAACCTAACATCATACCTAAAGGAACTAGAGAAATAACAGCAAATCAACCACAAAGCTAGCAGAAGACAGGAAATAACCAGAATCAGAGCTTAACTGAAGGAAATTGAGATGCAAAAAAATCATACAAGAGATCAACAAATCCAGGAGTTTGTTTTTTGAAAGAATAAATAAGATTGAGAGATGGATAGCTAAACTAAAAACACAAAAGAGAGAAGCTCCAAATAAACACAATCAGAAATGACAAAGGGGACATTACCACTGACCCTACAGAAATACAACAAACTCTCAGAGACTATTATGAACATCTCTATGCACACAAACTAAAACATCTAAAAGAAATGCTTAAATTCCTGGAAACATACAACATCCCAAGATTGAACGAGGTAGATATTGAAGCCCTGAATGGACCAGTAACAAGCTCCAAAATTGAATCAGTAGTAAAAGCCTACCAACCAGAAAAAAAGCCCTGGACCAGATAGATTCATAGCCAAATTCTGCCAGATATATAAAGAAGAATTGGAACCATTCCTGCTGAAACTATTCCCAAAAATTGAGGAGGAGGGACTCTTCACTAAGTCATTTTATGAGGCCAGCATCGTTTTGATACCAAAGTCTGGCAGAGATGCAAAAAAAAAAAAAAAAAAAACCACTTCAGGCAGATATCCTTGATGAACATAGATGAAAAAATCCTCAATGAAATACTAGCAAACCAAATCCAGTAGCAAATTGAAAAGATAATCCACCATGATTAAGTAGGCTTTATCCCTGGGATGCAAGGTTGGTTCAACATATGGAAATTAATATATAGGATTCACCACATAAACATAACTAAAAACAAAAAACACATGATCATCTCTATAGATGCAGAAAAGGCTTCTGATAAATTACAACATCTTTTCTTGTTAAAACCCTCAACAAACTATACATTGAAGGAACATACCTCAAAATAATAAGAGCCATTTATGACAAACCCACAGCCAACTTCATACAAATGGGAAAAAGCTGGAAGCATTGCCCTTGAGAATGGGAACAAGACAAGGATGCCCACTTTCACTACTCCTATTCCACATAGTAATGGAAGTTCTAGACAAAGCAACCAGGCAAAAGAAAGAAATAATGGCATCCAAATAGAAAGAAAGGAATTAAAACTATCCCTGTTTGCAGATGATATAATTCTATAACTAGAAAACCACAAAGTTTCTGCCCAAGAGCTCCAAGATCTGAAAAACAACTTCAGCAAGATTCTGAATACAAAAATGAATGTACAAAAATCAGTAGCATTCCTATACATCAACAACATGCAACCTGAGGGCCAAATCAAGAATGCAATCCTATTCACAATAGCCACAAAAAGAATACTGCTAACCAGGGAGGTGCAAGATCACTACAACAAGAATTACAAAACACTGCTGAAATAAATCAGAGATGACACAAACAAATGGAAAAACATTCCATGCCTATGGATAGAAAGAATCAATATATTAAAAATTGCCATGCTGCCCAAAGAAATTTACAGATTAAATGCTATTCTATCAAACTACCAATGACATTCTTCAAAGAATTAGAAAAATCTATTTTAAAATTGATATGGAACAAAAAAAGAGCCAGAATAGCCCAGGCAATCCTAAGTAAAAAGAACGAAGCTGGAGGTATCACATTATCTAACTTCAAACTATACTAAAAGGCTGTAGTTACCAAAACAGAATGATACTGGTACAAAAACAGACACATCGACCAATGAAACAGAATAGAGAACCCAGAAATAAGGCCACACACCTACAACCATCTGATCTTTGACACAGCAGACAAAACCAGACAATAGGGAAAGAAAGTGCTATTCAATAAATGGTGCTGAGATAACTGGCTAGCCATATGCAAAGGATTGAAGCTGCACCTCTTTCTTACACCATACAATGAAATAAACTAAAGATGGATTAAAGACTTAAATGTAAAAACTACAAGTATAAAAACCCTGGAATATGACCTAGGAAATACCATTCTTGACATAGTATCTGGCAAAGATTTCATGTGGAAGATGTCACAAGCAATTGCAACAAAAACAAAATTTGACAAATGGGATCTAATTAAACTAAAGAGTTTCTGCATAGCAAAAGAAACTATCAACAGATTAAATGGACAGCCTACAGAATGGGAGAAAATATTAGCAAACTATGCATGTGAGAAAGGTCTAATATCAAGAATCTGTAAGGCACTTAAACAAATTTGCAGGCAAAGACCAAACAACCCCATTAAAAGATGGGCAAAGGACATGAACAAACACTTTTCAAAAGAAGACATACACACAGCTAACAAGCATATGAAATAATGCTCAACATCACTAATTATTAAAGAACTGCAGATCAAAACCACAATGAGATACCATCTCACACCAGTCAGAATGGCTATTATTAAAAAGTTGAAAAATAAAGATGCTGGCTAGGTTGCTTATGCAATGCTGGTGGGAATGTGAATTAGTTCAGCCATTGTGGAAAGCAGTTTGACAATTTCTCAAAGAACTTAAAACAGAAATACCATTCAACTCAGCAATCCCATTTTTTGGTATATACCCAAAGGAATATAAATGGTTCTCCATAAAGACACACACATGCATATTTTCATTGCAGCACTATTCACAATAGCAAATTCATGAAATCAACCTAAATGCCCATAAACCTAAAAGCCCTCAACATTAGTTCTGGTAGACTTAATAAAGAAAATGTGGTACCTATACACCATGATGTTATATCCTTTGCAGCAACATAGATGGAGCTGGAGGCCATTATCCCAAGTGAACACAGGAATAGAAAACCAAATACCACATGATCTCACTTATAACTGTGAGCTAAACAGTGAGTACACATGGACACAAAGAAGGAAACAATGGACATCAGGGTCTACTTAAGGGTGGAGGGTGAGAGGAGGGAAAGGATCAAAAAACTACCTATTTGGTATTATGATTATTACCTGGATGATGAAATATCTGTACACCAATCCCCATGACATGCAATTTACCTATAGAACAAGCCTGCACATGTACCCCCAACCTAAAATAAAAGTAAAAAAAAAAAAAGAAAACAGATAATAACAAGTGTTGATGAGTATGTGGAGAAACTAGAACCCTAATACATTACTGTTAAGAATGTAAAATGGTGCAGCTTCTATGGAAAACAGTCTGACAGTTACTCCAAATGTGTAAAATAGAGTTTCCATATGACCCAGAAATTCCACTCCCAGGTATATACACAAGAGAACTGAAAACAAAAACTTGTATGCTAATGTTTATAGCAGCATTATTTATAGCAGCCAAAAAGTGCACACAGCCCAAATGTCCATCAAATGATGAATAAAATGCAGTATATCTGTACAATGGAATATTATTCATTAGTAAAAAGGAATGAAGATCTGATACATGGTACAACGTGGATGAACCTTGAAAGCATTATGGCAAGTAATAAAAGAAGACAGTCACAATATTGTATAATCCGTTTATATGACATATCCAGAATAGACAAATCTATAGATTCAGAAAGTAGATTATTAGTTGCCTAGGCTTGGAGAGGGAATGTTGGGAATAAATGGAAAGTTACTGCTAGTGGGTACTGGGTTTTTTGTTTCTTTTGGGGGTGATGACAGTGTTCTAAAATTGATTGTAGTAATGGTTGTGAAACTGTGCATGTACCAAAAACAATTGGATTATATACTTTAAAATGGTATCTTGTTTGGTAGGCAAATTACATCTCAGTAAATCTGTTATACTTAACTAAAAGTAACATAACCAATTGGAAGTATGGAGAGAAAGAGAGATGTGCATGTTGCTGAAAATTGCTGGAGTGACCATGGCACTTAGGCTACGTGATCCTTTTGATTACAGAAGGAGAGAGAATATATTAGAGTTGGCAAAGTTCTATTCTACAAAGTAAATTACTGGACAAAGATGAGAATACCATAACCTAATTCTTTCCAAGCATTTGCTAGGAAACATTTTCACAAGCACAGCTCTCTCAGCTGAAGTTTGTCTTCCACCATTTTCTTCTTCTCTGTAGTGCTTAGGTGCCAGCCTCTGGTTTTCCAGAGATGCTGCTGCCACTGCCCTAGCCACTGTCACCACCACCAAAGATGGTGCTGCCACCGGGAACTAATGTTGAGGACTTTATTGTCTGCATTGTGGATCTTCCTTGAACCAGGTTATGCCTTCATCTTTAGGCTATATTTAAAAAGGAAGCTCCCAAAGCAGGTCTGCTTCATATTTCTTATATCTGCTCTTTTTCGTAGAAGAGATTTACTTGTTTTTCCTCCTGTCACACTGTCTTTAAAACTCAGTCTTGAGTGCCCCAAGATCTGGGCCAAAGAAAAAGCTGAGTGACAGACACTGCAATCAGTGCCCTGTTGAGTTTTACCTTTCTCTCTCATGCTGTTCACTGCTGTACTGCTGTTGATCCAACCTTGTCAGCCTCCACTCTTTTTTTCTAACTGGATTCTTTCCCAGAAGGCTTCTCAATCCTTCATCTAAATAGATCCCTTAAAAGACCATCCTGTCAGTCCTCTAAACATGTCTGAATCTTATGCTAACCAGTGTGTGCTTAAGCTGAGACCACCCTCCCACCTGAGCTCCATCCCATAACAGACACAATCTTTATTAGCAATTCATGCCTTATTTACTAAGCACCTGTCATGTGCCAGGCCCTATTCTAGGCACTGAGAGCTGAACCCAATGCAATCCCTGCCCTCATGGAGCTTCTGTCCTGAAGGCGGTAGACAACAAAAAATTACATGACTTATAATTTCATTGTGCTCTATACGAAAAACGTATAGGCTGCTGTTACAAGATATGATAGGAGGATCCAACCAAGGCTAAGGCGACAGGAAAGTGTCCTTGTGGAAGTGATATTTAAGCTGTATTCCGGAGGCTGTGAAGAGGTTAACCAGGTGGAGGAGGTTGAGCAGAGAAATGAGCTTTACAGGCAGAGCAAACAACCTCCATTCATGCATTCATTCAACAAGTACTTATTGAGCATCTACGATATATTAGGCATTGTTCCAAGTGATGGGGATACAGTAGTGAAAAACAAACAAAATTCATATTCTCATGTTGCTTACATTTTAATGGGGGAAGGTGCCAAAAATAAACAATAAATATGTAAAATAATTGATATGCTAGGTGGTGTTTAGTGCTATGGAGGTTTTTTTTTTTAAAGCAACAAAGGGTGATAGGGAGGGCTGATGATAGGTGTGGGGAGGGGGTGTGGAGTGCAGTTTGCAAAGATCTAAGGTAGGGTGACTTCTAATACCTTCCAGATGATGAACGTAGGCAAGCATGGCTATGGGACTGAGAGTGGATTCTTGTCCTGCTGCTTCTATTAGTACTATCTTCAATTTATATAGCACTTTGTTTTCATATACATTATTTCATACACTGCCCAGTCTTGCCCAATCCTTTCCAGCACAGCATAGATGACCCTTCTTCACCAAAAGCTTTTGATTCAGCGTGTTGTGGGGACAGTTTCCATGGGAACACGCCTGCAACTTTACAATGAAAGTCAGTAGAGAATTAGAGAATTAGGATTCTCTTTACAGAAATGTGTTTTTAGCCAACTTTGCTGGGTCAAAAATGTGTTTGTGGAAATTAATATCTTAGAGCTTTAAATTCTAGCTAATTAGGTCAGACAAAGGGGAAAAGCATTTTTCCAGAATGACCAAATGTGCAAAGGAAGAACTCTGATTCCGAGAAAAGGCAATGTTAAGTGATCTGCAAAGCAGGGAACGAAGGATCTGCCTTTCATAGGAGGTGATATGTAGCTGAGTGTTCAGAAGCAAGTGTTCAGAAGAACAAGTAGGCAATTCAAAGCCCATCCAGCATGTTTGCTGATAATGAGGCTATACTGCATTTTTAGAAAGAGTTCCTGACACACCTGACACATTGCATGACATTCAAGGAAACGCACTGAGAAATAGTCTAGGTATCGGTTTTAAAGTGGAGAAGAGAGAGACATTGCATATAGTTACTCAGCAAACACCTTTTGTTCTGGCCCTGTCAATTGCTACCTATATGAACTTGAATAAGTCCAAGCCTCAGTTTCCTCATCTATAAAATGAGAATGAGAATATATATTTTACAGGGTATTGTAAGAAATAAATGAAACAATGAATTTGGAAAGTATTTCAGGATACTGAAAGAGCTGATTTTTATTGAAGTCTTACTATCTTCCAGATATACATTTAAGCATTATAGTTTTAAGTATAAATTAACTCATTTAATCTTTACAACAACTCTAGGGAACTGATACTATTATTATCCTCCCACTTTACAATTGGGGAAACAGGCTCAGAAATGTCAGATAACTTATTCAGCGTCACACAGTAAATGAAAGAGCGAGGGTTAAAACTTTAGAGATCATGCCCTTACACTACACTGCCTAGGTAACAATTCTAAGGGTAGGGAAGCTAATTTCTCAGAAGCTGGGTATGAAATCTAACTAGTAAATAGCAGAAATAGAATTCAAATGAAGTCTGACTCCAAAGTCTGCTTTTATTCACTATGCAGTATGCTGATAGCACAGTAATAATAGTAGCTATCATTTGTTGACTGCCTATTTACCAAACACTTTATGAACAGTACCACTAATCTTCATAAGATAGATAACCCTACAAGGTAAATATTATTTTCATTTGACAGGAAAGGAAAATAAGCCTCAGAGAGTTGTTCTTTGATCAAAGGCACACCACTCAGGGTTTGAATCCACATCTGCCTCACACCAGACCCTGTGTCTACTACACCTTGCTTCCATTCTTGTGGAATGTAAAGGGTACAGGTGTTTGTTGTTGGTATCGTATGGGTCAGAGTGTGTGATCATAAGCATCAGCTATATGCCTGTGGAAACTCAGTGATATGATTTTACATGAAAATGGTACCAATTAACTGTCATCTTCCAACTCCTACAATGTCTCCCATCTGATTTAAGGTGGCATGTCTGTCTCTTTCTGCTGTCCCCTCCCTTCTAGCTCTTTCTCTCCTTCCCATCTCTCCCCCCATTTCCCTTTTCTGTTCTTCTCTACTCTCTTTTTTTCTCTTCTTGTTTATCTTGCAAATGTCTCTCCACTCTAGAACCATCTGAGTTCAGTCAGGGGGACATGAGGACATCTTCAGGTTTCTTCAGGGTCACACCAATCCTAGAACTGAATGAACCTCTTGCAGAGACAGTGGTCCTGGTCAGGGTCATCTCATAATGGATGAGGAGACTGGCAATTGACCCAACCTCATCCAGATTTTGATGAATATGTTGATAAAGCCAGTGATTTTTTTAATTATACTTTAAGTTTTAGGGTACATGTGCACAACGTGCAGGTTTGTTACATATGTATCCACGTGCCATGTTGGTGTGCTGCACCCATTAACTCGTCATTTAGCATTAGGTATATCTCCTAATGCTTTCTCTCCCCCCTCCCCCCACCCCACAACAGTCCCCGGAGTGTGATGTTCCCCTTCCTCGGTCCATGTGTTCTCGTTCTTCAATTCCCACCTATGAGTGAGAACATGCGGTGTTTGGTTTTTTGTCCTTGCGATAGTTTGCTGAGAATGATGGTTTCCAGTTTCATCCATGTCCCTACAAAGGACATAAACTCATCATTTTTTATGGCTGCATAGTATTCCATGGTGTATATGTGCCACGTTTTCTTAATCCAGTCTATCGTTGTTGGACATTTGGGTTGGTTCCAAGTCTTTGCTATTGTGAATAGTGCCACAATAAACATACGTGTGCATGTGTCTTTATAGCAGCATGATTTATAGTCCTTTGGGTATATACCCAGTAATGGGATGGCTGGGTCAAATGGTACTTCTAGTTCTAGATCCCTGAGGAATCGTCACACAAAGCCAGTCTTAAGAAAGACCCCACTGTTCTTTGAAAGACATGTCTTAGGAGCACGCATCTTTGGGGCCATAGCTGGTGTAAGAGTGTGCATGAAATCTCCAGCTCATTCACTTAAGACATTTTATTCTTCAAATGTAAGTGCCTGGCAGTACCTGAAGAATGAAAAGATAAGGAGAAGGAAGCAAGGTCCCTACCCTCCAAGAGCTAGAAATTCTCAGTCCAATGTGGGAGCAGACACATGCCCAAATACATATAATACACAAAGATAAGTTCTTTAATAGAGATTTATGCAAGATGCATAAGAGACCAGAAGAAATAGCCACTCATTCTTCTTGGGAGGGTAGGAAGTCAAGGAAGACTTCAGTGAGGAGGTGGCATTCAAGTGAAGCCTTGGCAGGTGAGGGGCAGATCACCTGAGGAGGAAAGGACATTCTAGGCAGAACAAAGAACTTGTGCAAAGGTCTTTGCAGGATATTTCCTGAGAAAAGACATGGGGATATAAAATAGAGAGTGTCCATGTGTTATTTAGCAAAGTTGAAGACACACATGGACTGTTTTGAACAGATAGTCAAACTGAATGTATGTTGTCTCTACATTTTCTAGATGCCAATGGATTGGTTTGTATGTAGCCAAAAAAGATGCTCAGGAAGCATTTGTTTTAGATTAATGGAAACATCTCTTTTCCTGGCTTGTTATGCATTCACTTTTGAAATACACCCCCCATTGATGGTAGAAGCTTCTTAGGATGCCTTTTGCTGAAGAATCTTTGGTGCAATATTTTCGGGATTTGGCATGAATGCCTATGTAGATGGACCCAAAGAGGCTAGTTCAGGGAAGATCAGACCTCCAAACAAGCCAGAGCTTCTGTTTCCTTCCTAAAGTATTCTTCTTCTCTCATTCTCTTTTACCCATATTATGTGTTCTATGGTCTCAGCCAGTCATTGTTATCCACATTATACTATCACTATCACCATCATTGTCAACATAAGCAGGAACAGCAATTATTTAACAGGGTAAAAGGAGAATATCATAGGAACTGCTAGTATAGATAGAAGGAAACATACTTCCATCAATGAATTAGGAAACCCTTCTTGCAGGATGAGAGATCTTAGGAGCTTCTGGAATATATGCATGAATAGACACATTTATTATATACCTCTATATATAAGCCTTTTGCAGGTGTTTTCATACACCTTAACTCATGAACTGCTCACATGTTCTCTGTAAGACAGGATTATTATCATTGGCCCCTTTTTTACAGATTAGAATACTATGGATTTATTTATTTATTATTTTTATGATACGGGGTCTCATTACGCCACCCAGGCTGGTCTCAAACCTCTGGCCTCAAGCGATCCTTCTACCTCAGCCTCTCAAAGTGCTGAGATCTCAGGCGTGAGCCACCGCACCCAGGATCACATTAGTAAAGGGTAGAACCCCATGTTATTTAATTCCACTTCTAGCATTTTTCTACTATAATACAGCTCAATCCTCCTCCCCTTTACCTGGCTTGATGGGGATGGGGGAGTGAGGTACACTCCGAGACACTGGATTTCACATGAAGAGGAGTTCTTTGAGGTCATTTTCTTAAGGGAGCAGAGGTTACCATGTCCAAGAAATCCTGGACCAGATGATTCTGGAGCTAGGTGAGCTCAGTCTGTGCCTCCTCCTGGAAGCATGAGACTACATTGAAATCTTCCACAGTGGCACTGTTGAAAGTGCCACTACTAATTCTTCTCATGGTGAATAAGGCCTGTAAGTCTGTGCTTGACAGACAGAGCTCACACTGCACAGGGTGCTCTGGTGGTATTCAACTCTGAGAAGCCCAAAACCCACATCACACACTCCATACATTACCCACAGAACTGCAGTGTCACCCAGGCATGCAGCTGCATGATGGAGGGCTGCACTTCACTGTGGGAACCGGTTAAAGATGCCTGCTGATCTCTGTCCATGGTCCTGTCCTAAAGCTGGACACATTTCCTCACTACACCCGCCACAGCTCCCATCTTGCTCAGTGCTGCCAAAGCCACGAACATCTTTGGCTTGTGGCTAGAACCGTGTAACAGGGCCTTGTGTGCTGAGCTGTCTGGCCTGGCTTCATCTGGGGCTTCTCCAATGGCTGTTGGCAACTAAAGATAGAAGTGGTTTTCTCCAGATCTCAGTTCCCTAACTTTGAGTCACTCAACCCTGTCCCAGTATGTTTCAAAGGCTCACCCCGAGAGAAGTACTCAAGTGCAGGAGCTGTCCTTGTCCAGGCTAGCTTTGAACACAGCAGCCAAAGCACCTGAGCATGTTGGACAAATGGGGGCAGGACACCCCAGACACTCTGGGAACCAGCACTTTGCTCATCTGGGCACTATTTGTGAGCCCTACTATTTATCTCCTCTCTCAACAACTCAGATCCACCTCCATAGGACAATGAGTGCAATCAACAGGTTATGTTTGTTTGTTTGTTTGTTTGTTATAAGGCTTCAAGGAAGTAGGAGGAAAGGGAATATCTGCTATGGGGCACTTTGTTTCAATAGATTGTCATGAACAGAAGACATGATGTGTGTGAAAGTATATCACAAATCATAAATGTTCATCATTGCCTATCATCTGAACATCAAGGGTAACTTTCTCAGATATCTACCTATCTACCGTGTGACCATGACCTTTCTTTTCCACATTTATAAAGTATGGAGTGAGAATTTAAGGTTAATATATCCTGGAGTTCCACAGCCGTTCATGTGTGGCCCCATCCAACCCCTCCAAATTTTGCTTGCTCCACTGAACAAGCCCTTGGCTCCAGACATGCTGTACATGTCAACCGACTCCCAAACACATTGCTCATCATCCTGCCTCAGCACTTCCTCAGCTCATGCTCTTCCTCATGCTCCATATGCTCTTCTCCTTACTGCCTAGTACAGTCATACTTCTCTTCCTGGGCTACCACTCCTGCTCAGGGACCCCCAAATTCCTTTGGTATTCTGAACCCTTTTTCTCACCTCCCTTTCGGCCCTGAATCTGCACAGCCTGAGAGTGTTGCCTTCCTGTGTTTCCATTTCCCCTTCTAGACTATAAAGTCATTTGAGGCAAAAAAAAAAGTGTCTTTGTCTCTGTTTTCTCCTCCTGAGACCTAATACAGGGCCTAAATCAAACACTAGCCGAATAACTCATAGAATAGGGATCCCCTTGCCCCTCCAAGGGATGCTGTAAGGGGAAAAAATGAGACATCTGTCTATTGTCAGGAGAGCTATAGTTTTCTAACACTGTTTAGGACAAAAAGAATTATTGAACCAGCTTGTCAGTTCCACTGTATTTAAATGGAGCCCTGGGTGCTGCCTCTCAAACAAGAGGAACAGCGGATGCTGGTTTTGATTCGTTGACCTCTCAGTTCTGTAACCCCCTTTCAGTTCCTTTGGGCCATTCTTTGAAATTCACCAGGGAAAGGCACCATAAAATCCCAGCCAGAGGCCATTAGTATAATTACTATATAGTATCTGGGCACAATAGTGGTACATTATGTGAAAAGTAATATGGTAGTTTCTTTCATAAGTAATATGCTAGTTTTTGTATATGCATATGATACCATAATAATGTTATTTCTGTCATTCACCTTCTTTTATCCTTCTGGGCTAAAAACATACATTTGGGCTGAAAGACATCCTGTGTCTGGCCTCAGCATGATAGAAAGAAACTTTCTGGGTCTATCTCCAGTATGTCAACATCTGTTATGCCCCAGAAATATACAGACACTGTAGCTCCCTTCTTTGGGAGCAGGCTGAGTTGTGGGGCCGATAGGGAGGTGATGTGGCTTTTGGCTGGCATCTGAAAGAATGTAGCCATTTTATGATACCAGTTACAGAGGCTGAGAATCTTGCAGGCATGTAACATGGAAGTAATGGAGGAATGAAATGTTTTTCCCAAAGAGAAACTCCAGTAAACTCTCGTTAATCTTTGTTATCTAATCTATTAGCCAGTGGAGAGATTATGTTCTCCATGCCCCCTATGGAAAAACTATGGTTTAGAGATGTCTGGTAATTTTCTGAACATCATACAGTTTGTTTATGGCTGAATTAAGGTTAACACCCAAGATTCTAGGTTCTGGTCTCATACTTCATTACTCCACTTTGGTCTAATATGCTACCATTGACTGTTAAATAGCAGAGACCAATTATTCCCAAATGGCACCTTCTTGAATTGAAGTCTCACAACGATTCTCTTCTTTAGATCTGCCTTACAGGGAGGACCACTCTATTTGAGATTCTCTTACGTTTTTAGACAATAAAACCCCAGGGAAAGGGATGATGGAGGCTAAGATAGGCCTGATTTGAGTTCCGCTCTAGAAACAGCAAAGAATGTACTGAAAATCCAATCAGTGTTTTTATATTGAGTGCCTCTGTTGTTCTGGGCACTGTGCTCAGACATGGACATCAAAGTTGAAAGTATCTGCTCTACTCTTCATAAATGAACAGTCTAGAAAGGGAAGAAGACACATAAGCAGACAGTGTCAGTATCATATACTAAGTGTAATGATTACAGTAAACCCAAATGCTATGAGAGCACAAAGAGAATGCCCAGGCTAGTCTAAAGGTAGGGATGGGCCCTCAAAAGTTTTCATGGAGTAACTACAGTTAATATCTGTGCCTGGCCCATTGAAAACATTCAGTAAAAGTTAGCTATTATCACCATGCCAGTACACGTTGTCCCTGCCCTCAAGGAGCTCATGGCCTAGCAAAGGAAAAAGTACCAATATATAACTATAATAATATGCAATTTAAGCTATATGGTCTGTTGGAGAAAACAGACATGGATAATAACTCACATTCAGTGAAGGCTGCCTATGTGCCAAGCAGTGTTCTGAGGACATTATATTTATTCCTTCATTTAGTTCCCACAACAACTCCATGGTTAACACAATTTTTTTCTCAATTATTAACATAAATGAGGAAACTGAAGCACAGACAAGTAAAGTAACTTGCCCAAAGCCACACAACTAATGGACATTGTTAACTAGTCACACTTAAACCTGCCTTAAAGAAGAAGAAAAGCCACCTGGAAGATGACCTGGCACTCACAGGTAGGCCGTAGCTGGTCTCCTGATGGACATAAACACTCTCACAAATACTGACATCAGACAATGTTACACTGAGAACATGACAAAATGAAACAAAACAAGGCCCCTTCATAATTTTGTCTAAGCACAGATAAAAAACCCACAAAAGCCTTATCTCCACTTTAGTCTACCTCCCAATAGATAAGATTTATTAAGATGCCCAGTCATAGAATTGCCCTTGCTTTCTGAGCATTCAATGTAGAATTAATTCCCACTTTCTTAAACCCTCCGCCAATTACCCAACCAAAATCCAAATCCTATAATAAGTCCTTTCTACCACCTTTTATCTGAGACACCCCATGGTTTCCTGTTTTAT
The DNA here is from genome assembly GCF_006542625.1 of Nomascus leucogenys. Taxonomy (NCBI): domain Eukaryota; kingdom Metazoa; phylum Chordata; class Mammalia; order Primates; family Hylobatidae; genus Nomascus; species Nomascus leucogenys. The sequence continues at coordinate 66,065,612 of NC_044406.1, read as the reverse complement.
TAGTTTGCTCTGGCTGCCGTAACAAAATATTACAGACTGAGTGATTAAAACAACTGAGATTTATTTTCTCACAGTTCTGGAGGTTAAAAGTCCAAGATCAAGGTGTCAGTAGGTGTGGTTTCTCCTGAGATCACCATCTCCTTGGCTTGCAGATGGCCTTTTTGTGTTGTCTGTGTCCTAATTTTCTCCTCTTATAAGGACCTCAGTCATATTAGATTGGGGCCCATCCTCAAGGCCTTATTTTAACTTAGTATCCTCTGCAAAGGCCCTATCTCCAAGCACAGTCACATTCTGGGGTACTGGGAATAGTCAGAGCTTCAACATATGAATTTTTGGGGAAATGCAAATCAGCCCATAACACCCATGGTGTGTGTTCTCCCTCACTTTAACAAATAGTAAACCCAAATTGTTCAACTACAGTTGTGTTTCTGGTAGTTTTTGGCTGGAGGGCATTGAAAAAAATTATAACTGGTAACAAATAAGCAACTAACTTTATAAAGGAAGAATGGCATATGTAGTTAATATAGGTGAAAACAACGTGCTTGCCGACAACGGAAAAAGAGCAATTCATTCTGGACATTGAGATCCAGCCAATAGATGGATGGCATTTTACATGTTTAACCTTTTTTGTTTGTTTGTTTTTGCTTTTGAGAGCAGAGGCCAAATTTTGTCTTCTTATTTATTCCAGTGCCTGAAAGATGCAAATATATTTGCACAGTGTCTCACAAATGCAAGATAAAGAAGACATCATCCCTATCCTCAGGACACATATACCTAACTTCCTTGTGACTCGATTTTCTCATTTGTAAAATGGAGATCGTAAAATTGTGTTTGTTGTGAAGATTAAATAATTCATGTAAATTGCTTAGCACAGTGTCTGGCACATAGTAAGGACCCAATAAGTATAATTATTTCAGGATGAGCTATTATTTATGGATGAGTTTCATAGATATAAAATGAGAGGGAGAAATAACAAGAGTGTTTCCAAGCAAGTGGGATGACAGAAACAAAGGCACAGAGATGAGGAGTTGTAAAAGCCATACAGGAATGAAAGACCCATGGTAGAGAGCCTCAAACTTGGTAAACTGACCCAGACCTTATTGTCAATGGGATATCTGGAACATTTGTCTCCTGTACTTTGCCAGGGAGAAGAAAATATACCCTCACCTCTGTGCTGTTTCTGGGGAGGGGTTGTGTGACAGGTGATGATGAGAAGTTGCACACAACAGATCTCAAAGCCTGAGCCCTCGTAGCAAAATGAGGCTGTAGCTGTGGCAGCAAAGAAATCTGAAATTGGGCCCTGCCTGACTGGAGAAGCTGTGCTTTGGCAATGATGTTGGAGCAAGTGCACACAAAGTAGCTACTTTTACCCCTTCTGTTCTAGTACCAACCTTTTCATCTCTTGCCTTGGCTCCTAGTGGTGACAAATCTCCCGAGGCTCAGGCCTCAACCTTGCACCCAGGGCTCCAGAAGTACTAAATGGTCCCTCCTGAGTTGCTCTCCAATCGTTTTGCTGTTTCCTGTTGAGTTCCCAGGACATCTGAAGGAAAATGACCACTTAAGAGATTTTTCAATGACAGCCATCAGGCAGATCTGTTTTCCTTCCTGGCCGTATTCAGCTTCCCTTCTTTCCTTTATTCCCCAAACATCCCTCCCCAGTTGTCTGCCTTCATCCAACCCTTCAAACAGGACCCACCGTCCTGGGGGCCCAGGCCCTGAAGTTAAGAGTAGGTAAAGGTTGAATGGTTAGATGCTTGGTGGATTAAACCATTAAATATTCTTCCCCAAACTTCAGAGTGCCCCTCTCCGCACACACAACTGCCCTAAAAGGCATGGGAGAGTGGTGTCCGGTTGCGTGTCTGCCAGGGGAAGAACGCACCAGTGGCGTGGTGGACTGGAAGGGCAGCAGAAACGCGAGTGGGGGGCGGGGTGGGAATGGGGAAGGGGGGTGCGCGCCCTTTATGACAGGTGGCCGCGCAGTGCGCGCTCCCGGGCGCCCGAGGGGAGGGAGGGACAGACGGACAGAGTTGGGGGGGCACATAAGGAAGGGACCGTAGAGAGGGTAAGGAGAGCGGGAGGGAAAGGGAGAGCTGTGGTGGGGAAGAAGGGTAGAGGGGGGAAGGCGTCCAGCAAGAACAGCCGTGTTGGAGGAAACAATGGCAGGGGCAATAGCGATGGTGGCAGCAGAGGCGGCCCCACTCTGGGCACCTTTCTGAATGGGCAGAGACAGCTCCGGGAGAAGAGGGGACCAGGCAGTGCCTGCAGAGGCTCTGAAAAAAGCGGCAGAGGGAGGAGAAGAGGGAGGAGGAAGAGAAGGAGGAGGAGTAGGAGGAGGAGGAGGAGGAGGAAGGGGGAGGAGGGGGACGAGGCAGGGGAAGAACCTGGGAAGGAAAACCAGTAGCATCAGCAGCAGCAGCAGCAGCCGCCGCCGCCGCCACCGCCGCCACAGCAGTAGCATTAGCGGCAGTAGCAGCATTTAGCAATAGCTTTAACAGCTATAGCGACAGTAGCAGCCGCCCTTCTCTCTCCCTCTCGCGGACGCCCGCAGCCACCGCACAGAGCGGGCTCCAGGCGCCCAGCGCGCAGCCCGCTCGCTAGGTAGCTCCAGCCGGGGCGAGCGACAGTGCAAGCGAAGCACGGACCCTTGGAGCAGCCGAGCAGCCGCGGAAGCTCTGAGTTTCAGGGCCAGAGCCCGACAGCTCTGACTCCATCTAGCGCGGCGGCGGCGGAGCCTGAGGGAGCGAGCGAAGAGAGAGGCGCGTCCACCTGGCGGGCCCAGCGCATGGAGCTGAGGCAGAGGCGGCGGCGGCGGCGGCAGCAGTAGCAGTAGCAGCGGCGGTGGCGGCTAAGGCAGCTCGAACAGCTGCGGCGACGGTGACAGCCCAGCCTTGACTGCGACCGCGCTAGCTACAGCGCCTGCTGCCTGAGCCCGCCAGCGACGTGCGCCTCGGGAGTCGGCCTGTGAGGTGAGTACGAGCGCTGCCATACAGCTTCCTGGCCTTCTCGCCGGCTCCCGGCTGGCTCGGGGTGGCGGCGGCAGGGGGTGGAATGAACTGGGGTAAGTCGAGCTAGAAGAGAAGGAAGGGAAAACGGAAGGGAGGACGTCTGTGTGTGAATGTGTGTTTCTGTGTACGAGGGAGCGAGGCCGCTAGGGCGAGAGATCCCGGCTCGCCCTGACAGGCACTGCAATCTAGGAAAGGCCTCTGTGCTTGCGCCGTAGGAAGGGGGTTGCGGGGGGAGGGGAAGCGAGCGGACCGGAGCCGCCGCGCTTACACGCACACAGCCCGGCAGAGTGCCGCCTCGTTTCGGACTGGTGCAGGGTAGAGCCTGGCCAGGGAATGGGGCATGGGCATGGCACGCTTCGGCGAGAGCGGGAAAACCCACGCGGCGGCCGAGGCCGGGCGCTGGGACCAAAGCCGCAAAGGTGCGAAGCCGGGCGGCTGTGGCGACCACAGAGCGCCCCCAGGACACGCGCCACTCGGCCAAGGCTGCGGACAGGTTTAAGTTGGGGGCCAGACCTAGCCTCGCCCAGCTCATCTCCTTTGCGGAAATTGGCTTGTGGCCCCTTCGCGCTCTCGGTGGCGGTCGAATTGACGCTTTTCTGTGTGGCTTCTGGCGCTTCTCTCTGCCGCGCCCCGCAGCACACGTCGGCTCGCGTCTTGTACACCCTGTAGGGCGGGAAGGCCGTGAGCCGGCGCGGGGAGCGGAGTCCCGCTCCGGGAAAGTGTGGAAACCGCGCTGCTGAGTTGGCGCCGTTCCGCTGAGGAATTCAGCGATTTCAGCATGACTGCTTCTGTCTGTCTGATTCGTGAGGGACCGAATCACCCGCGCAAGGTTTTCTGTCTTTTTCGAAGTTAAAAAAAAAAAAATTGGCATCCCCATTTCGACAACAGCACTCTTGATTTTTATCAAGCTTCTGGTTGCATTTTGGAATAAGTGGGTCTCATATTTTGCTTCTGGATTTTGGCTCCCAGCATATTGTTGAATGCTGTGCACAGCACTACATTTAGCTATGTGGCCTTTTTCTAATGTTGCATTTTCTAGACTGTTATCTGAAAAGACATGATTTGTGTTGTAGGGCTGGCAAGGCTGTTTTAAAAAAATGTCTAAAGCACTTTAATCCCGGGATTTGAATATATCCTTGGTTGTTTTTGGTGGAGGAGTTCCTGGAATATTTTGCTTGGTGAGAAAAGGTGCTGTAATGGTCTTCTCTGAACTCCTTACGACCATTTGTGTTTTGGGGGGTGAATCTCCCTTACATCTTTTACACATGAGGTAACATATGACCAAACGTTTTATTTACAGCAGTGACGTTCTTATGGCTGAGGAGAATTTACACTTATTGAAAAAATATTTTTAGAAGGGAACAAAAAAGTCCTAAGTAACTGTCATTTTACATATTAACTGGGAAACCGGCTAATCAAATAAAACTGGCTGAGTGTCTGAAACTCTATCCCAGTGAAATATGTGGCTGTGAATATAATTAACCATCTGTCTAGTGAGCAATTTAAATTTGGGCTGGTACATTTTTATTACAGTGTCTAATTTCTGGAAGACATACATTTTACCCAGCAGTAACAACAAAAACGTATTTGCTTACTAGGTCAAAAATTTACTTGTGTGGTGGTGGTATTTCCCTTTCTTCCTCCATGTCTTTCATAGTCCCCACACTGTGTAACCTGGGAGGTCAAAAATGAGCTTCTTGTTTTTGCAAATAGCGTATTTACAATAGAGGAACTGAAACTAGCCCTGGTGGCTAGTGATTAGACATTTTTGTCTCTTAGAAATACTTTCCCATATTTTACCTCCCCAAAAATCTAGACAGATTGCATGCATGCTAGTTAAAAAATATAATTTTTTGGTGCACATGGGGTAGGGTGATTGAACAAAACTTGTAAGACTTGAAATTTCTCTATTTACTTTCTCTTATTCTGATGAATTCTCTACCTGGCTCTCCCAACTGGCCCCCCAGACATAAACTCATACAAAAACACATGCTTTTGTCCTTTTAGACAGTTTTTAAGGTTAACAGCATTCAGATCTGTGATTTTAACAATATACTGATAAACTGCTTTTTTTGTAAATCATAAATCATAAGTGTAAAATACCATGACATAAAAATACGTTGTACATATATTTAAAGTTTTCCCTATCGTGTGATTTTAGCCAGAAATTTATTACTAGGAAAAAAGAGGGATAGAGTTTGAGTAGAGATGAAATGGCTCCGGGAAGATTAGATTTGAGAGACCTTCACCAAATAGCTATTGTTAACATAACATAATTTAAATGAACCACGGATTGATTGTGCAGTAAGCTAGAGAAAGTCATTTAAAGGAAAATACTTTTAAAGCAAATATTTGCCTAAATAACAGCTCTGATAAATTGGTAACAATTGTGTAAGTACATGGCAGAATTTGACATATGTCAAGTCTGTTAAATAAATCAACCTGTTCAGTGAATAAATCTTTGATGCATCAGTGCTTTTTCACACACACACACACACACACACACACACACACACACACACAAGCCTGTAGCACCCTGTTGCCAAAGTCAAACAACTGCAGTACTGCCACTTTCTGTTTTACTTCAAGTCTATCTCTTTTCCCTCTTTTTCTTTTTTCCGCAATCTTCTGATTACCTGTAAGCTACCTAGTGAGCAGAGAGAACTAAAGGTGCGGTGGTGTTGCCTGTGTTTAGGAGATGGGAGAAAGATGAGAAAAGTGCTAAGTGTTGGAGCACACAAAGATGGGTTCATGGATCCCAGACACGGTCACTATGGAGGTCCTGGTCTCACTGACCACCATAGTGTATTTGCATAGGAGAAGGACTGGCCTATCCAGAGAAGCATTCGTTGCAGTTTCTCTGTTCCTAAATCCAGTTCTAGTAAATAATATTTTTTCTTCTGTATATCCCTTAGTAAAGGTAGAAAAATAGATTCTAAATGGATTCAACTGTTACATTATCTTTAAGCTTTTATCCGATGGCACATATATAAGTGTTCCTGGTAGGAGTAAGCAAAAGGAGAAAAGGGCCAAAGTGAATGAAAGGGAAGGGGAATGATTGACTAAGGAGTAGGTCATTTGGCTTCCTTGTTTTTCCCATCTTAAGAGATTTTTGGTTTGGACATTATTCATTTTTTCTTTTCATTTTTTTTCTTTTACTTCCTCTGAAAAGTTGGCCACCAGCTCCCTAATGGACAGTTTCTCCACCAGAGCACCTTTTCAAACCCAAGGTCATAGGGTCAGACACAAAGCACTTGTTACATTCTGTATGCCACTTCTCCAGGGCTGCTTGAAAACAAAACAAAGAATATATACACCTACTACGTACCCATAAAAATTAGAAAAACAAAAACAAAGAGCACCAGATAAGATTGCATCACTTGGAGCTACCTTTAAGTTCACACCTTTTCTCTTGCCCAGAAAATTTCTTTTTAGGCAGAGATGAACATCCGTGTCTTCTCAAACAACAGTGGCTCTGTTTGTAAGTACATCACAACCTTGGGGAAATCTGGTCTGGGCTGTCATCAGCTGGGAAAGTGGAGGGTTGGGGAAAGCTGCCTTTTAGTGATGATAGGGTCTTTTATGGGCCAGCTATAGGTAGGCGTGAGGACCTTCATTGTCTCTGTTCCCTTCAGTCCCTCATTGCCCACACTGATTCACAGGCCTCTGCTAGGGAATGTGCTCATTTTGGTCTTTTTCTGTAGGTAAGCACTGTGATCTGATTTCTTTCCTACCATCTTCTCTGGTGGAAAAGAAGCTGAAGTCTTCATGACCAACTATTAATACTATGCACACAATTATTACTTTTCCAAAGAGCACTTCAATATGTCATCTTATTTATCCCCAGTGTGATAATTTTGATGTAAACAATTATCTACTGTTTTCTCTAGCACCCTCAAGCCCCATTAAAAAAATTTTCAGCTTCTCACCCTCAGTAGCCCATTTTAAGTGTTATACCACTAGCTTAAACAAGAAGCTCCTCCTGATGTTTACACTGAAGGGGTTTAGAGGTTTGAGACCAAGATTACTTATACCTTGGGCCTGAGTGCTAAAGTAGTGCCAAGTCATCGTCTGTCAAGAACAGGTGTAGAGATTCATTTTATTTGGGGGAAGTTAAAACATTTCCTCTACGGAGGGCTATAAGTAGAGTGACCATATGTTGTGGTTTATGCCTGTTGCTCCGGCATACTTATTTTACCTTCAAAAATGTCCCAGTTTGGAAAATAATTTTGTGATCACCTTACTATAAGCCACCTTTGAAAGAAACCATGATTCTCAATTTGGGGAGGTGATTATATTTGCAAAACTTGAGGGGATAATGAGCTTTGGAGACATTATAGTCCCCTAACCCAGCTCAACCTATCTTTTTCCTAGCTAAAGATTTCCAGATCTTTCTGGAGAAGAACCCCTGAAATGATTCAGGGTTTCGGCTCAACAGAATTGGATTATTGGCTCCAAAGACATCCTCCAAAATGCCTGTTTGTATTTGCACATACACATGCACATAAAGAGGTGATGTCTGCATGCTGGAAAATGGCTGCTCTAACTTTCATGAAAGACTGGTAAGAATTAATAAGTTTAAAGTTTATCAGGAGAAACTTAGGTTTAGAAGCAACATCCCGACCATGCTATTTGTGAGATACAAGGGCATAGCACCAAGAGAAGTGTTAATTCTTTTCAGAATAGGTTTGAGAAGTGCACAGGCAACTTTCTGTTTCAAATGGTTTGCATGTGGTCATTACTGTTATGTATATAGTTTTTCAATTTGCCTTTTCCATAATGGACACGATGATCTTTTCAACTACCTCTCAGTTCTCCCAGTATCCATGATTGGCTTTCATCGATCTAGGGCAGGAGTTAAAAGAAACTGTGGCCCACAGGCCAAATCTGGCCTGCCATGGAAAAAGAAATAATGCAGACAAGAAAAAAAATTGGAGCCATTTAGAGTTGCTTCTGCAAACATTTTCAAGCTTCCTCTTCTTAATTGAGCTTCATTTAGTTCAATGTTAGAATGAGTCGGCCGGGCGCAGTGGCTCACGCTTGTAATCCCAGCACTTTGGGAGGCCGAGGCGGGCGGATCACGAGGTCAGGAGATCGAGACCACGGTGAAACCCTGTCTCTACTAAAAATACAAAAAATTAGCCGGGCGTGGTGGCGGGCGCCTGTAGTCCCAGCTACTTGGAGAGGCTGAGGCAGGAGAATGGCGTGAACCCGGGAGGCGGAGCTTGCAGTGAGCCGAGATCGCGCCACTGCACTCCAGCCTGGGCGACAGAGCGAGACTCTGTCTCAAAAAAAAAAAAAAAAAAAAAAAAAAAAAAAAAAAAAAAAAATGTTAGAATGAGTCCACATTTCATGATTATATTTCAGCTCATATCTAGTGTTTGGAGATTGTCCAGAGCCTGGTAGAGTGGCAAGGGGTGACCTGAAAAGTGAAATCCACAAATGGATTTTTTCGTTTGAGTCAAAATGTCAATAGTTATTTTTTTTTTTCCTGCCCAGGTGAGTAATCCAAATTTTGTTGTGCCACTAAATTCTTTATGCCTTCCTCCCCAATATTTGTCATGTTATTCCAGACATGCATGTGATTTATTAAGCCAGAGACTAGATCTCAGCAAATTGCTTGAATAGGAAGATGCTTTGTCTTTAGTTACTAAATAACTGGAACACATCCTGAAGATGTGCTGTTTTACTAAGTAGGGAAGTAGAAAAAGTGGGCCATCATCATCTAGCCAATAGTCCCTAACCTTGGCATGAACCCCTGTGAAAATTCAGTGAATGCCAAGGATACTTTCTTCAGAAAAGTGCATATTTACACATATAACACTTGCATACATTTTCAGGAATCCCAACCATATATTGTGAGTTTAAACCTCTGTACTAGCCTTTCCCTAGCTGTTACAGAATTCTCATTGTATGGCTGTCATGGTCATGGTAGCTTGAAATGGAAGCCATTAAATGTCTCTCTCAAAAAACATGTTATTAGTATATTTGTGGGCCACATCCCTCAGCTACCGTACAAGCATTTTTCTAATTAGCCTTCACAGACATTTTTTTATTATGAAGAAGAGCCACTTAGCACTCACCTTTACATTACCATTCTCACCAAAAACAAGTCAAGACTAGTTTCCCCAAATTATTGACTTGTCAACTCTCTGATTCTTCAAAATGCCTGTTCAGCTTTCACACACCCCCCACACAAGTTCATCATTAATATATAAAATATATTCCATAAAATCTCACTCACATTTCATCCGCCTCTACCTCTCTCTGTTTCATCTGTTTCTCTCACTCTATGTATTTCTCTTAGCCAAGGTTCTGACAAATATGGGGAACTCTTACTAGCACCAATCATTAGGTATGGTGATGGAGTCAGAGAGGGAGATGGTGTCTAGATACCTTCATGGGGACCTTGAGACACATGAGCCTTTTGGAGTATTAGACATCTTGGAGAGAGTTAACGTATTTCCTCCTGGATATCTAACATCATATATTAAAGGCAAAGCTCCTTAAGCTCTGCAAACACAAATATATGCCACATCTGCACCTTGCAGTTGGGATGGTAGTAATAGGTGGTATATTAGTCTGTTCTCATACTGCTATAAAGAAATAACTGAAACTAGGTAATTTACAAAGAAAAGAGGTTTAATTGGCTCATGGTCCTACAGGCTGTACAAGAAGCATGGCTGGGGAGGCTTCAGGAAACTTTCAATTCTGGCAGAAGTGGAAGCAGGCATGTCTTACATGGCCAGAGCAGGAGGAAGAGACCAAAGGAAGCGGTGCTACACACTTTTAAACAACCAGAGCTCATGAGAACTCACTCACTATCATGAGAACAGCAAGGGGGAAATCGGCCTCCCGTGACCCAACTACCTCCCGCCAGGCCTGTCCTCCAACATTGGGGATTACAATTCAACGTGGGATTTGGGCAGGGACACAAATCCAAACCATATCAAGTGGTATTCAGATTCATGAATAAATGTTTATTGCTTCTTGTCTTGGTAGTTTAGAATACTGCAGAGCATGTGGGTTAATAGAACCCTAAGACTGGAGGGGTCCATTAATGATAATTACTGATTCGATTCAGCAAACACTTATTGAACATCTACTCTGTGCTAAGCCCTGAGATATTGGGGACAGATAAAAGAATAAAATGAATTTTTCTGTCTCATAGGGAATTAGCTTTGCTCCTGGCTGGGTCTTTTTACCATCTGCATGAATTTACCCCACTATTTTCCTAATTCAATGCATTCTTCTATTGTTTCTATGTTCTACCCCTTGGTAAATGTCTTAGTCTGTTTCCTGTTGCTTATAATGGGATGCCTGAAACTGAGTAATTTATAAAGAAAAGGAATTTATTTCTTAAGGTTGTGGAGGCTGAAAAGTTCAAGGTAGAGGGGCTGCATCTGGTGAGGGCTTTCTTGCTGGTGAATTCTCTGTAGGGTCCTGAAGCAGTACCATGGCATCACATGGCAAGGGGGCTGAATGTGCTAGCTCAGGTCTCTCTCTTCCTCTTCTTATAAAGCCATCGGTCCCACTCCCATGATAACCCATTTATCCATTAACCTATTAATCCATTAATCCATGAATGGATTAATCCATTCACCTTTTAAAGCCTCCACCTCTCAATACTGCCACATCAGGGATTAAATTTCAAAATGAGTTTTGGAGGAGACAAATCAAACCGCAGGGAGTTTCTTGGCAAATAGGTATCTCTAGCTGGGTTAAGACAAGATTTCCAGCCCCTATGGCACAAATGCTTCTTTTCTTATCCCTGCATTAGTTTAGCAGGCCCCACTTAATAGGGAATAATGTGATTGTTTCCATGTGATTCTGAGGCAACATTTCTATCACTGCTATCATTGGTGATGTGGAATTGCAAATATCATTAGCCATGATGTATTGACTACTGCCTTAAAATTATAGTATGGAGCTGTTGATTCAGACTAATGAATTGAATGTACTCTGCAAAAAGCCATCTGTCCATCTTTGAGTGGGTTGGTTTTTAACCCCTATTTGGTAGCTTTAGCAGTTTTCTACTATGGTTGCTCTAACAAATTTCCAAGATCTTAGTGGTTTAAAACAACAAATTTATATTTCTACAGTTTTGAAGGTCAGAGATTAAGTGTCTGAACTAGGCATCGGCTAGGCTATAATCAAGGTGTAGGCAGGGCTATATTTCTTTCTGGGGGCTCTGGGTGGAGACTCCATTTTCTTGCTTTTCTGGCTTCTAGGGGCTGCTGGAATTTTTTAGCTCATGGTCCCCTTCCATGTTTAAGCCAGAGATGGGAGATTGTTTCCTCACACTGCATCACTTAAATCTTGCTTCCATCATTACATTTCCTTCTCTGACTCTCACTCTTCTACCTCCCTCTTCTGTTTATAATGACCCCTCTACTTATATTTGGTCTACCTGGATGGATAATCTGGGATAATATTTCCATCCCAAGATTTGTTGATTTTCAACCATAATTCTATCTGCAATTTTAATTCCTCTTGTGCCATGTAACCTAACATATTCACAGGTTCTAGGAGTAGGATGTGAACATCTTTGGAAGGCCATTATTCTGCCTACCACAGTGACTTGACTTTTTTGTTGTTACTTTTTATTTTTGAATAATTATAGATTCACGGGAAGTTGCAAGGACAGAGAGGCCCTGTGTATCCTTCTCCCAATGCCCCAATGGTTACATTTTGCATAATAGTTGTGTGTAGTTCTGTATCACTTTATCACATGTGTATATTTGTGTTTTTTATGTATTTTTAGTTTTGTAGAAACATGGTTTTACTGTGTTGCCCAGGCTGATCTTGAACTCCCGGACTCAAGAAATCCTCCTGCCTTGGCCTCCCAAATTGTTTGGATTACAGGTGTAAGCCACCGTGCCCAGCTAGAACACATGTATGTTTGTGTATCCACCATCACAATCAAGATAAAATATTATTTCATCACCACTAGAGATCTCTTTTGTGAGATCTACACCTATATAGTCTACAAAGACTACACCTATATAGTCTTTGTAGCCACATTCACCCCCACTCCTTTGCCATATCAAACTCCTTGCAATCACCAATATATTTTCCATATCTAAAGTTTTATCATTTCAATATTTTTATATAAATGGAATCATTGAGTATGTGACTTTTGGGGGTTGGCTTTTTTCACTCAGCATAATGCCCTGAGATCTATTCCAGTTGTTTTGGGCATTAACAGTTCATTTCTTTTTACTGTTGAACAGTATTACATGGTATTAATGTATCAGTTTATTTAATCATTCACCTGTAGGGAGAAATTTTGGTTGTCTGGAGTTTTTGGTTATTACAAATAAAGCTGCTATGAACATTAGCATACAGGTATTTTTTGTTTGGTTGGTTGGTTTTGTTTGTTTGTTTTTTTGAGTGGGGCAGAGACTTTCTCTGTTGCCTAGGCTGGAGTGCAGTGGCACGATCTCGGCCCACTGCAGTCTACACCTCTCAGGTTCAAGTAGTTCTCCTACCTCAGCCTCCCGAGTAGCTGGGACTACAGGCACATGCCACCATGCCTGGCTAATTTTTCTAATTTTTGTATTTTTAGTAGAGATAGGTTTCACCATGTTGGCCAGGCTGGTCTTAAACTCCTGACCTCAAGTGATCCACCTGCCTTAGCCTCTGATTACAGAGTTGGAATTACAGTGCTGGGATTACAGGCATGAGCCACTGCACCTGGCCTAGCGTTTTTGTGTGAACATAAGTTTTCATTTCTCTGGGAAAAGCTCCCAGGAGTGCAATTGCCGCATTGTATGGTAAATGTATGTTTTAGTTTTTTAAACTAAAAACTGACTTTACAGTTTTTTCAGAAACTGAAAATCTATTTTCCAAAGTGTCTATAAGTACATAACTTATTATAGTCTACTAGTATCAATATTTTACCTGTTTGAGTAAATTATAGAAACCTTACCCCTCTTTAAGTTCTTTTAACCTTCCCCACTTATAATTGCCTTACTTTCTCTACATATATTTAGAACTACATTAGACAATGCTACAATTTTTGCTTCAACCCTCAAACATAATTGAGAAACCCAATGGGAGAAGCAAAGTCAATTATATTTACCCTTTTACTCTTTCTGTTGTTGTTTGTTTCTTTCTGAGGTTTCTGGATTTCTTCTTTTATATTTTTTTCTGTTAGAGATCTTCCTTTACTTATTCTTTTAATGCAGGTTTGCTAGCAACAAATTATCTTAGTTTTCCTTCTTCTGAGAATTTATTGATTTCCCATTCATTCCTGAAGGATATTTTCACCTGATGTAAAAATCCTGGTTGACAGGTTGTTGTTGTTTCCTGAAAGCATTTGAAAAATGTTGTGCCATTTCTTTCTGGTCTTCATGGGTTCTGATGAGAAATCTGCTTTCATTTGAATTGTTTTACACTTGTAGTTAAGGTGTCATTTCTCTCTTGCTGCTTTTAAGGTTTTTTTTTTTCTTTAGTCTTTAGAAGTTTGACTATGATGTGCCTTGGCAAAATTTCTTTGGGTTCATCTGGTTTGGTATATGCTAAGCTTCTTATGTCTGCAGGTTTATGTCTTTTGCCAAGTTTTGGAAGTTTTCAAGTATTATTCCTTCAAATAATGTTTCTGTCCTGTCTTCTATTCTTCATGGTTTCTTCTGATGACAGAAAACTTAGATCTTGTTTTTGTAGTTCTACAGGTCCCCGAGGCCTGTTCATTTTTCTCAGTCTATTTTTTCTCTGTTGTTCAGACTAGATAGTTTCTATCATTATATCTTCAAGTTAAGTGATTCTTTTCTCCATCTTCTTCATTCTGTTGTAGAGACCATACATTGAGTTTTTATGTTTTGATTATTATATTTATGAGACTTCCTATTTTTCGTTTGTTTCAAGAGTGTTTCTAATTATTTATTGAAACATTTTTGTGATGGCTGGTTTAAAATCTTTGTCAGATAATTCTAATATCTCTTTCATCCTGGTTTTGCCACCTATTGATTGCCTTTTTTCATTCAGTTTGAGATCCTTCTGGTCATTGGTATGATAAGTGATTTTTATAGAAATATATACATTTTGTGGTATGTCATGAGACTTTGGATCTTATTTAAACTTTCTGTTTTATCTAGCTTTCTCTGGCACTGCTCTAGCTCCAGGAGCTCCAATTCCTGGGGAAGGGAGTTGCTGTCTTGTTACTGCCAGATGGTAGTAGAAGTCTGCTTGCTTGTTGACAGTTGGAGGGCAGGACTTCTCATTATTGCTTGTTAGGGGTTGGAATTCAGCCACATTTCAAGTGCTTGGTAGCCATGTATGGTTAGTGGCTACCATATTGGATAACATATATGTAGAGCATTTCTATCACTGCTCTAGGAAGACTGAGGTTGGGGGAGGGAGCAGTAAAGGAGCTTGGAACTCCAAGGAATTGGGGTTTGGGAAAACTGTGGCACAGATAGAACAAGACAAGGATCTAATTATTGGATCTGAAGTCCATGACTAGGGTTTGGTTCCAAAACCTGAGGTGCTGTGAGTTCTATCTAGAGAAATATGGGCACAGAGAACTCATCTGGTTAATATGGATCCAGTAGGGCAGAGTTAGTATCCATAGTATTAACTAAGTTTTGTCCTCTCAGCCATTGTGAAAGACATGGCGTGGCATGCTGCAGATCCTAGTACCACTCTATTTGAGTAGAGGGAAAGTATTCCCTATTAGATGGCAGTTAGTTTGCTTATTTGTAGCAACATACTTGACCTCCATGACTGAGGTAACCATTGATTGAGGAAACATTAACAGAAAAGAGTGAGTTATGAAAAGAATATTCATTGAGTTTATAGGATATAGGGTTTATTTGGCATCTTGGTGGCCTTAATGTTCTAATCCTTGAGACTTCCAGCATGCTCAGCCAGGTGGGGAGCATTTATGTAAGAACTCTGTCCTTCACTGAGCTCTCTGTTGACTTGTTGGCACTTTTTGTCCAAGTCCCAAAGAGTTAGTGGACCCTGTTACACAGCTTCTTTGTACACTGAAATAACTGTTGCCTTCTCAAGTCTCTCTTTGCTTAGATTAGTGGGGGTGTACTCAGTGTAGATTCAGTGTTTTCAATCTCCCCTTGGGGCAGTTCGTTATATTTTCCCTTACTGGCTCTATGTGTGTATACATCCTAATGTGCTTGTATTTATGGACTGCCTGTGTACTGTATCTCTTGGCAAGGGAAGAGGAATACCTAGTGTCTATTGAATATGTATTGTATGTATAGTATACAGGTCACATGACCTTTTCCCTTAGCAAGACCTGTATGTGCAAAGCCGTGGCTTTGACATGTTAAGATATTTCATAACACAGTCAAATCCACTTGGCTAAATAGGTGAAAGAAAGGGGAATTGAGCCAGGGCTATAGTGGGATTTTTCAGATCTATGTGGTTTGACTTAAAATGAAACAAAAATACACACTCATTTGAGAAAGAAGCAGTTTCAGAGTTAGGCTGTAAAGAGAAAATAAACATGCTTTATAACCCAAAGCCAAGGTGTTGGTTTTAAAACCCTGGACTATAGCTCACCCAGATCCTTCCAGTATGTGTATATGTGGGGAGGAGGTGAGTGTTGCTAGTCTGCTACTCAGAGATATGGAGATGGTATCATGGGAGCAACCAAAATCCCAATTTGTCACTTTCTCTCTTAAGAAGGCTCCAAATATGCCACTTACTTTTTTTTCTTTGAGAAGGAGTCTTGCTCTGTGCAGTGGCACGATCTCAGCTCACTGCAACCTCCGCTTCCTGGGTTCAAGTGATTCTCCTGTGTCAGCCTCCTGAGTAGCTGGGATTACAGGCACCTGCCACAACCCCTGGCTAATTTTTGTATTTTTAGTAGAGACAGGGTTTCACCATGTTGTCAAGGCTGGTCTCGAACTCCTGACCTCAGGTGATCTTCCCACCTTGGCCTCCCAAAGTGCTGGGATTACAGGCGTGAGCCACCACATCTGGCTGCCACTTACTTTTGAAGACAGTGGTCACTAGTTGTGCTGAGGGGCCAAAGGGTCAGGATACTGTTATACAAATCTAGGAAGAGAACCTGGAGTCACCTTTTCTTGCCATTGATCTTACCATTTTCCTGTAAGCCACTGTATTAGTTTGTTTTCACACTGCTGATAAAGACTTACCTGGGAAGAAAAAGAGGTTTAATTAGACTTACAATTCCACATGGCTGGGGAGGCCTCAGAATTGTGGGAGGTGAAAGGCACTTCTTACATGGTTGCAGCAAGAGAAAATGAGGGAGATGCAAAAGCAGAAACCCTTGATAAAACCATCAGATCTCACGAGACTTATTCACTACCACCACAACAGTATGGGGGAAACTGCCCCCATGATTCAAATTATCTCTCACAAGGTCCCTCCCACAGCATGAGGGAATGATGGGAATACTATTCAGATAAGATTTGGGTGGGCACACAGAGCCAAACCATAACA
Organism: Nomascus leucogenys; assembly: GCF_006542625.1. Taxonomy (NCBI): domain Eukaryota; kingdom Metazoa; phylum Chordata; class Mammalia; order Primates; family Hylobatidae; genus Nomascus; species Nomascus leucogenys. Next base: position 66,049,176 of record NC_044406.1, on the reverse strand, counting down.
TTCCACCCCTGGCCCCTCCAAATCTTATGTCCTCACATTTCAAAACCAATCATGCCTTCCCAACAGTCTCCCAAAGTCTTAACTCATTTCAGTATTAACCCAAAAGTGCACAGTCCAAAGTCTCATCTGAGACAAGGCAAGTCCCATCTGAGACAAGGCAAGTCCCTTCCACCTATGAGCCTGTAAAGTCAAAAGCAAGCTAGTTACTTCCCAGGTACAATGGGAGTACAGGTATTGGGTAAATACCTGTGTCCAAATGAGAGAAATTGGCCAAAACAAAGGGGTTACAGGGCCCATGGAAGTCCGAAATCCAGCATGGCAGTCAAATTCTAAAGCTGCAAAATGAACTCCTTTGACTCCATATCTCACATCCAGGTCACGCTGATGCAAGAGGTAGGTTCCCATAGTCTTGGGCAGCTCCACCTCTGTGGCTTTGCAGGTTATAGCACCCCTCCTGGCTGCTTTCACGGGCTGACACTGAGTGTGGATTTTCCTGGCACATGGTGCAAGCTTTCAGTGGATCTACCATTCTGGGTCTGGAGGATGGTGGGCCTCTTCTCACAGCTCCACTAGGCAGTGCCCCAGTAGGGACTCTGTGTGGGGACTCTAACCCCATATTTTTCTTCTGCACTGCCCTAGCAGAGGTTCTCCATGAGGGCTTCGCCCCTGCAGCAAACTTTTGCCTGGGCATCCGGGTATTTCCATGCATCTTCTGAAATCTAGGTGGAGGTTTCCAAACCTCAATTCTTGACACCTGTGCACCCACAGGCTCAACACCACATGGAAGCTGCCAAGGTTTGGGGCTTGCACCCTCTGAAACCATGGGCCAAGCTGTACGTTGGCCCCTTTTAGCAACAGCTGGAGCAGCTGAGACACAAGGCAACAAGTTCCTAGGCTGCACACAGCATGGGGACCTTGGGCCCAGCCCACAAAACCATTTTTTCCTCTTAGGCTCCTGTGTCTGTGATGGGAGAGGCTGCCATGAAGACCTGTAATATGCCCTGGAGACATTTTCCCCATTGTCTTGGGGATTAACGTTTGGCTCCTTGTTACTTATGCAAATTTCTGCAGCCAGCTTGAATTTCTCTTCAAAAAGTGGGTTTTTCTTTTCTACTGCGTCATCAGGCTACAAATTTTCTGAACATTTATGCTCTGTTTCCCTTTTAAAAGGGAATGCTTTTAACAGCACCCAAGTCACATTTTTTTTTTTTTTTTTTTTTGAGACGGAGTCTTGCTCTTTCACCCAGGCTGGAGTGCAGTGGCGCGATCTCGGCTCACTGCAAGCTCCACCTCCCGGGTTCACGCCATTCTCCTGCCTCAGCCTCTCCGAGTAGCTGGGACTACAGGCGCCCGCCACCACGCCCGGCTAATTTTTTGTATTTTTAGTAGAGACGGGGTTTCACCGTGGTCTCGATCTCCGGACCTCGTGATCCGCCCGCCTCACATTTTGAATGCCTTGCTGCTTAGAAATTTATTCCACCAGATACCGTAAATCATTTTGCTCAAGTTCAAAGTTCCACAAATCTCTAGGGCAGGGGCAAAATGCCACCAGTTTCTTTGCTAAAACATAACAAAGTTCACCTTTGCTCCAGTTCCTAACAAGTTCCTCATCTCCATCTGAGACCACCTCAGCCTGGACCTTATTGTTCATATCACTATCAGCATTTTTGTCAAAGCCATTCAACAAGTCTCTAGGAGGTTCCAGACTTTCCCACATTTTCCTTTTTCTGAGCCCTCCAAACTGTTCCAACCTCTGCCTGATACCCAGTTCCAAAGTCACTTCCACATTTCCAGGTACCTTTTCTGCAACGCCCCACTCTACTGGTACCAATTTACTGTATTGGTCCATTTTCATGCTGCTGATAAAGACATACCCGAGAATGGGAAGAAAAAGAAGTTTAATTGGGTTTACAGTTCCACATGGCTGGGGAGGCCTCAGAATCATGGCGGGAGGTGAAAGGCACTTCTTAAATGGTGGTGGCAAGAGAAAATGAGGGAGATGCAAAAGTGGAGACCCCTGATAAAACCATTGGATCTCATGAAACTTATTCACTACCACAACAATGGTATGGGAGAAACTGCTCCCATGATTCAAATTATCTCCCACTGAGTCCCTCCCACAACATGTGGGAATTATGGGAGTATAATTCAAGATGAGATTTGGTGGGGACACAGAGCCAAACCATATCAGCCACTGTGGGGGGTGTGTGTGTGTGTGTTTGTGTGTGCGTGCATGTGCACATTTTTCACCCTAATTCAGTAATGCTTTGGTAACTATACTTACGTGGATTTAGCACCTGAGTGAACAGAAAAACCCATTTGTTTATTGTCCAAATAAAGTGGTGATGCCATGACATTGCTGACTGCCATGATTCGTGATTCATTAAAGCCAGGATACTTCTAGACAATCACTGAAAGATGAAAAGCAGGTAAGTGAATTTATCTCTTCCCTTTGATTTTCACCTTTAATATTATAACCTTAGATATGACTTCAGTATCTTCCAGCACTGAGCAGAATTGGTTAAGGGAAGGCCAGAGTGGATGTAGTTAACACCAGGAATGGAATTCCTTTTGTTTTCTGAAAATTCAGTTTATAGTTTATTAGACTGAAGAATCCACAGGCCTGCCTCAGACAACCAGGCCATATACTAGACAAGAGCACTCTCAGATTACACTTTGAAATGAAAGCCTATTTTGTCATAATATGCGCCGAAAGGAAAAGTGTGCTCCTAGGTATGCTCTTTACTTTGCCTTTTGGACTGTCCTCTTGGGTTTCCTCAGCCTTTCTCTGATCTGTATGGCTCTGGGCCCCACTCCCAATAACCCTCTAGGAGGCCCTGTTCCATGTCATCTACTTATGGCACTGAAATACCAGGTGTCACATGGTATAAGGTAGTAGTGACCACAAGGGGCCCAGAGGAGGATGTTTGCAGAGGGAAGCAGCCTGTTTCCAGATCGTCAGGTAGAGGGTGTGCTCAAGCAGCTGACACAGCCTGAGGTGGGAGAAGGAGCAGTGGATGATAGGTCAGAGCTGCCATTTCCATTGGTTGTTGAGATGGCCAGCTGAGGGAGACAGTTGTTTGTTCAGTGGTCCTGAGGAAGTAAAATCATATACTGGTGTTTTTTGATTCAGGCGACAGATTGATGTTAAGGGACCATAGGCATTTAGGCTGCCAATAATAATACCTGATCATCCTATAGCTCCTTCTAAAGGACTCAAAGGACTCCTATGTTTTATTTCATTTGGCCTCACAAACATCTTCATGGACTTAGGAAAGGTAAATATTGATGGTCATGTAGGACAAGCTTCTCTCTCTCTCTGGGCCTCAGAATTTTCAAATTGTGAAATGGAGGCTTGGTCTAGAGATGATGATCTCTAAGGTCGTTTCCCACAGTAACAGTTTCTATGGTGGCAACATTTTCCAGGTGGAGGAATTAAGTCTCAGACACTTTAAAGTGAGTTGCACACAACTACACTCTCTATCAGGCACAGAGTGATGATTACAGGCCCAGGCCATGATCCCTTCCCTTAGCTTGCCCTATTAGTGTTCTCTTTGAACAGCGAGGTAAGGGGCAGGGGGGGTGCTCTTGCTTCTGAACACACAAAGGCTTTACTTATCCATTTCATTTAACAACTCTCCCCTCACCTGACCACCTTCCCAAACTACCTCCTGTCACTTATCAGCAGGGCCTTCAACATTTCCCTTGATGTTCCTCGAGATTCATATCTTGTTTGACTGCAGCTGTTTTCCTGGTGTATTGTGTGGCTAGATGCAAAGTCATTGCTACCCTTAGAGAGTAAAGTCTGGAACCAGCACTTCAGTTACATCAGGAAAGAGAGGCTGTGCCTCCTGGGTGTGGCAGGGGGTCAAGGTGAGAAGAGACATTCAAAAACACCATATTATAAGGTGCTCTGAAAAAGCAAGGAGGGTCTGTAGATTAGGGCTGGGGAAAAAGGACTGGCCAAAGGTATGATGGGGGAAATCAGACAGTGAGTTGATGAAAGCAAATACATTCAATGATCAATTAATATGCAGCAAAGAGGCTAGGATGCCTGAGATTTCTTTGGAGTTGGAGGATAAACATGGCATTTATGACTGTGACAGGGATTTATCTTGGGAGAGGGCAGTAGGGGAAAAATGAAAAGCTTTATTTTCAGCAAGTTCAGCTTTTGTAGTAAGACATTTAGCTTAAGAAATGCAAGCTAAGTACTGTGAGGGAATAAATTCAGAGAACCATATTCCCCATATGATTCCTGGAAACCAGTAGGAATTTGGCTCAAGAAGGGATGGCAGAAGGTGATTTGTGGTGTTATAACAGCCGCCTTGGAAGCCAAGATGGAAAATTTGTCCCTGAAAGGCTAGGCAGTTGGAAGAGACTCACTGGAAATTTCTGTCCGGAGAAAATAAATGAAACAGAGAAGAGCTTAAAAACACATGGTGGAGGGGGAAGTCTGGGACACCCAGGAACCCATATCTTGTAATAGGTCCCCTTGTTAAATTCCTGGCTTATGGTCTAGAACAGGATTTTGTTCATTTCCTTGGAACAAAAAGGTCCCTAGGCACCCAGAGCTTCTATCTTATCCCAGTCCACAGCCTCTTACCCCTTCTTTCATTTCTCTTTTCTTTTCCTTTTTTTTTTTTAAGAGACGGGGTCTTGCTCTGTCACCCAAGCTGGAGTACAATGGCACAAACACAGTTTACTGCAGCCTTGAATTCCTGGGCTCAAGGGATCCTCCTGCCTCAGCCTCCCAAGTAGCTGGCATTACAGGCGTGTGCCACCATGCCTGGCTAATTTTTAAAAAAAATTGTGTAGAGACAGAGTCTTGTCATCTTGCCCAGGCTGGTCTTAAACTCCTAGGCTCAAACAATCCTTCCACGTCAGCCTCCCAAAGTGCTGGGATTACAGGCATGAGCCACCCTGCCCAGCCTTTTTTTCCTATTTCTCTTGTTTTAAGAATAAATTCATTCATCATTTATCAGAATAATCCATGAACATTTCACAAATATTGAAAAATAGAGAAAAGAAATAATTCAACCTTTTGTTTTTAGAAATTATTTGTGTCTTTATTTTTGTTTTTGTTTGTTTTGTTTTGTTTTTGAGACAGATGGAGTCTCGCTCTGTTGCCCAGGCTGGAGTGCAGTGGTGCAGTCTTGGCTCATTGCAGCCTCCAACTCCTGAGTTCAAGCAATTCTCATGCCTCAACCTCCCAAGTAGCTAGGATTACAGGCACCCGCCATGATGCCTGGCAAATCTTTGTATTTTTAGTAGAGACGGGGTTCTACCATGTTGGCCAGGCTGGTCTCGAACTCCTGATCTCAAGTAATCTGATCGCTTCGGCCTCCCAAAGTGCTAAGATTACAGGTGTGAGCCACTGCGCCCGACGTTTGTCTTTATTTTGAATAATTATAAAAGTATTGAAAAGACTGGGAATAATATAAGAAACACACTTGGATCTCAGAGAAATAAAACGTTACAGACAAGTTAAATTATGTCGCCTATTTTCAGTCACATTCCTCTCCATTTTCGGAAGCAAACACTAAGATAAGCTTGGTATGTATTCTTCCATTTTGTTTTATACTTTTGCATGAAAGTATGCCTCTCCTCCCCTCTTCCCATAAATAATATATAAAACTTGTCTGTGTGTTTTTAAAATTTACATAAGTAATACCTTAATGTATGTGTCATTCTGCAACAAGTTTTTGGTTTTGTTTTGTTTTTACTCAACATCTTGTTTTGGAATTTATTCTATTTTCTTTTTTACATTCCCCTTTTCTACTCAAACTGTACCCTGGAGCTGATGACATGTACATTACTTTTTCATGATATTTTTATGATAAAAATAATATATAACCACATTACAGGAAAGTTGGAAAATCCAACCAACTGATGGCTCTTAGGACCAGAGAGCTCAGTGTCCTACTGTAGACTTGATCTGCAAAGGTTCTAGGCAGCTGGGCTACCCTAGTGGTTCTGCTTGTAAAATACTGAAGATCAAAATTGGAAGTCTCTAGGGACACTTCCTTGCCTGTCTGTTACCCCATTCCATGAAGTAGTAAAACAGAGGCCCAGAGAAGGAAAATGACTTATCAAGGGCACACATTCATTGAATATTATACTCAAGATTTCTGCTCCCTGTCTTGTACTTGAAATGTTTCCAAGGAAAAGAGAGAGTGGTGGGGAGAGAGGGAGAGAGGGAAAGGAAACCTAGAACTGCAATTTTTCATCGTAAAAATTATCCATTTTAATAAAGCATGGGAAATACAGAAGAGTAAGAAGAATGAAGATATCAAGAATTGTCCATTTTCCTATTTTGAACTTCTGATCTTTTTTCTTGTACAATTTTTGTTTCTCTGATTGTACCTTATCTTGCTTTTTTCCACTTAACTTTATAATGTCATAATGCACATCTTTTTCAAAAAGCAGACTTCTACATTGAAATCTTGACAGTAAATATTTTTAAGGCACATATTTGCTATTTAGCCATTTAAAATGGTATAGGCAGGGACTTGCGTAGAGAGGAAAACAATGGCGTGGTATATTTTCCAGCAAGTTTGTTCCTGTCCTTTAGCTAGATCTTTTTCTTCTAAAACAAAACAACAATAACAATAAGATCTAGGTAGACATTTCTAGGATTCCTGCTACTGAAGTATTCATTCAGAGAAGTTTCATTTCTCTCAAATGGCTTAGGGTGTGACCAAGGGTCACTCTAATATACTCCCCTCCACTTACAAGGCAAGGGCGAGTGTTGCCCTTGGGGCCCAAAGGGAGCCAATTCTGGAGTTACCTGGGTCATGGAAGTTGACCCTGAGGAAAAGACTGTGATAGTTTCCCCAGTCCATGGAGTGAGGAGTGAGGTGGGGTGCTCAATTTTTCCAGAGCCTGAGCACAAAGACAGTGACAGTCATTAAAACTTCTTCAGCACTTACTGTGAGAGGCAAGACATCCATTCCCAACAAAGCCACACCACTTCACACACACACACACACACACACACACACACACACGATTAGAATTGTTGCCTACAGTTTTGGTTGCATTGTTTAATTGTAATAGTGCAAAAGTGCATTTAACTATGAAGGCTTGCTGGGAGAAAGGAAAGTGATGGTTTATTATTCTAGTCAGTTCAACATGTTTGAAACAGTGAAGCAATGAGAGATTAACCTGCTCGCTCAAAGTCACACAGCAAAAAAGTATGATGCTGAGATTAACAAATAAAAAATGAAAACACCCTTATTCTTGGTCTTAGGTCTTGAAAGCTGGGCCTTAGCCTCCTGAAGCTCACTGTACTTCTGCTTTAATCAGTTTAATTCGTTGCTAACTTGCCCTTGCCACCTTTGAGTCTCTTTGCATTGGCCAAATGCCAATTTGCAGTAGTTCTGAAGTGCTTGCCAGTTTCAATTTTTCAATTCCAGGCTCTATTCTTTCTCACAGGGCTAGAAAGCCACAGGTCACATTAGTGGCCAGCTGTATCTCTGACCCAAACTCGCTCAGGTCTGGGTGTGTGGGTGTGTGGGTGTGTGTGTGTGTGCGTGTATGCCTGAGAATCAGTGAGGACTCCAGGACTGGGAATGTTCAAGGTTTTGAATTGAAATAATGGAACAAACTCCTCTATAAAGAAACCTTCTCCCCTGCCAAATGATTTTCTTCTTAATGATTTCTGCAGTTGATTAACGTTTAGAAATAAGGCGGTGAAGCCTCAGTGAACATGTATTTGCTAGGCCATAGGGTGCTCTTGCTTCCAGGTTGTAGAAGCCAATGTTGGAACAAGTCCCAGCTGTGTTTACCTCCAGATTCAAGTTTCAATTCAGGGAAGCTCCTTTCCACACCTATTTTCCCTCCTTCCTGCAAAGGCAGCTGAGCTAAAGCTGCCTTTAATAAGGAGTGGCCTTAGGCACTGCAGTAGCATTTACCCTTCAAACTGGGCAGACAACTTCTCTGTGGGGAGTCTGAGCCTGCCACACCTGTCACACAGGCTTTGGGAAATGTGAAGTGGCACTTACTGCAATCTAACCTCCAAAGAACTTGCCTGCATGCTGGCCAGTTGGGCTATGGGAAACCTTGCCATTTTTTGCCTATCCAAAGGCCCCCACCTAAACAGGTCTGAATGCAAATGCATGGGTGAAAGGGGTAAGCGAGGGGCACCACAGAAAGCTCACAACTGTCCTCAGACCCAGGAGGATGGCAGGCCAAGAAGTCCATTATTCATTTGTTTCCAGTGTCTCAGATAAGTGAAGATTGCAGTCCTCACTGGAAAAGACAAGAGGGGCAAGGAGATACATGAGCCCAGAAGAGCTACAAGGGACCTCATTTACAGATAAGCCAGATAGGCACTTCCCAGTCTTTTTGTACCCTCCCCAATCCTTCTGTTACCTTTTTTTGTAAGACCCAACTTTGAAGAGTTGTTTTTTCTCCTGAAAACTGCACTTACTAAATAATAGCTTTTCTGTGTTCCTATTTATATGCATACATGAAACTGTAATATATATATATACATAAACATACATGCATCAGAGCTGATCAGCACGGAGAGCCAATGTTATTCTGCTTGGTTGCTATAATTCCAGGGAAAGGTAAAAACATTTAGTTAACTGGGGCAGCTGTATGAAAAAGCTCTCCATTTTCTTTAAAGTTCTGAAATATTGAAAATGGTTTGAGGATCCCATTTATTACCTTTTTTGTTAAGATGACCAGGGTCCTCAGGTTGGAAACTACTGATCTATTTAACTCCTCTTCCCTATGTTTGAGTCAGAATGTAAGGCAAATTTTGGCCAAATAGAAAGTTAGTCTTTGAGCTGGGATTAAAACTCATCCCACTGGGAGCCAGTTTGCATCCCTTCACTTGGTTTCCCCTATGACATTTCTGAGCTATAAATCTGACTCATCCATGATTAAATTTAAAAAATGTCCTGAATGATACTTTTGGCAGTGGTCTTTAATATATATTAAAGGCACATATGGTGGTTTGGAACTGCCTTGAGATTTGAGACAGGACTTCAATTTCTGGGAGGGGTATTCAAGGAGCTCTCTCCATTTATTTGGAGCTGTAAGTCATTTGTAGATAAAATGTACTTAAGGAGTGCCTACTAAGTGTGAGATGCTATCATAACTGGGAGAAGGGAAGGGGTAGGAGTAACATTGGAGGAGTGGGTTAGTAGAACAGCCCCCATTTCAGGAAAACTATATGTTATTAGGGAGATATATGTGCACAGGACTATTTCTATGGCAAGGCATAAAACAGTGCATGCCTCTGTGAGTAGTAAATTGCACATGTAACACTTTGTTCAGCAGAATTCTCTGGAACTGAAAGATGTATAATGGAACCAAGTAAACCAGCAACTGCACCATTTCTAACTGTGAGGAGAAAACAAGTGACGAAAGTTGTGCCTCACAGGTGCTTTGTGCAACAAATTACAACAAAATTTAGAAGCACTACCATCCTGGCTATTTGTATGTTTATCATTAAACCTCACATTGACATGTTAGCTGCAATTGTTTTCTACCTCCAGGAAACAACCTAGGAGATCATCTAAACCATCTTTTTCTGAAACATTAATTACTTTTGTTAGATTACCTTGCCAAGAAATATCCATAGACAGGCAGCTACCTCTAAAGGCAATCCATACCAGAAAGCCCATTCTTTATATTTTCTTTTACTATTTTTATTGTGGTAAAATACACATAAAATTTACCATCTTAACCACTTTTAAGTGTACAGTTGTGTGGAATTAAATTCATTCACATTGTTATGCAACCATCACCACCATCCATCTCTAGAATTCTTTTCATTTTGTGATACTGAAACTCTGTACCCATTAAACAACAGCTCCCTATTTTCCCCTCTCCCCAGCCCCTGGCAGCCAGCATTCTGTTTTCTATCCCTGTGGATTTGATGACTCTAGGTACCTCATGTAAATGGAATCATACAGTATTTATTTGTCTTTTTGTAACTGGCTTATTTCATGTGATGTTCATCACCATAATGTTCTTCAGTTTCATCCGTGTTGTAGCATGTGTCAGAATTTACTTCTTTTTAGGCTGAATAATATTCTATTGTGCATATATACCACATTTTGTTTATCCATTCATCCATCAATGGATACTTGATTTCCTTTCACCTTTTGGCTATTGTGAATGACAATGGGTGTACAAATATCTCTTCAAGACCCTGCCTTCAATAATTTTGAGTATATACCCAGAAGTGGGATTGTTGGGTCATATGGTGACTATTTTTAATCTTGTGAAGAGTTTCCACACTGCTTTCCATAGTGGTTACACCATTTTAGCTTCCCACCAGTAGTACACAAGGGTTTCCATTTTTTCAGATCCTCACCAACATTTGTTGCTTTCTGTTTTTTCTTTTTCTTTTTTTTTTTTTTTTTGAGACGGAGTCTCGCTCTGTTGCCAGGCTGGAGTACAGTGGCACGATCTCGGCCCACTGCAACTTCCACCTCCTGGGTTGAAGCAATTCCCCTGCCTCAGCCTCCTGAGTAGCTGGGGCTACAGGCATGCACCACCACACCCGTCTAATTTTTTGTATTTTAGTAGAGATGGGGTTTTCACCATGTTGGCCAGGCTGGTCTTGATCTCCTGACCTCGTGATCTGCCTGCCTCAGCCTCCCAAAGTGCTGGGATTACAGGCATGAGCCACCACGCCTGGCCGTGTTTTTTCAATAGTAGCCATCCTAATGCGTGTGAGGTGATATCTTATTGTGATTTTGATGTACATTTCCCTAATAACTAGAGATGTTGAGTATCTGCTCATGTGCTTATTTGCCATTCATATATCTTCTTTGGAGAAATGTCTATTTGAGTCATTCACTCATTTTAAAACTCAGGGTGTTAGGTTTTTTTTATTGAGTTATAGGAGCTCTTTATATATTCTAGATATTAATACTTTACCAGATATATGATTTGCAAGTATTTTCTTTCATTTTCTACATTGCCCTTTTACAATGTTATTTCTCAATAATGTTATTCAATGCACAGAAGTCTTAGAGTTTTATATACTCCAATTTATCTATTTTTTCTTTTGCTGCCTGTGCTTTGTTCTTTCCCCCCAAGATTACTCTGGCTATTCAGGGTCTTTTGTGGTTCCACGTGGGTTTTAAGATTGTATTTTTCTATTTCTGTGAAAAATGTCATTGGAATTTTGGTAGGGATTGCATTAAATCTGTAGATCACTTTGGGTAGTATGGACATTTTAACAACATTAATTATTCTAATCATGAACATGGGATATCTTCCTATTTATTTGTGTTTTCTTCCATTTGTTTCATCAGTGTTTTATAGTTTTCCATGTACAGATCTTTCACCTCCTTGGTTAAATTTATTCTTAACTTATTTTATTGTTTTTGATGCTATCGTAAACAGAATTGTTTTCTTAATTTCTTTCTTGGGTAGTCCATTATTAGTGTATAGAAATACAACTGGTTTTTGTATGTTGATTTTGTGCCCTGCAGCTTCACTGAATTCATTGATCAGTTCTAACAGGTTTTTTTGGAGGATGATCTTTAGGGTTTTGTATACATAAGTTCATGTCATCAGCAAAGAGAGACAATTTAACTTCTTTCTTTCCTATTTGATGCCTTTTATTTCTTTCTTTTGCCTAATTTTTCTGGCTAGAACTTCCAGTACTATGTTGAAAAGAAGTAGTGAGAGTGGGCGTCCTTGTCTTGTTCCTGATTGTCAAGGAAAGTATTTCAACTTTTCATTGATGAGTTTGCTGTTAGCTGTGGGCTTGTCATCATTGGGTTTTTGATAGGGATTGCATTACATTTGTAAGGTCTCTCTGGTGGTATTTACATCTTAACATTAAGTCTTCCAATCCATGAACACAGGATGTCTTTCCATTTATTAGTGTCTTCTTTAATTTCTTTCATCAACATTTTGTACTTTTCTGTGTACAAGTCTTTCTTCTCCTTGATTAAGTTTATTTCTAAGTATTCTTTGTGATAGTACTGTAAATGGAATTGATTTCTTCATTTCCTTTTCTGATTGTTTCTTGTTAGTTTATAGAAATGCAACTAATTTTTGCATGCTGATTTTGTATCCTGCAACTTTGCTGAATTTGTTATTAGTTATAACAGCCTTTTGTGGAATCATTAGGAGTTTTCCTATTTTTAAAAAATAGTACCATTTATTTTAGAACAGTTTTACATTTACAGAATTATTTTAATGATAATACAGAAAATTCCCACATACCCCACACCATCTTCTCCTATTATTAACATATTCCAAGAGTGTGGTACATTTGTCACAATTAATGAACTGATATTGATATATTATAATTAACTAAAGTCTATATATTTCTTCAGTTTTCTTCTAATGTCCTTTTTCTGTTCCGAGATCCCATCCAGGATACCACATTTAGCTATCACGTCTCCTTAGGCTCCTCTTGACTGTGACAGTTTCTCAGGCTTTCCTTGTTTTTGATGACCTTGATAGCTTTGAGGATTCATGGTGAGGTATTCTGTAGAATGTCCCTTAATTGGGATTCACCTGATGTTTCTCCCATGATTAGACTGGGGTAATGTGTTTTGAAGAAGACCACAGGAATAAAGTGCCCTTATTAAGGCACATTGTATTAAGGATACTTGCTATCAACACGACTTTAACACTGTTGATGTCGACTGTAATTATCTGGCTAAGGTAGTGTTTATCAGGATTCTCCAGGGTAAAGTTACATTTTTCTCATTTCCATAATGTACTCTCTGGAAAGAATCACTTTGGGCAGTTCACACTTTAAGATTGGGGGTTATGTGTCACCTCCTTGAGGATGGAGTATCCACCTACATTATTTGGAATTCTTGTGCACTGGAGATGTATCTATTCCTGCTCATTTATTTATTTGTTCAATCATTTATTTATATAAGTATGTACACATGTATATCATGTATATTTATTTTAAACTTTGGATTATAGTCCAATACTACTTTATTTTGTTTCTCAAATTGTTTCAGCTTTGGCCATTGGGAGCTTTTTTGGTTGACTCCTGTGTCCCTTTGACATACCTTCACCATGTGGTTTAATTTTCTTTCTTTTGAGATTGGTTTTTGTTTTGCCTTCTGTCATGAAAAACTTAATCTCTCCAGCATGTGACAGACCTTCATATTTATAAAAACATCCACCATTACCCCCTCTAGTGTTCTCCAGACTAAACATTTCCCACTCATTCCTTTACACATTCCTCATGTGACAGATTTATTGACCCCTTACTCATCTAGCAACTTTCTTCTGGAAACATTCCATTTTGTCAGTTACCTGAAATACCTCCTTTCACTCTCCTTACCCTCCACAACAATTATAAAATTTAAGGGAAATCAAAGGTAGTTCTTCTACCAGAAACTGTATGATAGTAAATAGTACCCAGGCTGTGTCACTGAATGAAAAAATAATCCCTGTATTAGAATGAAGACCCCTAGAAATTAGAGGAGAAATACCCCTAGAAATTAGACGAGAAATATATGTTTCTTTTTTTTATTGTACTTTAAGTTTTAGGGTACATGTGCACAATGTGCAGGTTTGTTACATATGTATCCATGTGCCATATTGGTGTGCTGCACCCATTAACTCATTTAGCATTAGGTGTATCTCCTAATGCTGTCCCTCCCCCCTCCCCCCACCCCACATATATGTTTCCATTTTGTGCAGAGCTTACTATTTTTCAAAGCTATTTAGGAAACTATTAGTTTGACTCTCCTAACCCATTTGTGAGGTAGGTAGGGCAGTTAGTGATATGCCCACAAAGCCAAAGCCCAGAGAAGGTGCCTTATCCAAAGTCACCATATGAGTTAGACAGACTGGGTTCTCTTGACTCTTACTCCAGTAACCTTAAAATTTGGTTTAAACTTTAACTGTGTAGGCTAATTTTTGTTTGTCAGACCCTCAACCATTAATCAGAATTGCCAATACATTTTCTTCTGAGCTGAACTTAGCCTCCCAATATAATATGAGATATGAAAGGTAAGTCTGAAATGCAAACACTTAAGAAATGTTTCTAGAAATCACAATCATTTTTGTATGCTAGTAGATATCAATTGGGTGATCAAGCCAGAACTTAGAAAGCATATGGTTAGCTTTGGGAATAGAAGTGTCAACAGAACAAAAATGAATATTTTCTAATTGTCCTTGCTTGCTGCAGATATTAGGCAGCTAGTTTTGTGTCTTTTTCACCACTTATCAAATTCTAATGGAAAGGTGCTGAGGTGTGGCTAATCCCAAACAGTGTAGAATCCCCAAATAATTTATACAGTAATATCCTGTCACACATGCACACTCCAGTGCCCAGTTTCTGCTCTTCTATTTTGGAGGTTGCAGAGACTGCACTAGATTTGGCAGATGGCACCAGTTTTTATTCCTGGGCTGTCTCTGCTCATTCACACCCAGGGTAAGGAATTAGTGGGAGCCTTTTCATGTATTCCTTTATATCACTGAGCAGGAGAGAAAAGAAAGAGCTAGAAAACTTTTCTCTCTTACTACCTGACCACTCCTTCAATCTTAAAACCAGTTCGTGCAAACCAGAAATTGTAGTATGTACAGAATATTTCAAGTCACAACTTTCTGGGATGAATGGTTTCCATACCCAAAGAGCCTCCTGCCTTTAAGGAGTCCTCAGTTGAAAAGAAACAGCCAGATATCTGTGGCATTACCTACTGGCCAGAGTGGGATGGAGAAAGTGTTCTGAAGTTTAGTTAGCAAATGTTGAATTTCAGGGTTGAGGAAGGGGAAGTATGGTATCTAGATAAGGAAGAAGGCAGCAAAGGGGCTGAGAGCTTTTCAACTTTGGTGACAAGAATGGGGAGGAGTAAGTGGGAACAGACACTATCCTTACTTGGAGAGTGGTGGTTGTTGAGGAGAAGGACTTATTGCTTTATATTGAATCTTAGCATTAATACTTTCTGGATCTCTGAGATGGAGAGTTGATAGAAGAACCTAGGAAGCATGACTAAGTGGTTGAATCTGCTATGGAAAAAGGGGAAACGGGACAGGCTTTTACTTATTTGAGCCTATGTACTTTGTTTCTTTGCCACTTAAAAGTTCTGGGATGAATTGAATGAGGAACATGAATTGAGCAGATAAGATTCCTTTTACTGGAGAAAAACTAAGTCCTTTGGAAACTTGAACTTTTTTCACATTCAAATTCATTTCTAGGCCTTATTCTTTCATTCTATGTTTTTTTTTTTACACAATAGCCCCCTCCCCCACTTCACACCCCTACCCACTACCCTTCCCAGCCTCTGGTAACTATCCTTCTACTCTCTGTCTTCATGACTTCAATTGTTTTGATTTTTAAATCCCACAAATAAGTAAGAGCATGTGATGTTCTTGGCAACTTTGTGGAAAATGAGTTCACTGTAGGTGTGTGGAATTGTTTCCGGGTTTTTAATTCTGTTCCATTGATCTATGCACCTGTTTTTTTATGCCAGTACCATGCTCTTTTAGTTACTTTAGCTCTGTAGTATAATTTGAAGTCAGGTAATGTGATTCCTCCAGTTTTGTTCTTTTTGCTTAGGATGGTTTTGGCTATTCTGGGTCTTTTGTGGTTCCATATACATTTTAGGATTTTTTTCTATTTCTGTGAATAATGTCATTGATATTTTCATAGAGATTGCATTGAATCTGTAAATTGTTAAATGTATGGACATTTGAACAATATTGATTCTTCCAACCCACAAACATGGAATATATTTCCATTTTTTGGCGTCCTTTTCGGTTTCTCTTATCAGTGCTTTATATTTTTCATTGTAGAGAACTTTCACTTATTTGGTTAATTCCTAGGTATTTAACTTTATTTGTGGCTGTTGTAATTGGGACTACTTTTTGATTTCTTTTTCAGATTGTTCACTGTTGGCATATAGAAATGCTATTGATTTTTGTATGTTGATTTTGTCTCCTGCAACATCACCGAATTTGTTTACTAGTTCTAATAGTTTTCTATTGGTTTTTCCAAATATAAGATGATATCATGTGCAAACAAGGATAATTTGACTTCTTCCTTTCCAATTTGGATGCCCTTTCTATCTTTCTCTTGTCTGATTGCTCTAGCTAGGGCTGCCAGTACTATGTTGAATAACAGTGATGACAGTGGGCATCCTTGTTGTGTTCCAGATCTTAGAGGAAAGGCTTTCTGTTTCTCCCAATTCAGTATGATACTAGCTGTGCATCTGTCATAGATGGCTTTTATTATGTTGAGGTATGTTCCTTCTTTGAGGGTTTTTATTATGAAGGAATGTTGAATTTTATCAAATGCTTTTTCAGCATCAATTGATATGATCATATTGTTTTTATCCTTTATTTTGTTGACATGATGTATCACATTGATTGATTTGTGAGTGTTGGACCATCCTTGCATCCCAGGGATAAATCCCACTTGGTCATGATAAATGATCTTTCTAATGTATTGTTGAATTTGGTTTGCTAGTATTTTGTTGAGGATTTCTGAATCAATATTTATCAGAGATATTGGCCTGTAGTTTTCTTTTTTTGATGTGATTTTGTCTGGTTTCAGTATCGGTATTACTGACCTCATAGAATACGTTTGGAAGTATTCCTCCTTTATTTTTTGGAATAGTCTGAGTAGGATTGATAATAGTTGCTCATAGTAGCTACTAATGATCCTTTGGATTTCTGAAGTATCAGTTGTAATGCCTTCTTTTTCAGTTCTGATTGTATTTCTTTGGCTCTTCTCTCTTTTTAATTTATTTTATTTTATTTTTTGACAGAATCTCGCTCTGTCGCCCAGGCTGGAGTGCAGGGCTGTGATTGGCTCACTGCAGCCTCCGCCTCCCAGGCTCAAGTGATCCTCTCCCTCAGCCTCCTAAGTAACTGGGACTACAAGCGCGTGCCACCATGCCCAGCTATTTTTTTTTTTTTTGTACTTTTAGTAGAGAAGGGGTTTCACTATGTTGCCCAGGCTGGTCTTGAACTCCTGGACTCAAGTGATCTGCCTGCCTTAGCCTCCCAAAGTTCTGGGATTACAGGCGTGAGCCACCATAGCCTGGCTCTTTTTATGTCAGTTAGTCTGGCTAATGGTTTGTCTATTTTGCTTAACTTTTCAAAAAGTCAACTGTTTTGGAAACTGGAACTTTTTAATTCTCCCTCACCCAAGAAAGGATTATTCATTGTAAATTGAATTAACATACTCTTCCCTAGGTGGAGTATCTCAGTTAACGGGAGAGCCAGGTCATGACTCCAGGTCCAAATGGCCCTGTCTGATCCTGGTGGTTGGGCAGCTTTGCATAAATTTAGGATGCTATAATTTCTGAAAAGCGTCTTATGATTCCAAGATTAGACTTTCAGAAAAACCTTCCACATCATCCATGCACTGTGTGTACATGTGTGCTGAATATTTTTAAAATCTTACAACTTGCCTAAATAGAGTTTTTCCATCTCCATCTTGGGTGCTGAATCGCCTCATCTTCTCTTTTATCTCTTCTTTCTCTCCTATGTTTGTTGAGTACACAAGATTAAACATAACAATTTTAACATTGCACACAAAATAAAATGGATTGTTTAGCTGTGACTTTAAGGCCACGCATGAGACAGTCTGTACAGGACTTACCTCCCTCATCAGAGGAACGCTTTGAGTCTTTAAAAAAGGTGAGGATGAAAAACAAGAAAACTTTTTTAGATTTTCAGCTCTCCATTTGCTCTGCAGCATGAGAACTAAGAAGCAGGCGGCAAAGATAGTAAACTAGAAGGAAACAAAACAAGGTCATTTTCCTCCTTGTACCTTAGCTTCTTGAATGATAATTTAAGATACCTTCAATTTTCTGTTATCTGAAGTAATCTGCTTTATGGATTACTTAGACTCTTGTTTCTTCATCCTTTAACTGTTTGGTGTCACTTCTTCCAAAGCTTTTTAAAATATATTTTCTGATTCTACTGGAAGAGCAGTAATAGGGTGTAGGCATGTAGGAGGAAACAAAATTATAGGGATAGAAATCAGTCTATTTTCTAGTACTTTAATTCCTTAAGACCTAAGTCAGTATCCTTATTTTTAAAAACTACTGTCTAGCTCCCCATCCTTGCCCATTTCTTTTTCTATACATACATATTCTCTCTCTCTCTCCATCCTTTCCTTCTCAGCAAGTCTGGTAGACAGACTAGTCTGATGCCTCAAAAATACTCTAATTCGTAGAAAGAAAGTAAATTCTGCCTCTGATGTTCCATTCCCTCTGTGGTTTTAATTAGGGTAAATTCTCCTATGCTCGCTTTGAAACATGCCTTGGGATCTTAGGGAGATGGCAGGCAGATGGGGTATTAATGCAGGGTGATGTTTCTCACTTCATGGTGCCCATGCAACATTTATTGTCATTAAAATAGTGTCATTCAAATGAGGCGGCTGATGTTGGAAAATGAATGCAAAGTTGATCATTGTTCTGTGGATCTGAGCTTTGATGAAGAGATTGAATTAGAGGCAGCATTTCAACTCTGTTTAGGTAATATGTATATATGTATCTATAACTCAGTAGTGAAACCTTTCAGACTGACAGGAGGGCAAAGCCTCTAAGACTATATTAGGGTTTATGGGTATAAAAATACGTGCCTCTCCTTCTTTACCAGGCTGTGGGGAGAATGAGGCAAATAATATCTGTAAAGTGACCTGAGTACCTAGAAAGAAAAATTTAGATGTTTTATTAGACCTATGCAAGATCTTTGGTTAGTTCCCCAGAGCCCTGTAAAGTCTTGGAAGCCCTGTAACAAATTTCTCTTTTCCTTTGTCAGATTTTTGTTTTCCCCTGGTGCCCAGGTTAAAGAGAAATTGATTTCTTTCCATCTTGTGTTTAGCTTTTGTCCCTCTGCATTGAGGCTTTGAATTGAGAATATTTCTTTGGGTCTGTAGGGCTGTCCAGTGATAGTTGGGCTTAAACATTAAACAACCTTACAGAACTAATTAGGCTTTATTGCCTGTGGCCAAGTCAACGAATTTTGCTTCATAGAATTTCTGAGAGAAAAAAAATACATATTTAGGACTTGGTAAAACTTTTCTTAAAATGCCTCCTTGTAAATGCCAGCATTGCTGACCCTGTGGAAATATTTTGTAGTAGCCCAGCTTGAGAACATCCCCCATATTTCTCTGTTGTATTCTTTATGACTTCCCTCCAGGTTGAGCTGTGAAAAGGTGAGGGGAAAGGAGCCATGTTGGAGAAGTAGAAGAGACTGAATCAAATGTTTAGAGAACATAGCTTGATTAATTCAAAACTGAAGCCCTGGCCTCTCCAGTCTCATGTTCCACAGCAATAATTTCTCCTTGGCCAGAAGCCTAAGCATCTGTGTCCAAATCTCATACTCTTTCCTAAATGGATTCATCAAGTCAGACCTTGAGTTGCTTGGTTTTTTCTGAACCATCCCCTAATTTAAGTTAAACTTAAAAATGGGAGCCATTAAATAGCAAAACAAACAAATACAACAATAATAGCAGGACATTATGTCCTGGCCCTCAGAGGTCAATTTAACGTGATTAGCAGCATAAAACTTCACAAAGCCTTTCACTGGAAGATTTCCAGAAGCAACATCATTCAGTATGTTGCCATGCACTGCCATTCTTTCACTTTGGCATTATTTATTGATTGTAGCAGAAACACAATATTTGTACCTCTTAAGCATTTTAGTTTCCTTTAGGCTTTTCTCTAGTAAATGTGGAACTGCATCATTTTGTTAAACTGTTCTGAAGTCTAAAAAAAAAAAAAAACCCTCCTGAATATTGTTTACATCCCTGGTTACAAAGGCCAGTACTGAGGCAGAGCTGCTCTGCCTGCTTTGATTCTTATCAAGGGCAACACTATATGTGTGCATATGTCTGTGTGTGTGTTCACACAGGAGAGGGTAGTAAGTGGAGCAAGAGTTTTAAGGAAGGAGTGGGGCTGGAAGGAAAAAAACTTTCAATGAATTGAAACTGCATAATGAAAAGATTCTGAAATTTAATTACAAAAATGGCTCTGTTTTTTCTCTCACCTCCTCCTCGCTCCCTTTTCTCCTCTCCATCCTCTCCAAAAGCACTGAAGTAAAATGAGACTGTCAGATCAAAGCCACACACCCACTCTAGGTCTGTTTTGAGAAAGGGATTTTTTTCTCCCCTTATTTACTTTGTAGCAGTGGCAGCATGTCTACTGCAGGATGCAGTGACAGTGTGGAGCCTTGTCACTGTTCTGCTTGATCTCCTCCCGTGTGCCACTCCCTGGTCTGGTGAGCAGGGTCAAAATTTCAAATGATGACTGTGGCCACAGTTGTTACCATCTCTTGTGTTTTCACACTTGGCCATTCAGTATTTAGGCATTGTCCCTCTGACATATGGCCTGAAAGAGTTGGAGATTTAGTTTCCAAGTTTGGAAATGCCCAAGTGTAGCCATGGAGGATGTATTTGTCCCATGTGGCTGCGGGTTCTGTTGAGTATTTTTGCAAAAATATTACAATGTCTACTTAGGATTTAAGAATATGTTTGATGATATGTACATAATTCAAAACGCATTTTAGGGCACACCTGCATTATTTAATATTGGAGTTTCTCTTTTTAAGTTTTTTTATTTTTGTCTAGGACTCTTTAGAGTGCCTGTGTCTGGGTTCCTTAATATTCTTTCAGACCAGTTGTCAATTTCCAAGTGCCTTAAAATAGAGCTATTGGGTTTTCTTGGCCTTTTCTGGCCCTCATTCTCTTCTAGTTCATGATTTTTCCTCAAAATAAAGTTGTACCTAATTAATAAAGGTATATAGGTATTCAGTTTTAATACTGTCTATAAAGTATGACTCATACTTTCTCTATTAGGAACATCTTCCTTACATTGAATGCATATCTCTCCTGTAGTTGGTTGAGAGAGACATGTAGGTCTAGGATCAAAGTTCTAGAACAGGATCAGAGTCATTGGAAATGCAACCAAAATGGGGATAGAGGCTCATGGGACAAGAACTGGAATGTGTGTTGTACTGAGCTGCGGGGAGAAGGAAGAAACTAAGTACCGATTTGGTAGAGAGAAAGAGGGGCAGAGAAAGAGAGAGAGGGAGAGAGAGAAAGAGAATGAGAGAGAATGAGAGAGAGAGAGAGAGAGATTAGGTTAGGACTAGGTTAGGAAGAACCTGAAACATCAGACAAAGAGAAGAAAACTAAAGCAGACTGAAGAGCAGTGTCTTTGATTATGGCTATTCACCAAACCATTCTTATTGCTCTTTCTGTTATTATTAAGCTGTCTCTGAGATGTACACAGTGTATACCTCAGTGTACAACAGATCTACCAGTGTAGATCTTTTAACTCATTCCTTTAATGAATTTTTATCACTTTCTCAGTCCTTATTAGCTCTCTCTTTTTAATGGCTTTTTTGGGGCCCATAATTAGATATGCCACCTCAGGAAGAATTTTATCAGTGCTCTGGGAAGATGGATTTACTATTCTGGGTTGTATTTGTATACCATGCAACCATGAACCACTTAGAAACCACCTTAGTGACTCATACTTTCTTTATGGTCCATTCTGATTCTGAAATCCTTTGAGTGTTACATTTATCAATCTGATTTTAACAAGGATTAAAATAAATAAGTAAATAAATAAATAGTGTTCTAAGGTTTGAGAAACACTATTACTGAAATTTAGATAACTCGAGGCTTTTAAATCAAACAATATTTTCATTATAATTTTCCTTTCCATCCCCATTTGGTCTTGCCACATCTATGCCCCAACAAAAGAAAACCTTTTAGTACCTGTTATCGGTACTTGGTGTTCATTCATCTCACTGTGGTTTTCATTTTCAAAGCACAATACATTGCTTTCCCATCCCATTCCATTTGTTTCTACCATTCTACTTTGGCCTTGGAAATTAAATATTGCATCCTGTCCATCACAGCTTATTTCTGCCTCTCAATTTTGCAGATCTGGGCATTAATAGAAATAATAAGCACTTTATAATTTTATAGTGCTTTATAATTTTCAAGGTATTTTCACATCTATTATCTTGAGTGATCCTCTCCACACCTCACTATATAAGCAGGGCATGGATTATTACCCCATTCTAGCTCAAGGCCATATAGCTAACTAAGGGCAGAGCCAATAAAGTTTCTAGATGAATTTGTTTCACTACACTTCTTCTACCATCAATTCCATGGCCAAATTTTTTTCCTGCTAATTTTTGAAAACTGAGTATATATAGGAATTTTCTTTTTTATATATAAATTTTGGGAACAATGAACTATTTGTCTAGGTGGGTAAAAGTATATGTCTGCATCCATTTGTTTGTGTGAATAATACGTGTTTGCTAAAACTTGAAAATGTTTTACATCATTCTTTTTGTTTGTTTGTTTTGTTTTGTTTTTTATTGTACTTTAGATTCTGGGATATATGTGCAGAGGGTGCAGGTTTGTTACATAGGTATACACGTGCCATGATGGTTTCCTGCACCCATCAACCCGTTATCCAAATTAGGTATTTCTCCTAATGCTATCCCTCCCCTAGCCCTCCACCCCCCCAACAGGCCCCGGTGTGTGATGTTCCCCTCCCTGTGTCCATGTTTCCTCATTGTTCAACTCCCACTTATGAGTGAGAACATGCAGTGTTTGGTTTTCTGTTCCTGTGTTAGCTTTCTGAGAATGATGGTTTCCAGCTTCATCCATGTCCCTGCAAGGGACATGAACTCATCCTTTTTTATAGCTGCATACCATTCCATGGTGTATATGTGCCACATTTTGTTTTTTTATTGTTGTTGTTCTTTTTATTTTTATTTTATTTTATTATTATCATATTTTAAGATTTAGGGTACATGTGCACAACGTGCAGGTTTGTTACATATGTATACATGTTCCATGTTGGTGTGCTGCACCCATTAACTCGTAATTTAGCATTAGGTATATCTCCTAATGCCATCCATCCCCCCTACCCCCACTCCACAACAGGCCCCGGTGTGTGATGTTCCCCTTCCTGTGTCCATGTGTTCTCATTGTTCAATTCCCACCTATGAGTGAGAACATGCGGTGTTTGGTTTTTTGTCCTTGCGATAGTTTACTGAGAATGATGGTTTCCAGCTTCATCCATATCCCTACAAAGGACATGAACTCATCCTTTTTTATGGCTGCATAGTATTCCATGGTGTATATGTGCCACATTTTCTTAATCCAGTCTATTGTTTTTGGACATTTGGGTTGGTTCCAAGTCTTTGCTATTGTGAATAGTGCCGCAGTAAACATATGTGTGAATGTGTCTTCATAGCAGCATGATTTATAATCCTTTGGGTATATACCCAGTAATGGGATGGCTGGGTCAAATGGTATTTCTAGTTTTAGGTCCCTGAGGAATCGCCACATTGACTTCCACAATGGTTGAACTAGTTTACAGTCCCACCAACAGTGTAAAAGTGTTCCTATTTCTCCACATCCTCTCCAGCACCTGTTATTTCCTGACATTTTAATGATCACCATTCTAACTGGTGTGAGATGGTATCTCATTGTGGTTTTGATTTGCATTTCTCTGATGGCCAGTGATGATGAGCATTTTTTCATGTGTTTTTTGGCTGCATAAATGTCTTCTTTTGAGAAGTGTCTGTTCATATCCTTCGCCCACTTTTTGATGGGGTTGTTTGTTTTTTTCCTCTAAATTTGTTTGAGTTCGTTGTAGATTCTGGATATTAGCCCTTTGTCAGATGAGTATGTTGCAAAAATTTTCTCCCATTCTGTAGGTTGCCTGTTCACTCTGATGGTGGTTTCTTTTGCTGTGCAGAAGCTCTTTAGTTGAATTAGATCCCATTTGTCAATTTTGACTTTTGTTGCCATTGTTTTTGGTGTTTTAGTCATCAGGTTCTTGCCCATGCCTATGTCCTGAATGGTATTGCCTAGGTTTTCTTCTGGAGTTTTTATGGTTTTAGGTCTAACATGTAAGTCTTTAATCCATCTTGAATTAATTTTTGTATAAGGTGTAAGGAAGGGATCCAGTATCAGCTTTCTACATATGGCTAGCCAGTTTTCCCAGCACCATTTATTAAATAGGGAATCCTTTCCCCATTTCTTGTTTTTGTCAGGTTTGTCAAAGATCAGATAGTTGTAGATATGCGGCATTATTTCTGAGGGCTCTGTTCTGCTCTATTGACCTATATCTCTGTTTTGGTACCAGTACCATGCTGTTTTGGCTACTGTAGCCTTGTAGTATAGTTTGAAGTCAGGTAGCGTAATGCCTCTAGCTTTGTTCTTTTGGCTTCGGATTGACTTGGCAATGCGGGGTCTTTTTTGGTTCCATATGAACATATGAACTTTAAAGTAGTTTTTTCCAATTCTGTGAAGAAAGTCATTGGTAGCTTGATGGGGATGGCATTGAATCTATACATTACGTTGGGCAGTATGGCCATTTTCACGATATTGATTCTTCCAACCCATGAGCATGGAATGTTCTTCCATTTGTTTGTATCCACTTTTATTTCATTGAGCAGTGGTTTGTAGTTCTCCTTGAAGAGGTCCTTCACATCCCTTGTAAGTTGGATTCCTAGGTATTTTATTCTCTTTGAAGCAATTGTGAATGGGAGTTCACTCATGATTTGGCTCTCTGTCTGTTATTGGTGTATAAGAATGCTTGTGATTTTTGTACATTGATTTTGTATCCTGAGACTTTGCTGAAGTTGCTTATCAGCTTAAGGAGATTTTGGGCTGAGACGATGGGGTTTTTTAGATAAACAATCATGTCATCTGCAAACAGGGACAATTTGACTTCCTCTTTTCCTAATTGAATACCCTTTATTTCCTTCTCCTGCCTGATTGCCCTGGCCAGAACTTCCAACACTATGTTGAATAGGAGTGGTGAGAGAGGGCATCCCTGTCTTGTGCCTGTTTTCAAAGGGAATGCTTCCAGTTTTTGTCCATTCAGTATGATATTGGCTGTGGACTTGTCATAGATAGCTCTTATTATTTTGAGATACGTCCCATCAATATCTAATTTATTGAGAGTTTTTAGCATGAAGGGTTGTTGAATTTTGTCAAAGGCCTTTTCTGCATCTATTGAGATAATCATGTGGTTTTTGTCTTTGGTTCTGTTTATATGCTGGATTACATTTATTGATTTTAGTATGTTGAACCAGCCTTGCATCCCAAGGATGAAGCCCACTTGATCATGGTGGATAAGCTTTTTGATGTGTTGCTGGATTTGGTTTGCCAGTATTTTATTGAGGATTTTTGCATCAATGTTCATCAAGGATATTGGCCTAAAATTCTCTTTTTTTGTTGTTGTGTCTCTGCCAGGCTTTGGTATGAGGATGATGCTGTCCTTATAAAATGAGTTAGGGAGGATTCCCTCTTTTTCTATTGATTGGAATAGTTTCAGAAGGAATGGTACCAGTTCCTCCTTGTACCTCTGGTAGAATTCGGCTGTGAATCCATCTGGTCCTGGACTTTTTTTGGTTGGTAAACTATTAATTATTGCCAGAATTTCAGAGCCTGTTATTGGTCTATTCAGAGATTCAGCTTCTTCCTGGTTTAGTCTTGGGAGTGTGTATTTGTCGAGGAATTTATCCATTTCTTCTAGATTTTCTAGTTTATTTGCGTAGAGGTGTTTATAGTATTCTCTGATGGTAGTTTGTATTTCTGTGGGATCAGTGGTGATATGCCCTTTGTCATTTTTTATTGCGTCTATTTGATTCTTATCTCTTTTCTTCTTTATTAGTCTTGCTAGTGGTCTATCAATGTTGTTGATCTTTTCAAAAAACCAGCTCCTGGATTCATTGATTTTTTGAAGGATTTTTTGTGTCTCTATTTCCTTCAGTTCTGCTCTGATTTTAGTTATTTCTTGCCTTCTGCTAGCTTTTGAATGTGTTTGCTCTTCTCTAGTTCTTTTAATTGTGATGTTAGGGTGTCAATTTTAGATCTTTCCTGCTTTCTCTTGTGGGCATTTAGTGCTATAAATTTCCCTCTACACACTGCTTTGAATGTGTCCCAGAGATTCTGGTATGTTGTGTCTTTGTTCTCGTTGGTTTCAAAGAACATCTTTATTTCTGCCTTCATTTCGTTATGTACCCAGCAGTCTTTCAGGAGCAGGTTGTTCAGTTTCCATGTAGTTGAGCGGTTTTGAGTGAGTTTCTTAATCCTGAGTTCTAGTTTGATTGCATTTTAAGCCACTTTGTAGGCCACTAAGGACTTGCTTTATGAATCTGGGTGCTCCTGTATTGGCTGCATACATATTTAGAATAGTTAGTTCTTCTTGTTGAATTGATCCCTTTACCATTATGTGATGGCCTTCTTTGTCTCTTTTGATCTTTGTTGGTTTAAAGTCTGTTTTATCTGAGCCTAGGATTGCAACCCCTGCCTTTTTTTGTTTTCCATTTGCTTGATAGATCTTCCTCCATCCCTTTATTTTGAGCCTATGTGTGTCTCTGCACGTGAGATGGGTTTCCTGAATACAGCACACTGATGGGTCTTGACTCTTTATCCAATTTGCCAGTGTGTGTCTTTTAATTGGAGCATTTAGCCCATTTACATTTAAGGTTAGTATTGTTATGTGTGAATTTGATCCTGTCATTATGATGTTAGCTGGTTATTTTGCTCATTAGTTGATGCAGTTTCTTCCTAGCCTTGATGGTCTTTACAATTTGGCATGTTTTTGCAGTGGCTGGTACCGGTTGTTCCTTTCCATGTTTAGTGCTTCCTTCAGGAGCTCTTTTAGGGCAGGCCTGGTGGTGACAAAATCTCTCAGCATTTGCTTGTCTGTAAAGTATTTTATTTCTCCTTCACTTATGAAGCTTAGTTTGCCTGGATATGAAATTCTGGGTTGAAAATTCTTTTCTTTAAGAATGTTGAATATTGGCCCCCACTCCCTTCTGGCTTGTAGAGTTTCTGCCAAGAGATCAGCTGTTAGTCTGATGGGCTTCCCTTTGTGGGTAACCCGACCTTTCTGTCTGAATGCCCTTAACATTTTTTCCTTCATTTCAACTTTGGTGAATCTGACCATTATGTGTCTTGGAGTTGCTCTTCTTGAGGAGTATCTTTGTGGTGTTCTCTGTATTTCCTGAATTTGAATGTTGGCGTGCCTTGGTAGATTGGGGAAGTTCTCCTGGAGAATATCCTGCAGAGTGTTTTCCAACTTGGTTCCATTCTCCCTGTCACTTTCGGGTACACCAATCAGACGTAGATTTGGTCTTTTCACATAGTCCCATATTTCTTGGAGGCTTTGTTCGTTTCTTTTTATTCTTTTTTCTCTAAACTTCTCTTCACGCTTCATTTCATTCATTTCGCCTTCCATCACTGATACCCTTTCTTCCAGTTGATCGCATCGTTTACTGAGGCTTGTGCATTCATCACGTAGTTCTCGTGCCATGGTTTTCAGCTCCATCAGGTCCTTTAAGGTCTTCTCTGCATTGGTTAATCTAGTTATCCATTTGTCTAATTTTTTTTCAAAGTTTTTGACTTCTTTGCCATTGGTTCGAACTTCCTCCTTTAGCTTGGAGTAGTTTGGTCTTCTGAAGCCTTCCTCTCTCAACTCGTCAAAGTCATTCTCCGTCCAGCTTTTTTCCATTGCTGGTGTGGAGGTGCATTGCTTTGGAGGAGGAGAGGCACTCTGATTTTTAGAGTTTCCAGTTTTTCTGCTCTGTTTTTTTCCCCATCTTTGTGGTTTTATCTACCTTTGGTCTTTGATGATGGTGATGTACAGATGGGTTTTTGGTGTGGATGTCCTTTCTGTTTGTTAGTTTTCCTTCTAACAGTCAGGACCCTCAGCTACAGGTCTGTTGGAGTTTGCTGGAGGTCGTCTCCAGACCCTGTTTGCCTGGGTATCAAAAGCGGTGGCTGCAGAACAGCGGATATTGGTGAACTGCAAATGCTGCTGCCTGATGGTTCCTCTGGAAGTTTTGTCTCAGAGGAGTACCCGGTTATGTGAGGTGTCAGTCCACCCCTACTGGGGGGTGCCTCCCAGTTAGGCTACTTGGGTGTCAGGGACCCATTTGAGGAGGCAGTCTGCCCGTTCTCAGATCTCAAGCTGTGTGCTGGGAGAACCACTACTCTCTTCAAAGCTGTCAGACAGGGACATTTAAGTGTGCAGAGGTTGTTGCTGTCTTTTGTTTGTCTGTGCCCTGCCCCCAGAGGTGGAGCCTACAGAGGCAGGCAGGCCTCCTTGAGCTGTGGTGGGCTCTACCCAGTTTGAGCTTCCTGGCCACTTTGTTTACCTACTCAAGCCTGAGCAATGGCGGGCGTCCCTCCCCCAGCCTTGCTGCCGCCTTGCAGTTTGATCTCAGACTGCTGTGCTAGCAATGAGCGAGACTCCGTGCACGTAGGACCCTCCAAGCCAGGTGTGGGATATAATCTTCTGGTGTGCCGTTTGATAAGCCCATTGGAAAAGTGCAGTATTAGGGTGGGAGTGACCCGATTTTCCAGGTGCCGTCTCTCACCCCTTTCTTTGACTAGGAAAGGGAATTCCCTGACCCCTTGCACTTCCCGAGTGAGGTGATGCCTCGCCCTGCCTCGGCTCACGCACGGTGCACTGTACCCACTGTCCTGCACCGACTGTCTGGCACTCCCCAGTGAGATGAACCCAGTACCTCAGTTGGAAATGCAGAAATCACCGGTCTTCTGTGTTGCCCACGCTGGGAGCTGTAGACTGGAGCTGTTCCTATTCGGCCATCTTGGCTCCACCCTGCCACATTTTCTTTATCCAGTCTATTATTGATGGATATTTGGGTTGGTTCCAAGTCTTTGCTATTGTGAATAGGAATTTTCTTAGCAAATATGAAAATTTGCTGAGAGAGGAAATGTGCAAAATTGTTTGGCAGGAAATCACACATGGAAGGGCCCAACTGGGTCACGGTGTTTGAACACTACATGGGAGACTATGTTGAAAAGGAAGCCAAGACAATCCTAGATTAGACCATCACAGAAAAGATTCATTACTAGGTGACAGAGGCCCTTTCCTGTTGCTCAGAGGGACTTCTAGTCATGAAAACCCATAACCTCCTCCTTGACTGTGTACTAGAAGGACTGCTCAGTGTAATTGGTTAATTCTGTATCTATTTTCATAATGTGGCAATTTACATGAGGATTGGAGCCAGGCTGTGGGAATGTTTTTGGTCTAAGGCCATGGTTCTCAAGGTGGGGAATTTTGCCATTTAGGACATTTGGCAATGCCTGGAGACATTTTTAGTCACAAGTGGGTTGGGGGGTGCTACTGGCTTCTAATGGGTAGAGGCATTTGGCAATGCCTGGAGACATTTTGAGTCACAAGTGGGTTGGGGGGTGCTACTGGCTTCTAATGGGTAGAGGCCACAGATGCTTCCAAACCTCCTAAAATTAATAGGGCAGCTCTTCCCTACACCACACATACAAAAAGAAGTACCTGACCCAAGATGTCAACAGTACCAAGATTGAGAAACACTGATTTAAGTGAAGAAGGCTGGGTCTCAGAGAAGTTATTTGTATTTAGTCTCTGCCTTTTTCCCCTGTATTTGCTCTGTGTGTGTGTGTGTGTGTGTGTGTGTGTGTGTGTGTGTGTGTGTTGGAATTTATCCATTTAAGTAAATGTAGGAAAGCCCTCAGAGTACCTCAAGAGTATCACTGTGCTATGAAGAAATGATTGTGCTTTACAGTGAACTTGAGGGGAGGTTCACTTGGGGTACCAGGCTCCCCAAAGGTTGTAGGTACAGCACACATGCCTGAAAACACAGTAACATCTGCCAACACTCACCTGGGTGTGTCTTTTTGTCTCTATCTTTCTTCTCTCTAGCAATTTCCAAACTTTATAGGCCTCAATTCTTGAGGAGTGAGCAGCAAGGGTTACTGTCAGTTTTAGGGCATACATCTGGCGAGAAGTGCCTCGAAGCTGTCTGCAGAAGCACTTTTGGGGTTTGAGGATGGCTTGGGTTCTTTCTTTTAAGTAGGTGGAGCTGAGATGAAGGATGAGGGATAGTGTTCATGATCATTGTTTAGGCTCTTCTCCAACTGTCATACTTCTTATGTGTCAAAGGATACTGTGACAAACCCAGTCACTGATGTTGGGAATGTGAGGGATCTAAGGAGAGAGCAGTGTATATGGGAAGAAGTACAGCCATTTGATGTGCAGAAGGAATGTCTGAGCATCTGGGTATATGTTTGCAGTTTTGTATTTGGGCTCCAATTCAAGCCCCTTTCATTTTGTATGATAAATAATTTATTTTCTACTCCTAATTTCCATTGACTAATGGTGATTCATCTTCAACTTTGACATTAGAGATAACAAATGATGCTCATTCCATTAGGCTTTACCAAAATGCTGGTATTTGAGTAGAAACAAAGACTGGGATAACAATTGCTTGCATTCATTGTGGCCCTAAAGTAATTGTGAAACCTTGTAAAGCCTCTACTTGTGGTGCACAGAATTGTAAGGTTTGTAATGTAGGGGTGGGGCTCTGGGAATTACCAAATGTTATAACCAAGGGCAGGTGTTGGTAAAGTCCTGGAAAACTGGCCTGTTTCCTCCTTTCCTCTTCTCTTAGGCCATCATCATGAAGTCACATGAAATTCATGAGTGGCACAATGCTGAGCTATGAGTTCCATTGCTGGTGAAAGAGGGCGGTTCAGTCTGTCTGTGGAAGTTATGTTTGATTTCCACCTCTCCTTCTTTGCTCATCCCTCTGAGTTTGTTTGGAGTTTCTCCACTGGGGAGTAGAGAGTGTTTATCCACAATGAGCGTAAAGTAAGGTGATGGGGAAATGAGTAGTCCTCTAATTATAGAGTGACTTACATAAAAACTATGCCATTGGAAATAGATGCATTTAAGTTCCTAACGGTCAGGAGGTATGGTTGAGCCTGGCAGCCATTAGCAAATGTGATACAGTTCAATGGTGAGTACTTACGAGTTTATACATGTATACATAATGTTGGGGATATGTCATTGGTATGTTAATTAGAGAATGTGTTTGAGTATCAATGTATGATCATTTCCCCATTATCCATGACAATGGAGAAAAGCAGTAGTACAAATAATCCCAAGCATTAGGTGATTTTAAAATATTTTCTATTGAGTGTTTTATTATGATTTTTTTAACTGAGGTTCACCTATATATGTCAAGAGACTATGGAAAGTCATAGTGAGGTTAAAAAGAAAATATCAAGTAATTATATCAAATAATCCACAAAGGAAAACATTCTGAAAAGCAAATAGTTCAATTAGGTGGCCTATAAATGTTAAGACCAGTGTTCAGCAACAGCTCAGTATCAGACCCCCATTCCAAATGTCAGTACATTCTTGAAATGGGAGCAGTCTTTACTATGTATGCTTTGTATACCTTTCCTGAAATTTGCTTCCAGGTGTTCTCGTATATTAAATACCACAGCCTTGATCTTTAAATGATGACTATTTGTCCAAATGTATTAACTTTTCCCCGTTATTTTTCTCTTTGCTTTATTCTCAGTAACCTCTTTTCTCTAATTCTTACATTATCATATAAATAAAATAATTCCAGATGAATTCATCATAGATGATAATTATAACGTGTTCAAGTGTGGATCTCTTTGAATCTATCCTACTTGGAGTTTGTTGAGCTCCTTGGATGTGTAGATTAATGTTTGTCATCAAATTTTGAAAGTTTGGCTATTATTCAATACAGTCACACATCACTTAAAAACAGGGGTACTTTCTGAGAAATGTGTTCTTAGGAAATTTAACCCTTGTACCAACATCATAGAGTGTACTTACACAAACATAGATATAGCCTACTACACACTCAGGCTGTATGGTATAGCCTATTGCTCCTAGGCTACAAACCTCAGAGCATGTTACTGTACTGGATACTGTAGAAAATTGTAACACAGTGGTATTTGTGTGTGCAAACATATATAAACAGATAAAAATAATGCATTGCACTACAGCATTATGGCAGCTAGTGTGTCACTAGGTGACAGGTATTTTTCTACTCCATTATAATCTTTTAAAAATTGTTTATTTTTAAATTTTTGTTGATACATAGTAGGTGTATATGTTTACGGGTTACATGAGATATTTTGATACAGGAATGCAGTGGGTAATAACCACATCAGGGTAAATGGGCTAGCCATTACTTCAAGCATTTATCCTTTGTGTTATAATTTAATTATACTCTTTTAGTTATTTTTAAAATGTATAATTATGTACATTTAAATATAGTAAATATTGTGACTGTAGTAAATTATGTTTTACTACAGTCACAACATTTACTATATTTACTAAATGACTATAGTAAATTACATTTTACTATAGTCAGTCTGATGTGCTAGCGAATACTAGGTCCTATTCATTATTTCTGATTTTTCGTAACCATTAACTGTCCTCATTTCCCCCACCACCCCCCACCCACACACTACCCTTAACATCCTCTGATAACCATCCTTCTACTGTCTATCTCCATGTGTTAAATTATTTTGATTTTTAGCTTCCACAAATAAGTGACAGCATGTGAAGTTTGTCTTTCTGTGCCTGGTTTATTTCACTTAATAGAATGAACTCCAGTTCCATCCATGCTGTTGCAAATGACAGGATCTCATTCTTTTTTATGGACCAGTAGCACTCCATTATGTAAATATAACACATTTTTGTTGCAGGAAGTCAGGGACCCTGAACAGGGGGACCGGCTGAAGCTGTAGCAGAAGAACATAAATTGTGAAGATTTCATGGACATTTATCAGTTCCCAAAGTTAATACTTTTATAATTTCTTACACCTGTCTTTACTGCAATCTCTGAACATGAATTGTGAAGATTTCATGGACATTTATCACTTCCCCAATTAATACTCTTATAATTTCTTATGCTTGTCTTTAATCTCTTAATCACATTATCTTCGTAAGCTGAGGATGTTTGTCACCTCAGGACCCTGTGATGATTGCGTTAACTGTACAAATTGTTTGTAAAAGATGTGTGTTTGAACACTATGAAATCTGATTGTGAAACAAGGGTGTTTGAACAATATGAAATCAGTGTACCCTGAAAAAACAGAATAATAGCAGTTTTCAGGGAAAAAGGGAAGATAATCATAAGGGCTGACTGCCCGTGGGGTCGAGCAGAATAGAGACATATTTTTCTTCTCACAGAAAGCCTATAGACGGATGTGCGAGTAGGAGAAATATCACTGAATTCTTTTCCCAGCATGGAGTAACCCTCAGGAAGGAATGCATTCCTGGGGGTAGGTCTATAGATGGCTGCTCTGGGAGTGTCTGTCTTATGTGGTTGAGATAGGACTGAAATACGCCCTGGTCTCCTACAGTGCCCTCAGGCTTACTAGGATTGGGAAATTCCAGCCTGGTAAATTCCAGTCAGACCAGTTGTCTGCTCTTGAACCCTGTTTCCTGTTAAGATGTTTATCAAGACAATGTGTGCACAGCAGGATACAGACCCTCATCAGTAATTCTAATTTTTGCCTCTACGCTGTGATCTTTTATTGCCCTTTGAAGCATGTGATCTCTGTGACCTACTCCCTGTTCATACACCCCCTTCCCTTTCAAAATCCCTAATAAACCTTGCTGGTTTTGCAGCTCGAGGTCGCCCTCATGGTCCTACCAATATGTGATGACACCCCCAGAGGCCCAGCTGTAAAATTTCTCTCTTTGTACTCTTTTTGTTTATTTCTCAGACCGGCCGACATTTAGGGAAAATAGAAAAGAACCTACGTTGAAATATTGGGGGCTGGTTCCCCCAATATATTTTCTGTATCTATTCATCTACTGATGGACAGGTAGGTTGCGTCCAAATCCTGGCTATTGTGAATAGTGCTGCAATAAACACAGGAATACCCATATCTCTTCAATGTACTGGTTTCCTCTCTTTTGGGTATACACCCAGCAGTGGGATTGCTAGATTGTGTGGTAGCTCTATCTTTAGTTTTTTGAGGAACCTACAAACTGTTCTGCATAGCAATTGTACTAATATATAACACATTCCCACCAACAGTGTAAGAGGATTCCCTTTTCTCCATATTCTCACCAGCATTTGTTATTGTCTGTCTTTTAGATAAAAGCCACTTTAACTGGTGTGAGATGATATCTTATTGTAGTTTGATTTGCATTTCTCTGATGATTGATGATGTTGAGCCATTTGTATGTCTTGTTTTGAGAAATGTCTGTTCAGATCTATGGCCCATTTTCTATTCAGATTATTAGATTTCTTCCTGTAAAGTCAATTGAGCTCTTTATATATTCTGGTTATTAATCCCTTGTCAGATGGATATTTTGCAAATATTTTCTCCTGTTCTGTGGGTTGCCTCTTCACTTTGTTGATTGTTTCCTTTGCTGTGCAGAAGCTTTTCAGCTTGATGTGACCCTGTTTGTCCATTTTTGCTTTGGTTGTCAGTGCTTGTGGGGTATTACTCTAGAAATCCTTGCACAGACTGATGTCCTGGAGAGTTTCCTCAAGGTTTTGTTTTAGTGGATTCATAGCTTGAGGTCTTAGATTTCAGTCTTTAATCTATTTTGATTTGATTTTTGTATATGATGAGAGATGGGGGGTCAAGTTTCCTTTTTTTGTATATCGATATCCAGTTTCCCAGCACCATTTATTGAGGAGACTCTCCTTTCTCCAATGTATATTCTTGGCACCTTTGTCAAAAATGAGTTCACTGTGGAGGTATGGATTTTCTCGAGGCTCTCTATTCTGTTCCACTGATACATGTATCTGTTTTTTATGACAATACAGTGCTCTTTTGGTTACTATAGCTCTATAGTATAATTTGAGAAATTAATATAATGTGATTGCTTCAGATTTGTTCCTTTTGCTCAGGATAGCTTTGGCTATTCTGGGTCTGTTTTGGTTCCAGATAAACTTTAGGAATTTTTTTTCTATTTCTGTGAATAATGTGATTGGTATTTTGATAGGGATTGCATTGGATCTGTAGATTTATTTGGGTAGTATGGACATTTTAACATTATCGATTCTTGCAATCCATTAACATGGATATATCTTTCCATTTTTTGGTGTCCTATTCAATTTTTTGCATCAATGTTATATAGTTTTTATTGCACAGATATTTCACTTCTTTGGTTAAGCTAATTCCTAGGTATTTAATTTTATTTATAGCTATTGTAAATGGAATTATTTTCTTTATTTCATTTTCAGATTTCTGCTGGCATATAAGAATACTACTGATTTCTGTATGTTGATAGCATGTCATGCAACTTTACTAAATTTGTTTTTCAGCTCTAATTGTTTTTTGTGGAGTCATTAGTTTTTCCAAATATAAGATCATATCATCTGGAAATTAGGATAATTTGACTTCTTCATTTCCAATTTGGATGCCCTTTAGTTCTTTCTTTTGTCTGATTGCTCTAGCTAGGACTTCCAGTAACATGTTGAATATCAGTGGTGATAGTGGGCATCCTTGTCATGTTCCAGATCTTAGAGGAAATGCTTTCCATTTTTCCTCATTCAGTATGGTACTAACTTTTGGTCTGTCATAGATGGCTTTTATTATTTTGAGGTATGTTCCTTCTATCCCCAGTTTTTTTAGGGTTTTTATCATGAAGGTATGTTGAATTTTGTTAAATGCTTTTTCAGCATCCATGGAAATGATCACATGATTTTTGTCCTGTATTCTATTGATACAATGTATGATATTGATTGATTTGCATATGTTGAACTGTTCTTTCATTCCTGGGATAAATGTCAGTTATAATAAATGATCTTTTTAATGTGTTCTTGAACTTTGCTAGTATATTGTTGAGGATTTTTGCATCAATATTCATCAGTCATATTGTTTTATAGTTTTCTTTTTTGATGTGTCATTGTCTGGTTTTGGTATCAGGGTAATACTGGCCTTGTAGAATGAGATTGGAAGTATTTTCTTCTCCTCTATTTATTGGAATAGTTGAAGTAGTATTGGTATTAGTTCTTCTTTAAATGTTTGGTGGAACTCAGCAGTGAAGCCATCAGGGTCATTGGCTTTGCTTTGCTGGGAGACTTTTTATTATGGCTTTGAACTCATTACTTTTTTTTAATTTTAATTTAATTTAATTTAATTTTAAGCTCTGGGATACATGTGAAGGATGGGAGGTTTGTTACATAGGTAGACATGTGCCATGGTGGTTTGCTGCACCTATCAACCCATCACCTAGGTATTAAGCCCCACATGCATTAGCTATTTATCCTGATGCTCTTCTTCCCCCCACCCCCCAACAGGCCCCAGTGCATGTTGTTCCCCTCCCTGTGTCCATGTGGTCTCATTGTCCAGCTCCAACTTATAAGTGAGAACATGTGATGTTTGGTTTTCTGTTCCTGTGTTAGTTTGCTGAAGATAATGGCTTCCAGCTCTATCCATGTCCCTGCAAATAACATAATCTTGTTCCTTTTTATGGCTGCGTAGTATTCCATGGTGTATATGTACCACATTTTCTTTATCCAGTATATCACTGATGGGCATTTGGGTTGATTCCATGTCTTTGCTATTGTGAATAGTGCTGCAGTTAATACATGCCTGCATGTATCTTTATAATAGAATGATTTATATTCCTTTGGGTATATACCCAGTAACAGGATTGCTGGGTCAAATGGTATTTCTGATTTCTAGGTCTGTGAGGAATTGCCATACTATCTTCCACAATGGTTGAACTAATTTACATTCCCACCGACAGTGTGAAAGTGTTTCTATTTCTGCACAGCCTCACCAGTATCTGTTGTTTCTTGACTTTTTAATAATCACCATTCTGACTGGCATAAGATGGTATCTTATT
This sequence comes from Nomascus leucogenys, assembly GCF_006542625.1. Classification (NCBI taxonomy): domain Eukaryota; kingdom Metazoa; phylum Chordata; class Mammalia; order Primates; family Hylobatidae; genus Nomascus; species Nomascus leucogenys. The sequence goes on along the minus strand of NC_044406.1, from coordinate 66,012,565 downwards.
GTGGTTTTGATTTGCATTTCTCTAATGATCAGTGCTATTGAGCTTTTTTTCATATGTCTCTTGGCCATATGAGTGTCTTCTTTTAAGAAGTTTCCATGTGCTTTGCCCACTTTTTAATGGGTTTTTTTGTTTCTTATAAATTTGTTTAAGTTCCTTGTAGACTCTGGATATTAGACCTTTGTCAGATGGAGAGATTGCAAAAAATTTCTTCCATTCTGTAGGTTGTCTCTTCACTCTGATGATAGTTTATTTTGCTGTGCAGAAGCTCTTTAGTTTAATTAGGTCACACTTGTCAATTTTTACTTTTGTTGCCATTGCTTTTGATGTGTTTGTCATTAAATCTTTGCCTGTGTCTACGTCCTGAATTGTATTGCTTAGGTTGTCTTCCAGGGTTTATATAGTTTTGGGTTTTACATTTAAGTCTTTAGTCCATCTTCAGTATATTTTGTATATGGTGTAAGGAAGGGATCCAGTTTCTATCTTCAGCATATGGCTAGCCAGTTATCTCAGCACCATTTATTGAATAAGGATTCCTTTCCTCATTGCTTGTTTTTGTCAAGTTTGTTGAAGATCAGATGGTTATAGATGTGTGGTCTTATTTCTGAGATCTCTATTCTGTTCCATTGGTCTATGTGTCTGTTTTTGTACCAGTACCATGCTGTTTTGGTTACTGTAGCCTTGTAGTATAGTTTGAAGTTGGGTGGCACGATGTGATTGCCTCCAGCTTTGTTCTTTTTGCTTAGGATTGTCATGGCTATACAAGCTCTTTTTTGGTTTCATATGAATTTTAAAGTAGTTTTTTCTACTTTTGTGAAGAATGTCAATGGTAGTGTAATGGTAATAGCATGGAATCTATAAATTACTTTGGGCAGTGTGGCCATTTTCACGATATTGATTCTTCCTATCCATGAGCATGGAATGTTTTTTCATGTTTGTGTCCTTTCTGATTTCTTTGAGCAGTGGTTTGTATTTCTCCTTGAAGAGGTCCTTCACTTCCCTTGTTAGCTGTATTCCCAGGTATTCTATTCTCTTTGTAGCAATTGTAAATGGGATTTCATTTATGATTTGTTTCTCCCCTTGTCTATTGTTGATGTATAGGAATGCTTGTCATTCTTGCACATTGGTTTTGTATTCTGAATGTATTAGTCCTTTCTCATTCTGCTATAAGGACATACCCGAGACTGGGTAGTTTATAAAGCAAGGAGGTTTAGTGGACTCAACAGTTTCACATGGCTAAGGAGGCCTCACAATCATGGCGGAAGGTGAAGGGGGGGCAAAGGCACATCTGACATGGTAGCACGCCAGAGCACATGTTCAGGGGAACTGCCCTTTATAAAACCAACAGGCTTTTTGAGACTTATTCACTATCATGAGAACAGCATGGTTAAAACCCGCTCCCATGATTCAATTATGTCCCACCAGGTCCCTCCCACCACATATGGTGATTATGGGAGCTACAATTCAAGATGAGATTTGAGTGGGGACACAACCAAACCATATCATTCTACCCTTGGCCCCTTCCAAATCTCATGTTCTCACATTTTGAAACCAATAATGCCTTCCTTACAGTCCCCCAAAGTCTTAATCATTCTAACATTAACTAAAAAGTTCACAGTCCAAAGTCTCATCTGAGACAAGACAAGTCCCTTCCACCTATGAGCCTGTAAAATCAGAAGCAAGTTAGTTACTTCCTAGATACAATGGGTGTGCAGGCATTGGGCAAATACACCCCTTCCAAATGGGAGAAATTGGCCAAAACAGAGGGGCTGCAGGCTCCATGGAAGTCCAAAATCCAATAGGGCTGTCATTAAGCCTTAAAGTTCCAATGTGGTCTCCTTTGACCCCATGTCTCACATCCAGGTCACACTGATGCAAGCAGTGGGATCCCACGACCTTGGGCAGCTCCATCCCTGTGGCTTGGAAGCATATAGCCCCCTCCCAGCTGCTTTCACGGATTAGCTTTGAGTTTCTGTGGCATTTCCAGGAACATGGTGCAAGCTGTCGGCAGATCTACCATTCTGGGTTCTGGAGTACAGTGGCCCTCTTCTCACAGCTCCACTAGGCAGTGCCCCAGTGGGGATTCTGTGTGGGGGCTTCCACCCCACATTTGCCTTCCACAGTGCTCTAGCAGAGGTTCTCCATGAGGGCGCCACCCCTGCAGCAAACTTACGCCTGGACATCCAGGCATTTCCATACCTCCACTGAAATCTAGGCAGAGGTTCCCAAACCTCAATCCTTGAACTACTGTGCACCCACAAGCTCAGCAACACATGGAAGCTGCCAAGGTTTGGGGCTTGAACCTGCCGAAGCCATGGCCCAAGCTGTACTTTAGCCATGGCTAGAGAGGCTGGGATGCAGGTCTTCAAGTCCCTAGGCTGCACATAACAGAGGGGCCCTGGACCTGACCTAGGAAACCATTTTTCCCTTCTAGACCTCCAGGCCTGTGATGGGAGGGTCTGCCATGAAGGTCTCTGACATGGCCTGGAGATGTTTTCCCCATTGTCTTGGTGATTAACATTCAGCTCCTTGTTACTTACGCAAATTTCTGCAGCAGGCTTGAGTTTCTCCCCAGAAAATGGGTTTTTCTTGGCAGGCTGCAAGTTTTTCAAACTTTTATGCTCTTCTTCCTTTTGAATGCTTTGCAGATTAGAAATTTCTTCTGCCAGATACCCTAAGTTATCTCCCTCAAGTTCAAAGTTCCACAGATCTCTAGGGCAGGAGCCAAATGCCACCCGTCTCTTTGCTAAAGCATAACAACAGTCACTTTCCCTCCAGTTCCCAACAAATTCCTCATCTCCATCTAAGACCACCTCAGCCTGGATATTATTGTCCATATCACTATCAGCATTTTGGTCAAAGCCATTCAACAAGTCTCTAGGAAGTTCCAAACTTTCCCACATCTTACTACCTTCTTATGAGCACTCCAAACTGTTCCAACCTCTACTTACTACCCAGTACAAAAGTTGCTTCCACATTTTCAGGTATCTTAATAGCAGTACCCCACTCTGCTGGTACCATTTGACTGTATTAGTCCATTTTCCTACTGCTATGAAGAAATACCTGATGGTTGGGTGTGGTTGCTCATGCCTGTAATCCTAGCACTTTGGGAGGCCAAGGTGGGCAGATCACCTGAGGTCAGGAGTTTGAGACCAGTCTGGCCAACATGGTGAAACCCAGTCTCTACTAAAAATATAAAAATTAGCTGAAGGTGGTGGTGGGTGCCTATAGTCCCAGCTACTCAGGAGGCTGAGGCATGAGAATTGCTTGAACCCAGGAGGCTGAGGTTGCATTGAGCCAAGATCATACCACTGCACTCCAGCCTGGGCAACGAGCAAAACTCCATCTCAGAAAAAAAAAAGAAATACCTGAGACTGGGTAATTTATAAAGGAAAAAGGTTTAATGGACTCACAATTCCCCATGGCTGGGAAGGCCTCACAATCATAGTGGAAGGTGAAGGAGGAGTAAAGGCACGTCTTACATGGCAGCAGGAAAGAGCACATGTGTAGTGGACCTGCCCTTTATAAAACCATCAGACCCCTTGAGACTTATCCACTATTATAAGAATAGCATGGGAAAAACCTGCCCCCATGATTCAATTACCTCCAACTGGGTCCCTCCCACGTGGGGATTATGAGAGCTACATTCAAGATGAGGTTTGGGTGGGGACACAGCCAAACCATATCACTAAGACTTTGCTGAAGTTGCTTATTAGCTTAAGAAGCTTTGGGGCTGAGACTATGGGGTTTTCTAGATATAGAATCATGTCATTTGCAAACAGAGACAGTTTGGCTTCCTCTCTTCCTATTTGAATACCCTGTATTTCTTTCTCTTGCCCGATTGCCCTGGCCAGAACTTCCAATACTCTATAGAATAGGAGTGATGAGAGAGGACATCCTTGTCTTGTGCCAGTTTTCAAACGGAATGCTTCCAGCTTTCATGAATTGCTCTTATTATATTGATGTATATCACATCAATACCTAGTTTATTGAGTTTTTAACATGAAGGGATGTTTAATTTTATTGAAGGCCTTTTCTGCATCTATTGAGATAATCATGTGGTTTTTGTCTTTAGTTCTGTCTATGTGATCAAGTATGTTTATTGATTTGCTTATGTTGAACCAGCCTTGCATCCAAGGAATGAAGCTGACTTGATTGTGGTGAATAAGCTTTTTGACGTGCTGTTGGATTTGGTTTGCCAGTATTTTATTGAGGATTTTTGCATTGTTGTTCATCAGAGATATTGGCCTGAAGTTTTCTTTTTTTGTTGTATCTCTGCCAGGTTTTGGTATCATGATGATGCTGGCCTCATAAAATGAGTTATGGAGAAGTCCCTCCTTTTCAATTGTTTAGAATAGTTTCAGAAGAAATGGTACCAGCTCCACTTTGTACCTTTGGTAGAATTCACCTCTAAATCCATCTTGTCCTGGGCTTTTATTTATTACTACCTCAATTTCAGAACTTGTTATTGGTCTATTCAGGGATTCAACTCCTTCCTGGTTCAGTCTTGGAAGGGTGTATGTGTCCAGGATTTTATCCATTTTGTCTAGATTTTTTAGTTTATTTGCATAGAGGTGTTTAGATTAAATAGTATTCTCTGATGGTTCTTTGTATTTCTGTGGAGTCAGTGGTGATATCTTTATCATTTGTATTGTGTTTATTTGATTCTTCTGATTAGTCTAGCTAGAGGTCTATTTTATTATTTTTTTCAGGAAACCAGCCCCTGGATTCATTGATTGTTTGAACAGTTTTTTGTGTCTCTATCTCCTGCAGTTCACTCTGATCTTGGTTATTTTTTGTCTTCTGCTAGCTTTGAAGTTTGTTTGCTCTTGGTTCTCTAGTTCTTTTAGTTGTGATGTTATGGTGCTGATTGGAGACTTTTTTTGAGATGTAGTCCTGCTCTGTCACCCAGGCTGGAGTCCAGTGGCATGGACTTGGCTCACTACAACCTCTGCCTCCTGGGTTCAAGTGATTCTCATGCCTCAGCCTCCCAAATAGGGTTGACTACAAGCACATGCCACCACACCCGGCTAATTTTTGTATTTTTTTGTAGAGACTGGGTTTCACTGTGTTAGCCAGGCTGGTCTCAAACCCCTGACCTCAAGTGATCCATCCACTTAAACCTCCGAAATTGCTGGGATTACAGGCATGAGCCACTGTGCCTGGCCCTTTCTAGCTTTTTCACATGAGCATTTAGTGCTATAAATTTCCCTTTTAACACTGCTTTAGCTGCATTCCAGAGATTCTGATATGTTATCTGTTTGTTCTCATTGGTTTCAAAGAACTTTTTGATTTCTGCCTAAAATTTCTTTATTTACCCAGTAGTCATTCAGGAGCAGGTTGTTCAATTTCCATGTAGTTGTGTGGCTTTGAGTGAGTTTCTTAATCTTGAGTTCTAATTTGATTGTGCTGTCATCTGAGCGACTGTTTGTTATGATATCAGTCCTTTTGCATTTGCTGAGGAATTTTTTACTTCCATTTATGTGATCAATTTTAGAGTAAGTGCCATGTGGCACAGAGAAGAATGTATATTCTCTTGTGTTTTGGTGGAGAGTTCTGTAGATCTGTATCAGATCCACTTGGTGAGCTGAGTTCAAGTCCTGAAAATGTTTGTTAATTTTCTGTCTAAATGGTCTGTATAATATTGACAATGGGGTGTTAAAGTCTCCCACTATTATTGTGTGGGAGTGTAAGTCTCTTTGTAGGTCTCTAAGAACTTGTTTTGAAGGGTGGAGCCAAGATGGCCGAATAGGAACAGCTCCGGTCTACAGCTCCCAGCGTGAGCGGCACAGAAGATGGGTGATTTCTGCATTTCTGTTTGAGGTACTGGGTTCATCTCATTAGGGAGTGCCAAACAGTGGGTGCAGGACAGTTGGTGCAGCGCACTTTGCGTGAGCTGAAGCAGGGCGAGGCATTGCCTCACTCGGGAAGCACAAGGGGTCAGGGAGTTCCCTTTTCTAGTCAAAGAAAGGGGTAACAGACGGCACCTGGAAAATCGGGTCAGTCCCACCCTAATACTACGCTTTTCCAATGGGCTTGGAAAACGGCACACCAGGAGATTGTGTCCCGCACCTGGCTCGGAGGGTCCTATGCCCACGGAATCTCACTGATTGCTAGCAAAGCAGTCTGAGATCAAGCTGCAAGGCGGCAGTGAGGCTGGGGGATGGGCGCCTGTCATTGCCCAGGCTTGCTTAGGTAAACAAAGCAGCCGGGAAGCTCGAACTGGGTGGAGCCCACCACAGCTCAAGGAGGCCTGCCTGCCTCTGTAGGCTCCACCTCTGGGGGCAGGGCAGAGACAAACAAAAATTCAGCAGGAACCTCTGCAGACTTAAATGTCCCTCTCTGACAGCTTTAAAGAGAGTAGTGGCTCTCCAAGCACACACCTGGATATCTGAGAACGGACAGAATGACTGCTAAAGTGGGTCCCTGACCCCTGAACAGCCTAACTGGGAGGCACCCCCCAGTAGGGACAGACTGACACCTCACTCGGCCAGGTACTCCTCTGAGACAAACCTTCCAGAGGAACTATCAGACAGCTGAATTTGTGGTCTCACGAAAATCCACTGTTCTGCAGCCACCGCTGCTGACACCCAGCCAAACAGGGTCTGGAGTGAACCTCTAGCAAACTCCAACAGACCTGCAGCTGAGGGTCCTGTCTGGTAGACGGAAAACTAACAAACAGAAAGGACATCCACACCAGAAACCCATCTGTACATCACCATTATCAAAGACCATAAGTAGATAAAACCACAAAGATGGGGAAAAACTAGAGCAGAAAAACCAGAAAGTCTAAAAAGCAGAGCACCTCTCCTCCTCCAAGGGAATGCAGTTCCTCACCAGCAACAGAACAAAGCTGGATGGAGAATGACTTTGACGAGTTGAGAGAAGGCTTCAGATGATCAAACTACTACAAGCTACAGGAGGAAATTCAAAACAATAGCAAAGAAGTTAAAAACTTTGAAAAAAAATTAGACGAATGGATAACCAGAATAATGAGTGGAGAGAAGGGCTTAAAGGAGCTGATGGAGCTGAAAGCCAAGTATCGAGAACTACGCGAAGATTGCAGAAGCCTCGGGAGCCGATGCGATCAACTGGCAGAAAGGGTATCAGTGATGGAAGATGAAATGAATGAAATGAAGCAAGAAGGGAAGTTTAGAGAAAAAAGAATAAAAAGAAACAAAGAAAGCCTCCAAGAAATTTGGGAATATGTGAAAAGACCAAATCTACGTCTGATTGGTGTACCTGAAAAGGACAGGGAGAATGGTACTAAGTTGGAAAACACTCTGCAAGATATTATCCAGGAGAACTTCCCCAATCTAGCAAGGCAGGCCAACATTCAGATTCAGGAAATACAGAGAACACCACAAAGATACTCCTCGAGAAGAGCAACTCCAAGACACATAATTGTCAGATTCAACAAAGTTGAAATGAAGGAAAAAATGTTAAGGGCGGCCAGAGAGAAAGGTCAGATTACCCACAAAGGGAAGCCCATCAGACTAAAAGCAGAAACTCTACAAGACAGAAGAGAATGGGGGCCGATACTCAACTTTCTTAAAGAAAAGAATTTTCAACCCAGAATTTCATATCCAGCCAAACTAAGCTTCATAAGTGAAGGAGAAATAACACACTTTACACACAAGCAAAGGCTGAGTGATTTTGTCACCACCAGGCCTGCCCTAAAAGAGCTTCTGAAGGAAGCACTAAACATGGAAAGGAACAACCGGTACCAGCCACTGCAAAAACATGCCAAATTGTAAAGACCGTCAAGGCTAGGAAGAAACTGCATCAACTAACAAGCAAAATAACCCACTAACATCATAATGACAGGATCAAATTCACACATAACAATATTAACTTTAAATGTAAATGGGCTAAATGCTCCAATTAAAAGACACAGACTGGCAAACTGGATAAGGAGTCAAGACCCATCAGTGTGCTGTATTCAGGAAACCCATCTCACATGCAGGGACACATATACACTCAAAATAAAGGGATGGAGGAAGATCTATCAAGCAAATGGAAAACAAAAAAAGGCAGGGGTTGCAATCCTACTCTCTGATAAAATAGACTTTAAACCAACAAAGATCAAAAGAGACAAAGAAGGCCATTACATAATGGTAAAGGGATCAATTCAACAAGAAGAGCTAACTATCCTAAATATATATGCACCCAACACAGGAGCACCCAGATTCATAAAGCAACTCCTCAGTGACCTACAAAGGGACTTAAACTCCCACACAATAATAATGGGAGATTTTAACACCCCACTGTCAACATTAGACAGATCAACGAGACAGAAAGTTAACAAGGATACCCAGGAATTGAACTCAGCTCTGCACGAAGTGGACCTAATAGACATCTACAGAACTCTCCACACGAAATCAACAGAATATACATTTTTTTCAGCACCACACCACACCTATTCCAAAATTGACCACATAGTTGGAAGTAAAGCTGTCCTCAGCAAATGTAAAAGAATAGAAATTATAACAAACTGTCTCTCAGACCACAGTGCAATCAAACTAGAACTCAGGATTAAGAAACTCACTCAAAACCGCTCAATTACATGGAAACTGAACAACCTGCTCCTGAATGACTACTGGGTACATAATGAAATGAAGGCAGAAATAAAGATGTTCTTTGAAACCAACGAGAACAAAGACACAACATACCAGAATCTCTGGGACACATTCAAAGCAGTGTGTATATGGAAATTTATAGCACTAAATGCCCACGAGAGAAAGCAGGAAAGATCCAAAATTGACACCCTAACATCATAATTAAAAGAACTAGAAAAGCAAGAGCAAACACATTCAAAAGCTAGCAGAAGGCTAGAAATAACTAAAATCAGAGCAGAACTGAAGGAAATAGAGACACAAAAAACCCTTCAAAAAATTAATGAATCCAGGAGCTGGTTTTTTGAAAAGATCAACAAAATTGACAGACCGCTAGCAAGACTAATAAAGAAGAAAAGAGAGAAGAATCAAATAGATGCAATAAAAAATGAAAAAGGGGTTATCACCACCCATCCCACAGAAATACAATCTACCATCAGAGAATACTACAAACACCTCTACACAAATAAACTAGAAAATCTAGAAGAAATGGATAAATTCCTCGACAAATACACCCTCCCAAGACTATACCAGGAAGTAGTTGAATCTCTGAATAGACCAATAACAGGCTCTGAAATTGTGGCAATAATCAATAGCTTACCAACCAAAAAGTGGCCAGGACCGGATGGATTCACAGCCAAATTCTACCAGAGGTACAAGGAGGAACTGGTACCATTCCTTCTGAAACTATTCCAATTGATAGAAAAAGAGGAAATCCTCCCTGACACATTTTATGAGGCCAGCATCGTCCTGATACCAAAGCCTGGCAGAGACATAACCAAAAAAGAGAATTTCAGACCAATGTCCTTGATGAACATTGATGCAAAAATCCTCAATAAAATACTGGCAAACCGAATCCAGCAGCACATCAAAAAGCTTATCCACCATGATCAAGTGGGCTTCATCCCCGCGATGCAAGGCTGGTTCAACATACGCAAATCAATAAATGTAATCCAGCATATAAACAGAACCAAAGACAAAAACCACATGATTATCTCAATAGATGCAGAAAAGGCCTTTGACAAAATTCACAACTTTTCATGCTAAAAACTCTCAATAAATTAGGTATTAATGGGACGTATCTCAAAATAATGAGAGCTATCTATGACAAACCCACAGCCAATATCATACAGAATGGGCAAAAACTGGAAGCATTCCCTTTGAAAACTGGCACAAGACAGGGATGCCCTCTCTCACCACTCCTATTCAACATAGTGTTGGAAGTTCTGGCCAGGGCAATCAGGCAGGAGAAGGAAATAAAGGGTATTCAATTCAGAAAAGTTTAAGTCAAATTGCCCCTGTTTGCAGATGACATGATTGTATATCTAGAAAACCCGATTATCTCAGCCCAAAATCCCTTAAGCTCATTAACAACTTCAGCAAAGTCTCAGGATACAAAATCAATGTACAAAAATCACAAGCGTTCTTATACACCAATCACAGACAAACAGAGAGCCAAATCATGAGTGAACTCCCATTCACAATTGCTTCAAAGAGAATAAAATACCTAGGAATCCAACTTACAAGGGATGTGAAGGACCCCTTCAAGGAGAACTACAAACCACTGCTCAGTGAAATAAAAGAGGATACAAACAAATGGAAGAACATTCCATGCTCATGGATAGGAAGAATCAATATCGTGAAAATGGCCATACTGCCCAAGGTGATTTATAGATTCAATGCCATCCCCATCAGGCTACCAATGACTTTCTTCACAGAATTGGAGAAAACTACTTTAAAGTTCATATGGAACCAAAAAAGAGGCTGCATCGCCAAGACAATCCTAAGCCAAAAGAACAAAGCTGGAGGCATCACGCTACCTGACTTCAAACTATACTACAAGGCTACAGTAACCAAAACAGCATGGTACTGGTACCACAACAGAGACATAGACCAATGGAACAGAACAGAGCCCTCAGAAATAATGCCGCATATCTACAACTATCTGATCTTTGACAAACCTGACAAAAACAAGAAATGGGGAAAGGATTCCCTATTTAGTAAATGATGCTGGGAAAACTGGCTAGCCATATGTAGAAAGCTGAAACTGGATCCCTTCCTTACACCTTATACAAAAATTAATTCAAGATGGATTAAAGACTTAAATGTTAGACCTAAAACCATAAAAACCCTAGAAGAAAGCCTAGGCAATACCATTCAGGACATAGGCGTGGGCAAGGACTTCATGTCTAAAACACCAAGAGCAATAGCAACAAAAGCCAAAATTGACAAATGGGATCTAATTCAACTAAAGAGCTTCTGCACAGCAAAAGAAACCACCATCAGAGTGAACAGGCAACCTACAGAATGGGAGAAAATTTTTGCAACCTACTCATCTGACAAAGGGCTAATATCCAGAATCTACAATGAACTCAAACAAATTTAGAAGAAAAAAACAAACAACCCCATCAAAAAGTGGGAGGACATGAACAGACACTTCTCAAAAGAAGACATTTATGCAGCCAAAAAACACATGAAAAAATGCTCATCATCACTGGCCATCAGAGAAATGCAAATCAAAACCACAATGAGATACCATCTCACACCAGTTAGAATGGCCATCATTAAAAAGTCAGGAAACAACAGGTGCTGGAGAGGATGTGGAGAAATAGGAACACTTTTACACTGTTGGTGGGACTGTAAACTAGTTCAACCATTGTGGAAGTCAATGTGGCGATTTTTCAGGGATCTATAACTAGAAATACCATTTGACCCAGCCATCCCATTACTGGGTATATAGCCAAAGGACTATAAATCATGCTGCTATAAAGACACATGCACACATATGTTTGTTGCGACACTATTCACAATAGCAAACACTTGGAACCAACCCAAATGCCCAACAACAATAGACTGGATTAAGAAAATGTGGCACATATACACCATGGAATACTATGCAGCTGTAAAAAATGATGAGTTCATGTCTTTTGTATGGACATGGATGAAACTGGAAACCATCATTCTCATCAAACTATCGCAAGGATGTAAAACCAAACACTGCATGTTCTCACTCATAGGTGGGAATTGAACAATGAGGACACATGGACACAGGAAGGGGAACATCACATTCTGGGGACTGTTGTTGGGTGAGGGGAAGGGGGAGGGACAGCATTAGGAGATATACCTAATGCTAAATGACGAGTTAATGGGTGCAGCACACCAACATGTCACATGGATACATATGTAACAAACCTGCACATTGTCCACATGTACCCTAAAACTTAAAGTATAATAATAATAAAATAAAATAGGCCGGGCGCGGTGGCTCATGCTTGTAATCCCAGCACTTTGGGAGGCTGAGGCCGGCGGATCATGAGGTCAGGAGATCGAGACCACGGTGAAACCCCGTCTCTACTAAAAATACAAAATAAATTAGCTGGGCGTGGTGGCAGGCGCCTGTAATCCCAGCTACTTGGAGAGGCTGAGGCAGGAGAATGGCATGAACCCAGGAGGCGGAGCTTGCAGTGCGCCAAGATTGTTCCACTGCACTCCAGCCTGGGCGACAGAGTGAGACTCCGTCTCAAAAAAATAAATAAAATAAAATAAAATAAAATTTAAAAAAGAGAAAGAAAAAAAGCCCAGTGAGATACAAGAGAACCTCATAAACAACACAAAAAAATCAGAAAAAAATATTCACTATATGAATGAGAAATTTATCAAAGAGATATTATTAAAAAAAGAGACAGAAATCCTGGAAGTGAAGAATTCACTGAATGAAAAAAAAATACATCCAAAGCTTCAACAATAGACTAGATCAAGCAGAAGAAAAAATTTCAGGACTTGAAGACAGGTGTTTTGAAACCACCCAATCGGTCAAATTTTTTTTAAAGAAAGAATTTTTAAAAATGAACAAAACCTACATGACATAAAAGAGACCATAAATTGACCAAATACTTGACCTTCCGTTTTCCAAAAGGTGAATAGAAGTACAAAGAGGGTAGAAAACCTATTGAACAAAATAATAGCTGAAAACATCTCAAGTCTAGCAGGAGATTTAGACCTCCAGACACAGGAAGCTCAGAGATCTCCAAGTACATACAGTCTAAAAAGGTCTTATCCACAGCGCATTATAGTCAAATTGCCAAAAGTCAAAGACAAAGAGATAATTTTAAAAACAGCAAGAGAAAAGCATCTAGCCACTTATAAGGGAACCCCTAACAGACTAACAGTTGGTTTCTCAGGAGAAACCTAACAGGCCAGAAGAGAATGGGGTGACATCTTCAAAGTGCTTAAAGAAAAAAAAAAAAATAACTGCCAGCCAAGGATACTATACCTAGCAAAGTTAACATTCATAAACAAAAGATAAAGTCTTTCCCAGACAAGCAAAAGCTGAGGGAATTCATCAGCATAAGACCAATCCTACAAGAAATGTTTAAGGTAGTCCTACACCTGGAAGCAAAAGGACGATATCTACTGTCACAAAAAGACACAAAAGTATAAAACCACTGGTAGAGCAAACAGACAAACAAGGACAAAAAAGGACTCAAATGTTATGACTACAGAAAACCAGCAAACCATAATGAATAAACAATAAGACAGAAAGAAAGACACAAAACATATATAAACAACAAGAAACTAAGTAAAATGATAGGAATAAATCCTCACATATTAATAATAATCTTGAATGAAAACAAATGAGGCATTCCACTTAAAAGATATAGATGGGCTGAATGGATTTAAAAAAAAAAATGACCTATGTATAGAATGCCTATAAGAACTCATTTCACCTGTAAAGACACATATAGATTGAAAGTAAAGGGATGAAAAAAAGATATTCCATGCAAATTGAAATAAAAAAATGAGCAAGGGTAGCTAAGTTTAAATGAGATAAAAGATACTTTAACTTGAAAACAATAAAAAGAAACAAAGAAGGTCAATATATAATGATACAGAGATCAATTCAGCAAGAGAATATAACAATTCCAAATACATATGCACCCAACACCAGGCCACCCAGGTATGTAAAGCAAATATTTTTAGATCTAAAGGGAGAGATAGACTCCAATACGATAATAGTTGGGAACTTCAACACTGCGCTCACAGCATAAGACAGATCATCTAAACAGAAAATTAATAAACATTGGATTTAAACTGCACTTTAGACCAAATGGACCTAACAGACATTTACAGAATATTTCATCCAACTGCTACAGAGTACACATTATTCTCATCAGCACATGGAACATTCTCCAAGATATACCATATGTTAGGCCACACAACAAATCTCAACAGTTTTTAAAAAATCAAAATCATATCAAGATCACAATGTCTGAAACTCTAAATCAATAATAAGAGGAACTTTGGAAACTACAAACACATGGAAATTAAACAACATGCTCCTGAATGACCACTGGATTAAAGAAAAAATTAAGGAAAAAATGTTTAAAAAATTTCCTGAAACAAATGAAAATGGAAACGCCAGACACCAAAACTTACAGGACACACAAAAGCACTGCTAAGAGGGAAGTTTATAGCAATAAGCATCTAGATCAAAAAAGCAGAAAGATTTCAAATAAATAGTCTAATGATGCACCCCAAGTACTAGAAAAGCAAGAACAAATCAAACCCAAAATTAGTAGGAGGAAGGAAATAATAAAGATCAGAGCAGAACTAAATGAAATAGAGACTAAATTACAAAGGATCAACAAAATGAAAAGTTTTTTTCAAAAAAAAGATAAAATTGATAAACTGCTAGTGAAATGGCTCCATTTTCTGGGGTATATACCCTGGTTCTTTGTCACAGTTGAGAAAGAATTCAAGACATGGACATGCACAAGGAGTGGGTTTAGGAGCGGAAAGTTTAATAGAAAAAGAAGAAAGAGAAAAAAAGCTTCCTCATGCTGAAAAAGCAGGTCACCCAAAAGAGGGTCTCTGGTTTGTGGCAGAACATAATCGGTTTTGTACAGAGGCTTGAGGAGGCAGTGATTGATTTGCATAGGGCTCAGGGGATTGGGTTGACCAGGTGTGCCATTTACATAGCTTGCAAAAAGACTGGCCCTCTGACCCTACTCTTTTATTATGCAAATGCTGCCTCCACCTGGTGGAGGCCATGATGCCTGTACACGTGGTTTTACCTGGAGGTGGCCATGATACCCATAAACGTAGTGACAAGCAAAAGAGGATGGGAGATGCCACATTGAATGTACCTGGCTTCCAGGTACAGCTGCCAGCATTTACATATAAAAGCTCCTAGTTTGTATATCTATGCCTGACTTCTCAGGCTGCTTCCTGTTAGAGAAGAAATGGTTTGGGGACTGCTTTTTATTAAAGAAAAATTACACTGGGAGTTTTCACCTTTTCTAGCTGCCTAAAAATGATTTCTTAATAACTCCTGTATTACTAGTTAGGCTAACCAAAAAAAGAGAGAGAAGACTCCAAATCAGAAATAGAAAAGGAGATATGACAACTGATAGCACAGAAATATAAAAGATCATCAGAGCCTATTAAGAACAACTATACATTAACAAACTGGAAGACCTAGAGGAAAAAAATAAAGTCCTGGACCCATACAACTTACCAAGATTGAATCAGGAAGAAGTAGAAAACCTTAACAGACTAATAACGAATAATGAGATTTAATCAGTAATAAAGTCTCTCAACAAAGAAAAGCCCAGGACCAGATGGCTTCACTGTAGAATTCTACCAAATTTAAAAAGAACTAACATCACTTCTCCTCAAACTATTCAAAAAAATTGAAGCAAATGGATTTCTCCCTAATTCATTCTATGAGGCACCATTGCCCTAATACCAAAACTAGACAAGGATACAACAACAACAACAAAAACTACAGGCCAATATCCCTGATGAACATAGATGCAAAACTCCTTAACTACATACTAGCAAATCAAATCCAACAGCACAAGAAAAAGATAATACACCATGATCAAATGGGATCTATCCCAGGGATGCAAGGATGGTTCAACATATACAAAACAATAAACACGATACATCAAATCAACAGAATGATGGACAACAATAATATGATAAACTCAATAGGCACAGGAAAAATATTTGATAAAATTCAGCAGCCCTTTATGATAACAGCACTCAGAAACTGGGCATAGAAGGAACATACCTCAACATACTAAAGACCATATGTAAACATACTAAAGACCACAGATAATGATATGCGGAAAAGCTGAAAGCCTTTCCTCTGAGAACTGGAACAAGAAAAGGATGCCCACTTTCACCACTCACCACTTGGCTAGGTCTTTCTGTACCTAGCCAAAGCAATCAGGCAAGAGAAAGAAATAAAAGGCATTCACATTGGAAAAGAGGAAGTCAAACTATCCACCTTTGCAGACAACATGATCTTGTATCTAGAAAAACCTAAAGACTTTACCAAAAACTCTTAGTAAAATTACAGAACACAAAATCAACACACAAAAATCAGTAGTATTTCTACACATAATCAACTAGCTGAGAAGAAATCAAGAAGGCAATCCCATTTACAATAGTTACAAAAAAGAGTTACAAAAATAAAATACCTAGTGTTATATTTAACCAAGGAGGTAAATGACCTCTATAAAGAAAACTACAAAACACTGATGAAAGAAACGAAACAGAAAACAAATAAAAATACATCCCATACTCATGGATCAGAAAAATTAATATTTTTACAATGACCATACTGCACAAAGCAATGTAAAAAATAATTGCAATCCCTATCAAAATATCAATGTCATTTTTCACAGAAATAGAAAAAAAAACCCTAAAATTTATATGGAACTCAAAGTAGTCCAAATAGCCAAAAGAATCCTGAGCAAAAGGTACAGAACTGGAGGCATCACACTATCTGACTTCAAAATATATTACAAAGCTGTAGTACCCCAAAACAGCATGGTATTGGTATAAAAACAGACACACAAATAAATGAAATAGAACAGAGAACCCAGCAACAACGCCCATATTTACAGTCAACTGACTTCTATGAAGGCACAAAGAACATATATTGGGGAAAAATACTCTCTTCAATACATGTTGCTGGGAAAAATGGATATTCATAAGCAGAAGGGAACTGGATCCCTATCTCTCCAGTGGCATTTGCTGAAAACAATCAGTGGCAATTGTGTATTATCATGGCTGTCTGAGGCAATGCATAATAGATGGGGCCAACAATAGGTTAACCAAATAGCTTAAAGCTGAGGAATGAAATTTCTATAGGGCAATTTGAAAAACTGACATATTCCTGGAATTCTCCATGGCCACATGCATGTGTAGGGCTGTGTTGTTGCTCGAGGCTGGGTGCATGCACAGGAAATGCCTGAAAAAGGCCTAAGCTCTCACCTGTGACTGACCCTGAGGTTCTAAGCAAGTGGGAAGTGAAGGCTAAGGCAAAGCTGTCAACTACCTGCCTGAGCATTGAGGGCATGCTTCCAACATGCACAGAGTCCCTTCACAAAGACTGGGAGATTTATTGGTTCCAGGTGCTTAAAGAAATCTCTGTCCATTCATTAGCTGACCACTAACCTAACCAAGCAAAGATTTCAGTGGACACATATGACAAAGAATACAGACTTTACAGAATTAGTTCAGGAAAGTCACTAAACAAACTACAAGAGCAACAAAAAGCCCTGGGGAGATAGGAAAAGAATCTGATTTGCAGATATGCTACATTGTATTATTCAAAATATCTAGTTTTCAACAAAACACCATTATGAAACATGCAAAAAACAAGAAAGTATGGCCCAAACACAGAAAAAAAGCAATCAATGGAAACTATTCCTGAGGAAGCCCAAATATTGAACTTACTAGACAAACACTTTAAACCAGTTATTATAAATATGTTCATGAACTGAAAGAAACCATGTCTAAAGAACTAAAGTAGGAAAACAATGTCTCACCAAATAGAGACTATGAATAAAGACACATAAGTTGTAAAAACAAACTAAGTAGAAATTCTAGACTCAAAAGTATAAAACATATGAAAAATTCACTAGAAGAGCAAGACTGCACATTTCAGCAGGTAGTAGAAAGCATCAGTGAACTTGAAGATATATCAATTGAGATTAACCAGTCTAAGAAACACAGACAATGAAGAAAAACAAAGAGAGCCTAAGAGAACTGTGGGAACCATCTAGTGCCCCAACATACACATGATGATATGCCCAGAAGGGGAGGAGAGAGAAAAAGGACCAAAAGAATACAGTAATGCACGGCGCAATGTTTCAGTGAACAATAGACCACGTATACAACAGTGGCCACATAAGATTATAATGGAGGGGAGAGGGCAGAGCAAGATGGCTGAATAGAAGACTCTACTGATCATCCCTCCTATCCCACAGGAACACCAAAATTGACAATTATCTACACACAAAAAAGCACCTTCATAAGAGCTGAAAATTAGGTGAGCCCCCACGGTACCTGTTTTAACTTAATATTTCTGAAAAAGGCACTAAAGAGGGTAGGAAAGACAGTCTTGAACCACTGACATGACCCCTCCCCCATTCCCCCAGCAGTGGCTGTGTGGCATGGAGAGAGAATCTCTGTGCTTAGGAGAAGGAGAATGAAGCAATTGTGAGACTGCATTAAACTCAGTGCTGCCTTGTCCCAGTGGAAAGCAAAACTGCACTGAATGCAGCTGACACTTACCCATGGAGAATGCATGTAGAGCAGCCCTAACTAGAAGGGAATCCCATTTCCCAGCAGTTGGAATGTGAGTTCTGGCAAGCTTTGCCATCATGTGCTAAAGTGCTCTGGGCTCCAAGTAAATTTGAAAGGCGGTCTAGGACACAAGAACCGCCAACTCCTAGGTGAGTATGTATGCTGAGCTGGGCTTAGAGATAGTGGACTTGGAGGGCATGTAACATATGCAAGCCAGGGCAGCGAAGGGAGTGCTTGCACCACTACTACCCAAATCCCAGGCTGCACAGCTCATGGCTCCAAAGGAGACCCCTTCCTTCCTCTTCAGGAGAGGAGAGGGAAGAGTAAAGAAGACCTGGTCTTGCATCTTGGCTCCCTGCTCAGCCAAAGCAGAATAGGGCACTGGCCAGAGTCTTAGCACCCCAATTCCAGGCCCTAGCTCCTGGACAACATTTCTAGACACATTCTGAAACAGAAGGGAACCTGTTGCCTTCAAGGGAAGGACCTGGTCCTGGAAGGACACATCATCTGCTGACTAAAGAGCACTTCGGCCCTGAATAACCGGTAGCGATACTCAGGTAGTACACTGTGGGCCTTGGGTAAGACTCTGAGATGTGCTGGCTTTGGGTGAGACCCAGCACATTCTCAATTGTAGTGGCTATAGTGAGAGACTCCTGCTTGAGAAAAGCAGAGAGAAAAGTAAAGGGAATTTTGCACGTTAGGTACCAACTCAGCCACAGGGGTGTAGAGCACCAACCGGGCTCTTGGGGTCTCCAATTCTAAGCCCTGGCTCTTGGATGGCATTTCTGGACCTGCCCTGGGCCAAAGGGAGGCTGACTTCCATGAAGAATGAGTCTCAGGCCTGGCAGCATTTGCCACAAACTGATTGAAGAGCCCTTGGGCTTCAAGTGAATATTGGCAGTAGCCTGGCAGTACTTCCTGTGGGCCTGTGCTGGTGGAAGCCATGGAGTGAGTCTCTTCTGCCTGTGAAAAGAGCAGAGTGGAAGAGTGGGAAGAAGAACTGTGTCTCCTGATTTGAGTGCCAGCTCAGCTGCAATATAATAGAACACCAGGTAGATTTCTAGGCTTTCTGACTCTAGTTCCTGGCCTGGATGGCATCTCAAGAGCTGCCTGGGACCTAGAGAAACTTGCTGCCCTGAAGGGAAGAACAAAATTGTCACTCAACTTGCCACCTGTTGACTGTAGAGCTCTGCAACCTTAAGAAAACACAGGCAGTAGCCAGGTAGTATTACAGGGGACCTTGGGTGAGACCCAGTGCTGTACTGGCTTCAGGTCTGACCCAGTGGAGTCCCAGTGGTGGTGGCCACAGAGGTACTTGTGTCACCT
The DNA here is from genome assembly GCF_006542625.1 of Nomascus leucogenys. Lineage (NCBI taxonomy): Eukaryota > Metazoa > Chordata > Mammalia > Primates > Hylobatidae > Nomascus > Nomascus leucogenys. Next base: position 65,993,024 of record NC_044406.1, on the reverse strand, counting down.
CATCCCAAGCTCCAGGCAGCTCAGCACAGAAAGAGAGAGACTCCATTTGTTTGCAAGAAAGTAAGGGAAGAAAACAAGAGTCTCTCTGTCTGGTAATCCAGATAATTTTTGTGGATTCTTATCCAAGACCAGCAAGGTGGTACCTCTATGAGACTACAAGAGTCACAGCATTACTGGGTTTGGGGAGCCCCCTGATGCAGATACAGCATGGATCACAACACCCAAGTCCTTTTAAATACCTGGAAAGCTTTCCCAAGAATGATGGGTACAAATAAATGCAGACTACAAAGATTACAATACATACTTAATTCTTCACTTACTAGACACGGATGAATGTCAACAAGCTTAAAATCCATCCAGGAGAAACATGAAATCACCAAGCAAACTAAATTAGGCACCAGGGACCAATCCTAGAGAAACAGATATGTGAACATTCAGACAGAGTGTTCAAAATAGCTGTTTTGAGGAAACTCAAAGATATCACAAAGAAGAAATTCAGCATTCTATCAGATAAGATTAACAGATTGAAATAATTAAAAATCAAGCAGAAATTCTGGAGTTGAAAAATGCAATGGACACACTGAAGAATGCATCAGTCTTTTAATAGCAGAATTGATCAAGCAGAAGAAAGAATTAGTAAGAATGAAGACAGGTTATTTGAAAATACACAGTAAGAGTAGACAAAAGAAAAAAATAGAAAAGAATGACGCATGCCTATAAAATCTAGAAAATAGTCTCAAAAGGGGAAATCTAAGAGTAATTGACCTTAAAGAGAAGGTAGAGAAAGAGGTGAGGTAGAAAGTTTATTCAGAGATAATAACAGAGAACTGCCCAAACCAGAGAAAGATATCACCATCCAAGTACGAGAAGGTTATAGAACACCCAACAGATTTTACCAAAAGAATACCTCAAAGCATTTAGTCATCAAACTTCTAAAGGTCAGGGATAAAGAAGGATCCTAAAAGCAGCAAGAGAAAAGAAACAACACACAATAAAGCTCCATTACATCTTGCAGCAGACTTTTCGGTAGAAACCTTACAGGCCAGGAGAGAGTGGCATGAAATATTTAAAGTGATGACATAAAATAACTTTTACCCTAAAATAGTATATCTCGTGAAAATTGCCTTCAGACGTGAAAGAGAAATAAAGACTTTCCCACACAAACAAAAGCTAAGAGATTTCATCAATACCAGACCTATACTACAAGAAATGCTAAAGGGAGTACTTCAATCAGAAAGAAAAGGACATTAATGAGCAATAAATAATCACTTGAAGGTACAAAACTCACTGGTAATAGTAAGTACACTAAAAAACTAGAATATTATAACACCGTAACTGTGGTGTGTAAACTACTCAAGTAGAAAGGCTAAACAATGAGCCAATCAAAGATAATAACTACAACAACTTTTCAAGACATAATACAATAAGATATAAATAGAAACAACAAAAAGTTAAAAAGCAGGAGGATGAAGTTAAGGGGTAGAGTGTTTAGTAGTTTACATTTTGCTTGCTTGATTGTTTGTTTGTGGAAACAATGCTATGTTGTTGTCAGCTTAAAAAGCCTCGTGGTAACCTCAAATCAAGTAACATATAATTGATACACAAAAAATAAAAAGAAAGGAATTAAATCATACCACCTAAGAAAATTACCTTCACCAAAAGCAAGACAGGAAGGAAAGAAGGAAGAAAGAGAAGGCCACAAAACAACCAGCAGAGAAGTAACAAAATGGTAAAGTTCCTACTTATTGATAATAACATTGACTGTAAATGGACTAATCTCTCCAGTCAGAAGATAAAGAGTGGTTGAATAAATTTTTAAAAAGGCCCAATGATCTGTGGCCTACAAGAAACATACTTCACCTATAAAGATGCAGATAGACTGAAAATAAAATAATGGTAAAAGGTATTCCATGCTAATGGAAACCAAAAAACAGCAGAGATAGCTATACATATATCAGAGAAAATAGATTTCCAAACAAAATGTATAACGAGAGATGAAGAAAGTCACTATAAAATGATAAAGGGCCAATTCAACAAGAGGATATACCAATTTTAAATATATATGCACTCAACACTGGAGCACCCAGATATATAAAGCAAGTATTACAGCTAAAGAGAGAAATAGACTCCAATACAATAAAATCTAGAGACTTCAACAAATCACTTTCAGCATTGGACATATCTTCCAAACAAAAAATGAACAAAGAAACATCTGATTTATTCTGCACAATAGACCAAATGGATCTAACAGATATTTACAGAACATTTCATCCAATAGCTGCAGAATATATAATCTTTTCTTCAGCACATGAATATCATTCTCAAAGAGACCATATGTTAGGTCACAAAACAAGTCTTAAAACACTCAAAAATTGAAATAGTATCAAGCATCTTCTCCACCACAATGGAATACAACTAGAAATAAATAAGAAGAATTTTGGAAACTATATGAACACATGGAAATTAAACAACATGCTCCTGAATGACCAATGGTAAATGAATAAATTAAGAAAAAATTCAAATATAGAGTGAAACAAATGATTATGGAAATACAACATATAAAAACCAATCAGATGTAGCCAAAGCAGTGCTGAGAGGGAAGTTTATAGCTATAAGTGTGTACATCGAAAAAGAAGAACAACTTCAAATAAACAACCTAATGATGCATCTTAATGAACTAGAAATGAACAAACCAAACCCAAAATTAGTAGAAAAAAGAAATAACAAAGATCAGAGCAGAAACAAATGAAACTGAAATAAAGAAAACAATAACAAAAGATCAACAAAACCAAAACCTGGTTATTTGAAAAGATAAATGAAACTGACAAACCTTTAGTTAGAATAACTCAGAAAAAGAGAGAACACACAAATAAACAAAATCAGACCTAAAAAAGGATGTTCTAACCCAAAGCAAAGATGCTAAGAACCATGATAAAACATTATAGGAGCTGTTAACTAGAATAACCAGTTTAGAGAGGAACCAGTTTAGAGAGTGCCTTTCTTCCCTCTCCTTCCTTGCCGTAGGTGTTTCCTGTCTCTTCTCTGTTGAATTCTAGTGTTGTCTCTTGGATGATCAATTCAAAGTGTGATTCTAATACTATTTTGGTTCCTCTTTATGGAGGAGGCAAGTACTGGATGCTTCTAGTCAGCCATCTTGAACAGACATACTGGAAGACCAAGTTGTACCATCTTTATAGGCAGATGTGACTGAAGAATCAGTTTGGGCTACTATAACAAATCACCACAGACTGGGTGGCTTAGAAACAACAGAAATTTATTTTTCACAATTCTGGAAGCTGGCAAGTCTGAGATCAAGAAATCAGTAGATTCGGTGTCTGGTGAGGGCTCGCTTCCTGATTCACAGACTATGCCTTCTTGCTGTTTCTTCACGTGGTAGAAGAAATGAGGGAACTGTCTGGGGTCTCTTTTATGAAGGCACTAATCTCATTCATGAGTGGTCCACTCTCATGTCCTAATCACCTCCCAAAGGACCCCACCTTCAAATACCATCACATTGGGGATTAGATTTCAGCATATTTATTTTGGAGGGACACAAACTGCTCTTTTAATATTCATTTTTTTTTTACCAAGACCTACTTATTAATTTCTCAGCATTTTGATCTTTATAGGATATTCTAATAAGTGTTTTTATGTTTTAAGTATTAATTATTGTAGTGGGATGAATAGTGGCCCTCTAAAAGGTCTGTCAATGTCCTAATCCCTGGAACCTGTGAATGTTACCTTATTTGGACAAAGTGCCTTTGCAGAGCCTCCAGAGGAGAGTACAGACCTACTGACACTTTGATTTTACATTCTGGCCTCTCTAACTGTGAGAGAATAAATTACTGTTGTTTTATGCCACTGACTTTGTTGTAATTTATTACAGCAGCCATAGAAAACTAACACAATTATTAATGTGTTTTAAATCCATGGTGTTTTGAGAATACAATTCAAATACAGGTTCAATATTAACCATCTGGCTTCCTTGCCAGCTAGCTTGAAATTCATTCGTTTATCATGGAGGAGTAGGTCATTTGTGTTAATTACTAGCTCAACTAGTAGTTTTGCTAAAAGTAATTTTCATTTTTTAAATAAACAAGGACACATTTTTTGACCAAGGAGAAAAATCAAGCATAGAGAATAATCATATTCAACAGGAGGGATTTTTTTGTCTATGGGAATACAGAAGAAAATTGGTAAACAAGCAGTCTAGACCAGACATAAGCTATGTGTCAGTGATTATAAGGCAAATAAATAATTCTGCCTTAGAATTGGTCAATTCAGTTAGAAGAAGGGGGAGGAGTCAGTCAAGCCTCTAACTGGATTGTCTGACCATTTACTTGACTAAAGAGTCATTTGATGAGATGAGTGAGATGAATATTTATGCTCAGCAAGTGTCTGATATAGTATGTACTCAAAACTTAATTTAATATTATTATTATTACTGTCATTAACTTACAGCCTTGAGTTGACATGGATACCTTTTAAAAACAATGAAGAAGGTGTTAAAGACTGCATGCTGCCACTTGAAAATGTCCTTGCCAACAGGCCCTTATAATTGAGGTAGAGAGACAACATATATGAGCTGCGATTACAAAGTTATAAATATTTGCTTTAAAAAATCAGTAGTTACATATGAAAATTCATGCTGTCCCTTTCCAAATTGGCTACTTTAGGAAACTTACATTATTTTCACAAAACTGATGTTACTTAAAAGTGTTTTTGAGATCATCTCCAGAGCCTCCAGTATGTTGCTTAGAATCTGCTTTGAAATGACAGTACTTTTTCCTTTGATGGTGGAGCAGCTATGTCATTTGCAACTAGGTTCACATTTTCTACGTTAACGTCTTTAAAGTAGAACAGTTATATGTATGCATGTACTTAGGTTTGTCTTCTTTTGGGGAGAAACTATATTTATTTTATTATCAAGGAATCCACTTCTATGACTCGTGAAGCCCAGGCTGAGTTAACAGTGATGAGTTCTAGAGGGACCTACTTCCCAGTCTGAATTTTCTGGTTTCAATTCATCTTCTCTCTTAACCTTAACTGAAAACCCAGACTTATGAAGCCTCAATCCTTGCCCTCTTATTCCTGGAAAATTGCAAAGCCAAATACGTAGGAGGCTTTTTCAGAAAAGAAAATGACTTTGTTTTTTCAGAAAATAAACCCTTCACTTTGCTTTATGAGGCAGATAGCAGCCCCAAACCATGTACAGGTTGGGTCCTGCACAGATCTTAATGGGTTTCTTTTCTAAAGATGAATTTATATCATTACTTAATGGGCACACCCCATATATCATCAGCATTAAAATGGGACATAATGAATATTCTAGTTCCATCCCCTTCACCCAGCACGGGATCCTTGCCTCCAGCAGTTCTGATGAAAAGAGCTTATTGCTTTGTAAGACACACTAGTCCATTGTTAACCAGTTATATTGTTAGAAAAACCTATTATAGTTAAATGATACAAGATATGGGTACGTGCCCAATATAGCACATAGAACATAGTAAAATACATGATATTTATAACCTGCTCATGTAGCCCTAAAATGTGCTTCCTTCAAACTCTGTCTTCTGGAGCAACAAAGGTTAATTCTTTTTTTTTTTTTTTTTTTTTTTTTTATTATACTTTAGGGTTTTAGGGTACATGTGCACAATGTGCAGGTTTGTTACATATGTATCCATGTGCCATGTTGATTTCCTGCACCCATTAACTCGTCATTTAGCATTAGGTGGATCTCCTAATGCTGTCCCTCCCCCCTCCCCCCACCCCACAACAGTCCCCGGAGTGTGATGTTCCCCTTCCTGTGTCCATGAGTTCTCATTGTTCAATTCCCACCTATGAGTGAGAACATGCGGTGTTTGGTTTTTTGTCCTTGCGATAGTTTACTGAGAATGATGTTTTCCAGTTTCATCCATGTCCCTACAAAGGACACGAACTCATCATTTTTTATGGCTGCATAGTATTCCATGGTGTATATGTGCCACATTTTCTTAATCCAGTCTATGGTTGTTGGACATTTGGGTTGGTTCCAACTCTTTGCTATTGTGAATAGTGCCGCAATAAACATACGTGTGCATGTGTCTTTATAGCAGCATGATTTATAGTCTTTGGGTATATACCCAGTAATGGGATGGCTGGGTCAAATGGTATTTCTAGTTCGAGATCCCTGAGGAATCGCCACACTGACTTCCACAATGGTTGAACTAGTTTACAGTCCCACCAACAGTGTAAAAGTGTTCCTATTTCTCCACATCCTCTCCAGCACCTGTTGTTTCCTGATTTTTTAATGATGGCCATTCTAACTGGTGTGAGATGGTATCTCACTGTGGTTTTGATTTGCATTTCTCTGATGGCCAGTGATGATGAGCATTTCTTCATGTGTTTTCTGGCTGCATAAATGTCTTCTTTTGAGAAGTGTCTGTTCATGTCCTCTGCCCACTTTTTGATGGGGTTGTTTGTTTTTTTCTTGTAAATTTGTTTGAGTTCATTATAGATTCTGGATATTAGCCCTTTGTCAGATGAGTAGGTTGCAAAAATTTTCTCCCATTCTGTAGGTTGCCTGTTCATTCTGATGATAGTTTCTTTTGCTGTGCAGAAGCTCTTTAGTTTAATGAGATCCCATTTGTCGATTTTGGCTTTTGTTGCCATTGCTTTTGGTGTTTTAGACATGAAGTCCTTGCCCACACCTATGTCCTGAACGGTATTGCCTAGGTTTTCTTGTAGGATTTTAATGGTTTTAGGTCTAACATATAAGTCTTTAATCCATCTTGAATTAATCTTTGTATAAGGTGTAAGGAAGGGATCCAGTTGCAGCTTTCTACATATGGCTAGCCAGTTTTCCCAGCACCATTTATTAAATAGGGAATCCTTTCCCCATTTCTTGTTTTTGTCAGGTTTGTCAAAGATCAGATAGTTGTAGCTATGCGGCATCATTTCTGAGGGCTCTGTTCTGTTCCATTGATCTATGTCTCTGTTGTGGTACCAGTACCATGCTGTTTTGGTTACTGTAGCCTTGTAGTATAGTTTAAAGTCAGGTAGCGTGATGCCTCCAGCTTTGTTCTTTTGGCTTAGGATTGACTTGGCGATGCGGGCTCTTTTTTGGTTCCATATGAACTTTAAAGTAGTTTTTTCCAATTCTGTGAAGAAAGTCATTGGTAGCTTGATGGGGATGGCATTGAATCTATAAATTACCTTGGGCAGTATGGCCATTTTCACGATATTGATTCTTCCAACCCATGAGCATGGAATGTTCTTCCATTTGTTTGTATCCTCTTTTATTTCATTGAGCAGTGGTTTGTAGTTCTCCTTGAAGAGGTCCTTCACATCCCTTGTAAGTTGGATTCCTAGGTATTTTATTCTCTTTGAAGCAATTGTGAATGGGAGTTCACTCATGATTTGGCTCTCTGTTTGTCTGTTATTGGTGTACAAGAATGCTTGTGATTTTTGTACATTAATTTTGTATCCTGAGACTTCGCTGAAGTTGCTAATCAGCTTAAGGAGATTTTGGGCTGAGACAATGGGGTTTTCTAGATATACAATCATGTCATCTGCAAACAGGGACAATTTGACTTCCTCTTTTCCTAATTGAATACCTATTATTTCCTTCTCCTGCCTGATTGCTCTGGCCAGAACTTCCAGCACTATGTTGAACAGGAGCGGTGAGAGAGGGCATCCCTGTCTTGTGCCAGTTTTCAGAGGGAATGCTTCCAGTTTTTGCCCATTCAGTATGATATTGGCTGTGGGTTTGTCGTAGATAGCTCTTATTATTTTGAGATACGTCCCATCAATACCTAATTTATTGAGAGTTTTTAGCATGAAGGGTTGTTGAATTTTGTCAAAGGCCTTTTCTGCATCTATTGAGATAATCATGTGATTTTTGTCTTTGGTTCTGTTTATATGCTGGATTACATTTATTGATTTGCGTATGTTGAACCAGCCTTGCATCCCAGGGATGAAGCCCACTTGATCATGGTGGATAAGCTTTTTGATGTGCTGCTGGATTGGGTTTGCCAGTATTTTATTGAGGATTTTTGCATCAATGTTCATCAAGGATATTGGTCTGAAATTCTCTTTTTTGGTTATGTCTCTGCCAGGTTTTGGTATCAGGACGATGCTGGCTTCATAAAATGTGTTAGGGAGGATTCCCTCTTTTTCTATCGATTGGAATAGTTTCAGAAGGAATGGTACCAGTTCCTCCTTGTACCTCTGGTAGAATTCGGCTGTGAATCCATCAGGTCCTGGACTCTTTTTGGTTGGTAAGCTATTGATTATTGCCACAATTTCAGAACCTGTTATTGGTCTATTCAGACATTCAACTTCTTCCTGGTTTAGTCTTGGGAGGGTGTATTTGTCGAGGAATTTATCCATTTCTTCTAGATTTTCTAGTTTATTTGCATAGAGGTGTTTGTAGTATTCTCTGATGGTAGATTGTATTTCTGTGGGATCGGTGGTGATATCCCCTTTTTCGTTTTTTATTGCATCTATTTGATTCTTCTCTCTTTTCTTCTTTATTAGTCTTGCTAGCGGTCCATCAATTTTGTTGATCTTTTCAAAAAACCAGCTCCTGGATTCATTAATTTTTTGAAGGGTTTTTTGTGTCTCTATTTCCTTCAGTTCTGCTCTGATTTTAGTTATTTCTAGCCTTCTGCTAGCTTTTGAATGTGTTTGCTCTTGCTTTTCTAGTTCTTTTAATTGTGATGTTAGGGAGTCAATTTTGGATCTTTCCTGCTTTCTCTTGTGGGCATTTAGTGCTATAAATTTCCCTCTACACACTGCTTTGAATGTGTCCCAGAGATTCTGGTATGTTGTGTCTTTGTTCTCGTTGGTTTCAAAGAACATCTTTATTTCTGCCTTCATTTCATTATGTACCCAATAGTCATTCAGGAGCAGGTTGTTCAGTTTCCATGTAGTAGAGCGGTTTTGAGTGAGTTTCTTAATCCTGAGTTCTAGTTTGATTGCACTGTGGTCTGAGAGACAGTTTGTTATAATTTCTGTTCTTTTACATTTGCTGAGGAGAGCTTTACTTCCAACTATGTGGTCAATTTTGGAATAGGTGTGGTGTGGTGCTGAAAAAAATGTATATTCTGTTGACTTGGGGTGGAGAGTTCTGTAGATGTCTATTAGGTCCACTTTATGTAGAGCTGAGTTCAATTCCTGGATATCCTTGTTAACTTTCTGTCTCGTTGATCTGTCTAATGCTGACAGTGGGGTGTTAAAATCTCCCATTATTATTGTGTGGGAGTTTAAGTCCCTTAGTAGGTCACTCAGGACTTGCTTTATGAATCTGGGTGCTCCTGTGTTGGGTGCATATATATTTAGGATAGTTAGCTCTTCTTGATGAATTGATCCCTTTACCATTATGTAATGGCCTTCTTTGTCTCTTTTGATCTTTGTTGGTTTAAAGTCTATTTTATCAGAGACTAGGATTGCAACCCCTGCCTTTTTTTGTTTTCCAGTTGCTTGATAGATCTTCCTCCATCCCTTTATTTTGAGTCTATGTGTGTCTCTGCACGTGAGATGGGTTTCCTGAATACAGCACACTGATGGGTCCTGACTCCTTATCCAGTTTGCCAGTCTGTGTCTTTTGATTGGAGCATTTAGCCCATTTACATTTAACATTAATATTGTTATGTGTGAATCTGATCCTGTCATTATGATGTTAGTTGGTTATTTTGCTCGTTAGTTGCTATAGTTTCTTCCTAGTCTCGATGGTCTTTACAATTTGGCATGTTTTTGCAGTGGCTGGTACCGGTTGTTCCTTTCCATGTTTAGTGCTTCCTTCAGGAGCTCTTTTAGGGCAGGCCTGGTGGTGACAAAATCACTCAGCTTTGCTTGTCTGTAAAGTGTTTTATTTCTCCTTCACTTATGAAGCTTAGTTTGGCGGGATAGGAGATTCTGGGTTGAAAATTCTTTTCTTTAAGAATGTTGAATATCGGCCCCCACTCTCTTCTGGCTTGTAGAGTTTCTGCTGAGAGATCAGCTGTTAGTCTGATGGGCTTCCCTTTGTGGGTAACCCGACCTTTCTCTCTGGCTGCCCTTAACATTTTTTCTTTCATTTCAACTTTGGTGAATCTGACAATAATGTGTCTTGGAGTTGCCCTTCTCGAGGAGTATCTTTGTGGCGTTCTCTGTATTTCCTGAATCTGAATGCTGGCCTGCCTTGTTAGATTGGGGAAGTTCTCCTGGATAATATCTTGCAGAGTGTTTTCCAACTTGGTTCCATTCTCCCCATCATTTTCAGGTACACCAATCAGACGTAGGTTTGGTCTTTTCACATAGTCCCAAATTTCTTGGAGGCTTTGTTCATTTCTTTTTATCCTTTTTTCTCTAAACTTCCCTTCTCTCTTCATTTCATTCATTTCATCTTCCATCAGCGATACCCTTTCTTCCAGTTGATCGCATCTGCTACTGAGGCTTCTGCAATCTTCGCGTAGTTCTCGAAACTTGGCTTTCAGCTCCATCGGCTCCTTGAAGCCCTTCTCTCCATTGATTATTCTAGTTATCCATTCTTCTAATTTTTTTTCAAAGTTTTTAACTTCTTTGCTGTTGTTTTGAATTTCCTCTCGTAGCTCAGAGTAGTTTGATGGTCTGAAGCCTTCTTCTCTCAACTCATCAAAGTCATCCTCCATCCAGCTTTGTTCCGTTGCTGGTGAGGAACTGCGTTCCTTTGGAGGAGGAGAGGTGCTCTGTTTTTTAGAGTTTCCAGTTTTTTTGGTCTGTTTTTTCCCCATCTTTGTGGTTTTATCTACTTTTTGTCTTTGATGATGGTGATGTACAGATGGGTTTTTGTGTGGATGTCCTTTCTGTTTGTTAGTTTTCCTTCTACCAGACAGGACCCTCAGCTGCAGGTCTGTTGGAGTTTACTAGAGGTGCACTCCAGACCCTGTTTGGCTGGGTGTCAGCAGCGGTGGCTGCAGAACAGCGGATTTTCGTGAGACCACAAATTCAGCTGTCTGATAGTTCCTCTGAAAGTTTTGTCTCAGAGAAGTACCGGGTTGAATGAGGTGTCAGTCTGTCCCTACTGGGGGGGTGCCTCCCAGTTAGGCTGCTCAGGGGTGAGGGACCCACTTTAGGAGGCAGTCTGACCGTTCTCAGATCTCCAGCTGCGTGCTGGGAGAACCACTACTCTCTTCAAAGCTGTCAGTCAGACAGGGACATTTAAGTCTGTGGAAGTTCTTGCAGAGTTTTTGTTTGTCTGTGCCCTGCCCCCAGAGGTGGAGCCTACAGAGGCAGGCAGGCCTCCTTGAGCTGTGGTGGGCTCCACCCAGTTCGAGCTTCCTGGCTGCTTTGTTTACCTAAGCAAGCCTGGGCAATGGCGGGCGCCCCTCCCCCAGCCTGGCTGCCGCCTCGCAGCTTGATCTCAGACTGCTGTGCTAGCAATTAGCGAGACTCCGTGGGCATAGGACCCTCCGAGCCAGGTGCGGGACACAATCTCCTAGTGTGCCATTTTGCAGGCCCGTTGGAAAAGCGCAGTTAGGGTGGGACTGACCCGATATTCCAGGTGCCGTCTGCTTCCCCTTTCTTTGACTAGGAAAGGGAACTCCCTGACCCCTTGCGCTTCCCGAGTGAGTCAATGCCTCGCCCTGCTTCGGCTCGCGCACAGTGCGCTTCACCGACTGTCCTGCACCCACTGTTAGGCACTCCCTAGTGAGATGAAACCAGTACCTCAAGCAGAAATGCAGAAATCACCCGTCTTCTGTGTCGCTGGGGCTGGGAGCTGGAGACCGGAGCTGTTCCTATTCGGCCATCTTGGCTCCTCCCAAAGGTTAATTCTTAATTCTTCTTCTATATGACAAAGCTTCAATCGTTTAAAAATATATTTACTTAATGTGTCCTTGAAACATCTCCCCTCCAGGCCAAGCACCCTCAAGTTCTTCTGTCATTCTCGTATGTCAGGATTTCTAGACAGGATACACTTGAAACAGGTAATAATACTAAATAGTATATGATAAGGGAGAAATAAGTGGTATTGAGAGCTTGTTAAATAGTCCATAGACAGGATATCTATAGGCTAGAGTGGTCTTGAGAAGGTTTAGTGGTGGGAGTGGAATTTATGCAAGGCCTTAAAATTCAAGTAGAATTTGGAAGGACTGAGAACAGACTAGAATAGATCCCTTAAGTGAGGTGTAGGGCCTTTTAATTTAGTCCAGTACAGTGATAGGTGTTTTTGTTATTTGTTCTATCTTCCTGGAGATGAAGGTTTTAAAACAAACCCTAAACAAAAAGGAGGATATAAAATTAAAGATGGTTTCACTCTTTAAAGCTGGGACCTTTGGCAAGCAGCTGTAGTAGTTGAGGGTGGCTGGGAGAAGAATCAGTGGTTTCTGACAAAGTAGAGCCTCTAGCATTGGGAAAGAAGATATTAATTACAGTGGATGCTAATTGTTTCTATTTTAAAATTCTTGTAGTGGTTTTTCTGAAAACACTTACAATAAGTAAGCATTAGGTGGGTAACTAAATCACTGCTGATAAAGAATCTTCTTTACTACTAGTGTGGGAAGACAGTTGCATAAGGAAATGTGCTTGGTGCCTCCATTTGTATTATACCTTTCTTGGGAGCTGATAATCGGAAATGTTTTAAGAGAGGTTATAATTAGGGTTTGGGGGCTTCATGGGTAGTTTTTTCTTTAATTCTCTTGGATTTTTATGTTTATTTTCAAGGCAAATAAGTTGTGGCTCACTTGTAGGAGGAAAGACTCAACTTTTGTCAGTGTTCAAAAAAAGTTGCCATTATACATTGTCCACTTAAATTACTGAATTGTATCACAAATAGGTTTGTATATTAGAGTAGCACTATGTATACTGAGAGCAATAGAGCTTGCTTCACTTGTTATTATTTGACTGGCCATATAAACCCATGTACTTAGCATCTACACTCTCCATTTCTTTCTTTCTCACTGTCTCCTTTGCACCCTCCCCTAAATATACCTTGAGTTCTTGAACTATGTCTATTGTATACCAACATGTTTGAATCTTTTGGTTGGGGTTTCTAACCCCCACCCCAAACAAAGACATAGAATATGAGTTATTTGAACAATGTCTCAATTGAGAATTTGGTTTTTTGGAAACAGTACCTTTATTTTTGTTTATTTTTGATCCATGTGTATCCTCAGAGTAGACTATTTTCTAAAAAGGGCAAACAACACACAGTATAATAGTGACAGTGCAAGGTGTGTGGGGTATTTTTTATTCCACAGGGGAGACTATGATGGAGTCATCCTTATTTAAGATGGCTTCTAATACTCTATGTCACTCCTCCCACTCAGCATGTATTACTGAGTCATGCACCTAGTAGATACTCAAATAAGGTCTAATTCAGGGCTTCTGTTTCCTGGAGCCTAGGAGCACCTAATAGTTAAGAAGTGATATATGTACATGATCATTAATTCTCTTTACCAATAGCTACCCTGGTTGGGTTTGTTTAGTAACATTATTTATTTAGCTAAACCCATTGCTCTATATGTGAACACTAATCAATCAGGGCAAGCCCTAGCCCAGTTAAAAAATCCATGTCTAGTTAGTTTTGTTGAAAAAAATGGTGTTGGATGTATTAATAGATACAATTAAGGGAGTATCCTAGTTCTCTCATGTTTGTATTCCTTCTCACCTTGTACATAGGAGGCACTCGGAAAATGCTTGTTGAATTATTGAGCTGGATTGCAGGACTTAAGTATCACAATTATTAGCATTACCTCTTCCAAAATGTTTTGCAGTTATGGTACAGTTAAAGCCAAAAGTATAGAGACGATTTGTTATTATGGTTTAGATGAGTAACAGAGGCTCCTTAACTCACTTAAATAGAAATCAGGCAAGTCATCTGTGGACTAGAAATCTCCTCAGTCTCTCCTCTCTAGCCCCCCTGTATTAGGTGTTCATGAGGCTCGCCAGGGGAGTTGAGGAGGTTTACTGCAAACAACTGTTCTTTTTTCTTTTGGGGTAAATGGTGGTGCAATGAGTAAGGGGATCTGGAAGATGGAGAAAGTGTTGAAAACCCAAAGCACAACCCATTAGTTTTGAGAGTATAATGATTAATCATCATTTAAAATCTCAGGTTGGCTGGGAAACATATTTCAGAATATCATCCATGAAAATTTCCCCAACCTTGCTAGAGAGGCCAACAGCAAAATTCAGGAAATACAGAGAACTCCTGCAAGATTCTACACAAGAAGATCATCCCCAAGACACACAATCATCAGATTTTCCAAGGTCAAAATGAAAGAAAGAATGTTAAAGGCAGCTAGAGAGAATGGGCAGGTCACCTACAAAGGGGTTATCAGTCTAACAGCAGACCTCTCAGCTGAAGCCCTACAAGCCAGAAGAGACTGGGGGCCTATATTTAACATTCTTAAAGAAAAAAATCTTCAACCAAGAATTTCATGTCCAGCTAAACTAAGCTTCTTAAGTGAAGGAGAAATAAGATCCTTTTCAGATAAGCAAATGTTGACGGGATTCATTAACACCAGACCTGCCTTACAAGAGATCTTGAAAGGAGCACTAAATATCAAAAGGAAAGGCTGCTACTAGCTAATACAAAAACACACTTAAACACACAGACCAGTGTCATTGTAAAGCAACCACATGAACAAGCCAACATCATAACCAGCTAACAGCACAATGACAGGATCAAATCCATACATATCAATACTAACCTTGAATGCAAACGGGCTAAATGCCCGACTTAAAAGGCAGAGAGTGGCAAGCTGGATAAAAAAAGCAAGACCTGGCTGGGCGCGGTAGCTCACGCCTGTAATCCCAGCACTTTGGGAGGCCGAGGCAGGTGGATCACGAGGTCAGGAGATCAAGACCATCCTCGCTAACATGGGGAAACCCTGTCTCTACTAAAAATACAAAAAATTAGCCAGGCATGGTGGCAGGCACCTGTAGTCCCAGCTACTCGCGAGGCTGAGGCAGGAGAATGACGTGAACCTGGGAGGTGGAGGTTGCAGTGAACCAAGATCGCACCACTGCACTCCAGCCTGGGCAACAGAGCCAGACTCCATCTCAAAAAAAAAAAAAAAAAAAGTAAGACCCAGTTGTATGCTATCTTCAAGAGACCCACACATAATGACACTTACAGGCTCAAAATAAAGGGATGCATGAAAATCTACCAAGCAAATGGAAAACAGAGCAAAAACAAGGGTTGCAATCCTAATTTCAGACAAAACAGATTTCAAATGAAGAAAGATCAAAAAAGACTAAGAAGGGCATTACATAACGGTAAAGGTTTCAATTCAACAAGAAAATCTAACCATCCTAAGTATATATGCACCCAACACAGCAGCACCCAAATTCATAAAGCAAATTCATAGAAACCTAAAAAGAGACTTAGATTCCCACACAATAATAGTGGGAGACTTCAACACTCCACTGACAGTATTAGACAGATCATCAAGGCAGAAAATTAACAAAGGTATTCAGGACCTAAACTCAACATTGGACCAAATGGATCTGATAGACCTTGACAGAACTCTCCACCCCCAAACAACAGAGTATACATTATTCTCCTTGCCACGTGGCACATACTCTAAAATTGACCACATAATTAGACATAAAACAATCATCAGCAACTGCAAAAGAACCACATTCATACCAAACACACTCTCAGGACCACAGCACAATAAAAATAGAAATAAAGACTATGAAAATTGCTCAAAACCATACAATTACATGGAAATTAAACAGCATGCTCCTGAATGACTTTTGGGTAAATAGTGAAATTAAGGCAGAAGTCAAGAAGTTCTTTGAAAAGAATGAGAATCAAGATACAACATGCCAGAATCTCTGGGACACAGCTAGGGCAGTGTTAAGAGGGAAACTAATAGCACTAAATGCCCATGTCAAAAAGTTAGAAAGATCTCAAATTAACAACCTAACATCACAACTGAAAGAATTAGAGAAGTAAGAACAAATCAACTCCAAAGCTCACAGAAGACAAGAAATAACAAAAATCAGAACTGAACCGAAGGAAATTGAGACATGAAAAACCAAAAGATCAGTGAATCCAGAAGTTTGTTTCTTGAAAAAATTAATAAGATACATAGGCCTCTAGCTGGACTAATAAAGAAGAAAAGAAGATACAAATAAACACAATTAGAAATGATGAAGGGAATGTTACTACTGACCCCACAGAAATAAAAACAACCATCAGAAACTACTATGAACACCTCTGTGCACACAAACTAGAAAACCTAGAGGAGATGGATAAATTTCTGGACACATACTCTCTCCAAAGACTGAGCCAGAAAGAACTTGATTCCCTGAATAGACCAATAACAAGCTCCAAAATTGAATCAGTAACAAATAGCCCACCAACCAAAAAAATCCCAGAACCTGATAGATTCACAATAGAATTCAACCAGATTACAATGAAGAGCTGGTACTATTCTCACAGAAACTATTCCAAAAAGTTGAGGAGGAAGATCTCCTCCCCAACTCGTCCTGTGAGGCCAGCATCATCTTGATTTCAAAACCTGGCGGAGACACAACAAAAAAAGAGTAAACTTCAGGTCAATATCCTTGATGAACATTGATACAAAAATTCTCAACAACATATTTGCAAACCGAATCTAGCAGCACATCAAAAGCTAATTCACCATGATCAACCAGGCTTCATCACCATGATGCAAGGCTGGTTCAACGTAAGCAAATCAAAAAAATGTGATTCATCACATAAACAGAACTAAAAACAAAACCCACATGATTATCTCAATAGATGCACAAAAAGCCTTTGATAAAATTCAACATCCGTTTATGTTAAAAACTCTCAATAAACTAGGTATTGAAGGAACATACCTCAAAATAATAAGAGCCATCTATGACAGTCCCACAGCTAACATCATGCCGAATGGGGAAAAGCTGGAAGCATACCCCTTGAAAACCAGCACAAGACAAGTATGCCTTCTCTCACCACTTCTATTCAGCATAGTAATGGGAAGTCCTAGACAGAGCCATCAGGCAAGAGAAAGAAATAAAAGGCATCCACATAGAAAGAGAGGAAGTCAAACTATCTCTGTTTGCAGACGACATGATTCTATATCAAGAAAACCCCATAGTCTTGGCCCAAAACCTCCTTCAGCTGATAAACAACTTCAACAATGTTTCAGGATACAAAATCAATGCACAAGAATCACTAGCATTCCTATAAACTAACAACAGCCAGACCGAGAGCCAAATCAGAAAGACAATTTCATTCACAATTGCCACAAAAGAATAAAATACCTAGGAATACAGCTATCCAGAGAGGTGAAATATCTCTACAATGAGAATTACAAAACACTGCAAAAAAAAAAAAAATCAGAGAGGACACAAATAAAGGGAAAAACATCTCATGCTCAGCTGGGAAGAATCAATGTCATTAAAATGACCATACTGCCCAAAGCAACTTACATATTCAATTGTATTCCTAACAAACTACCAATGACATTCTTCACAGAATTAGAAAAAACTTTTAAAATTCATATGGAACCAAAATAGAGCCTAAATAGCCAAGACAATACTAAGCAAGAAGAACAAACCTGGAGCTTTCACATTATCTGACTTCAAACTATACTATAGGGCTACAGTAACCAAAACAGCATGATACTGGTACAAAACAGGCATATAGAACAGTGGAACAGAATAGAAAGCCCAGAAGTGAGGCCTCTCACCTACAACTATCTGATCTTGGACAAACCTGACAAAAACAAGCAATTGGGAAAAGACTCCCTATTCAATAAATGGTGATGAGATAACTGGCTAGCCATATGCAGAAGATTGAAACTGGGCACCTTCCTTACCCCATATACAAAAATTAACTCAAGATGGAGTAAAGACTTGAATGTAAAACCCAAAACTATAAAAACCCTGGAAGACAACCTAGGCAATACCATCCTAGACATAGGAATGGGCAAAGATTTCATAACAGACACCAAAGGTAATTGCAACAAATGCAAAAATTGACAAATGGGATCTAATTAAACTTAAGGGCTTCTGCACCACAAAAGAAACTATCAACAGAGTAAAGAAACAACCTGCAACTGAGCATCCCAGCTGAGCATGGGATGTTTTCCCCTTTATTTGTGTCCTCTCTGAATATTTTGCAACCTACAGAATGGGAGAAAATATTTGCAAACCATGCATCTGACAAAGGTCTTATAATCAGCATCTATAGGGAACTTACACAAATTTACAAGAGAAAAAAAACCCCACTTAAAAGTGGGCAAAGGACATGAACAGACAGTTCTCAAAAGAAGACATACATGCAGCCAACAAGCATATGAAAAATAGCTCAAAATCACTGATCATTAGAGACATGCAAATCAAAGCCACAATGAGATGCCATCTCACCCCAGACAGAATGGCTATTATTAAAAAGTCAATAAATAATGGATGTTGGCGAGGTTGTGGAGAAAAGGAAACACTTATACACTATTGGTGAGTGTGTAAATTAGTTCAACCATTGTGGAAAGCAGTATGGTGATTCCTCAAAGAGCTGAAAGCAGAACTGCCATTCAATCCAGTGATCCCATGACTGGGTATATACCCAGAGGAATATAAATCATCCTACCATAAAGACACAGGCATTCGAATGTTCATTGCAGCACTATTCACAATAGTGAAGATATGGAATAAGTCTAAATTTCCATCAGTGACAGATTGATAAAGAAAATGTGATACACATACACCATAGAATGCCATGCAGAAATAAAAAGAACACGATCATGTCTTTTTTGGGAACATGGATGGAACTGGAGGCTATTATTCTTAGCAAACTAACGCAGGAACAGAAAACCAAATACCACGTGTTCTCACTTGTAAGTGGGAGCTAAATGATAAGAACTTATGAACACAAAGAAGGAAACAACAGACACTGGGGTCTACTCGAGGATGAAGGGTGGGAGGACGGAGAGGAGCAGAAAAGATAACTATTAGGTACTGGGCTTAATACCTGTGTGATGAAATAATCTGTAAAACAAACTCCCGCGTTACAAACTCCTATGTAACAAACCTTCACATGTACCCCCAAACCTAAAATAAAAGTTTTTAAAAATCCCAATTTGGGCAATGAAAAATGCTACAGTTGTAGTTAGAAGGCTCTTCCAGTGATACCACCTAAGGAAGAGTATGGGTCTGGGATATTTCTCTCATATCTCTAGGAAAGGACCAAATGTCATTTTTAAGTAGGCATTGAATACCTACAATATGAAAAGCTCTGTGTGGAATGCAGTGATGAACTGGATTCCCACCCTTTTTCCACCTACTGGTTTATAGTGTTTTAGGTAAAGATAAATAAAGGAACAATGGAAGGCAGAATGTATTAACTGTTCTAAGTGGTACAAGGTGCTGAGAAGAGGAAAGAGTGATTTGTAATGATTCAGTAAGTGAGATTATCACAAGGTAGGGGATGCATGTTTACTTTTCCAGGGTAATTATTTTTAATGGCAACTGAACTTAGTTCACACTGACAATTGACAGCACTCCTTTGAGAAAAGGATAACGATTTATATCCTAAGTAAGGGCTGAGCAGATTACTAGAATTTTACCATAAAACTATAAAGAGGAATTAAAATCGTAGGCTTACACTCACATATTTGCAGGTTTTCATTATATATTTTTTCTCATTCTATGTTTTCTTTATACTATAATGATGTATAAGGATGATAATAAATGATGTATAAGAATCATGTTTTCCTTATAACTGGGGATGGTAGGATGCAGTTTGATGGGGAGAGATCTTCAGTTTCAGCAAGACTGAGAGGTTAAAGCAGAGCCTTAAAAACCAACAATTTAAAGAAAAAGAAGGGACCTTGGAGCAGAGCAAAAGCTGTGTACACTGCCTGAATTTTAAAAAGACATCCATGTATTGTTACCATATGTTGTTAATAGCACTCATTCAAGGAAAAGCCCATTGGCAAACTGGTTGATGAGGCTGGCCAGTTCAAATATAGAGGAAATTTTACAGGGAGCATAATAAAATGGTAATCAAAAGATATTATTGTATGCTTTAAAAACCTGATTTAAAAAATCAAATTTAATGTAAATTTACCCCACTTTGATTCAGTTGCTTCAAACTAATTTTCTATTTAACTTAATATCCAGTAATATCAGAATTTTTCTTTGGTAAAAAGCTCAATTTAAAATGTTTTTAAATTAAAAGTTGGAGGTTCTAAACCCTTTGCTTTCCCCAAGTTCAGGGTAGTTAGAATCATCACCCAGATTATTTGGATCAGGTTTGCCCATATACAGGCTTAGCACATTGTGCATACACACACACCTACATTAAGTCATCAAGATTTTCTGGATTCAATATTTTATTCTTTTAATAAAAATTTGTAATTGCTCAGGTTCCAATTTATTCTGGACTGAAACTAGTTTTTCCTTCAGGTTCAGGGCTTGTAAGTCCAGGGCATTTGCTATTTGAGGCTTATTTTTATTATTTCCTCCATCCACAATGGGCACTACATTCTTCTTTTTCACCACTTATTTATAAAAGACACACATGCATGCACACACACATACATATAAACATACGTATTTATAGACAGGAAACTGCTATGCCGTTTAAATAAGAAATCACTGTGCCTTTCTCATAAGCTCAGCTTTTTTTTCCTTTTGATGCCTGATTTATTCTTTCTTATAAGAATCTGAGCTGATAGTTACATATAACAATTGTCCCCCTTGATGACTACTCTCTGATAGCCTGACCCTTTCATTTTCAGACCTGTATTGCTGTTCTTGTTTTCTTTTACTCACAGTGGTCTCTTCAGCTCTTCTCTGGTGTTTGCAGTTCTGCCTTTGTAGATGACAAAGAATCTTGGAAAAAATGCAGAAATGGTAGGAATAAAGAGGAGCAGGACAAGATAGTGAAAAGATTCTTATTCTGCTATTCATTACTCTTCTATTGGAGGGGCTGAATTATAAAATGTGACAAAAGCAGGGAACAGGAAAATTATAATGATATGGTCTTCTGTTAGGAGGTAATATTTACTTACTTATTGGGTAACCAAAATCAGTATCTGGTTAATGTAAGCAAGATGAAAGAGACAGTCTTTATGTTTGATGGTATATAAAACTGTTGGGAGGGGCAGAACAAGATGGCGGAATACAAACCTGCAACATTAGTACTCCCCACAGGAACATCAAATTTTAACAACTATCTGCACACAGAAAAGCACTGTCACAGAAAAGCAAAAATCAGGTGAGCAATCACAGTACCTGACTTTATATTGTTGAAAGAGGTATCGAGGAGGGTCAGAGAGACAGTCTTGAATCACCAGATCCACCCCTCCCCCATCCCCCAGCAGCAGCCATGCAGCACAGTGTCTGTGCACTTTCAGGAGGGAGAGTGCAGTGACTGGGGACATTATATTGAATTCAGTGCTACACTGTCACAGTGGAGAAAAAATCCATGCTGGGCTCAGTCAGCACCTGTGCACAGAGTGGGCATTTGCAGCAGCCCTAGCCAGAGAGGGATCAATCATCCATCCCATCAGTCAGAACTCCACTCTCTGAGCAAGCCTCACCACCACAGGCAAAAGAGCTCTGGGATCCTAGGTAAACTTGAAAGGCAGTCTAGGACACAGTGACTGCAATTTCCAGGTAGCCCTTAGTGCTGGGCTAGGCTCAGAGCCAGAGGACTAGGGTGGCACGTGACCTAGGGAGACACCAGCCAGGGCAGCTAAAGGAGTGCTTGCCCCATGCCTCCCCCAACCCCAGGCAATGCAGTTCACAGCAACGAAATTGTCTCCTTCCTTCTTCTTAAGGGGAGGAAAACAAAGATGAAAGAGGACTTTGTCTTGCATCTTGGATACCACCTAAGCCACAATAGGGTAGGGTACCAGGCATAGTCGTGAGGCCCTTATTCCAGGGCCTAGGTCCTGGACAACATTTCTAGATATACCTTGGTCCAAAAGGGAAACTGCTGCCTTGAGGGAAGGACTCACTCCTGGCAGGATTCATCACCTGCTAACTAAAGAGCTCTTGGGACCTGAATAACCAGCACCAATACCCTAGTAGTATGCTGTGGGCTTTGGGTTCTAAGACCTTCTGACCACAGATGTGATCCAGCATATTCCCAGCTGTGTTGTCTACAGTAAACAACTCCATCTGTATGAGAAAAGCATACACAGAAAACTAAAGGGGACTTTGTCTTGCACCTTAGGTACCAGCTTGACCAAAGTGGGGTAGAGCAACAAGCAGGCTCTTGGGTTCCCTGAGTCCAGGCCTAGGCTCCTGGATGGCATTTCTGGACCTGCCCTGGGTCACACCATAGCCCTGAAGGGTGAGTCACAGGCCTGGCAGTATTCACCACAAGCTAACTGAAGAGGCCTTAGGCTTTAAGGGAACATTGGCAGTGGCCAGGCAGAAGCCCACCCTCCTCCTTCCCCCACGATGGGCAAATGGTGGTGATGGTGACAGGGAGAGGCCTCTCTGCCTGTGGGAAGAAGAAAGAGTGGGAAAGACTGCATGTCATGGTTTTAGCACCAGCTTAGCCACTTATCTATTTGGTAGGATAGAACATCAGGCTAATTTCTGACGTTTTTTTCACTCCAATCCCTGGCACCCAGACAACATCTCCTGACCAGCTTGTGGCATGGAGGAGCTTGTCACCCTGAAGAGAAGGACACCGAACAGTCTGACTTTGCCACCTGCTGGTTGTAGAGCCCAAGGACTTGAGTAAACATGGGTGGTAGCCAGGTAGTGGTTTCAGCAGACCTTGGGTAAGATCCAGTGTTGTGCTGGCTTCAGGTATGAACAAGTCCAGTCTTAGGGATGGTGGCCACAGGAGTGCTTGCATCACCATACCCCCACCTCCAGACAGCTCAGCTCAGAGACAGAGACTGTTTGTGAGAAAGTAAGGACAAAAAAACAAGAGTTCCTTTCTGGTCATCCAGAAAATTCTTCCAGATTTTATTTAAGACCACCAAGGTGGTACCTCTATGAGTCTGCAAAAACCACAGAAATATTGGGCTTGGGGTCCAGTCTCTTAAAATACTTGTAAAGCCTCCTCAAGAAAGGCAGAAGCAAATAAGCCCAGACTGTGAAGACTACAATAAATACCTAACTCATCAATGTTTAGACACCAGTGAACATCTACAAGCAGCAAGATCATCCAGGAAAACATGAGCTCATCAAACGAACTAAATAAGGCACCAGGACCTATCCTAGAGAAACAGCGATATGTGACCTTTCAGACATAGAATTCAGAATAGCTGTTTTGAGGAAACTTAAATTCAAGGTAACACAGAGAAGGAATTCAGAATTCTGTCAGATAAACTTAACAAATAGATTAAAATAATTAAAAAGAATCAAGCAGAAATTCTAGAGTTGAAAAATGAAATTGACGTACTGAAGAATGAATGCATCAGAGTCTCTTAGCAGAACTGATCAAGCACAAGAAAGAATTAGTGAGCTTGAAGACAGACTATTTGACAATACACAGTAGACGAAAGAAAAAAGAATGAAAAACAATGAAGCACTCCTACAATATCTAGAAAACAGCCTCAACAGGGCAAATCTAAGAGCTATTGCATTTAGATGGGGGATAGAGAAAGAGATAGAGGTAGAAATTTTATTCAGGGGGATAATATCAGAGAACTTCCCAAACCTACGGAAATATATCAGCATTCAAGTACAAGAGGTTTATAGAACACTAAGCAGCTTTAACCCAAAGAAGACTACCTCAAGGCAAGTAATAATCAAACTCCCAAAGGTCAAGGATAAAGAAAGCATCCTAAAAGCAGCAAGAGAAAAGAAACAAATAACATACTATGGAACTCCAATACCTGTGGCAGCAGTCTTTTCAGTGGAAACCTTACAGGCCAGAAGAGAGTGGCATGACATATTTAAAGGGCTAAAGGAAACATATTTTACCCTAGAAGAGTGTTTCTGGTGAAAATATCCTTCAAGCATAAAGCAGAAATAAAGACCTTCCCAGAGAAACAAAAGCTGGGCATTTCAACACCAAACCTGTCCTACAACAAATGCTACAGGGAGTTCTTCAATCTGAAAAAAAAAGGATGCCAATGAGCAAAAAGAAGTTGTCTGAAGGTACAAAACTCACTGGTAATAATAAGTACACAGAAAAACACAGAATATTATAATGATATAATTATGGTATTTTAACTACCCTTATCATAAGTAGAAAGATAAAATGATGAACCAATCAAAAATAGTATCTACACTACAACAACTTTTCAAGACATAGACAATACAACAAGACACAAAGAGAAACAACAAAAAGTTAAAAAGTGGAAAGGATGAAGTTTAAGCGTAGAACTTTTATTAGTTTTCTTTTTTTTTTTTTTTTGAGACGGAGTTTCACTCTTGTTGCCCAGGCTGGAGTGCAATGGCACAATCTTGGCTCACCACAACCTCCGCCTCCTGGGTTCAAGCAATTCTCCTGCCTCAGCCTCCCGAGTAGCTGGGATTACAGGCATACACCACCATGCCTGGCTAATTTTGTATTTTTAGTAGAGATGGGGTTTCTATATGTCAGTCAGACTCCCGACCTCAGGTGATCCACCTGCCTTGGCCTCCCGAAGTGCTGGGATTACAGTCATGAGCCACCGCACCTAGCCCTATTAGTTTTCTTTTTGTGTGTTTGTTTGTTTATGTAATCAGTGTTAAGTTGTTATCGGTTGAAAACAATGAGTTTTAAGATCGTATTTGCAAGCTTCTCAGTAACCTCAAAACAAAAAACATGCAATAGATACACACAAAATAAAAGGCAAGCAATTAAATCATACCACCAGAGAAAATCACCTTTACTAAAAGGAAAGGAAGGGAAGTAGGAAGAGAAGACCACAAAACAACCAGAAATCAAGAAACAAATGACAGAAATAAATCACTACTTATGAATAATACCAGTGAATGTAAAAGGACTAAACTGTCCAATCAAAAGATATAAAATAGCTGAATGGATGAAAATACAAGACCCCATGATCCATTGCCTACAAGAAACACATTTCAACTATAAAGATATACATAGACTGAAAATAAAGGGATGAAAAAAGATATTTCATGCCAATGGAAACAAAAAAGGAGCAGGAATAGCTATAAACACTCTAAGAAGACACAAAGAACATCATTATATAATGATAAAGGGTTCAATCCAGTGACAGGATATAACGATTGTAAATATATATGCAACAAACACTGGAACACATATATATATAAAGCAAATATTATTAGAGCTAAAGAGAGAGATAGACCTCAATACAATAATAGCTGGAGACTTCAACACTCTACTTTCAGCATTAGGCAGATCTTCCAGACAATCAACAAAGAAACATGGAACTTAATCTGCTCTATAGAACAAATGGACCTAATAGATATTTACAGAACATTTCATCCAAAGGCTGCAGAATACATATTCTTCTCAGCACATGGATCATTCTCAGGGATAGACCATGTTAGGTCACAAAACAACTCTTAAAGCATTCAAAAAATTAAAATAATATCAAGCATCTTCTCTCATACAATGGAATAAAACAAAAAATTAAGAACAAAACGAATTTTGGAAACTATACAAACACATGGAAACTAAACAATGTTCTTCCTAATGACCAGTGAGTCAGTGAAGAAATTAAGAAGGAAATTGAAAATTTTCTTGAAGCCAGTGATAATGGAAACACAACATACCAAAACGTGGGACACAATGAAAACAGTACTCAGAGGGAAGTTTATAGCTATAAGTGCCTACCTCAAAAAAGAAAAACAACTTCAAATAAACAACCTACCAATGCGTCTTAAAGAATTAAAAAAGCAAGAGCAAACCAAACCCAAAATTAGAAGGAAAGAAATAATGATCAGAGCAAAGATAAATGAAAATGAAGAAAACAATACAAAAGATCAATGAAACCAAACCTTGGTTTTTTTATTTTGTTTTTGTTTTGTTTCGTTTTGAGAAGATAAAATTGACAAACTGTAACCCAGACTAACTAATAAAAAAAGAGAGAAAGTCCAAATAAATAAAATCAGAGATGAAAATGGAGACATACAACTGATACCACAGGAATGTAAAGGATCACTAGTGGCTACTATCAGCAACTATATGCTAATAAACTGGAAAATGTAGAAGAAATTCATAAATTTTGAGACACATACAACCTACCATGTTTGAACCAGGAAAAAATTCAAAACCTGAACAGACCAATTACAAGTAATGAGATCAAAACCATAATAAAAGTCTCTTAGTAAAGAAAAGCCCAGGAACTGATGGCTTCACTGGGGAATTATTCCAAGTATTTAAAGAGGAACTAATACCAATCCTACTCAAACTATTTGGAAAAAAAGAGCAGGAGGGAAACTCATTCTGTGAGGCCGGTATTACTCTAATAACCAAACCAGACAAAGACACAACAAAAAAAGAAAACTACAGGCCAATATCTCTGATGAATATTGCTGTAAAAGTCCTCATTAAAATACTAGCAAACTGAATTCAACAATACCTTAGAATGATCATTCATTGTGACCAAGTGGGATTTATCCCAGGGATACAAGGATGGTACAGCATACACAAATCAATATGATACATCATATGAATGGAATGTAGCACAAAAACCATATGATCATTTCAGTTGATACTGAAAAAGCATTTACTAAAATTCAAAATTCCTTCATGATAAAAATTCTCAAAAAACTAGGGATAGAAGGAACATATCTTGATAAAATAAAAGCCATATATGACAGACCACAGCTAGTATTATAATGAATGGGATAAAACTGAAAGTCTTTCCTTCAAGATTGGAAAAAAAAAAGGATGCCGACTGTCTCCACTATTATTTAACATACTAGTGGAAGTCCTAGCTAGAGAAAGGTATTAAAGGCATTCAAATTGGAAGGGAATAAGTCAAAGTATCCTTGTTTGCAAATGATATAATCTTACATTTGAAAAAAAAAAGATTCCACCAAAAAACTATTAGAACTGATAAACAAATTCAGTAAAGTTGGATGATACCAAATCAACATACAAAAATCTGTAGCATTTCTATATACCAAGAGTGAATAATCTGAAAAAGGAATAAAAAAGTAATCTCTTTCATAATAGCCACAAATAAAATCAAATACCTAGGAATTAATTTAACCAAAGAAGTGAAAGATCTCTACAATGAAAAGTACAAAATGCTGATGAAAGAAATTGAAGAGGACACCAAAAAATGGAAGGATATTCCATGTTCATGGATTGGAAGAATCAATATTGTTAAAATGTTTGTAGTACCCAAAGCAATCTGTAGATTCAATCCAATCCTTATCAAAATACCAATGACATTTTTCACATAATTTTTTTTAAAACCTAAAGTTTATTTGGAACCACTAAAGTCTCAGAATTGCCAAGGCTATCCGGAGCAAAAAGGACAAAACTGAAGGAATCACATTACCTGACTTCTTCAAGTTATATTATAGAGCTATGGTAACCAAAACAGCAAGGTACTGGCGTAAAAACAGACACATTGATCAATGGAACAAAATAGAGAACCCAAAAATAAATCCATACACCTATGGTGAGCTCGTGTTCGACAAAGATGCCAAGAACATACAATGGAGAAGGGACTGTCTTTTCAATGAATGGTGCTGGGAAAACTGGATATCCATATGCAGAAGAATGAAACTTGATCCCCATCTCTTGCCATATACTAAAATGAAATCAAAATGGATTAAAGACTTAAATCTTAGACCTCAAACTATGAAACTACTACAAGAAAACACTGGAGAAACTCTCCAGGACATTGGTCTGGGCAAAAATTTCTTGAGTAATACTCCACAAGCATAGGCAACCAAAGCAAAAGTGGACAAAGGGGATCATATCAAGTTAAAAAGATTCTGTACAGCAAAGGAAACAATCAACGAAGTGAAGAGACAACTCACAGATTAGGAGAAAATATTTGCAAACTACCCATCTGACCAGGGATCAATAACCAGAATATCTAAGAAGCTCAAACAACTCCATAGGGAAAAAAATCTAATAATCGGATTTAAAAACTGACAGAAGATTTGAATAGACATTTCTAAAAAGAAGAAATATAAATGGCAAACAGGAATATGAAAAGGTGCTCAACATTATTGATCATCAGAGATTGCAAATCAAAGGTACAATGAGAAGATATCATCTCACCCCAGTTAAAATGGCTTTTATCCAAAAGACAGGCAATAACAAATGCTGGTAAGGCTGTGGAGAAAAGGGAACTCTCCTACACTGTGGTGGGAATGTAAATTAGTACAAGCACTATGGAGAACAGTTTGGAAGTTCCTCAAAAAAATGAAAATAGGGCTATGATATGATCCAGCAATCCCACTGCTGGGTATATACTCTAAAGAAGGGAAATCAGTATATCAAAGTGATATCTGCACTCCCACGTTTGTCGCACCACTGTTCACAATAGCCAAGATTTGGAAGCAACCTGAGTGTCTATCAACAGATGAATGGAGAAAGAAAATGTGGTACATATACACAATGAAGTACTATTCAACCATAAAGAAGTATGAGATCCTGCCATTTGCAACAACGTAGATGGAATTGGAGGTCATTTTGTTAAGTGAAGTCAACCAAGCACAGAAATACAAACATCACCTGTTCTGTCACTTGTTTGTGGGATCTAATAATCAAAACGATTGAACTCATGGACATAATTGCACGTTTAAACAAAACTAAGTATAATTGGATTGTTTGTAACACAAAGGATAAATGCTTGAGTGGATGGATACCCCATTTACCATGATGTGATTATTATTAATTGCATGCATGTATCAAAATATCTCATGTACCCCATAAATATATGTACCTACTATGTACCCACAAAAATTTTAAAAATTTAAAAACTTGGAATGTGTAGAAGAATGGAGGAAAATTAATTTGTCCTGCTTAGACCTATTATGTATCGCCTTTTCTAGATAATTATGCAAGGTGTATTCCCAGCATGTGCAGGTGTTGTCAGTCATGAGTGCTTTAGTTTTAGATGCAAAGCAGTAAATGTGGCCCCTATTAAGGATTGTTGACTGCTGATTCCGTAGCACAAATGAGCAAAGAAGAGATTAGACAAGGGAAGATTTCAGAAGCTGCAGTAAAAATGAAATTTTCTTTTCTTTTTTAAGGCTAGGATGACAAAACCTCAAAGTAACACTGCTTTCAAGCAGCGACTTGTTGCCCTGAGTGATTTCAACTTAATTGTTTCACGGTTGCCTGGTAGGCAAGAGGACCACTAAAACCAGAAGCAATCATAGGCTATTTTATCAATAAGGTAGAGCATATTACTATTGCTTAAAGTCTGCTATTTTTGAGAAGGCATCCTATGCCAAGAAGCAAGGGACTGACCTGAGATTGCACAGCAAGTTGGTAACATTCATTTTATGACAATACCAACCTAGACTTCCACTTTTTTCTTATTGAAACCTTGGATAGGTTGATCAATTTTATGGTTAATTATATGATAATCAGCATGAATATTTTAACTTTTACTGGATAGCTGTAGCACAGCAATAGAGTTGGAGTCTTTGAAGTGTTGTAGTACTTGGAACTTTATGTAGTTTGTATTCCTACGACTGCTGTATCTTCTATTCAAACATAATACTCCAAATACCTTCCACTGCAGTTTAAACCCCGTTTTCTTTTCCAATTCTCCTTGGAGATTATTCGCTCTTCATACTCCCTCCTCTTTTCCTTTTGTCTCTTCCTAAACAAATGAACAGCCTTTCCAATTAAATAATGATTTTTCTCTCTACAAACCCACCCATCTACCTTCTTTCTCTACTCCATGCTGAAAGATGCTAGTAATTTAGACCCATCTCCATCCCTTGTTTCCATTACCTTTGTAGTTTGCTTTCTCTCTTCTTAACTCCTTATTGATGTGGTATGGGGCATGCTATTTTTTCCACTACATAATTAAGAAACTATATGCACCAATTTTATGGGATATCTGTTTTCATCTGGCTCCTGTGCTCTCCACCCATGAAGGCAACAAGACAAAAATATCTTGGGAATCACTTTCCTTTCTTTTTTTTTTTTTTTTTTTTTTTTTTGAGACGGAGTCTCGCTCTGTCGCCCAGGCTGGAGTGCAGTGGCGCGATCTCGGCTCACTGCAAGCTCCGCCTCCCGGGTTCACGCCATTCTCCTGCCTCAGCCTCTCCGAGTAGCTGGGACTACAGGCGCCCGCCACTACGCCCGGCTAATTTTTTGTATTTTTAGTAGAGACAGGGTTTCACCGTGGTCTCGATCTCCTGACCTCGTGATCCGCCCGCCTCGGCCTCCCAAAGTGCTGGGATTACAAGCGTGAGCCACCGCGCCCGGCCTCACTTTCCTTTCTCACAGGGATGGGGTGGGTTGGAGAGGGGTCTTTTCTGATTTGTTTCTGCTCTATATCCAGTGGTGTACTAGGATTGGTTTGCATTGGCTTTTGACAACTAACTGTACACATCTCTTCCCAACTTCAAGTTCATGTTTAGTGATTGGTAGCTTGAAATTGACCATGGTGGAATTGTTTAATCCATGGAAATCAGCAAAGCTAACAAATAAGGGCTCCCCACCCATCAGGCTTGTTGTTAAACGTTTACCAGCATATTACTGCCTGTTTCAAAATCAGTCTTGATAAGAAAGTCTATCTTAAGTACCTGTCCAGTTGGAATCAACTAGGCAAGAACCTGGGCAATGAAACTAAGGCATCATGGTAGATCAGAGGAATACTATATCTGTTTTGGTTCTATGCTTCTGAGTTCTCAGTCCAAGAATACTTATTTACCCTACCTAGGGGATGAAATGACCCAACAACTGGAATGGAGTTGGGCCCACCTGCTGGAGCTTGACTTTAGCTGTGGGAATTAGAAGGTGGTAGTGAGGTGGAAATCAGGACTGACTGTACCCTTCAGCAGCCAGATTCTCTTGTTACATGTTTCAGGCCTGCCTCCCTTGTTGATTTATCAAGAAACTTGCTGGTAGAGGTTGGTGGATCTGACCCTTCACAAGAACTGGATATGAAATATGCAAACTAGTATTTACCTCAGCTTTAGTGCTGATAGGCTTGGGGGTCATTTAGGTTGTCTGAGCCTCAGCTGTTTTTGTCAGTGAAAGGGAAAAGCGAGAGTGAACATTAATTTGCATTTATGTAAAAGTGATTACTTATAATTAGTGAGTAGATAAGTAGAAGCTACAGTCTGTAGTGGCAAAGATGTGACTTAGCTTTCTTGGCAAATAAGTCCCTGGAGGTCAAGGTCTATGTCTTTGACTAATTTTATACTGTACCATATTTGGAGAGGGATTTATTAAGTATATTTCAAGAGGAATTAATCCTCCCAACAATAAATTTAATATTAGAATCATAACACTTCAGAATTGAAAGGAACCCTTAGAAATTCATCTACTCCAATATCCTTAATTTAAAACATGCATGGCTATAAAAGTCAACTCAAAATGGAATAAAGACTTAAATGTAAGCCTGAAACTATAAAATTACCAGAAGAAAACACAGGGGGAAACTACAATACATTGGTCTGGGCAGTAATTTTTTGGATTTTACCCCAAAAGTGCAGACAACAAAAGAAAAAAGGACAAAAGGGATTGTATCAAACTAAAAACTTTCTTCACAGCAAAGGAAACAATTAACAGTGTGAAGAAACAACCTACAGATTGGGAGAAAAGATGTGTAAGCCATACATTCGATAGGGGTTATTATCCAAAATATATAAGGAACTCAGACAACTTAGTAGCCAGGAAACAAATGACCCAATTAAAAAATGGACAAGAAACAATGCATCTCACAAAGGTCTAATGTCCAGAATCTATAAGGAACTTCAACAAATTTACAAGAAGAAAACAAACAATCCCATTAAAAAGTGGGCAAAGTATGTGAATAGACACTTTTCAAAAGAAGACATACATGTGGCCAGCAATCATATGAAAAAAAGCTCAATATCACTGATAATTAGAGAAATGTAAATCAAAACCACAATGAGATGCCATTTCATGCTAGTCAGAATGGCTATTACTAAAAAGCCAAAAAATAACAGATGCTGGCAAAATTGTAGAGAAAAAGGAACACATACACTGTTGGTAGGAGTGTAAATTAATTCAATCATTGTAAAAAACAGTGTGACAATTCCTCAAAGAGCTAAAAACAGAACTACCATTCCAGCCAGCAATCCCATTACTGGGTATATGACCAAAGGAATATAAATTATTCTATTATAAATACACAAGTACACCTATGTTCATTGCAGCATGTTCACAATAGCAAAGACATGGGATCCGCCTAAATGCCTATCAGTGGCAGATAGGATAAAGGAAATGTGGTATACACCATATGCAGCCACAAAAAAGAACAAGATCATGGCCGGGTGTGGTGGCTCAACCTGTAATTCCAGCACTTTGGGAGGCCAAGGCTGGTGGATCACGAGGTCAGGTGTTCAAGACCAGCCTGGCCAACATGGCAAAACACCATCTCTACTAAAAATACAAAAATTAGCCAGGCATGATGGCAGGCGCCTGTAATCCTAGCTACTCGGGAGGCTGAAGCAGGAGAATCACTTGAACCTGGGAGGTGAAGGTTGCAATGAGCCGAGATCATGCCTTTGCACTTCAGCCTGGGCGACAAGAGCAAGACTCTGTCAAAAAAAAAAAAAAAAATCGTACTTTGCAGGAACATGGTTGCTGGAGGCCATTATCCTTACCAAACTAACACAGGAACAGAAAACCAAATACTACTTGTTCTCACTGATAAGTGGCAGCTAAACGATGCAAACACATGGACGCAAAGAGGAACAACAGACACTGAGGCCTACCAGATGGTGGGGGGTGGGAGGAGGGAGAAGGGAGAGGGTCAGGAGAAATAACTAATGGGTACTAGGTTCAATACCTGGGTGATGAAATAAACTGTACAACACACCCCCATGACACGAGTTTACCTATTTAATAAACCTGCACATGTATCTCTGAACTGAAAGTAAAAGTTTTTTTAAATGGGCAAGGGACCGGAATAGGCAATTCTCAAAAGGACTTGTAAATGTGTCCAACAGAAAAAATATGAAAAAATGCTCAATATTGCTAATTGTTAGGGAAATCCAAATTAAAACCACAGTGAAATATAACCTCATACTTATCAAAATAGCTATTATCCAAAAGATGAAAGTTAACAAGTATTGGTGAGGATGTGAAGAAAAGAGAACCCTTGTATACTGTTGATAGGAATGTAAATTAGTACAGCCATTATGGAAAACTGAATAGAGATTCCTTAAAAAACTAGGCCGGGCTCGGTGGCTTATGCCTGTAATCCCAGCACTTTGGGAGGCCGAGGTGGGCGGATCACGAGGTCAGGAGATGGAGACCATCCTGGCTAACACGGTGAAACCCCATCTCTACTAAAAATACAAAAAAATTAGCCGGGCATGGTGGCGGCTGCCTGTAGCCCCAGCTGCTGGGGAGGCTGAGGCAGGAGAATGGCATGAATCCGGGAGGCAGAGCTTGCAGTGAGCCAAGATCGCACCACTGCACTCCAGCCTGGGCGACAGAGCGAGACTGTCTCAAAAAAAAAAAAAAACTAAAAACTAAAAGCAGAATTACCATATGATCCATCAATCCCACTTCTGGGTATTTACCCAAAATATTTGAAGACAGTTTGTCAAAGAAATGTCTGCACTCCCATGTTCATTGCCAAGTTATAGAATCAGCCTAAGTGTCCATCAAGGAATAAATGGCTAAAGAAAATGTGGTACATATACACAATGGAATGCTATTCAGGCTTTAAAAAGAAGGAACTGCTGTCATTTACAGTAACATAGATGAACCTGGAGTTACGCTAAGTGAAAGAAGCCAGGCACAGAAAGACAAATATCGCATGTTTTCACTTGTGGAATCTAAAACAATCAAACTCATGAAATCAGATAGTAGATGGTGGTTACACAGGCTGGGGCTTGTGGGGAATGGGGAGATGATAGTCAAAAGATACGAAGTCTCAGATAAGAGAAATACAGGTTTTTTTGAGGTCTACTGCACATCATGGTGATTATAGTTAATAATAATATACTGTGCATTTCAAAATTGCTAAGACACATACATCTTAGATTTTATTGTTCCTTGGAGAGCTGTTGCATCTTGAACAGAACACTTCTTTCATACAGAATATAGAAACTTGCCCTGAGACTTGAATGGTATGAGGACCAACTGGAGGGGAAGCAATTAAACTTTGGTCGAGAAGACTGAATATTTCTCTAGATATTCAAATATAGTCTCTGAAATATAACTCTTAAATGTATACAGTTGATATAAGTGGGTTTTCCTTTAATTTTTAATTTTGAAATAATTTAGGACTTACAGAAAATTTGCAAGAATAAATTGTAAAACAAAATCCTGTATACACCTTCCCCAGATTTCCCAAATATTAACGTTTTTTACATTTACTTTATCCTTCTCTCCCCCATCTATTTTATCATTCATAGTCTTACGCAGTGTTCATTTTGCCCTATCTATCTATCTATCTATCTATCTATCTATCTATCTATCTTTCTCTGTCTCTTTCTGCTTCTCTCTCTTTCTCTCCTTTTTTTTCCTGAAGCGTTTGAGAACAAATACATAGTGTCCCCAATACTACAGTGTATATTTCCTAAAAACGAGATAATTCTCTTTCATAACAACAGTACTACAATCAAAATTTGGAATTTCATCAATTGTCACAATTATGTTTTTATAGAAAATGAAAAGCTCAAATCGTGTTTAGCATTCAGATGTCACAATGTTTTAGTGCCCTTTAACTCAGAATAGTTCCTCAGTCTGTCTTTTAAGGCATTGACTTTTTTGAAGAGTATAGACCACTTATTTTTAGCAGCTTTATTAAGATATAATTAGCATACTATACAATTCACTCGTATAAGGCATTTAAGGCATACAGTTCGTTGTTCTTTAGTATATTTTCAGGACTGTGCAACCATCACCACAATCTAATTTTAGAATATTTTTGTCCTTGATAAAAGAAAATCATTACTCATTAGCAGTTACTCTCCACCATTTCTGATCCTAGGTAACCACTAATTTACTTTCTGTTTTTATATATTTGCCTATTATGGACATATTTTATAAATGGATCTGTAGCAATATGTGGCCTTTTGTGTCTGGCTTCTTTCAGTTGGCATAATGTTTTCAAGGTTCACCTATGTTATAGTGTGTACTTCGTTCATTTATACAGCGGAATAATATACCGTTGTATGGGTATGCTACATTATTTATTCATTCATAATGTGAGGAACATTTAGGTTTTTAACACATTTTGGCTATTGTGAAAAATGCTGCTATGAACATTCATGTACAAGTGTTTCTGTGGACATATGTTTTCAACTGAGTGGAATTGCTGGGTCACATGGTAACTTTAACTTTATAAGAAATTACCAAACTGTTTTCTAGAGCAGTTGCACCATTTTACATTCCCACCAGTCAGAGGGACCAATTTATCTGCATCCTTGCCAACATTATTATCTTTTATATAATAGCCATCATAGTGGGTATGAAGTGGTATCTCATTGTCATTTTTATTTGCATTTCCCTGCTGACCAGTGATGTGAAACATCTTTGCATGTGCATATTGGCCATTTGTATATCTTCTTTGAAGAAATGTCTATTCAAACTCTTTGCCCATTTTTAATTGATTTACTTGACTTTTTTATTGTTGAGTTGTAGGTATTCTTTGTATATTCTAGATACATGTTCCTTATCAGATATATGATTTACAAATATCTTATTACATTCTGTGAGTTGTTTCTCCATTTTTGGTGGTGTCTTTTGCAGCACAAAAGATTTTACTTTTGGAAATAATTTTCTTAAATACCTTATTGAAACTTCAAAGAAAAAGTTTTTAATTTTGAAACTCAATTTGTCTATTTATACAGTTGGTACTTGTGCTTTTGTTGTCATATCTAAGAAACCATTGTCTAACCAGGATCAAGAAGATTTACTTCCACATTTTCTTCTGAGGGTTTTGTAGTTTTAGCTCTTCCATTTAGGTCTTTGATTCACTTTGTGTTAATTTTTAAGTATGGTGTGAGGAAGGGGTGCAACTTTATTCTTTTGCATGTGGATATTCAGTTTTCCCAGCACCATTTGTTGAAAAGACTCTTCTTTCCCTCATTGAATGATCTTGGCACTCAAAAAAATCAATTGAGACCGGGTGTGGTGGCTCACTCCTGTAATCCCAACACTGGGAGGGCGAGGCAGAAGAATCTCTTGAGCTAGAGTTCCAGACCTGCCTGAGCTATGTGGCAAAAGCTCATCTTTACAAAAAATGCAAAAATTAGCCAAGCGTGGTGGTGCATGCCTGTAGTCCCAGCTACTTGGTAGCCTGAGGTGGGAGGAGAGCTTGATCCTGTTAATTAGCTTGATTAAACCAGAGGTGGAGGCTGCAGTGAGCCAGGATTGAGCCACAGAACTCCAGCCTGGTTGACAGAAATCTTTGTCTCAGAAACACACACACACACAATTTTCAACCCCTTTAAATTTTATTAATTTTTTTGTTTTTATTATTCCTCTGTCCTTGCTTCCAGTTAATCTTGCTACTTAGGTAAAAGAGGGAAAGGGAGGAGATTGAAAACTAATGAATTAAATTAAGTTTTGATGCAGTCATTATTAGTCATTTTCTCTCTTTCCCTTGGTATCTTAGGATACTGATATGTTCATCTATAGGAGTAATGGAAAACCTGATAGTGCTAAAGAAATGTCCCATGGCAGAAACAAAGGACTTTTTCCCCTTTCAGGAATCACTGACCCAAAATTCAATCTGAGACAAAATAAAAGTCAAAAAGCAACCTATTTGAGTTATAGGTTTTTGTGATTTTTTTCCCTCATAAAACCTCCACAGGGACAAACTCACCTGATTTTTAAAATATAGAACAGGAGTCAAGGTGAGTATAACAAATAATTGAAATGTTCTTTACTTTTATGTCATGGGTAGTTAGAGGATAGAGAAGAAAAAGAAAAAGGTAAGGGAGAGAAAGAAGATAATGTTGGAAAGGAATGGGAGAAGTATAAGAAGAGAGGGCAGGAAAGGGTCCATCTCAGAAGAGACAAACAGTTGTTTTCTACTAAAGCATGGGAGATTTTTTTTTTCTGGAGAGCAGCCTGGACAACATAGTGAGACTCTGTCTCTGCAAAAAAATTTACTTATTTCTTATTTTTTTCTTTCAAAGTTTTATTTTAGGTTGAGGGGACACATGTACAGGTTGGTTACACTGGTAAATTGCATGTCGCTGGGGTTTCAGCTGCAAATTATTTCATGTACTATGTTCACCCAGGTAGTGAACATAGTACTCGATAGGTAGTTTTTCAATGTTCACCCTCCTTCCACCCTCTGCCCTCAGGTGGGCCCCAGTGTCCATTGTTCCCTTCTTTATGTCCATGTGTTTAGCTCCCACTTGTAAGTGAGAATATGTGGTATTTGGTTTTGCATTAGGAAATTAGGAACAGAAATGTTCCTGCATTAATTTGCTTAAGGTAATGGCCTCCAGCTGCATCCATGTTGCTGCAAAGAATATGATTTCATTCTTTTTTATGGATGCATAGTATTCCATGATGTACAACACAGTTTCTTTATCCAGCCCACCGTCGATGGGCACCTAGGTTGATTCTTTATCTTTGCTAAGTGAATAGTGCTATCATGAACATACTCATGCATGTGTCTTAATGGTAGAACAGTTAATATTCCTTTGGGTATATACCCAATAGTGGGATTGCTGGGTCAAATGGTAATTCTATTTTAAGTTCATTGAAAAATCATCACATTGGTTTTCCAATGGCTAAACTAATTTGCATTCCCACCAACAGTATATAAGCTTTCCCTTTTCTCCACAACCTTGCCAGCGTAGGTTATTATTATTATTATACTTTAAGTTCTAGGGTACATGTGCACAATGTGCAGGTTTGATACATAAGTATACATGTGCCATGTTGGTTTGCTGCACCCATTAACTCGTCATTTAGCATTAGGTATTTCTCCTAATGCTATCCCTCCTCCAGCCCTCACCCCCCAACAGGCCCCGGTGTGTGATGTTCCCTGCCCTGTGTCCAAGTGATCTCATTTTTCAGTTCCCACCTATGAGTGAGAACATGCGGTGTTTGGTTTTCTGTCCTTGTGATAGTTTGCTGAGAATGATGGTTTCCAGCTTCATCCATGTCCCTGCAAAGGACATGAACTCATCCTTTTTCATGGCTGCATAGTATTCCATGGTGTATATGTGCCACATTTTCTTAATCCAGTCTATCATTAATGGACATTTGGGTTGGTTCCAAGTCTTTGCTATTGTGGACAGTGCCACAATAAACATATGTGTGCATGTGTCTTTATAGTAGCATGATTTATAATCCTTTGGGTATATACCCAGTTATGGGATCACTGGGTCAAATGGTATTTCTAGTTCTAGATCCTTGAGGGATCGCTACACTGTCTTCCAGAATGGTTGAACTAATTTACACTCCCACCAACAGTGTAAAAGCATTTCTATTTCTCCACATCCTCTCCAGCATCTGTTGTTTCCTGACTTTTTAATGATTGCTATTCTAACTGGCATGAGATGGTATCTCATTGTGGTTTTGATTTGCATTTCTCTGATGACCAGTGATGATGAGCATTTTTTCATGTCTCTGTTGGCTGCATAGATGTCTTCTTTTGAGAAGTGTCTGTTCATTTCCTTTGCCCACTTTTTGATGGGGTTGTTTTTTTCTTGTAAATTTGTTTGAGTTCTTTGTAGATTCTGGATATTAGCCCTTTGTCAGATGGGTAGATGGCAAAAATTTTCTCCCATTCCGTAGGTTGCCTGTTCACTCTGATGATAGTTTCTTTTGCTGTGCAGAAGCTCTTTAAGTTTACTTAGATCTCATTTGTCTCTTTTGGCTTTTGTTGCCATTGCTTTTGGTGTTTTAGTCATGAAGTCCTTGCCCATGCCTATGTCCTGAATGGTATTGCCTAGGTTTTCTTCTAGGGTTTTTATGGTTTTAGGTCTAAAATTTAAGTCTTTAATCCATCTTGAATTAATTTTTGTACAAGGTGTAAGGAAGGGGTCCAGTTTCAGCTTTCTACATATGGCTAGCCAGTTTTTCCAACACCATTCATTAAATAGGGAATCCTTTTCCCATCTCTTGTTTTTGTCGGGTTTGTCAAAGATCAGATGGTTGTAGATGTGTGGTGTTATTTCTGAGGCCTCTGTTCTGTTCCATTGGTCTATATATCTGTTTTGGTACCAGTACCAGCAGCATTGGTTATTTTTTGACTTTTGAATAATAGCTATTCTGACTGGTCTGAGAGGGTATCTCATTGTGGTTTTGATTTGCATTTCTCTAATGATTAGTGATGTTGAGCATTTTTTCATATGCTTGTTGGCCACATGCATGTCCTCTTTTGAAAAGTGTCTCTTCATGTTCTTTGCCTACTTTTTAATGGGGTTGTTTTTTGCTCATTGATTTAAGTTCCTTATAGATGCTAGATGTTAGACCTTTGTCAGATGCATAGTTTGCAAATATTTTATCCCATTCTGTGAGTTGTCTGTTTACTTTGTTAATAGTTTCTTTTGTTGTGCAGAAAATCTTTAGTTTAATTAGGTCCCACATGTCAATTTTTGTTTTTGTTATAATTCCTTTTGAGGTCTTCATCATGAAATCTTTGCCAGGACCTGTGTTCAGAATGGTATTTTCTGGGTTTTCTTCTAGGGTTTTTATAGTTTTAGGATTTACATTTAAGTCTTTAATCCATCTTGAGTTGATTTTTGTATATGGTGAAAGGAAGAGGTCCAGTTTTAATCTTCTGCATATGGCTAGCCAGTTATCCCATCACCATTTTTTGAATAGGGAGTCCTTTCCTCATTGCTTGTTCTTGTTGACGCTGTTGAAGATTAGATGGTTGTAGGTGTGCGGCTTTATTTCTAGGTTCTTTAACCTGATTCATTGGTCTATGTGTCTGTTTTTGTACCAGTACCATGTTTTGGTTACTGTAACCTTGTAGTGTAGTTTGAAATCAGGTAGTGTGATACCTCCAGCTTTGTTCTTTTTGCTTAGGATGGCATTGGCTATTTGGGCTCTTTTTTGGTTCTGAATTTTATAAGTTTTTTTTTAATTCTGTGAAAAATGTCATTGGTGGTTTCATAGGAATAGCATTGAATCTTTAAATTACTTTGGGCAGTATAGCCATTTTAACATTATTGAGTCTTCTTATTCATGAGTATGGAATGTTTCTCTTATTTGTTTGTGTCATCTTTGATTTCTTTCAGCAGTATTTTGTAATTTTTTTGTATAGATCTTCAACCTCCTTGGTTAGCTGTATTCCTAAGTATTTTATTAATTTGTGGCTACTGAAGCATGGCAGACTGAAAGTTAATATTTCTACTGTCTAGGATCACTTAGAAGTAAAGAGACTAAGACTATTATTAGGAAAATGGAATTGTAGGAAGATCAGAGATGCTAGAATTGTTTATCCCAGAGAAGAGAAGACTAGGGGAAGGTGGCATGATTACTGCCTTTTTCTATCTTAAAGCCCTAAAGGAAAAGAGGAAATATACTTCTATTTTATGGCAGAAGCTATAGGGAAACAAAGTTTTCCTCAACATAGGTGAGCAATGGAATGGGATGGTAGGAAGTCTATTTTCAGGAGGCAAGGATGGTAGTATTCACTAAAGTTACTTTAACATCTAATGCAGCTTTAGTTTAGATGATTATTAAGGTCTTTCTGACCCTTTAGTATATGGACTGTATTTAAAGAACTTTAGTGTATTTTTTTCACTATTCATAAATGATGGTTTGGAAAGTGTTTGTTGCCTTGCCTTAGTCTTCCGGAAGATGGGTCATGATTGTGCAGTTTGGGCAATGGCTAGTGTAGAATGGGCTTCCTTCAATAGGAACTGGCAGTTTAAGACTTAGGCCATGGCATTAATGCTATAGTAACCTTCCATTCTTGTCAGGCTCTTTGAAGTAGCTAAAGACCAACGGCGTAAAATAGCAAATTCAAATTCAAGAATTGAATTTCTGTTTAGCTTGCTATTCCCAATACTTACTATTCATTTCACATAGGGCTTTTGTCTGGGTTAGAAGCCTTACTTAAAAAAAATCTGAATCTCTCAAGTCCTTTTGTTTCACACCAGTGAACTTCCATATTCTAATAGTGCAAACGAAGGCAAAATAGGATGAGTGGATGAATAAGAATCAATAGTATAAATGGAGAAATCCGATTTCAAATTGGACTTTCAAGTGTATTGAAATGCATTGTGTAAGAAATCTATGTAAGATGCTTCTTAATATGTTAGTGCTCACAGATTATAACATGATTTAAGTTGTTGGAAAAGTTTAATAGATCACAGCAGATGGTATACTATCTCAGACCTATTTTCCTGCCAAGTCCTCAACTGCTGAAGAAAAGGAGTTACTTGTGATAGGGGTACTTTCCTGTCATCCCTTCATACAAAAGTAAGAAATTTCAGGGTTAAGGATAACTCATTCAAGAATCTATGTTTACTGATGAGATTTTAAAGGAAGTCATGCCATGTGAAGGGGATGCACTTAAGCATAAGGATTATTGAAAAGCATTAAAATGTTAATCTAGCTTTTAAAAGCAATGCTTTTATCTCTGAGTGTAAAGAGTGTGTTTGCTTATTCATTATCTGTTCATTCTAAATAGAATAAATCACTTAAGAATTAAAAAAGAAGCAACTCATCTTTTTCAATCTATAAAGGAAATGGTTGAATAAATTAACTACAAAAGCCAATATTTTCATTTCTTTTTATATTTACTGGGCTTCGATTTTTTATTTAGAGACTTACCTTAGATTCTTAATATTCAAAGATGTGTTAATTTAACCTAACACATAGATAATTTTGCTCTAAATAAAAATAGAATAAGTGTGCATTGTTTTTGATGACAGGAATATTCCCAGTATAAATTTGTGAGGATCTGTCCACTCAGGAAGACTCAACTTACACAAAAAGAAAAACAATATAAAGTAAGATATATGAGATTCAAAGGTAGTACGTACTCTGGAGTTTAAAGAAAGAAAGAGGTTGTTGTGAGCTAGGTTAGTGGAGAAAACTTTTTGAGAAACGTAGGATTTCAACAAGATGGTAAAGGAAGGCCAGTACTTAAGGAAAAGAATGGAATTCCCTATGTAGTTAATAAGCAGTGTTAAGATGTGGACAGGAATGGAAATAGTGTCATATGGGGGAAACAGCAAGTGGATCAGTTTGTTAGAGAACAAGAATTCATATTAAAAAGTAGTTGTAGGCCAGGCGCAGTGGCTCCCGCCTATAATCCCAGCACTTTGGGATGCCGAGGCCGGCGGATCACGAGGCCAGGAGATCAAGACCATCCTGGCTAACACGGTGAAACCCCATCTCTACTAAAGATACAAAAAATTAGCCGGGCATGGTGGCACGTGCCTGTAATCCCAGCCACTCAGGAGGCTGAGGCAGGAGAATGGCATGAACCCGGGAGGCGGAGCTTGCAGTGAGCCGAGATCGCGCCACTGCACTCCAGCCTGAGAGACAGAGCAAGACTCCATCTCAAAAAAAAAAAAAGTAGTTGTAGAAAATGTTAAAATATACTAGGGTCAGATCACGAAGTGCTTTAATGCAAGTAGGCAGTAAGAACCACTGATTTTTTAATCGGGGAATGAGAACATGTGGAAAGGAATATTTTTCAAGAGAGTGTTCTGCTGGCAGTGTGGAAAATGTTTTGGAGGCAGGGAGGGCAACTAGAAAGTTCTTGCCTTAACCCAAATATGACAATGAGGGAATAACATAGGGGTGTTGCTAGCATCGTATTAATAAAAAGATGCAAGAGAGATGAGACTTGGTAGCTGCACTAGTTTAGGGGAAAAGGAATAGCTTAAGGATGACTCTTAGTCACTTAGACTTAAAATCCATGATCCATTCCTTTGACAGAAATAAGATAGTGACCTTAATTCTAGCTATTCTCCAGTGATCTTGAAAGGATTTATTTCAATTATCTTTGATACATAAAATAAAAAATTCATCATTCACTTTCCTGATGAAGCTGGGAAATTAATTTAAATAATGTAAAATATAAATCACTACTTTAATTACATACCTATGTGTCTTCTAAAAATAAATCCTACATCTGTCTGAGTTATGAAGAATATGTATTAAGGGTAAATCAAACAAGTATACATTCTTTGCAGACATATTGATTAAATTGACTCTTCCTGATTAGTGATTTAAATTGACATGATTTATCCATTCATGCAAAGATTCTGTGCCCTCTGGGGGGTCTGTCTGGAATAGCAAAGCAGCTCACTGACAGCAGAGACTGGAATATTGCCAAGCTAGTCCCAGAGCTCAGCCTACTTTGTTTAGAAATTAAGCAAATGGAAAGTTTCCTGAGGTTCTATTACAATGCAAGAATGTATGGGGTTTCATTTGTGAACCAACAGGGAGTTAAAAAGCAGGAAGTCAATTATATATTAAGTCTCACATTGTTCTGTAATTGTTTTCATCAATTATATATTTAGTTGTATATTTTTGGCCAATTCGCTTGTGTCAATTACATATACTTCCTTATATTGTTGTCAAATTGTTTCATGTGCATCAGTCATATCATTCCTATGTAAATTGGAAATTCCCCAGGGACAGGGACCATGATT
This sequence comes from Nomascus leucogenys, assembly GCF_006542625.1. NCBI lineage: Eukaryota > Metazoa > Chordata > Mammalia > Primates > Hylobatidae > Nomascus > Nomascus leucogenys. The sequence goes on along the minus strand of NC_044406.1, from coordinate 65,949,443 downwards.
CTCTTTTGTTTCCCCCAGGAAATAGCAAGAGACCTGGCACATGTTTTGAGTGTTGAACTAGAATAAGGTATTTCAGAATACTTAAGTCTAGGTCTGTAGTACTATTGTATATCCCCTAAAACACTTTAGATTCCACAATAGCACTGCGAATGTTGACTTAAAGCAGTAGCATGACTTTATATTCCTTATAGAGTTGTTTCCAGAGACACTGTTAATGTACAATCATTCAGGATATAAACTAGAAAGTAGAAACATACACTTATCTTTAAAATGAGAGGATCTAACTGATTCATGGCCTGTTCTTGGCTTTTCCACTTGTGTCTACCAATTAAACTCTCTGGACTCAAGAGTTTTTCTACCTGCAAAATGGGATAGTAATTCCTACCTTGGCAACTTGTTGTGATGATTAAATACAATATCATGTCAATATCCTGGCAGTACCAGTTCCTTGGAGTGAGAACAGGTAACCTGTTGTCCATTTTCTTGGAATGTGCTACAGGGATGACAATGAATCTTTCTGCAAATCTATTCAGAAATTCTGGTTCTGAGGAGTAGTATCCATGACTGATATTATAATACTAAAGTTCTGTCAAGCTCTAAAATTCTGTGATTATAATTTTCATTATCCCTTTTCATGTGTATTATATATTGCCATTTAGAGTAAACAAAATGTTTTCCCAACCCCTTATCTCATTTGACCCTCACAACTGAAAGAAATGCATGAAAAGCTTTAGCTTATTCATTGAGTCCTTAATATATGCTACATGAGTACATGTGTTCAATAAAGCCACTGAGTATTGGTGATACTGGTAATACATCATAGATACATACAGATGAAAATTTCTGCTTTCATGGAATTCACATACTGGTGGATTGAAATCTGAGTGAAGAAACCTGGATTCTAGTTCTGTTGTAGCTACTAGCTCACTAGTTGTGAGAGAAAATGTGTATATGTGTATTCATGTGTGCACATGCTCTTACCTAGATGCTTTCACAGGATGCTTATTGTCTTGAATAGAACACTGGTTTCAACTTTACCCATTGTCAGAGTTTACAAAACACATTTTTAAAATGCATACAGTTGCACTGGGCTCTGTTTGGTGGCAACTGTGGGCAGCTCTTGGAAAAGCTTCTTTTCTAAAGGAAGGACCTGGGGACAATTATTTATCCTTTTTTATACCAGGCTTTTTTTTTCTTAATTTCCTTTTCTTTTATTGAATATTGGATATAGGCATGTCTTTTTTGTGTGTAGCATGTTATTTTATATATCTGCCTTATGTTTTGTTTTTGTTTTATTTAAATGTTGGACTTAATGCAGAGTAATGTGGAGGCTCTAAATTGTTTGCTTTCTTTTTGTTTAATTAAGGCTATGCCATCTACTTATTCCAGCTCCTTAAAGAATCTCAATTAACTAAAATATTTCTTTTCCAAGTGTTTTCTCACCTCTCTTCTTTAACCTCACATCCTCCCTAGGAATTTTGTGCCTATTATTATGATTTCTGTTTGACAGCAGGAGAAACTAAGGTATAAAGAAAGTAAATAGCTAGGCCAATATTCTCTGGGATAAAAAGCAGTCAATGCTACTCTTAAACTTGTGCTTTTTTTCACTACAGCAGGTTTTCCAAGTTCAGCACCAATCACATTAGGAGAAAAAGCTGCAGTTGCACTGATCTTGGAATCAAAAGGCTTGGTCTGTGCCCCTGGTTCTGCCTCTCTTATGACCTTGGACAAGCATTTAAGGTCTCTGAGCTCCTATAAAATTGGGTAAATGCCAGCTTTTCTTGAAACTCTCAAACTTTTCTACTCTTCAGATATCTTTCTCTAATATCTTCTTTCCTCTGATTTTCTTGTACTTAGCTTTTCTTTCTTCTGTTTTTCTCCCTGAGACTTTCTCTGTCTGTTGCAGCCCTATCTTTTCCGGCCTGCCCCTCCTCCTATTGGTATCATGTTATCCTATGTAATATTTATCTGACCAGTTTCTTGCATTATCTTTGGATGAAGAGAAAGTAAGCCTCATTTGGCATCTTTATAAAGGATACAGTACCTTAATTGATTACTTGTCAAAAAGAATATAAAATATTAAACACGATGAAGATTAAAGATTCCAAACAAGTTGGTAAAAATCTATTTTACTTTAAGGAACTAACAAAGAGTTTATTTAAATAAAATTTTTTAAAGAAGAGGCCATCAAGCTAGGGAAACTATATGTTAATTTGGTGTTGGGAGAGATACATGTATATGTGTGTATAGTTTTGATTAAGTTTGGATAGTGTTTGTATGTGATATATAAATTGTGTGTACCAAATGAGTTATTGCTAGTGATTAACAGTGAATAAAATAACTTCTAAGATGTGTTAGTTACTATTTACTGAGGCTGAATGCCAGAAATACTGATAGCATGAAACTCTATTTCCTAATTATTCTGAGTCCAATTCTGCCTTCTGTCTAATCTTCACTAAATCACAGCAGCATATTTTTCAGCAAATTGTGAAACTTAGGTAACCCGGTTAGAGGAGAAAAGATTAATTGAATCACATAAATATTCTCTTCGAAGCTAGACTTTTCCTCCTCTTATGTTCAGATGGGAATAAATCATATCCACCCACCCCACTTTACTTAGAGAGTTTTCTCCATGCCTGGAAGGCAAGGGCAAAGAACACAGAGATTTCCTGTCTACAGTCACAGGAGTTTAGCATCCTGGGACACTGTGAGGAACAAGGGAATCTTGTTACTGTGCTGTGGGGAGCCCTGAAAGTGGGAACCTAGTTTTATCATGCAACTGGTTTCCTCCCCAAGTTTAGGGGATGTAGGTTCAAAGAATGTAATAGCCTACAGGCTCAGAAAGATGGCTAGGTAAATCCAGCTTGTTTAGAAGAATGATTGACTTTTGCCCACAGCAGGTAAACTCAGTCTCATTCCTGACTGCTAGTCTCTTCAGTCTAGACTGTGTGACAGTTGCTACTAGCTAAGGAATAGAGCTACAAGTGAATATTTTAAGCTGATAAAGGATTTGGGTTTGTCTGTAAGATTATGCTAAATATGAGAATTGTGGTTTTAATGTTAGACATAAGAGAATACCATCAACAATGAGACCTTGAAATGCAGACTTCAACTTTACTTCAAGTGGGATGTTTTCTTATGTTCTTCTTATGGGAAGGAGCCAGTCCCACGTCACGTAGCCTACAGATGGTATGCAGAAGGAAAGGGAAAATGGAAGGGGAAATCGTATTTGGAGATGAGATTGGAAAGGTAGACAATGCAAGCCTTATCTTAGAAGACCTTTATTGCCAGGCTGAGGGGATCTAAACTTCATTGTATATACAAACAACTGGAGAAAGCCTGGTGATCTGGACTGAAAAGGTGTAGAATAATGCAGCGTTAGGGTTTAAACAAATCTGGCTTTGAAGTCCTCTTTCTGGTACTTACTGTGGACTCTTAGCTATGTTGCCCCTTCTTTCAAATGCCTCACTTTTCTCTCTTGTAGAATATGGATAGTAGTAATTTCCCTTGCATAGCTGTTAATACTAAATATTGTAAATATTAAGTGAGATAATGTATATAAAGTCCAGTGCCTAGCGTTGTAGGTACTCAGTGAATAGTAGCTATTATGAGTAATCCTTGGACCTCATTACAGCCCTTTGATTCCAGTTTGGTAATTGAGCTTTAGAAGAAACAAATGAGGTTGCTCTCTGTTTAGTCGTTAAGTCACTTTCAATTTGTACAGCAGTTGGTAACCTTCATTCGTATTATTCCATTTGATCTTTAGAATGATTCTTGGAAGTTGTTAAGATCATTGTACACAAGAAAAAACTGAGGCCCGTACGGGAAATGGATTACTAAAGGTGACGTAACAATGGCAGAGCTAGGACTAGAACCCAGACAGATTTCCTTTTTTTTTTTTTTTTTTTTGTAGAGGTAGGGTTTTGCCATGTTGCTCAGGCTGGTCTCTCACTCCCTGACTCCTAACCTCAAGCAATCCACCCTCCTTGGCCTCCCAAAGAGCTGGGATTACACGCGTGAGCCACCTCACCGGGCCTAGAACCCAGGTTTCTTAATGCTCTTACTCCCAATTCAGTGCTCTTACTCTTAACTGGAGTTTAGGTAACTTTGACTTTTACTTTTTTCTGTCAAACCTATGGTAGACAACATTGTGTAGCTTTTAAAGTTAAAGCTACTTGGATGACAAAAGATTAGGCTACACAGTAATTTACATACCAATGTTGTATGTTACTTATGGTAAATCCACTAGAAAGCCCCCACCCCTACATCTCCCTATGTTTTATTCTTGAAGTCTAGCATTTATTAAAACTTAAAATAAATATAAATAAAAAGACTTCTTACTCCTGAGATAAGCTTTCTGCAGTTGTAATTTGCTAAAAAAAAATTCTAATTACAAAGGATTGCAACTTTCAAGTAGTACAAGGATGATTCCATTTATAATTTGCAATCATTACCTTACTCTGTCTAGAGAAGAAAACACGTGGAAGTTTCCTTTTTTCAAGAATACCAAAGCCATATTAATATATTTTGTTTCTTCCTCTTGGTAGATCTTACTCTCAGAACTATTTTGTAATCCTATTTAAAAGCCAGTTCTACTAATAACGGTCCTTTGACTTTCCCGGGTTCCACTGTTTATTACTCAGCTCTTATTTCTGCTCCTTTGCATGCAGTAAACCAAACACCTCATTATTCAGCCAAATAATGAGTATCTACTGTGTGCTAAACATCACACAAGATGCAAGTATGATTGATACTGGACTGTGTTGAAACCCAAGTACTCCGGGTACGGGTGTTGGCAGGGGCTGCAGAAGCAGTTTGTATCATAGTAAACTAGAAAGAACAATGGATTTGGCATCAGGAAATACGAATTCAACCTCTAGCATGTCATATGACTCAGTTTCTTCATCTATTAAGTGAGGCTACTAAACTAAAGTCTTTGCTTAGCAATTTTTGGGCCAACATTGGCCCAAAATTCTTGGTTGGGTGCATCAAAACTTTTAAGCTAAATATTGTAGTTCTGAAGGTGACCAGTTCCTCTGCAGGTTTTGTAAATGAATAAAGAAGCACAATGCAAAGACAGTTCTCTAATTTGTCTAGGGATTTCATGTTCAGATTTCCTCTGAGTGCAGGATCAGCCAGGCCCCATGCTTGACAGATTACAGCTCATATTCCCTAAGTAGACAGTTGTCTTTGCCTTCATCTGGGCACAAGACATGGTTCTACAATTTTAATTGCATTATGACTTTTATTTTTTATTTTTATTCCTAATGGAAATAATGATCTGGGTGTGACAAGGGAATGTTAAGACTTACTTTTTTTAAGCAGTGTTTTAGTCTGTGCTGTTATAACAGAATACCAAACTGGGTAATTGAGTAGGAAAAGAAATTCATTTCTCACACTTCTGGAGGCTGGGAAGTCCAAGATCAAGGTGCTGCTCTCTGGTGAGGCCCTTCTTACTGTGTCTTCACATGGCAGAAGATCAGAAAAGAGCAGACCCACTCCTGCAAGCTCTTTTTATAACAGCACTAATCCATTCATGAGAACAAAGCCTAGAGCCCCCAATGACCAAAACACCTTCTATTAGGCCCCACTTCCCAACACTGTTGCATTGGAGATTCAGTTTCCAACACATGCGTTTTGGAAGGAACAAAAACATTGAAATCATAGCAGGCAAAAACCGCTTCCCTCCTCCAGCCGTAAAAGCTCCTTTCCATTCCATTTTAAGTTGAAGGGATCATCTTTGTTTAGAGGTGAGATAGCTTTGGAATGTTATCAGTAAAAGCTAATAGAGCCTATATATGTTAAAGAAATTGAATCAACAATTAACCTTCCAAAACAGAAAGCACCAGGCCCAGATTGGATCACCAGTGAATTCTACCAAACATTTAAGGAAGAAGTTATACCAGTTCTCTGTAATCGCTTTCAGAAAGTTGAGGTAGATGGAATACTTCCTAACTTATTTTATAAGACCAGCATTACCCTAATACCAAAGCCAGACAAAGACATTTTAAGAAAGGCAAACTACATACCAATATCTCTCATTAATACAGATGTAAAAATCCTCAGTAAAAGATTATCAAGTCAAGTCTAACAATGTACAAAAAGAATTATACCTCACATCAAGTAGATTTTTTTTTGAGACAGAGTCTCACTCACTTCGTCACCCAGGCTAGAGTGCAGTGGTGCAATCTTGGCTCACTGCAACCTCTGACTCCCAGGTTCAAGGGATCCTCCTGCCTCAGCCTCCCAAGTAGCTGAGATTACAGTTTTGTGCCACCACACCTGGCTAATTTTTGAATTTTTAGTAGAGACAAGGTTGTACCATTTTGGCCAGGCTGGTCTCAAACTCCTGACCTCAAGTGATCTGCCCACCTTGGCCTCCCAAGGTGCTGGGATTACACGTATGAGCCACTGCACCCAGCCCCAAGTAGAATTTATTCTAGGTTTACAAGGCTGGTTCAACATTTGAAATACAATTAATGTAATCCATCATATTAACAGAAAAAAATCATAAGATTATGTCAATAGATGCAGAAAAAGCATTTGACAAAATTCAATACCTATTCATAATAAAAGCTCCTAGCAATCTAAGAATGGAGGGGAACTTCTTCAATTTGATAAAGGACATTTAGAAAAAACCTACAGCTAAAAGTATACTGAATGGTGAGAAACTACATGCTTTCCCACTAAGACTGAGAATGAGACAAGGCTATTCACTCCTACCACTCCTATTCAACATTGTACTGAAAGTTCTAGCTAATTCAGTAAGACAAGGAAAAGAATGTCGGCATGGTGGCTCATGCCTGTATTCCCAGCACTTTGGGAAGCCAAAGTGGAAGAATCACTTGAGGCCAGGAGTTCAAGACCAGCCTGGTCAACATGGTGAAACTCCGTCTCTACTAAAAATACAAAAATTAGCTGGGCATGGTGGCACGTGTCTGTAATCCCAGCTACTTGTGAAGCTGAGGCAGGAGAATTGCTTGAACCTGGGAGACGGAGGTTGCAGTGAGCCAAGATGGCGCCACTGCACTCCAGCCCAGGCGACAAAGCAAGACTCCGTCTCAAAAAAAAAAAAAAGGCTGAGCACTGTAGCATATGCCTATAGTCCCAGCTACTCAGGAGGCTGAGGCAGGAGTATTGCTTCAGTCCAGGAGTTTTTGGTATGATCACACTACTGCACACCAGCTTAGATGACAGAGTGAGACCCTCAAAACCAAAAAAAAAGAAAAGAAAAACAATACCATTTACATTAGCATCCAAAAAAGGAAATACTTAGGTATAAATCTAACAAAATATGTACAAAATCTATATGAGGAAAACTACAAAACTCTGATGAAAAAAATCAAAGGAGATCTAAATAAATGGAGATATTTCACGTACATGGATAAAAAGACTCGATGTTGTCAAGATGTCACTTCTTCCCAACTTAGTCTTTGGATTCAACACAATCCAAATAAAAATCCCAGTAAGTTACTTTGTGGATATCAACAAAGTAATTCTAAAGCTTATATGGGCAGGTAAAAGATACAGAATATCCAACATAATATTGAAGGGGAAAAACAAAATTGGAGGGCTGACACTATGCAATTATAAGACTTACTATAAAGCTACAGTAATCAAAACATTGTGGAATTGGCAATAGACAAATAGATAATGGAACAGAATAGATCCACAAATACAGTCAACTGATCTTCCACAAAGCTGCAGAGGCAATGCAGTAAGGAAAAGATAGACTTTTCAACAAATAGTGCTGGGACAATTGGACAACCATATACAAATAAATGAATCAAGACACAGACCTTACACCTTTCACAAAAATTAACATAAAAAGTATCATAGACCTAAATATAAAATTAAAACTATTAACCTACTAGAAGAAAACATAGGAGAAAATCTAGGTGATCTTGGGCTTGGTGATGACTTTTATTTTTAAAAATAGATTTTATATTTTGGATTAGTTTTTGATTTACAAAAAAAAAAATAAGCAGGCAGCACAGAGTTTCTATATACCCTGCACCTGGTTTCCCTTATAGTATGATACGTTTGTTACAATTAAGGAACCAACATTGAAACATTATTATTAATTAATAGCTATAGAGTAGTCAGATTTCCTGAGCTTTTTATAATTTCAACTTTTATTTCAGATTCAGAGGGTACATGTGCAAGTTTGTTACACAGGTATGTTGCATGATGCTGAGGTTTGGGATACAATTGTCTCATCACCCAGGTACTAAGCATAGTACCCAATAGTTAGTTTTTCAATCCTTGCCCCACTCCCTCCGTCCCACCTCTTATAGTCCCCAGTGTCTATTGTTGCCAGGTAATAACTTTTTAGATAAAACATCAAAGGTGTGATCCATGAAAGAAAAAAACGGTAAGTTGAACTTCATTTGAGTTTAAAACTTCTGCTCTGAGAAAAACACTGTTAAGAGAATAAAATAACAAATCACAGAGTGGGAAAAAATATTTGCAAATCACATATCTGATAAAGGACTGGTATCCAAAAAATATATAGAACTGTTAAAGCTCAACAATAAGAAAACACACAGCCCAATGAAAAATGGGCAAAAAAAAAAAAAACTGAATAGCCAAAGCAATCCTAAGTAAAAAGAGCAAAGCCAGAGGCATCACCTTACCCAACTTCAAACTACACTACAAGGCTACAGTAACCAAAATAGCATGGTACTGATAAAGAAAACAACAACAACAAAAACAGACACATTGACCAATGGACCAGAATAGAGAGCCCAGAAATGAAGCCAAACACCTGTAATCTCTGATCTTTGACAAAGTTGACAAAAATAAGCAAAGGAGAAAAGACTCCCTATTCAATAAATGGTGCTTGGAAAACTGGCCACATGCAGAAGAGTGAAACTGGACCCCTACCTACTACCACATACAAAAATTAACTCAAGATCTCAAACTACAAAAATCATAGAAGAAAACCTAGGAAAAACCCATGTCAACATCAGCACTGGCAAAGAATTTATGGCTAAGACCTCAAAAGCAATTGTAACAAAAACAAAAATTTACAAGTGGGACCTCATTAAACTAAAGAGCTTCTACACAGCAAAAGAAACTATCAACAGAGTAAACAGACAGCCTACAGAATGGGAGAAAATATCTGCATGCTACGCATCTGACAAAGGTCTAATTCAGAATTTGTAAGGAACTTAAATCAACACGCAAAAAGCAAATAACCCATTTAAAAAGTGGACAAGAAAGGGGTGGAGCAAGATGGCCAAATAAAAGGCTTTACCAATCATTCCCTGAAACAAGGACACCAATTTAACAATTATGTACACACACACACAAAGCACCTTCATAAGAACCAAAAATCAGGTGAGCACTCACAGTACATGGTTTTAACTTCATACTGATGAAAGAGGCACTAAAAAGGGTAGGAAATACAGTCTTGAATTGCAGATATGACCCCTCTATGTCCTGGCAGCAGCCATGGGGCATGAAGAATCTGGGGGTTTGAAAGAGGGAGAGCGCAGCGATGGTGAGACATTGCGTTGAACTCAGTGCTTCCCTATCACAGCAGAAAGCAAAACCAGGCTGAATTCAGCTGATTCCCACCCACAGAGGGAGTATTTAAATTAATCTGGATATTACCGGAGGTGGAGCCAAGATGGCCGAATAGGAACAGCTCCAGTCTACAGCTCCCAACCTGAGCGACACAGAAGACAGGTGATTTGTGCATTCCCATTTGAGGTACCGGGTTCATCTCACTACGGAGTGCCAAACAGTGGGTGCAGGACAGTCGGTACAGTGCACTGTGCGCGAGCCGAAGCAGGGTGAGGCATTGCCTCACTCGGGAAGCGCAAGGGGTCAGGGAGTTCCCTTTCCTAGTCAAAGAAAGGGGTAACAGATGGCACCTGGAAAATCGGGTCAGTCCCACCCTAATACTGCGCTTTTCCAACGGGCCTGGAAAACAGCACACCAGGAGATTGTGGCCCGCACCTGGCTCGGAGGGTCCTATGCCCACAGAGTCTCGCTGATTGCTAGCACAGCAATCTGAGATCAAACTGCAAGGCGGCAGCGAGGCTGGGGGATGGGCGCCCGCCATTACCCAGGCTTGCTTAGGTAAACAAAGCAGCCAGGAAGCTCGAACTGGGTGGAGCCCACCACAGCTCAAGGAGGCCTGCCTGCCTCTGTAGGCTCCACCTCTGGGGGCAGGGCACAGACAAACAAAAAGTCAGCAGGAACCTCTGCAGACTTAAATGTCCCTGTCTGACTGACAGCTTTGAAGAGAGTAGTGGTTCTCCCAGCATGCAGCTGGAGATCTGAGAATGGACAGACTGCCTCCTAAAGTGGGTCCCTGACCCCCGAGCAGCCTAACTGGGAGGCACCCCCCAGCAGGGACAGACTGACACCTCACTCGGCCAGGTACTCCTCTGAGACAAAACTTCCAGAGGAACTATCAGACAGCTGAATTTGTGGTCTCATGAAAATCCGCTGTTCTGCAGCCACCGCTGTTGACACCCAGCCAAACAGGGTCTGGAGTGGACCTCTAGCAAACTCCAACAGACCTGCAGCTGAGGGTCCTGTCTGGTAGAAGGAAAACTAACAAACAGAAAGGACATCCACACCAAAAACCCATCTGTACATCACCATCATCAAAGACCAAAAGTAGATAAAACCACAAAGATGGGGAAAAAACAGAGCAGAAAAACTGGAAACTCTAAAAAGCAGAGCACCTCTCCTCCTCGAAAGGAACGCAGTTCCTCACCAGCAATGGAACAAAGCTGGATGGAGAATGACTTTGACGAGTTGAGAGAAGAAGCTTTCAGATGATCAAACTACTCTGAGCTATGGGAGGAAATTCAAAACAATAGCAACGAAGTTAAAAACTTCGAAAAAAAATTAGACAAATGGATAACTAGAATAAGCAATGGAGAGAAGGGCTTAAAGGAGCTGATGGAGCTGAAAGCCAAGTATCGAGAACTACGCAAAGATTGCAGAAGCCTCGGTAGCTGATGCGATCAACTGGAAGAAAGGGTATCAGTGATGGAAGATGAAATGAATGAAATGAAGTGAGAAGGGAAGTTTAGAGAAAAAAGAATAAGAAGAAATGAACAAAGCCTCCAAGAAGTTTGGGACTATGTGAAAAGACCAAACTTACGTCTGATTGGTGTACCTGAAAAGGACGGGAAGAATGGAACCAAGTTGGAAAACACTCTGCAAGATGTTATCCAGGAGAACTTCCCCAATCTAGCAAGGCAGGCCAGCATTCAGATTCAGGAAATACAGAGAACGCCACAAAGATACTCCTCGAGAAGAGCAACTCCAAGACACATATTTGTCAGATTCACCAAAGTTGAAATGAAGGAAAAAATATTAAGGGCAGCCAGACAGAAACGTCGGGTTACCCACAAAGGGAAGCCCATCAGACTAACAGCTGATCTCTCAGCAGAAACTCTACAAGCCAGAAGAGCATGGGGGCCGGTATTCAACATTCTTAAAGAAAAGAATTTTCAACCCAGAATTTCATATCCAGCCAAACTAAGCTTCATAAGTGAAGGAGAAATAAAATACTTTACAGACAAGCAAATGCTGAGTGATTTTGTCACCACCAGGCCTGCCCTAAAAGAGCTCCTGAAGGAAGCACTAAACATGGAAAGGAACAACCAGTACCAGCCCCTGCAAAAACATGCCAAATTGTAAAGACCATCAAGGCTAGGAAGAAACTGCATCAACTAACGAGCAAAATAACCAACTAACATCATAATGACAGGATCAAATTCACACATAACAATATTAACTTTAAATGTAAATGGGCTAAATGCTCCAATTAAAAGACACAGACTGGCAAACTGGATAAGGAGTCAAGACCCATCTGTGTGCTGTATTCAGGAAACCCATCTCACGTGCAGAGACACACATAGACTCAAAATAAAGGGATGCAGGAAGATCTATCAAGCGAATGGAAAACAAAAAAAGGCAGGGGTTGCAATCCTAGTCTCTGATAAAATAGACTTTAAACCAACAAAGATCAAAAGAGACAAAGAAGGCCATTACATAATGGTAAAGGGATCAACTCAACAAGAAGAGCTAACTGTCCTAAATATATATGCACCCAACACAGGAGCACCCAGATTCATAAAGCAACTCCTCAGTGACCTACAAAGGGACTTAAACTCCCACACAATAATAATGGGAGATTTTAACACCCCACTGTCAACATTAGACAGATCAACGAGACAGAACGTTAGCAAGGACATCCAGGAATTGAACTCAGCTCTGCACAAAGTGAACCTAATAGATATCTGCAGAACTCTGCACCCCAAATCAACAGAATATACATTTTTCTCAGCACCACACCACACCTATTCCAAAATTGACCACATAGTTGGAAGTAAAGCTGTCCTCAGCAAATGTAAAAGAACAGAAACTATAACAAACTGTCTCTCAGACCACAGTGCAATCAAACTAGAACTCAGGATTAAGAAACTCACTCAAAACCGCTCAACTACATGGAAACTGAGCAACCTGCTCCTGAATGACTATTGGGTACATAATGAAATGAAGGCAGAAATAAAGATGTTCTTTGAAACCAATGAGAACAAAGACACAACATACCAGAATCTCTGGGACACATTCAAAGCAGTGTGCAGAGGGAAATTTATAGCACTAAATGCCCACAGGAGAAAGCAGGAAAGATCCAAAATTGACACCCTAACATCACAATTAAAAGAACTAGAAAAGCAAGAGCAAACACATTCAAAAGCTAGCAGAAGGCTAGAAATAACTAAAATCAGAGCAGAACTGAAGGAAATAGAGACACAAAAAACCCTTCAAAAAATTAATGAATCCAGGAGCTGGTTTTTTGAAAAGATCAACAAAATTGATAGACCGCTAGCAAGACTAATAAAAAGGAAAAGAGAGAAGAATCAAATAGATGCAATAAAAAGTGAAAAAGGGGATATCACCACCGATCCCACAGAAATACAATCTACCATCAGAGAATACTACAAACACCTCTACGCAAATAAACTAGAAAATCTAGAAGAAATGGATAAATTCCTTGACAAATACACCCTCCCAAGACTAAACCAGGAAGAAGTTGAATCTCTGAATAGACCAATAACAGGCTCTGAAATTGTGGCAATAATCAATAGCTTACCAACCAAAAAGAGTCCAGGACCTGATGGACTCACAGCCGAATTCTACCAGAGGTACAAGGAGGAACTGGTACCATTCCTTCTGAAACTATTCCAATCGATAGAAAAAGAGGGAATCCTCCCTAACACATTTTATGAGGCCAGCATCATCCTGATACCAAAGCCTGGCAGAGACATAACCAAAAAAGAGAATTTCAGACCAATATCCTTGATGAACATTGATGCAAAAGTCCTCAATATAATACTGGCAAACCTAATCCAGCAGCACATCAAAAAGCTTATACACCATGATCAAGTGGGCTTCATCCCTGGGATGCAAGGCTGGTTCAACATACGCAAATCAATAAATGTAATCCAGCATATAAACAGAACCAAAGACAAAAACCACATGATTATCTCAATAGATGCAGAAAACGCCTTTGACAAAATTCAACAACCCTTCATGCTAAAAACTCTCAATAAATTAGGTATTGATGGGACATATCTCAAAATAATAAGAGCTATCCATGACAAACCCACAACCAATATCATACTGAATGGGCAAAAACTGGAAGCATTCCCTTTGAAAACTGGCACAAGACAGGGATGCCCTCTCTCACCACTCCTATTCAACATAGTGTTGGAAGTTCTGGCCAGGGCAATCAGGCAGGGGAAGGAAATAAAGGGTATTCAATTAGGAAAAGGAAGTCAAATTGTCTCTGTTTGCAGATGACATGATTGTATATCTAGAAAACCCCATCGTCTCAGCCCAAAATCTCCTTAAGCTGATTAGCAACTTCAGCAAAGTCTCAGGATACAAAATCAATGTACAAAAATCACAAGCATTCTTGTACACCAATCACAGACAAACAGAGAGCCAAATCATGAGTGAACTCTCATTCACAATTGCTTCAAAGAGAATAAAATACCTAGGAATCCAACTTACAAGGGATGTGAAGGACCTCTTCAAGGAGAACTACAAACCACTGCTCAATGAAATAAAAGAGGATACAAAGAAATGGAAGAACATTCCATGCTCATGGGTTGGAAGAATAAATATCGTGAAAATGGCCATACTGCCCAAGGTGATTTATAGATTCAATGCCATCCCCATCAAGCTACCAATGACTTTCTTCACAGAATTGGAAAAAACTACTTTAAAGTTCATATGGAACCAAAAAAGAGCCCGCATCACCAAGTCAATCCTAAGCCAAAAGAACAAAGCTGGAGGCATCACGCTACCTGACTTCAAACTATACTACAAGGCTACAGTAACCAAAACAGCATGGTACTGGTACCACAACAGAGACATAGATCAATGGAACAGAACAGAGCCCTCAGAAATAATGCCGCATATCTACAACTATCTGATCTTTGACAAACCTGACACAAACAAGAAATGGGGAAAGGATTCCCTATTTAATAAATGGTGCTGGGAAAACTGGCTAGCCATATGTAGAAAGCTGAAACTGGATCCCTTCCTTACACCTTATACAAAAATTAATTCAAGATGGATTAAAGACTTAAATGTTAGACCTAAAACCATTAAAATCCTACAAGAAAACCTAGGCAATACCATTCAGGACATAGGCGTGGGCAAGGACTTCATGTCTAAAACACCAAAAGCAATGGCAACAAAAGCCAAAATTGACAAATGGGATCTAATTAAACTAAAGAGCTTCTGCACAGCAAAAGAAACTACCGTGAGAGTGAAGAGGCAACCTATAGAACGGGAGAAAATTTTTGCAACCTACTCATCTGACAAAGGGCTAATATCCAGAATCTACAATGAACTCAAACAAATTTAGAAGAAAAAAACAAACAACCCCATCAAATGTGGGTGAAGGACATGAACAGACACTTCTCAAAAGAAGACATTTATGCAGCCAAAAAACACATGCAAAAATGCTCATCATCACTGGCCATCAGAGAAATGCAAATCAAAACAACAATGAGATACCATCTCACACCAGTTAGAATGGCCATCATTAAAAAGTCAGGAAACAACAGGTGCTGGAGAGGATGTGGAGAAATAGGAACACTTTTACACTGTTGGTGGGACTGTAAACTAGTTCAACCATTGTGGAAGTCAGTGTGGCGATTCCTTTGGGATCTAGAACTAGAAATACCATTTGACTCAGCCATCCCATTATTGGGTATATACCCAAAGGACTATAAATCATGCTGCTATAAAGACACATGCACACGTATGTTTATTGCGGCACTATTCACAATAGCAGACTTGGAACCAACCCAAATGTCCAACAACGATAGACTGGATTAAGAAAATGTGGCACATATACACCATGGAATACTATGCAGCCATAAAAAAGGATGAGTTCATGTCCTTTGTAGGGACCTGGATGAAGCTGGAAACCATCATTCTCAGCAAACTGTCACAAGGACAAAAAACCAAACACCACATGTTCTCACTCATAGGTGGGAATTGAACAATAAGAACTCATGGACACAGGAAGGGGAACATCACACTCTGGGGACTGTTGTGGGGTGGGGGGAGAGGGGAGGGACAGCATTAGGAGATATACCTAATGCTAAATGACAAGTTAATGGGTGCAGCAATACAACATGGCACATGGATACATATGTAACAAACCTGCACATTGTGCACATGTACCCTAAATCCTAAAGTATAATAATAAAAAAATAAAAATAAATAAATAAAAATTAATCCTAGTGAGAGGGGAATCGCACATCCTAGTGGTTGGAACTTGAGTTCCAGCAAGCTTCTGCAACACAGGCTAAAATGCTCTGGGGCTCTAAATAAACTTGAAAGGCAGTCTAGGTCACAAGGACTGCAACACCTAGGCGAATCCTTGTGCAGAACTGGGCTCAGAGCCAGTGGACTGGGCGGGGGCACAAGACCTACTGAGACACCAGCCGGGGTGTTTAAGGAACTGCTTGCAACACCCCACCCTCAACCCCAGACTGCACAGCTTGTGGCTACAAAAGAGACCCATTCCGTCCACTTGAAGAGAGGAAAGGGAAGAGTGGGAAGGACTTTGTCTAGCATCTTGGATACCACCTGAGCCACAGCAGGATAAGGCACCAGGCAGAGTCATGAGACACCTGGATGACATTTTGAAACACAACCTGGGCCAAAAGGAAACCTGCTGCCTTCAAGGGAAGGGCACAGTGCTGGTATGACCCATCACCTGCTCAGGAAAGAGCCCTTGGACCTTGAATAACCAGCAGCTATACCCAGGTACTATGCCATTGGCCTTGGATGAGACTCTGAGACTAGCTGGCTTCAGGTAAGACTCAGTACCTTCCCAGCTGTGGTGGCTATGGGAAGAGACTTCTATTACTTGAGAAAAGTGGAAGGAAAAGTAGTGCAGACTTTGTCTTGCACCTTAGGTGAGGCTTGCAAATACTATCTTATAACCCATTGTTTTAAGCTGATAACAAGTTAATACTGCATAAACAAACAAATGAGCAAAAAGAAAACCAATAAAAACTCTATTCCTTAACTTCATCTCCCGAGTTTTTAACTTTTTGTTCTTTCATATCTTATTGTACTATCTATGGCTTCAAAAGTTGTTGTAGTTACTATTTTTTGATTTGCTCATTGTTAGTCTTCTACTTAAGAGTAATTTACACACCACAATTACAGTTCTATAATATCCTGTCTTTTTCTGTATACTTACTGTTATCAGTGAGTTTTATACCTTCAGATGATTTATTCTTGCTCATTAACACCCTTTTCTTTCTGATTGAAGTACTCCCTTTAGCATTTCTTGTAGGAGAGATCTGGTGTTGATGAAATTCCTCAGCTTTTGTTTGTCTGGAAAGTCTTTATTTCTCCTTCGTGCTTAAAGGATATTTTCACCAGATATACTATTCTAGGGTGAAAGTGTGTTTTTTTTTTCCTTCAGCACTTTAAATATCTCATGCCACTCTCTGCTGACCTGTAAGGTTTCCACTGAAAAGTCTGCTGCCACACTGTTTGAGCTCCATTGTATGTTATTTGTTTCTTTTCTGTTTCTGCTTTTAGGATCCTTTCTTTATCATTGACCTTTCACAGTTTGATTATTATTTATTTATTTTTATTTATTTATTTATTTATTTTGAGAAGGAGTTTCGCTCTGTTGCCCAGGCTGGAGTGCAGTGGCGCAATCTTGGCTCACTGCAAGCTCCGCCTCCTGGGTTCACGTCGTTCTCCTGCCTCAGCCTCCCGAGTAGCTGGGACTACAGGCGCCCGCCACCACGCCTGGCTACTTATTTATTTATTTATTTATTTATTTTGTATTTTTAGAAGAGACAGGGTTTCACCATGTTAGCCACTATGGTCTCGATCTCCTGACCTCGTGATCCGCCCACCGCAGCCTCCCAAAGTGCTGGGATTACAGGTGTGAGCCTGGCCCACAGTTTGATTATTAAATGCCTTGAGGTAGTCTTTGGGTCAGATATGCTTGGTCTTCTATAACCTTTTGCACTTAAATGTTGGTGTCTTTCTCCAGGTTTGAGAAGTTCTTGTTATTTTCCCTTTGAATAAGCTTTCTACCTCTATCTCTGTCTCTTCCTCCTCTTTAAGGCCAGTAACTCTTATATTTTTCCTTTCGAGGCTATTTTCTAGATCTTGTAAGTGTGCTTAATTGTTTTTCATTCTTTTTTCTTTTGTCTCCTCTGATTGTGTATTTTCAAATAGCCTGTCTTCGAGCTCACAAATTCTTCCTTCTGCTTGATCAATTCTGCTGTGAAAGAGTCTGATGCCTTCTTCAGTATGCTGGTTGCATTTTTCAGCTCCAGAATTTCTACTTTATTCTTTTTAATTATTTTAATATCTCTGTTAAATGTATCTGATAGAATTCTAAATTTCTTTTCTGTTAGCTTGAATTTATTTGCATTTCCTCAAAACAGCTATTTTGAATTCTCTGTGTGAAAGGTCACATATCTTTGTTGCTCCAGCATTGATCCCTGGTGCCTTATTTAGTTCATTTGGTGAGGTTGTTTTCCTGGATGGTGCTGATATTTGTAGATGTTCATCTGTGAACATTGAAGAGTTGTGTATTTATTGTAGTCTTCGCAGTCTGGGTTTGTTTGTACCTGTCCTTTTGGAAAGGCTTTCGAGATATTCAAAAGGACTTACGTGTTGTCACCTAAGCTGTATCTGCTTTAGGAGACACCCCAAGCCCAATAATTCTGTGGCTTTTGCAGACTCTTAGAGGTACCGCCTTGGTGATCTTGAATAAGAATCTGAAAGAATTCTCTGGATTACCAAGCAGAAACTCTTGTTCTCTTCCCTTACTTTCTCCCAAACAAACAGAGACTCTCCCTCTGTTCCGAGCCACCTGGAGCTGAGGGTAGACTGACACAGGCACCCTGTGTGACCACCACCATAGGACTGTGCTGGGTCAGATCTGAAGCCAGCACAACACTGGGTCTTACACAAGGCCTGCTGTAACCACTCCCTGGCTACCACCTCTGTTCAGAGTACCTGGGACTCCACAATCAATAGGTGGCAAAAGCACCCAGGCCTGTGTCCTTCCCTTCAGGGTGGTGAGCTCCCCACAGGACCCAGGCAGGTCCAGAGGTGCTGTACAGGTGCCAGGGACTAGAGTCAAAAACCTTAGAAGTCTACCTGGTGTTCTATTGTTGCGGCTGAGCTGGCACTCAAATCACAAGATACAGTTCTTCCCACTCTTCCCTCCCGTTTCCACAGGCAGAGGAGCCTCACCCCATGGCCACCACAACCACAGGCCCACAGGGAGTACTGCCAGACTAGCGCCAATGTTCCCTTAAGGCCCAAGGGCTCTTCGGTCAGCTTGTGGTGAATACTGCCTGATTTTAGACTCTCCTTTCAGGGCAGTGGGCTCTGCTCTGGCCCACTGCAGGTCCAGAAATGTCATCCAAGAGCCAGAGCCTGTAATTGGGGACCCTGATAGTTGGCTTGATGCTCTATGCCCCTGTGGGCAAGATGGTACCTGAGGTGCAAGACAAAGTCCCCTTTACTTTTCCCTTTGCTTTTCTCAGGCAGGAGTCTTGCCCTGCAGCCACCAAAGCTGGGAATGTGATGAGTCTCTCCTGAAGCCAGCAAGTCTCAGAGACTCATCAAGACCTTCAATGTAGTACCAGGGTAACTCAAGGGCTCTTCAGTTAGCAGCTGATGAATGCCACCAGGACTGGGTTCTTCCTTTCAAGGCAGCATTTTCCTTTCTGGCCTAGGTTGTGTCTAGAAATGTCATCCACCATCTTGCTCTGCCCCCTCCTCAGTGTGGCCATTTTGGAAGGCAGTTTGACAGTTTCTTACAAAGCTTATCATACTCTTATCATATGATCCAGTAATCATGCTACTTGTATTTATCCAAATGAGTTGAAAACTTGCGTCCACAAAAAACCGGCCTGAGTGTTTATAGTAGCATCATTCATAATTGCTCAAACTTCTAAGCAACCGTGATGTCTTCCAATAGGTGAGTTGATAATACACTGTTACATCCATGCAATGAAATATTATTCAGCACTAAAAAGAAATGAGCTATCAAGCCACAAGAAGACATGGAGAAACTTGAAATGAGTATTGCTACATGAAAGAAGCAAATCTGAAAGGCTACATAATGTATGATTCCGACTATACGACATTCTGGAAAAGGCAAAACTATGGTGACAATAAAAAATTCAGTGGTTACCAGGTGTTTGGGGGAAGAGAGAGAGGGATGAGTAGGTGGAGCACAGAGCATTTTTAGGGCAGTGTAACTATTCTGTATGATGCTGTAATAGTGGATACATATCATTATACATTCCTCAAAACCCATAGAATGTTCAACACAAAGAATGAGCCTTAATATAAACTATAGACTTTAGTTAACAGTCTATCAACATTAGCCTGGGGTGGGGGAAAAAATTACTAAATAAATAAAATTTAGTAATAACTTCACTAAATAAATTCTATTGTATGGCCTATGTATACAATAGAATATATTTTTAATTTTAATTTTTTACAAATAGAATATTTTGCAGCTATTAAAAAAGGATGATACATTATGGAAAGACAAAACTATAGGGACAGAAAACAGGTTAGTTGTTACTTAAGAACTAGGGGAGGGATTGACTACAAAGGGGTAGCTTGAGGGAATTTTTGGGATCATGAAACTTCTGAATTGTGATTGTGGGGTGATTATCCCACTGCATGTGTCTGTAAAAACTCATAGAACTGTACAATGAAAAATTATTTTTACTATGCATAATTTTTAAAGTAAATAAAAATAGGATGGGGAATTTTAAAAAGCTTTTTATAAAAAAAAAAAAAGCTAGTAGTAGCCTTCCAATTGTGAAAGTTCTCACAGCACGCAAGGACATTATTTTCAGTTAACAAATGTTTCACTTAGACTCAGATTACTCAGGATAGAAGGGTCCTTCAAGATCACTAAAGCCCCCACATGCACCCTCATTTTACAGAGGGAGAAACAGGCCCAGAAAGAAGGGAGTTTCCCAAGGTTACATGCAAATTAGTGGATACTTTGTGTAGTTTCAGTCTTTTGACATTTATTGAGAATTATTTTGTGGCCTGACATATGTAGCTTGTCTTGGAGAATGTGTATTCTGCTGCTGTTGGGTCTGGTGTTCTCTGTATGTCTGTTAGGTCTTATTGGTGTTTAGGTTCTCTATTTTCTCATTGATCTCGCATTTAGTTGTTCTGTCTATCATTAAAAGTGGGGTATTGAAGTCTCCAGCTATTATTATAGAAATGCCTATTTCTCCCTTCAGTTCTATGAGTTTTTGCTTCATATATTTTGGGCCTCTCTTGTTACGTACTTAACAAGAGAGGTGTTTATAATTATTATGTCTTCTTGATGAATTGACTTTTTATCATTATATAATGTTCCTGGATGGGCACAGTGGCTCATGCCTGTAATCCCAGCACTTTGGGAGGCTGAGGCAGGAGTATCCCTTGAGCCCAGGAGGTCAAGGTTGCAGTGAGCCATGATCGTGCCAGTGCACTCCAGCCTGGACAACAGAGCAAGACCCTGTCTCCAAAAAGAAAAATGTTCTGTTACTTGGTTTTGAGACTTCATTATTGTTCATTATTTGAGCTAGATCCCTCAATTTGAGGAAGTATGTATTTGTTTGTGTGTATGTGCATGCATGCATGTGCTGCTGACCAGTGTGGTAAATAGCGTGGGGCTACTCTACTTGGTCTTTAATTCCATAGAAAATGAGAAACTTTTTTTTAATTTTTAATTTTATTGATTTATGTATGTATGTATTTCTTTATTTATTTTGCCAGCAGCTCTAAAACCAGCACAAATTGGGATCATAAGCTCCCTATTCTAATAAGATCTTATAGTTGAGAATGAGTCAGGGGACTCACTGTGAAGGAGACCGGGTCTTTATTGAGGGCTTTGTGAAAATCTCTGCTACACACAGACAACAATTGAAATCCAGTTTACTTCACACTCAACAGGAAGTCTTAGTTTTATTGACCCAACAACTAGTCAATAAAATTAAAAAGCATTAGTGGCCAGGTGTGATGGCTCATGCCTGTAATTCCAGCACTTTGGGAGGCTGAGGTGAGAGGATCACTTGAGGCCAGGGGTTCAAGACCAGCCTAGGCAACATGGCAAGACACCCTCTCCACAAAAATAAAAAATAAAGCAGTACCAATTTGAGAATTTTCTTCATTGTTCCCTTGTTTCACTGTTTTTTTTTTTTTTACTTTATTCCTTTTTCTTTCTCTGGGTTTTCTCCAACTGTTCTATTTTCCCTGTTTTCTTTACATCTTTCCTTTTTTCTTCTCTACTTCCCCTTCTCTTTACCCTTTCCTCCCATGTATCTTTCTCTCTGATTTCTCCTTTTCTGTATTTTTCTCTTTACCCTGTGACTGTTGCATTACTGGACACTGGCAGTGAGAGTAAATATTTTAAGTTAGCATCAATAGGGATATGTTAATAGAAGACATAACTATAATTTTGTTTCTTTGTGGGAGAAATATACACATTAAAATAAAAGGCCTATACTCTATTGCCATCTAATTGGAGCTTCTGTGCTGGCAGAAAATGCACTGGACAAAAAGTAAACCAAAACTACTTGATAAGAAAAGCATAGTAGCTAGGCCCAAATGTCCACCTTGCTCTTTATTAGAATTATCTAAATACAAAGATGAAAGCAAGACTCTTCTCCAAGAAACAATCTCTGCAAAAAGCCCATTTGGCATCAAAGCTATAAACTTTACGGGAAAGCCAGAGTTTCTCAGGTTGTGTGCCATATGGATAGTTTGGCCTATTATGAGTTTTGATTTGAGAGAAGAATGCAATATAAAAGCAGCTATTGGGTTTAAGCACAGCTAAGCATGGTGGTTGCAGTGATAGTCTTAAGTGCCTTTCTGAGTTAGGCGCTCTTTTATTATTTTGTTTTAGTTTTTTGTTTTGTTTTGGTTTTTGGTGTTTTCGAGACAGGATTTCACTCTATCACCCCAGCTGTAGTGCAGTGGTATGACCATAGCTTACTGCAGCCTCAACCTCTCTGGCTCAAGTGATCCTCCTGCCTCAGCCTCCCCAAGTAGCTGGGACTACAGGTGTATGCCACCACTCCCGGCTAATTTTTTAAAAATTTTTGTAGAGATGGGGTTTTCTTGTGTTGCCCAGGCTGGTCCCAAACTACTGGGCTCAAGTGATTTTCCTGCCTTGGCCTCCCAGAGTGCTGGGATCACTGGCGGGAGCCACTGCGCCTGGCCAGACACTCCTTAATTCTCTTGCAGGCTGATAAGGTTTGGAAATCTCCACTGAATTTAAGGTTTATTTTCACCTGTTATTTAATCTTACTTTAGGCTGTAGACAGCTGGAATGGTCTTAGAAGACTTTTGGTGGTTTAAATCTTTTACAAGATGGTGATCTAGCCCTTTCATTTTGATGTTAGTGTACTGTGTGTGAGTATACATATTTATGACACACAGTCACTGTCTTTGAAAGTGAGGGTGCATATCTTTCTCAGCCGTCTCTTTCTTGTGAAGCCATTGAAGTAATGCCAAGGTCTGAAGAAAGTACATTCTGGTTCCAGGAAGTCAAAGGTTATTTCCTTGAAGGATTTGGCCTAACTAAAGACCTTCGAGAGTAGGGAGTAATAATAATGGAATTGTCCTGAGTGGCCCCAATTATCCTCTGGGAAGTAGGCATTACTCCTGACTATCACCTCCCTGTATCTGGTAAACAGAAAGAGTGACATTTTTTTTCAACTTTTATTTTAAGTTCCAGTGTACATGTGCAGGATGTGCAGGTTTGTTACATATTTAAACATATGCCATGACGGTTTGTTGCACAGATCAACCTATCACCTAGGTATTAAACCCAGCATCCATTAGCTATTCTTCCTGATGCTCTCACTCCCTCAAGAATGGCATTTTGAAGGCACTTGGGTTTACTGGCAATGGGTCCTTGCTTAGCCAGTGTGGCTGGATGGCCAGGGCTTGACAAGAAGTAACATATCTTGACCATAGAAATTCAAGTTTTGGTTCACTTTCTGTTCTTCTTAAACCCCACCTTTAGATTGGCTTTCACATTGCCTTCATTTCCTGGAGAACACTGAATACTTCCCAGGAAAAGAGGCTTATGCCATGCACAGTTCCATCCTTCTTCTTACTGAACCCATCTCTCTGGGATTGCTGGTGATTGGAATTCACATGGAACATTCTACTTTGAGCTTGGTAAAGCAGCTGGTTTTGTTAAGAAAACCCAAGAAAAGCTTTGGCCTCTGTTCCCACCTCCCACACAGCCAAAAAGAAGCCCAGTCTAGGTAGAGCTGAAAGGGCATTTGAACACCATCTAGTTCCACTCTTCATGGTACAGATGGAAAATTCAAGCCCAAAGTTGAAAAAAGGAACTTGCTTAAGGTCACACAGTTAGATAATGGTTACCTTCTGACTTCAGAAGACTGTTCTTCCTCCCTAGTTGTATGTTAAGGAGGAATCTGACAGACATCTGTTTAAACTATTAACTCTGTGTGTGTGTGTGAACATGGTTTAATTTTTAAACTTTATTTGGGATGACTTTTGTACTTACAGAAAAGTTGCAAAGCTAGTACAAAGAGTTCCCATATACCGTTTGCCCAGTTTCCCCTAATGTTATCATCTGTACATTACTATGGTACATTTATAAAAACTAAGAAGCCAACACTGGTGTATTGCTATTAACTAAACTCCAGACTTCTTTAAGATTTCACCAGTTTTTCCATTAATTATCATTTTTCTAAAATATCAGGATCCAATCCAAGATAATACATTGCATTTAATCATCATGTGTCCTTAGTCTTCTCTGGTCTGTGGCAGTTTCTCTGCTTTTCCATAACGTTAAGATTTTTAAGAGTACTGGTCAGGTATTTTGCAGAATGTCCCTCGATTTGTGGTAGTTTGATGTTTTTCTTATGATTGCACTGGGGTTATAGATTTTGGAGAAGAATCCCACAGAGGTAAAGTTCCATTTTCATTACATTGTTTCAAGGCACACATAATAGCCTTTAGCAAGACATCACTACTAATTATCACTATTTAACTTTGGTCATTTGGTTAAGATTGTGTTTGCCATGTTTTTGCAATGTAAAGCAACTACTTTTTCCTTTTTCATTCTCTATTCTTTGGACGTAAGTCCAGCCCACACCCAAGCTCTACCTCCTTGAAAGGGGAATATCTACACACATTATTTAGAGTTCTTCTGTTAGGACGATCTGTCTTTTCTCCACCATTTATGCATTTATTTGGATCATTTATTTATGCTGTATATGTGGGCTAATATTTATTTATTTTATACTTTGGGCTTTAATCCGATACTACCTTATCTATTTTGTTACTCAAATGCTCCTGCTTTAGCCATTAGGAATTATTTCAGGTTGATTTATCTTTTTAGTACTTGCTAATTTTCTGGTACTACAAGATACTCCAGGCTCATCTTGTATTTTCCCTGACCTAGCCCTAGAATGAACCATTTATCCAAATAACTCTGGTTCCTTTTATTGGAAAATGGTATTTAGAAACCAAGATCTAGGAGTGGTCATTGTTACCAAGCTATCATTGCTTCCAGACTTTCTCAGTGGACATAACTGGGTAATATATGTTTGTTTATGTACTAACCTTTATATACATATATATCTATAATCATTTGTTTGTCTATCCATTGTGTGTGTGTGTGTGTATATATATGTATATATATTAAGCTAAACATGAGTTTATATTGATGTCTCTAACTCTAATCCGATACTGCAGGGTTCATTCTAGCCTTCCTTTCTTTTTATCTGTAACTTCCCCCTATAACAATGACAAACCTAGCTTCCACTACCCACCATCCATTTACTTACTTGTTCAAACCCAGTACATTCAAACCAGTCTCACAATTGTTCATCTATACCACCATGACAACAGCTTTAGCAACTACAGTACAGTGTTTATGTATGGTTATTTGTCTTTTATCTTTATAGTTTCTAGCTAAAACACAATTTTTCAAAGTTAAATCAGCTTCGTACCCCCTTCCTCAGTGCACTTATGTCACACATTTGTAATACAGTTAGATTCATTTGTCACAGTCTGCATTCCATCCTGGGATCCTCTGACATCTGGTTGATGTCTGAATTTGCATATGTTAAGGCTCATTCTTTGTAAATTACAGGTCTATAGGTTTTGACAAATGCATAATGTCATGTGCTCATCACCCCAATACCATACAGAAGAGTTCCATCACTCTCAAAATTCCTCTGTGAATCCCCTTTGTTATCAACCAGTTCCCCCACCCCTAACACTCAGAAACTACTGATAAGTATCCCATCCCTATAGTTTTATATTTTCCAGAGTGTCATATGAATGGAATAATACAATATGTAGCCTTTGGGTATGGCTTCTGTCTCCCAGCAAAATGCATTTAAGATTCATTCATGTTGTGTGAATCAATAGCTCCTTTTATATAAGTAGTTCCTTTTAATCACTGAATAGTATTCCATTCTAAGAATACTTGTTTATCCATTCTCTTGTTGAAAGACATCTTGATTGTTTTTAGCTTTGAGAAATTACGAATAAAGTTGCTAGAAACATCCACAAGCAGGTTTTTGTGTGGATGTAAATTTTCAATTCACTTGGGTAAATACCTAGAAGTGTATTTGCTGTATCATATGGTAGGTCTGACTTTTAACACAATTCCTTTCCAAGAAGTCTGGGTTGAGTATGTATGTATGGTGCAGTAGAATATCTGTTCCTGAGCTGGACTGAAATAGTGATCACTCTCACACCATATTCCATGTGGATGGAAAATAGAATATCAATGGGATGTCTTCTTCTCCTACCTGGAAGATGAAGTTTCTGCAAATGACCATTAGATGGCGGGGTACTTGCTGGCACTCTGAGAGCTAGAAGTCTGGGAGATTGTGGAAGACTGTGAAAATTATATCACTCTACCCCCTTCCCTTTTCTTGGCAAAGGGATATTCTAGCCACACTCAGGAAATAAAATACATGATTTCTGACTCCTAGCATGTACCTTTATACTGCTTCAGGAAGTTAGGCTTGGGTTTCATGTTGGCAAGTATCCCAACAGCTAAATTTGTGTAATGGTAAACTTTAGGTTAGATAATGAATTTTGACCTGAAATGGGGTAAGCAACATCATGTCATGTTTGTGCCCCTTGCTGACCTCATTGGAAAGTAAAAGAAGCATAGAACCTTGATTCCTGGGTTCTAATGCCAGCCATCTATTGTCCCAACTCTCTTGGCCTCATATTCATCATCTGTAAAATAAGGATAATACCTGCCCATTCATGCTCACAGGGCTGTTGTCAGAGATCAACCTAAGATACATAATGTGAAATATATTGAAGGACTTTATAAGTTTAACATCATACAAATGTGAATGATTAATTATTAATGATCAAATCAAATAGAATATGAAATACTATTCATATTAGGTGGCATCATACATTAATAAATCTGACTTAAAAATACAGTCTGTTTACCTTGATCAGGAGAGGTAGATATTTAGTCTCTGAAGTGATGCAGTATTTTCCTCAGAACTTAGTGGGTGGGTAATTTATTATTATCTACTTGTTTAATTTTTGGTGTAGCAGTTACAGAAAATACTTGATTCCAGATTGAACTGATTTTATAGAGTAATTCCTCACCCTCATAAAATCCACATTATTTCAGTTTACCAAGTAAATACTGGCACATTCAGTAGATATTACTATTTTGGGTTCCAACTGGTACTCATGATTGACTCTGGTGCTCTGGATCCAGATCCTTTGGTATGTACCAGGGGACAGCAAACCTCAATTATAGAGGTGGCTTTACCTTTACCCTAGAAATCATCTGCAGTTGCTTTGGTTCAAAGCTTAAAAGAAGGTTTGAGGAGTGTACTTTCAAGGTTTGAGGAGTGTACTCTCTCTTCCCAGCAGTGCAGAAACCAATAATCATCAAAACATTGTCACCGTAACTGTTGTCAGGTTTTTTTCAACCTTGCCCTCGCAGCTCA
Organism: Nomascus leucogenys; assembly: GCF_006542625.1. Lineage (NCBI taxonomy): Eukaryota > Metazoa > Chordata > Mammalia > Primates > Hylobatidae > Nomascus > Nomascus leucogenys. The sequence goes on along the minus strand of NC_044406.1, from coordinate 65,921,886 downwards.
GCACAGCTCTCTCGCCCAAAAAGGTAAGCTGGGGAAAACAGAATCTACTAATTGTAATCTTTTCAGCTTATTTATCTGCATTTGGAAAGTCTCAACCCTTTGGGCTCCCCTGCCTGTCAGAGTCAAAAAGAAAGGCCCCATGTGTATGTGTGGGCCTGTATGTAAGAAGTAAGGCTTGAAAGCATCCTTGGCATCTGTCATGTGGCATGTGACACATGCAATGGTTTGTAATAGAGTCAGGAAATCATAGGATGTGACCTGAGGTGGGAGGTCCAGTTTCTACACTTCATTTTACAATTGGGGAAACTGAAACCCAGACCAAAAAGTAATAACTAATTAGCTATGTAGGTCTTGCTTTATTATTACTGGTCACGGAGAGTGCATCTTAACAGTAGCCAAAGAAGGTATTGATCAAGTAGAGAAGGGACACTGTCATTCCCATAGCTTCAATCTTTTTTTTCTTTTTTTTCTTTTGAGACGGAGTCTCGCTCTGTCGCCCAGGCTGGAGTACAGTGGCGCGATCTTGGCTCACCACAACCTCCGCCTCCTGGGTTCACGCCATTTTCCTGCTTCAGCCTCCTGAGTAGCTGGGACTACAGGCACCCACCACCACGCCCAGCTAATTTTTTTTTTTGTATTTTTGGTAGAGACAGGGTTTCACCGTGTTAGCCAGGATGGTCTCGATCTCCTGACCTCGTGATCCACCCGCCTCCACCTCCCAAAATGCTGGGATTACAGGCGTGAGCCACCGTGCCTGGCCCATAGCTTCAATCTTTATTTTTCTCCAATGGAAGGGGCTTAGCCTAACTGAAAACTGTTGATGTAATGTAGGGCATGGGAGGGACTAGTGATAAGTGTGTGTGTTTGTGTGTGTGTGTGTGTGTGTGTGTGTACAACCTTGTTTTCAATTACCTACTTCTCTTTGGCCTCTAAATTCTACATATTTTCCCCTTCTCCTGTCAGAATCATTTAGTAAATATGTGCCTTTTTGAGTTTGTAAGTGGAGGCTAGATTAAAGAGTGTCCTTAGTTTAGGAATGTCGTGTGCTCATTTGGCTAGCTGTGTGGTGATTGTGTGGGGGGGAATGTGCTGGATTCAGAATAGTAATAGTTCCTCAAAACTGGAGCTTTTTAATGAGGGAGAATGGTCTACCTTTTTTCTTGCAGAGCTCAGTTTTATTAATGTGATATGCTGTGTGCTAGTCTGTGCCAGAAGTATCTCTATAAGTAATTGATCTGCCTCTTCTTCCTTTCTCTTTAGATATTCCCTTCCATGTATGATAAAAACCAATCTTGGTGTGTTTATCTCTTTTTTAAGCACTTTATCAAGGGATTTTTCTAGCTCTTGAAAAGACAACTTGTATACCCACCCTCCACACTACACTGTACAACCAACCCAACATTCTCTGCATAGACAAACAGTCTTCTTTTCTGTGCGATATAAATCTATGAAAACTCCCACACATTATAGTACAACTGGACTTGCTGATTCCAAACTCTGAGCAGAAAGACCCTCTAGGAAGCCATTGCCAAGGATAAGATTGATTGCTACACTGGCAGGTGCCTTCCCATTTCCCTCGCTCAGTGGAAAATCTGGCCCACCATGACAAAAAATAGCTCATCCCAGGGCCTTGAAACCCACCGAATTAGATTTTAGTGTTGGGGATAAAAGCAAGGCTGTAGACTAACTCATTCATTTGCTTTAGTGTTCTCTATAAAATATAAAACATATATTTCATAAACACCAAATTTCATGAAAGGGGATTTATTTCATAAGTTTTGTGTATTACCTTATCTAAGCACATTCTCTTCCTCTACCATTCTCAGGACACATGGCTTAGTCAGACAGACTACACAGATGAATGCAGAGTATTGAGTGACAAAACCACCCCTTTAGGCTTTTGGAGCACAGCAAGGTTATGTTGGCAAGGTCAGGTCAGAGAAGGCTATAAACTTTGCCTTTCATCTTTACCCTAATAATGCCACTGAACAAACCCAACCAGGATCTTTCTCAAATCCATGTGTACAGTTTTTATTTGTCAGAGACTAAGCAGAATGCCTGGGGGAAGGCATGCATAATAGAACTAATCATTCTTTAAAGTGTAATTTTCCTTGCCTATGCATTCCTGTAGAGTTTCAGTAGAGCCCTGGACACCCTAAGATAGAAGTGAACTACGCAAAGGGGGAATGAGTGGAGGTAACTTGAATAAATTTTGTATTTTTTTTTTAGTTTTACATCCTCCTTTTTTTTCATATGGACTTTAGACATACAGTTAATGTCTGTCAGAGCTAAAAGGTACCTCTGATACCATTTTATCTACCCCTTAACCACAAAAAAAGATTATATAGGAAGCAGTTCAGTATAGTAGAAAGAGCATGGGATTTGGAAAGAAGAACTGAATTCTACTTCCAGCTCAAGCCATTTGATGTCAGTTTCTTTATATGTAAAATGGAGGTGGCAATCCTCATAATGACATTGTAAAGCAGTGTACTGGTGGCCCCCAATATCATCCCCAGGTTCACTGATTTGCTAGAAGGAGTCACAGGACTCATAAATTGTTACAATCAGGCTACAGTTTATTATATCAAAAGGATAGAAAGCAGGATCAATAATGGGAAAACGTACATCAGTCAGAGACTGGAGGATACCAGATGCAAGCTTCCAAGAGTCTTCTCCCAATAGAGTCACACAGGTTGTGCTTAATCCTCCAACAATGAAGTTCAGAAACATATGCAAAGTGTTTTCTGCCAGGGAAGCTTACTTGAGCCTGTAACTGCAGGATTTTATTGGGGTAACTAGTGACTGAAACTCCATATCCCTTGGAAAGAAAGCATGTATTCACCATAAATCATATTTTTGCACAAGATACCTAGAAAGGCTGTTACAGCATGGTTGAAAGGGCATACACAATGCCCTTATCAGTTACTAGAATAGAGAACATTCTAAGACCTCAGTTGCCAGGCGCTGGCCAAGGACCAGTCACACAAGTGGGCCCTTCTAAAAATGTATACGATTTGAGCAACTCAAGACTGCTGGGTTAACTCTTTCTTTCACAGATAGGTATTAAATTATTGTATGTGTGTATATATATAAAATATTGCATATACATACACACAGTATAAAGCAGTACATTAAATGTGAGGGATTATTATACATATGAGTAAAGAGAGCTAGAGCTATTCTGGGGTGTGATTAAGTGCAGTAAGAATGGAAGTATCTAAGACAACTCTCCAGGACAATGAATGGGGAAGCTGTAAACAATCCCACTGAGGATTTTATTTTTCTCTATGATTAGAGATAATTTCATCACCACTACCATTCTGTCCCTCATCAGTTTCACATTGTACTTTCTTATCGTAGCTATATATTTCTTGGGATTTTTGCATAAGCCAAATTGTTTCACTACGCACTGTGGAGTTTTGGCAAGGATGTGATCCTCTTAAGGAAAGTGCAGAATTGAGCCTTTGGAGAAGGCATAGACAGGTGCTTCCTAGAAAACCCTGAGCAAGTCTCAATGAAAGACTATTGTTAATTATACTATAATTGTGGTAACTAATACCAACAGTGAATTTTAGTCTGAATTGAATTGAAGTGAATTTATGTGAACCTAAATACTATTGAAATATGATTTTGACCTAAATACTGCACTAGATGCCCAGCCTAGCCCGATCATTTTATAAAAATTTGCCCTCTAAGGATGATGGAAATGACTATAGAAAGGAAGCTCAGGCATTGTATGCTAGGATGTGGAGGGGAACATCCTGAGGAGGTGCACATACTCACCTAAAACTGCTGAAAGCATTTGCCAAGGGTAGCCTGTACTCCCTGAACTCAGGTGGTAATGGCACCAAGTAGACTGGAGAACAGCTTGAGAAAGTGGGCATATCTTACAGATGGACAACAAACCTCCCGATGGAACTTTGGTAATGGAGTATTTGTTAATAGCATTTTAGCTGCTGTAAGCCACTTCGTCTGCTTTATACCCCCAGAGCTGCTGTAGCTCTCCCCAAACTCATGAATGGGGCCTAAGGCAGCTGCCTTTATTCTGCATGTAAGCTAGAGCTGGCTTATTTGTCTACCTGGTATGTTCTTTTACCCTTTACGTTGGAGCCATGTCAATGGTTCCCCTCAAATTGACCCTCTGCTGCCAGACTTTATTGAGCCCTATCTGAGACTTTTTCTGAGCCCTCTGCTCCAGGTGGCCCTAAAAACTTCATATACAATGTAATGTAGGCTCTTTAATGTGCTAGCAGAAAATGACAGAGATTAAATGGTGGCCCTGCCATCAAGGGAACTCATTGCTACTTTTGAAATAAAGTATTTGGCAGGTTTTGCCTAGAATTGAGGGATTGAATCACTCTTTTCCCTACCTTTTCTTTTCCTAAAACAGCTCCTACACTTCACCCCATTTAAAATACTAGCCCTTGCATTTGTATCACATTCTATACTTTTCTAACACTTTCTTATTTATTATTTTATTCTTACATATTTTCATTCATGCTCCAAGGCCAAGCTCAGATGCTATTTTCTACAGAGAGATTAATTTTAACTTCCTCTGACCTCTTAAGGAACTTTCCATGATGCTCTCATGGTTTTTAACCATTTTTCCTATTTTTATTCTAATTATGTGTATATATATATATATATATATATATATATATATCTCATTTATTAGACTCTAAGATCCTCAATGGCAAGATCTAGATAGGATTCATCAACAACTTACATATAGCAGGCACACAATGAATAATGAAGATGAAATAGAATAGAAAACAAACAAATGCTTGAAGCTTAGATAACTGCCTGTCATTTACTCTAATTACTGGAAGGCCTAGAACTTGAATCTTCTTCTAGTCCTGTACTGCTATCTTAAATTCTCCACCACACTACCTCCCTTACCCAGGCCAGATAGCATTTACTCTTCAGAAGGAAGGAAATGAGCTAAGTCTCAAATAATCAGGAAAGGCTTTAAGGAGGAGGTAGACCTTGACAAATGAGTATAATGTCACTAAGTGAAATGCAGAGGGAAGGGTATTCCAGAATTAGCAGTGAAAGCACATAAAGAGGGTGGGAGGAAGAACATGGTCTGTAGAGTAATGAGGCCAAGCCTAAGAACCAGGGCAGCGAGAATTGTTTGGGGCAAGTCTTGAAAACCGTACAGAAATGTTGGAATGTGTTGTAGTAGGAAGTAAGGGCCCCATACAGAAGGCCTTATATGAGGGAAGGGTCTGTAGTAGGGAGGACTTAGGGCTTTCTGGTCTACTGGCTCTTTTGGAAGTTTGAAATCATGGCAGGGACCTAAGACCCTGAACCTCCTGCCTCTTGATTTGGTCAACTCTGAATATGAAGTATATTTTATTAAGATATTCTAACTTGCTCACTAGCATTTAATGTTAGTTGCCAAATTTCCAAACCTGAGCTCAAAGGGAACTCTCTTACAAGTTTGAAAGCGTTTCAGAACTCTTTTTCATGGTAATAAGGATTTTGCCTGGCCTAGAAGAAGCTGCCAACTCCAGAGGTCTCTCTGGCACTCTAAATCAGAGAAGTTTAAAGTAAATGTAGCTCCTGAGAGTATGAGTCCTTAAACCACCCTCCCCTCATCCTTCTAAATCTCTGGGTTTATCCTCTGGGAAACACTGTCATTCAGCTACCGTTTTGTTCAGGTCTCTCAAGTTCTTGCCTACCATCCAGCTCTTCAGATGTCTGTGTCATCTGGTTAGTTCCCTATATTGTGAGGACTTAACAAATTTTCAGTCAGTCATTCAATCAGTCAGTTGCTGTCTTGTCCTCCAGAATATCAAATATTGAAAAACCACTGGCCTCCACTAAACTGAGCTACACTACACCCTGGTAAGAGGGAAAATCTTAGTATACATTTCACATACACCTAAGGCTTTCACATACACTTCACATACACATAAACCACTGGCCTCCACTAAACTGAACTACACCACACCCTGGTAAGAGGGAAAATCTTAGTATACATTTTACATACACCTAAGGCTTTCACATACATTTCACATACACATAAACCACTGGCCTCCATGAAACTGAGCTACACCACACCCTGGTAAGAGGGAAAATCTTAGTATAAATTTCACATACACCTAAGGCTTCACATACACCTAAGGAAGCCTAAGGCTTTCCTCTTGTTCTTTCTCCCTCTTCTCCTTCACCTCTCCCTCCACTCTTCCTCTGATCTCTCTCTTTCAAACGTTCTTCTTATGGTTTGTTGTTCCATACCAGCTGCACATTTGGCAATAGACAAAAATACACAACTCCTGCCCTCATCGATTTATGCCACTAACCTGATTCAGTTCTCTGTAAAGGAGATCGTAGCAACCTCTCTCAATGTTCATTTCCAACCAACATTCTCTTACCATTTCTCAGGAAAGCAGTGAGACTTTATCAAAGTCTACTTTGTAACGATGCCAAAAGCTGGCCTCTGAAAGCTAAAAGGAGAAGAGCTAGAATGTGGTAAGTGGGAGCTGGGCCCTAGCAACAGAACTGTGGGAGGCAGTGTGGAATAATGGAAGGACCATAGGTCTGAAGACCTCATTTTGGACTTAACAGTTGCCCAGGCTTTACCTATATTCTCACACATTAATGTACCTTTAGGGTAAGGATAATCACTCATATTTGTCTCATCTGACAGTACCTATCACACAGCTCATGTTCAGGTGAGTCCCCAGGGCCCCCACTGTGCTGTACTCTCCCTTCCCTGCCCAACTTCTCTGCACCTTGGATTCAGGTCTTGTTTCTACCACTTCCTAGCCTTGAGGCTTTGGTAGGTTTCTTAACTTCTCTGACTGAGTTTGTTTCATCTTCCCTAAAAGAGATAATACATGCTTCATAGCTTTGGTGTACAGATCAAATAAAATAACAGATATGAAATATTTTATAGCCTATAAGGTGCTGTGAAAATGTTAAGATGGGGCCAGGCGCAGTGGTTCATGCCTGTAATCACAGCACTTTGGGAGGCCACGGCGGGCCAATTGCCTGAGCTCAGGAGTTAGAGACCAGTCTGGGCAACATAGCGAAACCCCATCTCTACAGAAAATACAAAAAAAAAAAATTAGCCAGGCATGGTGGCACATGCCTGTAGTCCCAGGGGGGACTGAGGCAGGAGGATTGCTTGAGCCCAGGAGGTAAAGCCCAGTGAGCCATGTTCATGCCACTGCACTCCAGCCTGGGTGACAGAGCCAGACTCCATCTCTAAGAAAAAAAAAAACAAAAAAACAGTAAGATGGTTTTATCAGATTAGTCAACAAATGTCAAAAGGCACACAATTTTTATTGCATCCATGAACCATGCCTCCAACTAGATCATGTGGTATATATAGTTCCAGGCCTATTTATAGACCCACATTTGCTTGGGTTCAGTTCATCTGAACACTGATTAAAGTTAACATTAGGAAAGACAAAAACCTAACCTTTATCTGTGTTTGATACAAAGACCAGTAGCAATTACATCACTTGAATGTAGTTAGATTTTATTTTCCTTTGGTATTTTGGTGAAGTTCCCAAATGAATGCCCGAGAATAATTATAGCAGACTGGCTTTGGCGGAGGAAGTATATAAAGGCAATTAGTAAAATGTAACAAACTTAAATGATAACTGAATCTACATCCCCCCAGCCACTTCCAAGTATAAACTATATAAATCTGTGTCCCAAATTCACCAAATGAAATATTTTTGAGGGAATCAAGCAGCAAGGATCTAGTGATCCCTTATTGCAGCCCAGCTATGTGTTTAGGGGCAGGGTATGGTGGTAGATATAAAATCCTAAAAGCCTGCTTTCCAGGATCTCATATTCTGGTTGGGTCTACAAAACAGAAAAAATAAGTCTTTCGTTAGAAGAAATGAAACAATCTAAGACAAAATAGCATCACGTGTCAAATAGTGTGGAGCAAAAGGCATTCAGAAAAGTAGAGGTCAAGGTGGGCTGGGCCTTGAAGGGTCAGCTTAAGAAAGACAGAGGAAGAAGGCAGGGAGATCTTGCCTATGTTGGGAAAGTAAGGGCAGGAGCCTCTGAGTTGGAAAGAACATGTCAGGTGTTGTGCATGGTGCCACGTATGACTGCTGAGGTATGATAGAGCCAGATTATAGATGTCCCTGAAGGCCTGGCAAAGGAGACTTGATTGTATATAGTAAGCAGTGGTGACTCATTGTGAGTTCTTGAGCCAGGAGACTGCTGAGAAAGTAGTTTGTTAAAAAGCAGCATGCAGGGTGAATTAGAACAGAGACAGACAACTACTACCAGAAACCCATTTGTTAGCTTCCATTGTAAGATGTGGTCGTAGTCATGGAAGAGGATGATTAAAAACAAGATATGGCCAAAGAAAAGAGAACAATAAGAACACTGGGGCTCAGAAGGTCAGATTACATCTTAGAACTCTGGCATCATAGGTGATTTTAGTGAAAAACATACCTATTTGTTGGAAACAAATTTTTAACTTTAAATGGTTAGCTTATAGGCTTAAAATGTAAGTTCCCAGAGATGAATTGGTGAATGGCTTCTGAACTTGACCTATTTGCAGCAGCAAGAATGCGCAAGAATCTTCTCCAGGCTTTCTCAGAGCTGGAGGACCCAGCATTTGTGTTAATGTGACTAGGTTAAAATGAAAGTCTTTGTTGTCTCTGAAAAGAAATTAAGGAAGTACTGTTAAAAGATGATGAGATCAGCCGGGCCCAGTGGCTCGCGCCTGTAATCCCAGCACTTTGGGAGGCTGAGGTGGGCAGATCATTTAAGGTCAGCAGTTCAAAACCAGCCTGGCCAACATGGTGAAACCCCAGCCAGGTGTGGTGGCATGCACCTGTAATCCCAGCTACTCTGGAGGTTGAGGCAGGAGAATCACTTGAACCCGGGAGGCGGAGGTTGCAGTGAGACAAAATGTCTATTGTGAGACAAAATGTAATGTAATGTAAAAGTGAGACAAAAATGTCTATTGTGACCTGAACATATTGGCCTATAATGATGGTAAAGCTGTGTGACTCTGAGCAAGTTACTTAAACTCTCTGAGAAGCTTTAGAGCTTCTCATTTATAATATAGTAATGCTAATTCCTATCTGCTTCACAGGGTTTTTGTAAGGGTTAAATGTATATCAACATAAAGTTTCTAGCACACAACAGGTAATTGCACCGCTGCACTCCAGCCTGGGCGAGAGAGCGAGATGAAAGAAAAAAGAAAGAAAAGAAGGAAGGAAGGGAGGGAGGAAGGGAGATGAGATCCATGGAGGAAGGAAAGGAGACTTTATTTTCAGAGGAGATACAATCTGTAGATCGGGGAGCGCAGCTTCAGTACAAGCCCCATAGAAGGGACAAGGAGCTGGGGTCAGCCATACATACATAATTGAGTTAGGTTGGGAAAAATCTATGAATATTTATAAAAGGAATCAAGCACCATGCACAGTGGGTAGACATGTATGTAGCATGCTTTTCATGTTCACTTTGGAGTGAGGTTTTAGTATTAAAATGAGGTGGAATTTGGCTCTTTACATCTAAAGGTGAACTATAGGACACAAAGTTCGTGCACAGTCTTTATAAGCTGGTTGAAACTGGCTCAAGGTCTGCAGCTATTTATCAGTAAAAAATGTTCATAAGACAGATCCTCTGTCCAATCAGAGCTGTGGTGGGACTGCAAGGCAGGGGCTTGGGATAGAGGGTGGAGGTCAGTGGATTCAATAGGTTGGCATCAGGCAGTCTGTCTCGGTCAGCTGGGAAATTTTCCAGCTGTAGTTGTTTCAGTAATGCTTTTTGGGAGCTGGTTTCTGCTTAATTACAGGGGAAAAAGCTTATGGCAGTTAATAACACAGAAATACTTAACTAAGCCCCAGTCCTGCTAGCCATGAGATTCTGTTTTTGGTGTGTCTCATTTTAGCCACAGGGAGTCCATTTTATCTGTCTGTTGGGGCATATTTTAACAGTACAAAAGACAAACTGAGCAAAACACCAGCACAAAAAGACTGTAAACTAAGGGGAAATTACATGGAAAACAAGAGAAAAATATTGAAGTAGCAATGTGTTCTTAGTTACTCAGGAAACTGCTGTTCACTTTGACACACACACGCATCTCTTCCCTCCTTAAACTGCCTATATGTGATTCGATAGTACAGTAGGGAAATTATATTTAACAGTAATTTATTGTATATTTTTAAATATCTAGAAGAGAAAAATTGTAATGTTCCCAACACAAAGAAAAGATAAATGTTTGATGTGATGGATATCTCAATTACCCTGACTTGATCATTACACATTGTATACATGTATCAAATTATCACATGTACCCCAAAAGTATATACAACTGTGATATATCAATTTTAAAAATTTAAACAGGGTCAAAAATGTCTATTTTGACCTGAACATATTGGCCTATAATGATGGTAAAGCTGTGTGAGTCTGAGCAAATTACTTAAACTCTCTGAGAAGCTTTAGAGCTTCTCATTTATAATATAGTAATACTAATTCCTACCTACTTCACAGGGTTTTTGTAAGGGTTAAATGTATATCAACATAAAGTTTCTAGCACACAGCAGGTAATTGATAAATGTTAATATCCTTATCATTAGAGGGGATAGGTCAGCTTAGTGTTGGAACTTAAACTTGCACTCATCTAAAAGCAGCAAACATTTCCCCCAGCTTGTTGTTTAAGTAGTCGCTAATGTGTAGAATTTAACCCAGCCCCATCAGCAGCTGCTAAAATAGCAGCCTGGGTTTCAGTTTACTTGACTGCATACAACTGGGCTAAGGTTATGTTGGAGAAATGGTCAGTAACTAGTAAGGTTATGTTGGAGAAATGGTCAGTAACTAGTAAACGTAGTCCTGGGGAAATGCCATGTTTTTAACCTTGAAAAGTTGACTCATTCATTGTTATATAAGATAATCCTACTTTCTTTTTTTTTTTTTTTTGAGACTGAGTTTCACTCTTGTTGCCCAGGCAGTGGTGCAATCTCGGCTCACTGCAACCTCCACCTCCCAGGTTCAAGAAATTCTCCTGCCTCAGCCTCCCAAGTAGCTGAGATTACAGGTGCCCGCCACCACGCCCAGCTTATTTTTTGTATTTTTAGTAGAGACGGGGTTTCACCATGTTGGCCAAGCTGGTCTTGAACTCCTGACCTCAGGTAATCTACCCACCTCGGCCTCCCAAAGTGCTGGGATTACAGGCGTGAGCCACCGCGCCCAGCCAAGATAATCCTACTTTCTAGAAACAAAGTGATCCCACTCCTAAGGGTGATGTGACTCCAGTTTAACTCATTCATCTTCATCCCTATATTTCCCCATGGACCTTGATTATGGTGTAGCTTCACTTGGAAAAGCCCAAGAAGGAATGAAAGATACCATATGGGAGGCATTGACAATGAGAGCTGTTTATTGCCATTCACCTGCAAACACTGTGCTGCCTGTTCATGCATATTAGACACACAAACATTCTTCATTTACTTAAGGTACATGGAGAAATGATGACATGCTCACATTTTTGGAGAAATTCCCCTTCTACTTGGATGGGTTTCCTTCTTTGTTCAACAGGGCCAGAATTTTATCTAAAGGGAATACAAAGGCCATGATGCCTTTTCCAGGTAAAATTCTGTCTATCTTGTCCCCTTGCCCTTTATCACTTTTATGGTTAAATGAATAACTAAATACATAAAATGTGTTTTCAGTATAAATAAATCATACAGAAAATACCAAATAAATCACTTGCTGCAATTAAATGGTTGGAGATCATTGGCTCTAAGGTGCCACACTATTCTTCACAGTAATTTAGCAATGAGCCTACTGTGACCTCTCCATCAAAATGGAATCAAGTCACAATATTGCCTTGTCTTTCTATGGCTTCTCGGTGACAACAGTTTGGGTGACTGCACAGATTTTAGTGTCAGTAGGTAGAGCTGTCGCTCTGAGGCAACAGGATTGAACCCTAGTCCGCTTGGGTGAGATTAGGGGTAAGAAGTAGCAGCAAACTTTATCATGTTAACCCACCTAAAAAATATTCAGCCCTTCATACCCATTGGCTGGAAATCTCCAGCTCCTTAATCTCAGTTCTTCATATTCCAAGAACCTAAGACTGCCTCTCTGATAGAGCAATCTTGGTAGTGTTCAAGGCATCAACAAAATAGCAGGCTCTAAACTGATTCTGTGATGTTTTTGCAAATGGCAAGATGCCTTTTATTAGATAGTCTCCATAGGGGTTCTGGATCTTTAATTTCTTGATCTTATTTATGGCTCTGTCTTTATAATAATACTGGCCCTCACCTTTTCAAGGCCCAGTATCCTGGCAAAAACATCAATTTGGACATATTATGGAATAGGGTGGAGATGAGAATGCCATATCTGAGTGTGGTGCAATTATTTCAGAATTGTTGTAAATATGCTGGAACATTTTGTGAGAAGAGGTAAATGACAGTACAGAACTGGTTGAGACAAGAAAATTGGAAAATGATTGGAGCAAAAAATGAAAAGGAGCTAGAAAGGAATAAGGCAGGAAGCAAGGAATAAAAACAACTTGGGTCTGCTTATCCATTAGCTAATATGGGGGAAAAAACAACGTGGGTCAGGATAACAGTCTCCTTTCTCCCCCAAAAAAAATATTTTAACAGGGGCCAGAATGACACTGCTTAGTCCATAGGTGGCCTAATAGTGGACTCATCTGATCTAGGCACATAATGATATTTTTATCTTAGTATATAATGAGCGGTAATTAAGCTGTCACTGGCACTGGGAAAAGATCAAAATGTGAGTGTGCAGTTTTTTTTCTTCATTCCTCACCCCATAATGGCAGATGTTAGGAGATATTTTGCTGCACCTCTCTATCCTTTGACTCATCATCCTACTCACTATTCCTGCCTTCTTACTGGTGGTATCTTGGCCTTTAAATGAAGCTGTTTCCTTGGACCCTAGTGATCCTTAGAGTTCGGAGGAAAGAGGCTATGTAATATAGTCAGCAATATCATCACATTCATCTTATTGTCAACTAATTTTAAAAAGTACTTACCTAAAGTATCAAAAAGCTACAGAGCACATTTTAAGGTGAGCTGTCATCTTATTTCTTCACAAAGAATGTTTTGAGTTGATATGACAATGTATCATAACTGACAACAGAATGCATGATCCACAGAATATTTATTTAAAACTGACTATAACTCTTCTAGGCTCCAAAGGTCTGATTTCTTTCAAAGTAGCTGATGACATTAAGCACTCTTACATTCATTATTTCTCTCATCTGAGCCCCCAACAGCCCTGTTAAGTAGAAATGACAGGGATCTTCATCTTTATTTTACAGGGCCACGTACTAAGGTGATAAAGCCATTACTAAGGTGATAAAGTAATATTATATTATTACTTCCCTTGTCCTTAGTTTTTTCATCTGTAAATCGAGATGATAATTATTTTCCTCTCACAGTGTAATGATTTTCAAGTGGTACGATGGATATGATAGTTTTATTAAACTGTAAAGCCCTCTATAATCCTGTTACCATATTCACTTATAAATTCCTTAACTTTAGTTAGAAGTAGCATTGGAAAAAATAAAAAGTATGACTTTCTAAGATGCTCAAAAAGCTGTTCATAGATAAGACACTATTGTGTTCTTTTGGTAAGTTTGAGCCAACAAAAGTACCTCAAATAAATGCCAGCGATCAATTACAGATGTTCATCAAGTTCAGAACCTACTGCAACCTCTTCTCTCATTTTCTTATTACTTTTATCCTTTTTTTTTTTTTTTTTTTTTTTTTTTTTGAGACGGAGTCTTACTCTGTCGCCCAGGCTGGAGTGCAGTGGTGCAATCTCGGCTCACTGCAACCTCTGCCTCCCGGGATCAAGCAATTCTCCTGGCTCAGCCTACCGAGTAGCTGGAATTACAGGCGTCCGCCACTACTCCTGGCTAATTTTTTAATTTTTAGTAGAGATGGGGTTTTGCCATAATGGCCAGACTGGTCTCAAATTCCTGACCTCAGGCGATCCACCCGCCTCAGCCTCCCAAAGTGCTGGGATTACAAGCGTGAGCCACTGCACCTGACCATTACTTTTCTTTTAAAGGATGTTTTATATGTAAAGAGTTCAACTTGATTGTATAGAGCAGCATATAATGAGTTGAAGGTTGCCTTACCAGTCTTGGGGCGAGTCAGTCCACCTTGATGGCCCCACCAAAGATTGAACCCTAGCTCTCAGCCCAGGCGTCTCAAAAGCCTGTGATTGAATAGCAGGACCATGCGCTTTGTACTAACTCAATGTTAGGTTTGAATCCTGATTCCCCTCCTGCTAGGCAGGTGGGCCTGAAAGAGTTACTTAACTTTTACTGAGTCTCAGTTTCCTTATATATTAAAGGAGATAATAATAACTATCTTGTAAGACCATTGTTTGAATTAAAGTAATAAATATATTTAAAGTGCTTAGTAGAGGATCACTCAATAAACATTAATCTTTCCTTCCCATATTGTGGACATATAGTGTAACCAGGTGAGCTTGTGGATGGATCCTTGTAGAATCCCCCACTCCCTAACTCTGGGAGAAAGTTTTTCTGAGAGCATATCTTTAAAATGGGGCAGGTTACCTACATCCTATTTGAATACTAATGCTAGCACTATTATAGATATACATGTGCAGCACAGACATCATTTTTAACAGCTGTGTTTAGTTAAGTAACAGATTTAGAAAGTGCAGACTTTAATCTATGTTTTCTCCTGAGATTTCGTCACCATCTGATTTCTTTTTTTCTTGCTAAAAAGTATAATTGTAGCTTGATTTCCCCCACCCCCCAGTTATTTTCCCAAGAAATAGGGGCCTTTTTAAAAATTTGAATAAGAAGCTGGATAAGCATTTGAAAGACATGAGGACAGTGGATACCTGAAGAGGTAAGAAGTTGAGGACTTTAAAGTAAAAGCTTTAATGACTAATATCTTTTTTTCAGAAGGTCCTGCTTCCACCATTTCTGCAAGGAACAGATGACTCTAAAGATATCACATCAAGGTCTGCTTTCTCCTTGTTGCATAACTGGATGGAGTAATAACCAAGATTGAAACTGTCATTGGTTAAAGGAGACTAAATGGAGCAGGTCATGGAAATTGAGGTGTTTCTTTCTTTCCCCAAGGAGGGGCTGGAAAGAAAAAGTAGCAGAGACTTTTGTCATCAGCTTTCAGGGACAGAAAACATTGGTTCCTCTCTCCTCTGACCTCCCTCTCCACCTAAAAACCTGAATGGATTCTGGATTCCACTTCAGGCTGTTTTGAGTTTTGATAGAATAAGTTTGTTAAGATGTTGGGGAAAGGCAAAGTATGGTCTTCCAGGATAGCCCTGGTGGGGAGAGGCTAGAAAATGGTGGGATAAAAAGTAGGATTATACTAGGGCCATGTAAAACCATCCACACTGTAGCGGAGGAGCTTAACTGCAGGGCAGAAGGCAAGGTTTTTCAATTTATCCTAAACCATATCCCACAATGTTCCACAGCTCTGTCTCCATTCAGCAAATATTTGCAGACACTATATAGGCTGTAGGAACTTTATCATTCCCATTGCTTTTGGCACCACAAAATGTCTTAGAGATCAACAGAAAAGATGAAGGAAGGACCTGATTGCCCCATTCAGGTAGTTCTCCCCATTCAGGTAGTTCCGTTTAGTTGCTTTGAGCACTGGTTTCTGTGTCCCCCTCCTTGAATTACCACAAGATCCTGGGGATTCCACTTCACAATTTAAGAGTGTTCTATCAGGGATTCTTTAAATGGCACTCTGAGGGGTGAGGAGGGAGAAGAAGATAAGTACTACCACTTTTGTGGACCCGCTGTGAGCCAGGTACTGTACTTCTTTACACATGCACACACACACACACACACACACACACAGAGTGAGAGTTAAATTTTATTTGTATGTAAAAATTGTATAACCATGTAAGTCTATGAGGTAACTATTATTTTTATTAGACAGATAAGGAAACTGGAGCTTGGAGAGTTTCAGTGATTTATCCAGCATCACATAGCTACTAAGTGGAAGACAGAGACCAGAAAGCAGCCTAGTGATTTCATTCAGTACTGATTAATTTCCCTTTCTCCCCACCCTCACCTCTACCCAGCTCCAAAAGAAGATAACACTACTTAAATATTAGCCATTATTATCATTTTCACTATTATTATTATATTATATACCATATGCCTTTGGAACCAAAATAGGTGTAGAGAGAAAGAAACTAAACTACTAAGCCCTGTACTAGACACTGAGAGAATGTTTAGCAGTAACAGGTAGCTACTTTTGGACAATATCCCTAAGGTTGATTTAAGACTTTTTATTCCACAGCCCAGATTTATACAGCTGAAATCAGGGATTTCAAACTAACCAATTCTAATGTTAGCCAGCACCACCACCTTCGTGCTGGAGCCATTCCCTAGGCCAAAACTACCTCGGTACTGTCAGTACCCAAATTCAAGACCTGAAGATCGCAACCAGTCATGAAATACTGGGTGGCTGAGGCAAAGTACATTTGTTGTCTTAGAAACCCAGAGCAGCCATATGCCACTAAATAAATTTATGAAATCAACTTTATAAGACATATTGATTATAAATATACTAAAACATAACCAATTTGATAAAGGTATAGAGTATGCAGATGTGTGGGACAATAGAATGTTATATAACAGGACTGGAGCTGCATTGCTAGGCTAAAAACAGGTTCTTTTATTCTCTTTGCCTTTATTTTTTTAACATATGCAACAATTTAATCTTTGATGATTAAAAAGGTTGCAGAGAATTAAAATGTATTGCTATAAGCTATTATAAATATCAGTTTACTGTATAATAGGTTCTTATTTTCATAAATAAAAAACTGAAGCTGAGAAACTACCACAAGACCAAAAGTTTATTTTAATTTTTATAAGCAAAGGTCGATTCTTTGAACAAAGTCTACCCCATTGGGCTATGACTGATAGTTAATAAGTAATCTTACAAATTTTTCTTTATACATAAAGAACAAACATGGGAAAATCTGGGCTATAATCTTTGACAAGATATTTCTTACACTGCTTCTTGCCTAAAGGGTTAAAAAGTACTAGT
Organism: Nomascus leucogenys; assembly: GCF_006542625.1. Taxonomy (NCBI): domain Eukaryota; kingdom Metazoa; phylum Chordata; class Mammalia; order Primates; family Hylobatidae; genus Nomascus; species Nomascus leucogenys. The sequence continues at coordinate 65,904,853 of NC_044406.1, read as the reverse complement.
ATGGTTACACATCATGCAATACTGACTTTGCAAAAAGGATTCGTATAACTGTGTATAGATTCTCCAAGTTGGAAAACTGAAAAATCTAATTTCAAAAATATAAGTAGGCACTGAACATATATATCTATATGCCAATGACAAAAAGAAACATACATATCTATTTACTTTCTATTTCCAGACACAGCAAAGATAAACTAATTTTGTAATGCTTTCTACCCACCGTAGGTATTGTTCACAGATTAAATAAAACTTTTCCAGGAAAATATGCCATATACATGAAGCCAATCAGATATACTTCCCAGATATTTAGGATAATCCAATATAGAGAATGGAATGAAGAATGGGTGAATTCACAAAGTAATAAGATATAATCATCTAAAATGAGTAAGAACTAGAATTCAAGTACAAGATTCAAATGAGGTTAAGTGATAACCAGAAAAGGTCATACAAAGTAAATCCATTTAATACAGAGAACAATTTTTTTTTTTTTTGAGACAGAGTCTTGCTCTGTTGCCCAGGCTGGAGTGCAGTGGTGCAATCTTGGCTCACTACAAGCTCCGCCTCCCAGGTTCACGCCATTCTCCTGCCTCAGCCTCGCAAGTAGCTGGGACTACAGGTACCTGCCACCACGCCCGGCTAATTTTTTGAATTTTTTTAGTAGAGACAGGGTTTCACCGTGTTAGCCAGGATGGTCTCGATCTCCTGACCTCGTGATCTGAGGCCGCCAGCCTCAGCCTCCCAAAGTGCTGGGATTACAGGTGTGAGCCACTGCACCTGGCCAGAGAATAAATTTTATAATAAATAGTGGTAATAAAAAGTTTGATTCGAGGCTGGGTGCAGTGGTTCACACCTGTAATCCCAACACTTTGGGAGGCCGAAGCGGGCGGATCACAAGGTCAAGAGATCTAGACCATCCTGGCCAACATGGTGAAACCCCGTCTCTACTAAAAATACAAAAATTAGCTGGGCGTGGTGGTGCGCGCCTGTAGTCCCAGCTACTCAGGAGGCTGAGGCAAGAGAATCGCTTGAACCTGGGAGGTGGAGGTTGCAGTGAGCCAGAGATTGTGCCACTGCACTCTAGCCTGGAGACAGAGCAAGACTACGTTTCAAACAAAAACAAAACCAAAAAAAAAAAAAAAGCTTGATTTGGACATTCTCTTGAAAAACTTTTAAATAGTTTATCTTATATGTAATACAATTCAGGTTATAATGAAAACTATGTGCTTATTCTTAGAACATAAAAAGAGCAAATTAAATGTTGCTCTTCTGGCAAAACTTTTTCCAACACATTGTATGCTAGCCCAATTCAAAATCATTTGATTTTCACAGGGCAATCTTAAAGGTTTTGTTTTCAAAACTCTCCAAGTTTACATTAAGCTTCCCAAATTCCTCTCTTAGTGCTTTAATTTTCAAATCATTCTCTTTTTAATGCCTATAACTCAAAGGCATTATTGGTCTTTCTCTTGTTTACTTTTTAACTGGTCTGGCGAATGCTGTAACATCCAAATATTACCTCAGAAGCTTAAGATACAAACAAATTACAAGTCAGGACACATGCACACGCTAAATGAAGAGGGGTTTATGAACAGGGACTAATTTTATCAGTGGTACAAGAGTGAATATTTTGCTTCCCTACACAATTTCTCCTGCAACCTCATAGCAGCAGGGATTTGGATAACAAATTCATAGCCAATGACAAACCCCTGTGTGTGTATTTATATTACCTGTTTATATAACAACAGGGGATATAAGTCTTGGTTTGAATGTCTTAGGGTGGTATGTAAAGTGTATCTTGATCAGGACCACATTTATAAATAATTTTTTTATAGTATAATACTGTACCAAGGTTGTCAGGGAGGTCCTTTTCATATACAATCTCTCCAAGTACTGCAGTCCCTCATCTTTCAGTAACTCCAGTGGAAAATGGTGCAGATTCCTATAATTTAAGAACAAATTCTTGTGCTTTTCCAGCCTTGCCACAGTTCGTCTTCCAAAGTTCAGATACCATGACTGAATATATCCCATCAGACATATTGCAGCACTACATCTTGCCAAAATTGGTCCGTTTCTCGGCACTGGCAGAGCCAGTGCTCCGGAGCTCAAGCGGCACTGGAAGGACTCTTTGCTTTTATTTCTCTATAGTTTCTTTTCATAGTGTTGGCATTTGATTTTCTTTTTAATTTTCAGGTATGCCTTCTGCATACCTTGATTGTAATCGAACCTGGGCTAGAAGGGAAATTGAAGAGTACAGCAGGCAATAAAATCCAGACAAGTGGAGTATCATTTTATCCAGCTTTCAAACTCTGTACAGAGTCCTGGAGATATGTGGCAGAGCCTTCTGAAAGGAAACACAGGTGTTTTGTTTTTGTTTTTGTTTTTGTTTTGATGGGAAAGAGGTGGTGCCAAGGTGCTAAGGGCATGAACCCTCATCTTCCTAGGCCAGTTTGCATGTATCTTAATTGCTTTGGAGACACTATCATGATTTTGGCTGAGAAAAAAAAACTATAGATCAGTTCTTTAAGATTTTCAAAAACCTATAGCATTCCTCCAGTGCCCTAAGCCTCTTGTTCCTGACAAATCTCTCTGTGCTTTATAAAAACATGCCCAACATGACTTGAGTCCATACAGAGACCATGCTCCTTGTTGCTATGGGCCCATATTAAAGGCTGTACTTTGTGTCAGAGTGTAGGAATGTGTTCTGTTTTTCTTTTTCTCATGCACATGGCTGGGTAGCCTGAGTGGGACCCAGTTTTATTAGCTTTGCTGTGTTTTCTTTTATGTCTTTTTTAAAGCTCATTGAATTGGTTTAAGATTTGTACAAGTGATTTTCTTACTGTCACACAGAGTTAAAATTATCTAGTCCAGCTTCTCCATCCAGTGTTTAAACTTGTTCTTTAATGTTGCTGAAGTTTTGCCCAGACACTGCTTTAGTACTTCTAGTGATGGGGAGCTCACTGTTTTCCCTATGCTCTTCTTATGGCACCCATTTCATCTTTGGACAAATCTGTCAATCTACATGTTGAGCTACAGTCTTCCTCCCTCACGTTACTTTCCATTGTAGTCTAACTAAACACATTTCATTTCACTCATTTGTGATAGTTCTTTAGGTATTTGAAGACAGAAAGCACATTTCTTAAATTTTCTCAAAACATCAGTTTCGGGGAGGCTGGCCAAGATGGCCAACTAGAAGCAGCTAATGTGTGCTGCTTTCATGGAGAGAAGAAGTGGCAAGTAGATACAGCACCTTTAACTGAAACATCCAGGTACATGCATTGGGATTTATCAGGGAAACAATCCAACCCACAGAGAATGGAGAAAAGCAAGGCAGGATGACCATCCAGCCAGGAGTGACAGGGAGCCAGGGGAACCTCCCTCACCCAGGGAAGTGGTGAATAGTGAGCAACACTGAAGACCCATGCTTTTTTCATGGATCTTTGCAACCCTTGGGTCAGGAGATCCCTTAGTGAACCCACTCCACCAGGGCCTGCAGTCTGACACATAGAGCTATGTGGAGTCTTGGCAGAGCAGCTGTTAAGGCACACGTGGAGCCCTGGGAGCTTTGGATATCTGGGCTTCCCAGCAAAAGAGGCTGCAACTCCAGCAAACCTGGAGATTAGACCCGCCCCCCCCATACATACCTCTAGAAAAGGGGCTGAATCCAGGAGGCTGAGCAGTGATGGTCTGCAGACCCTACTTCCACGGAACCTTGCAGGATAAGACCCACTGGCTTGGAACTTTAACCAGCCACCAATAGCAGTGTTACACCTCCCTAAGATGGAGCTCCCAGAGGGAGGGCAGGCTACCATCTTTGCTGTTATTGCCTTCAGTGCAGCCACCCTTTGGTAAACCAGTCAGACTGCTTTTTTTACATGGGTCCCTCACCCTACTTCTCCTCACTGGGTGGGACCTCCTGACTGGGGTCACCAGCCACGCTTGCTGGGGTTTTCCAGCTGTCAGTGGTTCTGAGCCTCCCTGGGATGGAGCTCCCAGGGGAGGGATGGGTAGCCATCTTTGCTGTTCCAATTGACTGACTAGAGCAGTCAACTGGCACGGTACAGCAGCTCTACAAAGAATCAGCCAGACTGCCTTTTCACATGGGTGCTGGATCCCGTTTCTTTTCACTGGGCAGAATCTCCCAACCGAAGCCTACAACCACCCTTACTGGTGTGTTCAGGCCAGCAACAAGTCCATACCTACCTGGGATGGAGCTCCCAGAGAGAGGGACAGGCCGCCATCTTTGCTGTTTCACAGCCTTCACTGTCGATACCTTCAGGTGCTGGAAAATCTGAAGTGACTAGGGACTGGAGCAGATCCCCAGCATACTGCATCTCAGCCCTATTGAAAAGTGGCCAGACTGTTATGTGGGTCCTCAATCCTGTATTTCCTCACTGGGTGAGTCCTCCCAACCGGGGCCTCTGGCCACCCTCTGCTGGGCCTATCAAGCCAGTAGCAGCTCTGCAGCTCCCTGGGACAGAGCTCCCAGTGGGAGGGGTGGGTTGCCATCTTTGCTGTCTTGCAGCCCTCACTCTCACTGTCTCCAGGCTTTGGAGAGTCCACGAGGACTAAAGACTGGTCTGGACCCCTAGCACCGAGAACCCACCTCATTGAAAAGGCTGTTCTCCATGTAGGTCGCAGTCCTCACTTCTCACTAGTCAGGGCCACTCGACCTAGGACTGCAGCACAACCACCCTGCCCCTGCCTGACCTCTTCAATCAGAGGCAGCCAAGCAGTGAAAGGAAGACCCACACACAGAGATGAGAAAGAACCAATGTAAGAACTCTGGCAACTCAAATGGCTAGAGTGTCTTATGTCCTCCAAATGATCACACTGGTTCTCCAACGAGGGTTCTTAACCAGACTAAATTGGCCGAAATAACAGAAATAGAATGCAGAATATGGATAGGAAAGAAGATCATTCAGATTTAGGAGAATGCCAAAGCCCAATTCAAGGAAACTAAGAATCACAATAAAATGATACAGGAGCTGACAGATGAAATAGCCAGTATAAAAAAAGAAACTAACAGATCTGATAGAGCTGAAAAACACAAGACAAGAATTTCACAATGCAGTCACAACTATTAACAGCAGAATAGACCAAGCTGAGGAAAGAATCTCAGAACTTGAAGACTGGCTCTCTGAAATAAGACAGACAAAAATAAAGAAAAAAGAATAAAAAGGAACAAACAAAACCTCTGAGTAATATGGGGTTATGTAAAGAGGGCAAAGCTACAAATCATTGGCATTTCTGAAAGGAAGAGAGAGAAAGCAAACAACTTGGAAAACATATTTCAAGATATCATACATGAAAACTTCTCCAACCTTACTAGAGATGCCAACAGTCAAATTTGGGAACTGCAGACAATCCCTGCAAGATTCAACACAAGAAGATCATCCCAAGAAACATACTCATCAGACTTCCCAAGGTCAAAATGAAAGGAAGAATGTTAAAGGTAGCTAGACATAAAGGGCAGGTCACCTACAAAGGGGGCTTCATCAGGCTAATAGCAGATCCCTCAGCAGAAACCCTACAAGCCAGAAGAGATTAGGGGCCTATATTCAACTTTTTTTTTTTTTTTTTTTTTTTTTGGAGACAGAGTCTCACTCTGTCACCCAGGCTGGAGTGCAGTGGTGCGATCTCGGCTCACTGCAACCTCTGCCTCCCAGGTTCAAACGATTCTACTGACTCACCCTCCTGAGTAGCTGGGACTACAGGCATGTGCCGCCACACCTTGTTACTTTTTTTTTTGTATTTTTAGTAGAGATGGGGTTTTACCATGTTGCCCAGGCTGGTCTCAAACTCCTGAACTCAGGCAATCTGCCTGCCTCAGCCTCCCAAAGTGCTAGGATTACAGGCATGAGCCACGACACCCAGTCTCAACATTCTTAAAGAAAAAAATCTTCAACCAAGAATTTCATACTCAGCCAAATTAAGCTTCCTCAGCAAAGGAGAAATAAGGTCCTTTTCAGATAAGCAAATGTGGAGGAAGTTTATTACAACCAGACCTGCCTTACAGGAGATCTTGAAAGGAGCACTAAATATGGAAAGGAAAGGCTGCTACCAGCCAATACATAAACAAACTTAAGTACACTGACCAATGACACTATAAAGCAACCGCACAAACAGGTAGGCATAATAACCAGCTAACAACATAATGACAGGATCAAATCCACACATATCAATACTAATCTTGAATGTAAATGGGATAAATGCCTCATTTAAAAGGCACAGAGTGGTAAGCTGGATAAAAAAGCAAGACCCAATGATATGCCATCTTCAAGAGACCTACCTTACACACGGTGACACCTATAGTCTCAAAACAAAGGGATGAAGGAAAATCTACCAAGCAAATGGAAATCAGAGAAAAGCAGGGGTTGCAGTCCTAATTTCAGACAAAACAGACTTTAAACCAACAGAGACTTTTAAAAAGACTAAGAAGGGCATTACATAATGGTACAAAGTTTAATTGAACAAGAAGTCCTAACTATTATAAATATATATGCACCCATCACAGGAGCACCCAGATTCATAAAACAAGTTCTTAGAGACCTACAAAGAGACCTAGATTCCCACACAATAATAGTGGGAGACTTTAACACTCCACTGACAGTATTAGACAGATCACCAAGGCAAAAAGTTAACAAAGATATGTAGGACGTGAACTCAACATTGGACCAAATGGACCTGATAGACCTCTACAGAATGCTCCACCCCAAAACAACAGAATATACATTCTTCTCACTGCCACATGGCACATACTCTATAATCAACCACACAATCAGGCATAAAACAATCCTCAGCAAAGGCAAAAGAACCAAAATCATATCAAACACACTCTCAAACCACAGCACAAAAAAGATAGCAATCAGGACTAAAAAAAACTCACGGAAAACAATGCAGTAGCATAGAAATTCAACAACCTCCTCCTGAATGGCTTTTGGGTGAGTGATGAAATTGAGGCAGAATGAACAGGCTCTGAAATTCAGGCAATAACTAAAACCCTACCAACCAAAAAAAGCCCAGGACCAGATGGATTCACAGCTGAATTCTACCAGAGGTACAAGGAGGAGCTGGTACCATTCCTTCTGAAGCTATTCCAATCAATAGAAAAAGAGGGAATCCTCCCTAACTCATTTTATGAGGCCAGCATCATGCTGATACCAAAGCCTGGCAGAGACACAACAAAAAAAAAGAGAATTTTAGGCCAATATCCTTGATGAACATTGATGCAAAAATCCTCAATAAAATGCTGGCAAACCGAATCCAGCAGCACATCAAAAAGCTTATCCACCATGATCAAGTGGGCTTCATCCCTGGGATGCAAGGCTGGTTCAACATACACAAATCAATAAACGTAATCCAGCATATAAACAGAACCAAAGACAAAAACCACATGATTATCTCAATAGATGCAGAAAAGGACTTCAACAAAATTCAACAGCCCTTCATGCTAAAAACTCTCAATAAATTAGGTATTAATGGGAGATATCTCAAAATAATAAGAGCTATTTATGACAAACTCACAGCCAATATCATACTGAATGGGCAAAAACTGGAAGCATTCCCTTTGAAAACTGGCACAAGACAGGGATGCCCTCTCTCACCACTCCTATTCAACATAATGTTGGAAGTTCTGGCCAGGGCAATCAGGCAGGAGAAAGAAATAAAGGGTATTCAGTTAGGAAAAGAGGAAGTCAAATTGTCCCTGTTTGCAGATGACATGATTGTATATTTAGAAAACCCCATTGTCTCAGCCCAAAATCTCCTTAAGCTGATAAGCAACTTCAGCAAAGTCTCAGGATACAAAATCAATGTGCAAAAATCACAAGCATTCTTATACACCAGTAACAGACAAACAGAGAGCCAAATCATGAGTGAACTCCCATTCACAATTGCTTCAAAGAGAATAAAATACCTAGGAATCCAACTTACAAGGGATGTGAAGGACCTCTTCAAGGAGAACTACAAACCACTGCTCAACAAAATAAAAGAGGATACAAACAAATGGAAAAACATTCCATGCTCATGGGTAGGAAGAATCAATATCGTGAAAATGGCCATACTGCCCAAGGTAATTTATAGATTCAATGCCATCCCCATCAAGCTACCAATGACTTTCTTCACAGAATTGGAAAAAACTACTTTAAAGTTCATATGGAACCAAAAAAAGGGCCCACATTGCCAAGACAATCCTAAGCCAAAAGAACAAAGCTGGAGGCATCACGCTACCCGACTTCAAACTATACTACAAGGCTATAGTAACCAAAACAGCATGGTGCTGGTACCAAAACAGAGATATAGACCAATGGAACAGAACAGAGACCTCAGAAATAAAACCACACATCTACAACCATCTGATCTTTGACAAACCTGACAAAAACAAGAAATGGAGAAAGGATTCCCTATTTAATAAATGGTGCTGGGAAAACTGGCTAGCCATATGTAGAAAGCTGAAACTGGATCCCTTCCTTACACCTTACACAAAAATTAATTCAAGATGGATTAAAGACTTAAATATTAGACCTAAAACCATAAAAACCCTAGAAGAAAACCTAGGCAATGCCATTCAGGACATAGGCATGGGCAAGGACTTTATGTCTAAAACACCAAAAGCAATGGCAACAAAAGACAAAATTGATAGATGGGATCTAATTAAACTAAAGAGCTTCTATGCAGCAAAAGAAACTACCATCAGAGTGAACAGGCAACCTACAGAATGGGAGAAAATTTTTGCAATCTACTCATCTGACAAAGGGCTAATATCCAGAATCTACAAAGAACTCAAACAAATTTACAAGAAAAAAACAAACCCATCAAAAAGTGGGCGAAGGATATGAACAGACACTTCTCAAAAGAAGACATTTATGCAGCCAACAGACACATGAAAAAATGTTCATCATCACTGGCCATCAGAGAAATGCAAATCAAAACCACAATGAGATACCATCTCACACCAGTTAGAATGGTAATCATTAAAAAGTCAGCAAACAACAGGTGCTGGAGAGGATGTGGAGAAATAGGAACACTTTTACACTGTTGGTGGGACTGTAAACTAGTTCAACCATTGTGGAAGACAGTGTGGTGATTCCTCAAGGATCTAGAACTAGAAATACCATTTGACCCAGCGATCCCATAACTGGGTATATACCCAAAGGACTATAAATCATGCTGCTATAAAGACACATGCACATGTATGTTTATTGTGGCACTATTCACAATAGCAAAGACTTGGAACCAACGCAAACGTCCATCAATGATAGATTGGATTAAGATAATGTGGCACATATACACCATGGAATACTATGCAGCCATAAAACATGATGAGTTCATGTCCTTTGTAGGGACATGGATGAAGCTGGAAACCATTCTGAGCAAACTATCGCAAGGACTAAAAACCAAACACTGCATGTTCTCACTCATAGGTGGGAATTGAACAATGAGATCACTTGGACACAGGGCGGGGAACATCACACACCGGGGCCTGTTGTGGGGTGGGGGGAGGGGGGAGGGATAGCATTAGGAGATATACCTAATGTAAATGACGAGGAGTTAATGGGTACAGCACACCAACAAGGCGCGTGTATACATATGTAACAAACCTGCACGTTGTGCACATGTACCCTAGAACTTAAAGTATAATTAAAAAAAGAAAGAAAGAAAGAAATTGAGGCAGAATTTAAGAAGTTCCTTGAAACTGATAAGAACAAAGATACAAAATACTAGAGTCTCTGGGACACGGTGTTAAAAGAGAAATTTATGGTGCCAAATGCCCATATCAGAAAGCTAGAAATATCTCAAATTAACAACCTGACATCACAACTAAAAGAACTATAGAAGCAAGAGCAAACCAACCCCAAAGCTAGCAGAAGACAAGAAACAACCAAAATCAGAGCTGAGCTGAAGGAGGTCAAGACACGAAAAACCATTCAAAAGAGAAATGTAAACAGGAGTTGGTTTTTTGAAAAAAATTATTAAGATAGATAAGCCGCTAGCTAGACTAATAAATAATAAAGGAGAGAAGATACAAATAAACACAATGAGAAATGACAAAGAGGATGTGACCACTGACACCACAGAAATACAAACAACCACCAGAGACTACTAGAAACACCTCTATGGACACAAACTGGAAAACCTAGAAGAGATGGATAAATTCCTGGACACATACATTCTCCCAAGACTGAACCAGGAAGAAATTTATTTTCTGAACAGGGAATTAGTAACAAGCTCCAAAATTGAATCAGTAATAAGTAGCCTACCAACTGAAAAATTGCCCAGGACCAGATGGATTCACAGCCAAGTTCTTCAAGATATACAAAGAAGAACTGGTAACATTCCTACCAAAACTATTCCAAAAAATTGAGGGGGAGAGACGCCTCTCTAACTCATTCTATGAGGCCAGCATCATCCTGATTCAAAAGCCTGGCAGAGACACAACAAAAAAATAAAACTTTGGGCCAGGCATGGTGGGTAATGCCTGTAATCCCAGCACTTTGGGAGGCTGAGGCGGGCAGATCACTTGAGGTCAGGAGTTCACCAACAGCCTGACCAACATAGTGAAACCCCGTCTCTACTAAAAATACAAAAAAAAAATCAGCTGGGTGTGGTAATGCCTGCCTGTAGTCCCAGCTACTTGGGAGGCTGAGGCAAGAGAATCACTTGAACCAGGGAGGCGGAGGTTGCAGTGATCCAAGATTGTGCCATTGCACTCCAGCCTGGGCAACAGAGCGAGACTCCATCTTAAATAAATAAATTAAATAAATAAATAAATAAATAAATCTTAGGGCCAATAACCTTGATGAACATTGATGCATCAATCGTCAACACAATACTTGCAAACTGAATCCAGGAGCAATCAAAAAGCTAATACACCATGATCAAATAGACATTTCCCTGGGATGCAAGGTAGGTTCAACATATGCAAATCAATAAATGTGATTCATCACATAAACACAACTAAAGACAAAAACCACATGATTATCTCAATAGATGCAGAAAAGGCTTTGTTAAAATTCAGCATCCCTTCGTGTTAAAAATTCTCAATCAACTAGGTATTGAAGGAACATACTTCAAAATAATAAGAGCCATCTATTACAAACCCACAGCCAACATCATACTGAATGGGCAAAAGCTGGAAGCATTTCCATTGAAAACTGGCACAAGACAGGGATGTCCTCCCTCACTGTTCCTATTCAACATATTATTAGAAGTTCTGGCCAGAGTAATCAGACAAGAGAAAGAAAGAAAGTGCATCCAAATAGGAGGAGAGGAAGTCAAACTATCCCTATTTGCAAGTGACATGATTCTGTATCTAGAAAATCTCATAGTCTCAGCCCAAAAACTCCTTCAGCCAATAAACACCTTCAGCAACGTCTCAGGATACAAAATCAATGTACAAAAATCACTAGCATTCCTATATGCTAACAACATCCAAGCTGAGAGCCAAATCAGGAACACAAACCCATTCATATTTGCCACAAAAAGAATAAAATACCTAAGAATACAGCTAACAAGGGAGGTGAAAGATCTCTACACTGAGAATTACAAAACACTGCTCAAATCAGAGATGATACACACAAATGGAAAAATAGTCCATGCTCATGGATAGGAAGAATCAATATCATTAAAATGGCCATATTGCCCAAAGCAATTTATAGATTCAATGATATTCCTATCAAATTACCAAGGACATTCTTAATAGAACTAGAAAAACCTATTTTAAAATTCATATGGAACCAAAAAAAGAGCCCAAGTAGCCCAGGCAATCCTAAGCAAAAGGAGTAAAGCCGGAGGCACCAAGGTTACCCAACTTCAAACTGTACTACAGGGATATAGTAACCAAAACAGGATAGTACTGGTACAAAAACAGACACATATACCAATGGGACAGAAAAGGGAGTCCAGAAGTAAAGCCTCTCACCTATAGCCATCTAATCTTCAACACAGTGGACAAAAACAAGCAATGGGTAAAGGACTCCCTATTCAATAAATGTTGCTGGGATAACTGTCTAGATACAGGCAGAAGATTGAAACTGGACACCTTCTTTACACCATGTACAAAAATCAACTGAAGATGAATTAAAGACTTAAATGTAAAACCCAAAACTATAAAATCCCTGGAAGACAACCTAGGCAGTGCCATTTTGGACATAGGAACAGGCAAAGATTTCATGACAAAGACGACAAAAGCAACCACAACAAAAGCAAAATTTGACAAATGGGACCTAGTTAAACTAAAGAGCTTCTGCACAGCGAAAGAAACTATCAAGAGAGTGAACAGACAAGCTACAGAATGGGAGAAAATTTTTACAAACTATGCATTCGACAAAGGCCTAATATCCAGCATCTTTAAGGAACTTCAACACATTTACAAGAAAAAACAAACAACCCCATTAAAAAGTGGGCAAAGGACATGAACAGACACTTTTCAAAAGAAGACAATCATATGAAAAAAAAAAACTCAGCGTCACTGATCATTAGAGAAGTGCAAATTAAGACCACAATGAGATGCCATTTCATGCCAGTCAGAATGGCTATTATTAAGAATTCAAAAAATAACAGATGTTGGCGAAGTTGTAGAGAAAAAGAAATGCTTATACACTGTTGGTGGGAGGGTAAATTAATTCGACCAATGTGAAAAGTAGGTGGTAATTCCTCAAAGAGCTAAAAACAGACCTACCATTCAAGTCAATAATCCCATTACTGGGTATATATGCAAAGGAATATAAATCATTCTGTTATAAAGATACATGCATACATATGTTCATTGCAGCACTATTCACAATAGCAAAGACGTGGGATCAACCTAAATGCTCATCAGTAGCAGATAGGATAAAGAAAATGTACATATACACCATGGAATACTGTAAAAAAAGAACGAGGTCATGTCCTTTGCAGGGACATGGACAGAGCTGGAGGCCATTATCCTTAGCAATCTAATGCAGGAACAGAATACCAAATACCACTTATTCTCACATAGAAGTGGGAGCTAAATGATGCGAATACATGGATGCAAATAGGGGAACAACAGACACTGGGGCTTACTTGAGGGTGGAGGGAGGGAGGAGGGAGAGGATCAGAAAAAGTAACGATTAAGTACTAATCTTTGTCCCTGGGTGACAAAATAAACTGTACAACAAACCTCCATGGTATGACCTATATAACAAATTTACATATGTACCCCTGAACCTAAAATAAAAGTTTTTTTAAATCAGTTTTGAGTCCTCTTGTATCTAGACTTTTTATCTAAATGAGTTCCAATTTGTCTATATCACTTATCAAAGTTTATTAGAACATACATTCATTCTGTTCCTGCCATCTTAATGACATCATATTTCCCCTGCTCAATCCTGTCTTTGTGTCTCTGTAGATTATTAATTTTTTGTTAGATCATTTTAAAAGATGATTTTAATTAAAATAATACCCACAACCCCTTCTTCCCACCCACTTTCCTCTTCCCCAAGAGACAGACATTCTAATTTGGCATGACATTATCTGGCCTAACAGTGTCTGGCATATGAAGTGCCTAAAAGGTCATCTTCCATTGTTTTAGCCTTCTGGAGTAGTTGAATTAAGTTCAAACTCAGGATGTTTTTCAAATGTTAAGTCTCTCTGGGGATGTTTTTCATAACATCTTTGAACTGGCTAACACGACAATAAATGAAACATGCTGCACTGGATTAAAAGGTTATTTCCCTAGTGTGTCAAGCTAACAGAGAACATGAAACTTCCCATCAGGCACTAGGCTTCTCTGGCTGTCAGTCTAGCAACACTGTCTCCATTAAGTTCCTAACCCCCACCACTCAGAGAACACTTTAGTCAAGAAACCACCCTTCACACTGAATCTTGAGTGGCAGAAAGGCAAAGAAAAGAAGATGTAGGAAGAGTCAGAAATAAACAAAAGAGATAAGGGACTCTGTGAGCTAATAACCTGAGTCTAGGTAATCAAGACCAAAGACGGATGGAAACCCATTATTTGAAATTAAGAGTAAGGAAGAAACCTCATACAGGATCAGAGCCAAGCAAAAAATGGACAATGGTCTAAAATGGGCAAAGAGTAATTCTGGTAAGTTAGAATATTGAAGGACAGGACAAGAGTCTATATTCCATGGAGATAAGATACCCACAATTTACCACATTAGAATGGTTACCTAAGAAAGACTGTGGAAATAAATCAGAATAAATGAATAATGGCAAAAGGGAAGCTTTCTTGGATCACTGATGAATTGAAGAATATGATGACATCAACCCTCTGCACTTGAGACCAATAAAATAAATAAAACCCTAGGCCATCCCATGCAAATAGACAAGTTAGTTAGGAAGTAAGAATAACAGTGCTGTCTAGTAGAACTTTCTGTGATAATGAAAATGTTCGGTGTCTGCTCTGTCTAATATTGTAACCACTAGCCACAGGTGATTACTGAGCACTTGAAATTTTTCTAGTATTACTGAAGAACTGAAGTTTTAATTATAATTAATTTAAATTTAAATTTAAATAGCTGCATATGACTAGAAGCTATTGTATTGGAGGGGGCAGGTTGGATGTTGCAAGTGAGCCCAAATCCTGGCACAGAAAAGGTAAGTGTACACTGTAGTTGCAGGAAACAGTGTTCATCCTTGCCCTCTCCAGGACCTGTTTTGCCCATCAGTAGGTGAACTTGCAGAAGCCTAGCCCCTAGAAGTTCTCCCCTACTGTGGATTTGGCTGCTAAATTTGGGAGGAGTCCTGCAGAGCTAACTATTGTTGTTCAAGAAATGTGGGCTTCGGAATTGCATGTGTAATGGGTGTTTCCTATGCAGACTTTAATGAGCACAGCGCCCCCAGAATGCCACGTGTATGGCTTTGGGCATCAGCCAGGATTGGCTTGAGTTGGGTGCTACCTAGTGAACTATTTCAAACTATGGTGCTTTGAGGACTTTTTTGCTGCCTTGGGTATGGGTAACAGTAATGAGTTGTGAGGGGTCAGAATAGAGAGTTAATAGTATAAATGATTGCTAGGCTATTACAGAATTCTAACTAGAATGGCAACATACTTATTCTTAGGTCCAACCCCTCTTCTTTTCTGATATTCCGCCCTTCTTCTCAGCCCTGTATCCTTTCCCTTGATCCTGGATAGCCCATTCCTTGTCCCATGTAGCAAATAAAAGGAATATGAGAAAATGCTTCTAATGGGGGTGGGGGGGACATGGCTTTATTAACACGTGTGTTTGGGTTCCTGGGTGCTTTTGTGGAATTATTGAAATTTTCCTTTCCTCTGTTGAATAAAAAGTATACAACAGTTGTAAAAGTATTGTACAGATGGTCAAAGTCATCTTAAAGTACTTTCTCCATATATAAGTAGCCAATAACTATCATGTACCCACAAAAATTAAAAATTTAGGCCAGGTGCGGTGGCTCACGCCTGTAATCCCAGCACTTCGGGAGGCCAAGGCGGGCGGATCACAAGATCAGGAGTTCGAGACCAGCCTGACCAACATGGTGAAACCCCGTCTCTACAAAAATACAAAAATTAGCCGGGTATGGTGGTGCGTGCCTGTAATCCCAGCTACCCAGGAGGCTGAGGCAGGAGAATTGCTGGAACCCAGGAGGCAGAGGTTGCAGTGAGCTGAGATCACACCACTGCACTCCAGCCTGGGTGACAGAGTGAGACTCCATCTCAAAAAAAAAAAGAAAAAAGAAACTTTTGTACTTGTCATGGTATCCCTAGTCCCTGTACTCTCCCCCAAAAATTTCAAATGGTATCTTAACTGGTCATTATTAAATAGCTGAATTTATTTTAGTACTTCCAAAGAATTCCCAGCTTTGTTCATCTTCCAACTTCCAGTCCTTTATATTGCATCCTGCTTCCACGATGGAAGAAGAAAATCACCATAATTTTTTTTGAGTGTACATGAATGTCCTCTGTGTGTGTGTGTGTGTGTGTGTGTTTGTGTGTGTGTGTGTGTGTGTGTATAAGGAGGAAATGTGTTGCTTGGGTGGGTATGCCTTGGGGTGACAATACAGAGCTCTAGAACCAGAGGCTGGAAGAACAGTGCCTACTTCTCAGATGGATTTTGGCTTTATCTCTACTTTTCACTTCTCCTCTTGGGATAAGTAAGAACAGCTTTCTTATTTCTGACAGCATTTCCTCCAATAAAGACAAACAAAAAGTTAGTAGCCCTCTGATTAGTGGTTATTTTTATTGATAACTTACATTCCACTTGGTAAGTAACTTGGTGCTATGGGGATATTTCTGGACTAGAAGGCAACACACATCCCACATCCAAGAATGTGTATGTGTTACCAAATCACTATGTAACACTGGCAAGTAGTTTCCCCTTTCTGGGACTTGGTTACCCCACTTGTAAAATGGGGAGTTTGGGATGAGACTATCTTCCAAGATCCTTCCAGCCCTGTGGTTTAGTGATTATATTTCTGAAAAGAATGTAATAACATTTTTTAAAATGCAGTTAACAGGATAACTTAGTAATAAGAAAAGAGATTAGAAACCATATGGAGAAAGTCAAAAGATAATTTAGCCTAAAGTTATTGCGCTCAAGCATTAAATGTAACTCAGTGCTGCCTGGCAACAAAAGCACTCTTTGATTAGGATACAGTCCTTATATAAATGCATTCTCAGAAAGGGCCGGGCTACAGTGGCGTGGTTCTTCAGAGGACTCGCCATCTTCCACACACAAATGGGTCTTCCAGGTTGATCTCTCTGTTCCTAATACACCATTATACTGCCCATTTGGGTCTAGAGTCAAGAAGAAAGTGACTTTCTTTAGAAAGAAATACCCCACCTGACAAACAGTGATTATACTCTTCTATCACTCCTTCCTCAGAGTTGAGAAAGAAAGCAGGCAGAAGTCCTGAAAATAAAATTCTTTCACAAAGGCAAAGGGATTCAGATGTGTCAGTGAAGTTGAGCTACCTATAGTTATAAGGTTTAAAAGTTAAGACTTGTGAGGAGGCTGGCTGTTCCTGAATTGAACCTATTAGTGCCTCTGCTTGTTCTTTCTACCCCTAATTCCAGTCTTAATGAATATTGTTTCCTAGCATTTGTATAGTGCTTTAATATATACAATGCATTTGTACATGCTTTCTCATTGATTCATCGTCTTATGCACCTACTCTTCTTGAAAATTTCTTTAGAGTGATGTCACAAAAAATGGTACAGATAAAAGCGGTAGGGAGAGAAAGAAAAGAAGAGGAAGGGAGACCCAAATGTTGAGGCACCGAGCTAGGACACAAATGCAGCCACTATCACTTCTGCCTAGGAACATGATGGCAAAGAGGATCCCTCTTAGATTGGTGGCTGCCAAAAATGAAGGCAGGTGATACATACGGAGCCCTGTCACCACCAGCAGCACCCTACTTGCTACCCCTGACAGGATTTGGGTATGTGTGTATAAAAATCAGAGGCATACAGGAAGGGATATGAGATGGAAGGGATTAAAGAGTTCCCTCAGGCTTATCTCAGTATCACACAAAACTTAAATCAGAATTTCTTCTTGTATGTCAATTTTTTGTAGTACATGTAATTAATTTCAATTTTTAAAGATGAACAAATAGGCTGGGCATAGTGGCTCACGCCTGTAATCCTAGCACTTTGGGAGGCCGAGACAGCCGGATCACCTGAGGTCACGAGTTCCAGACCAGCCTGGCCAACATGGCGAAACCCCACCTCTACTAAAAATACAAAAATTAGCTTGGGAGGATAAGGCAGGAGAATCGCTTGTACCCGGGAGGCAGAGGTTGCAGTGAAGCAAGATCGCGCCGTTGCACTCCAGCGTTTGGGATAGAGCGAGACTCTGGAAAGGAAGGAAGAAAGGAAGGAAGGAAGGAAGGAAGGAGGGAAGAAAGAAAGGAAAGGAAAGGAAAGGAAAGGAAAGGAAAGGAAAGGAAAGGAAAGGAAAGGAAAGGAAAGGAAAGGGCGTGATGGTAGCCTGTAATTACAGCTACTCGAGAGGCTGAATGGCAGGTGGAGGTTGCAGTGAGCTAAGATCATGCCACTGCAGGTGGATGTTGCAGTGGGCTAAGATCATGCCACTGCACTCCAAACTGGGGGACAAAGCGAGACTCTGTTTCAAAAAAAAAAAAAGAGAAGAAAGAAGAAAGAAAGAGACAAAAATTAAATGAATTCTAGATTGTTAGAAACTAAAAGAATCCTTAGATATAATCTAGTTTTTCTCCCTTATTGTATAGCTAGTAAAACTAAGTACTAGAGAAGGGAGGGAGCTTGTCTGAGGACACCTAGCTAATGATTGTACTCTGTCCATTATACAGTATCCCCTCTTCTATATGAGTTTTTTGTGCATATCTTTTGAATTTTGGAATTTTTTTTGAGACAGAGTCTCACTTTATCCTCCAGGCTTAAGTGCCAGTGGCACGATCTTGGCTTACTGTGGCTTCAACCTCCCGGGTTCAAGCAATCCTCCTGCCTCAGCGTACCAAGTGGCTGGGACTACAGGCACGTGCCACCATGCCTGGCTAATGTTTTTGTATTTTTTGTAGAGACAGGGTTTCCCCATGTTGCCCAGGCTGGTCACAAACTTATGAGCTCAAGCAATCTGCCCACCTCAGCCTCCCAAAGTGCTAGGATTACAGATGTGAACCCCCAAGCCCGGCCAGAATTTTGGAATCTTTATCATGAGAGAGGAAATATTTAATAGAGTCATACCATACTTTTGAGATATATAGAATTCTTTAGAGTGTAGCTGTGGCAATCTCTTTTTGATGTCTTTCTCACCCTTAATATTGTTAAAACTTGTATGGTTGCTCATTTAAGCATGTTTCCTGTACTTAACATCATCATACCTCCGTATTTCTAGCTTAGGGTCTTAAAATCCTGATAGATATCTGAAAATAGAATTAGCCAAGCAGAATTATGGATTAGAATGTGCTCCCTGTACGGTTGCTGATTCTGCCATCCATTATACTGACTAAAGCTAGACTGGGAAGAATCAGACTAGACAGAGCTAGCTGGGCTAGCTTGGAAAACTGTCTGTGGGCCTATTTGCTATAGCAGTACCATCTCCTCGTTTCATTACAGTCCCTAACCCAACCTGAAGATTCCCCATCTGTAACAGCTTGCTGGTCAGTTGCTTTCTTTCCAGTGTGACAGCTAAGGTCCTGGTCAGCTTCATTAGACATGTTGTACCTGATAATTGGTCTTCATACTGGCCTTGCTTTATTCCCAAGAATATCCTGGCACCGATATTTCTGAGGCTACCCTGGTCTGGAATCCAACCACCCATGATTCTTCTTTCACAGTCATCTATTAACTCTTTGATCTATCTCTTCTCACTGTATTCTGACTACTGCTCCCTTACCTGTCACATCTAAATCATCTTCCAGGTCTATGCAGCACACCTATGTAGCTCTACTTACATCTAACATCTCCTTTCCATTCCTATTTCCTCCTGAATTCTAATCTTTTTGACATCTCACACCTGAACATTATTTCCTATCTTCCCACCCTCTGTCTCTCCCACTTTCACTGGTCCTAATATTCTTCACTACTCAAAACCCTTCAGCATCTTCCTGAATTACAATTTAGTTGGCCTCCACAGTATATTTCAGTTTATCTTTCCACTATATTTTCTTGTTTGTACCTATTTCAGCCAAACATTATTCCCTAAATTCTCTCCCATCTTTTCCTACCATTCAACATCATTGTTTAACCAGTTTTTACAAAGTACATATCATGTTATAAGCACTATGTGAGCCAGGCCCTGTGGAGTTGGGGGTGTTGGTGCTTAGTCTTTTGGGGGTATCAGATATAAAGTAGTAAAGCTCGTATAAGATGATGAACACAGAGGAGATAAAAATTCTTTGAGAATACAGAGAATGGCAGAGACTAATTTTGTTTGGAGTGGGGAATCAAGGAATGTGTCAAGGAAAAACTGAGAAGGGAAGAGGACAGAGAGGTAAAAGGGAGGTTGGGAAAGGGGAAGGGAAGGAATAGGAAAAGGGGACAGAGATTCCAAACAGAATATCAAGTGCAAGACACCGGGAAGCAAAAACAAATGGTTTAATATTAAGGGAGCAGAGAGGGTTAGAATATTTAGGAACATAGGGGGAAGTGAACAGAATGAAAAGAGGATACAACTGGAGAAGGTGAGGATTGATTGAGGAGAGTGTTTTGCAAAGCAAAACAAAGTTTTAAGGTATCTTGTCAACTTGCTATGATTCTATAGCAGTTGTTTAGAAGATAGACTGGAGTGGGAGGGAGACTTGTAGCATTTCATGAAGGTCCTTCTGCCTGGAATACTTTTCTCTCCACTGAACTTCCCCATCCTCACCTCCAGAAAGGTCATCCTTCAAGATCCACCTTAATATTGCTGCTTTTAGTGAAGCCTTCCCAAATCTCCTGCCTCTCTAGAATTCTAGAATTGGAGTAATTTCCCTCCATTTGGGATTCCCATAGCAACTTTCTGCCCCTCTTTCAGTGTATTATATTTACAATTTGTCTGTAGCTTGCTTTCCCCCTCTAGACTCTGAGCATCTTGAGAACAGAGATCTAGCCTCATTTATCTGTCTTTTCTATGCTGTACTTGATACAATACTGTGATCACAGGTAGTACTAATAATTTTGATGAATTGATTTAAACTAGTATCCCAGAGATTGGCACTACTCAAACTCCAAAGGCTATATTGCCCCAGGCCCATAGACAAAAACAGGACTTACTTTCTTGCCTTGATTTTTTTTCCCCAGTTGGGAAAAGCCAGGGACAGCCTCAACACAAATGCCGGCATGGGTCATCTAGACTCTGAGACCTTAGACTTCAAGGCCGCTGGGGAAGAGGATAGCAGCCTACAGGATCTATGAGCCTTTCTCAAGCCCAGCTGAGGGGAAGGGCAGATAGGAGGGATTGCTTTTCCAGTCTAATGGACCATTTCCTTGCTTCAAAATACCATCTCCATGCTAATGTTATTTTAATGCCATTACACTGTGTAATTTACTGTGATCAGCAAAGCAATTTGTTGCACATTCTTCCAAAAGTGTTAATCAATTTTAGCTCAAAATAGATTTTAAAACCCCACCTAATTTACTGTCCTAAAATGCTGATCAGTGGGGGAAAGCTAAAGCAAGCCCAGAGTTGTTTGTATTGTAACTGTAAGAAATTATAATTCCTCCCCAAAATTATTTTTATAAGCAGCCAAGGTATAAGTAAATAGGTATGTAGAAAAATATATACCTTTAGTTGTCCTGTTTATAGCTGAGATTTGAAAAATCATAGGAAAGGACTAAAGGATTGTCTGCTCAAGGTCTAGCCTACTAATTCTGGAGAAGAAAGGCCCAAATTATTGATAATCACTAAGTTAATATCTGTGATGCTCAGTTTTCCCTTTTCAAAAAAAAATTAGAATCTAATAGAACCAAACTTATGAGGTAATTAATTATACATCCAAGCTCCCATGTCCCCACTCTACCTCTTCTTCATCTTTTGCCAAAGTGTGTCTCCTCTCTATTCTCAACCTTGTAAGATTCCCTTTACTTCAGAGTCATAAATCCTGGGTGCTTGGCCAGATTTTTCCATTAGAGGCAATTTATGTTCTTAGGGAAATAACATCCCAGAGTAAAGTTACAGCAGCACTAATATGTCCCCTGACATAGTGTTCTTGTCCTGCCTGAAAAGATGGGATAATTTGCTAGACACGGTTGCTCATGCCTGTAATCCAGCACTTCAGGAGGCTGAGGCAGGTGGATCGCTTGAGGTCAGGAGTTCAAGACCAGCCTGGCCAACATGGCGAAATCCCATCTCTACTAAAAATACAAAAATAAGCTGGGCATGGTAGTGCGTGCCTCGGGAGGCTGAGACACGAGAATTGCTTCAACTCTGGAGGGGCCACTGCCCTCCACCTAGGTGATGGAATGAGACTCTGTCTCAAAAAAAAAAAGATTGGATAATTGTTGATACTTAAATGTATTGTTCCTATCTATATTTCATGGTACATTAATTTTTACTGATAATCGATGCTTATCTGTGGCAGCTGTTCTGTATTTTCCTACCTGAAAAGGTATAGAAGTACAGATCAGTAACATGTGGAAACTTGTATTTGTCTAGCCCTGTTTTAGTCAGGGGTTGGAATTGGTAAGAATCATGGAGATGGCATTTTGTGTTTTAAGAAAAAAACACCTAGCCTCTTGGTCAGGAAACTTGGGGTTTTTTTTTTCATAGATCTCTCATTGTGTTGTTTTACAACCTTGGCTATCATAGTCTCTCTTTCCATACCTTGGTCTTCCTGGTGATAAAAATGGACTTGCTTGTAGTTAACTATAGACATAAGGGATAAGAAGACATTAAATTATTGAAATCTAAAAGTAATTTGCCCCTTATCAAGTTCCTGCCAAGATGGACTTAGTGGAGGGGCAAAAGAGGGGTAAATGATACCTGAAGTCCTACTGAACTCCAAAACAAAAATGCACAGAGTAATCCATGATGGCAATATGATTCCATCTGATTTATAGGGTTGTCTTTGAAGCAGAGGCAGCTATCCAATCTGTTCATTCAGTTCTACTACAAATGAGCCCTCCTTGACAAAGGGTGGGGACTTGGACATTGCTATCCACTCCTCTCCGTCTTTTAAAACTCTCCAGCCCTTTTCTGTGTAAATACAAGTAAGCATATTTTTTCTCTTTTCCCTGGCACCCATGGTTTATTGCCTATGCATCAAATCAGATCTCATATAAAATGAGAAGAAAATGTGGCAATTCTAATATATAAGTGTTAAGGGAAACCCAGAGTCATCTAACATTTTTAAAACTGAGAGACTGCCTAATACAGTCTTTGTATTTTATAGATAAGGGAATAGGCCCAGATGGGTAAAATATTTTATAGATTGAATCATGTGGAACTGTTACTGCTTCCTGTTTCTCAATGCTGAACCTACTTTTTAGAGTATATTGCATGCATTAGGATAAATGACTATACAATTGAGATTCTTATAATAGCTGCTTGACTATCAATACCATATGCTTTTTAATAAAGGGATAGATTGGGGAGAAGGTCTAGGGACAGGGGAGGGCTAGATGTTGTAGTGGCATGTGGCAGATACCCCATCTCATCTCCTATCATTTTGCATATAAATACCACTCAGGTAGGTGGGCAGGAGATGAAGGGCTATAGATAGATATATGTCCTATGCCCTAAAAATATCAGACGATGCTGGGGCCTTTTCAGAAAATCTAATCTTCTTTGTAGTCACATTTTTAAAAAATCTTGCTGTGAGTTTGGAGGAATACTTGTCAAAGTCCAAGGTAAAGTCCTGGAAGTCGAGAAACCATGGAATTCTCTACCTCCTTCATCCTTGGCAGTCAAATTTTAAGGCACAGAAAGAGAAATTCTGAATATGATGTATATGTGTGTATGTATATGAATTGCCTTGTTTTTGAAGAGCATCTGATCATTTGAAATAGAAATGAGGCAAACAAAAATAAAGTTAATTGCCACACACAAACACACATACAAACACACCTTATCTCAGGTTAGTCTTTGCTTTGTGTCCTTCTTAATCAGGCAACCATGATTAGGTTAAATGTATTACTATTTGGAGGAAGGGATACGTTTGTCTGCTTCCTTGGATTTCAGTTTTGAATAATATCATGGCCCAGAGGTGATAGAAGGATGTAGGATGTATGAATGAGTGTGAGTTTCCAAATTGACTTTATGTGGTAGGTATAAATTGTGAAACAAAAACAAACGCAGTGATGAAGTCAGTCTGGAAACAGGTAAATCCCAGTGAGCCTTTTAAGACCCCTCTAGCTGAAATAACCTATAAAACACAAAATAAAACAAATTTAATGACTGATATTATATATTTGAAATGTGCAGGTTGGACAGCATTTGGACTTGGAATGAAACAATAAGAGGTTACATTCATGGATAACCGACAAGATAAGGCTATTGTTGCCTCAGCCAACGGAGAAAACACTCTGATTAATGGGGTCAAAGAAAATGGTAAGGGAATTTAATTATAGTATATTAATATCTCTCCTGGTAGTCCTCTGTTATTACCATGGATTTTCAGTACCCACAAAGTTGGGACAGGTTGAGTCCAGGATGCCTCTGAAATGAATGTTAATTGTAAGCTTTATTCCACCAAATATCTAACTGGGCTATAAGAGTCTCTAAGAGGCATTGAATCTGACCCCTTTGCCCTCCTAAATCATATCTGTCAGATGAAGTTCCTCAAAATTCCTAGTGAATTAGAAATATGCTCTGATGTGAGGCTTAGAACTTCTAGAGTGGCCGGGCGCAGTGGCTCATGCCTGTAATCCCAGTACTTTGGGAGGCCAAGGTGGGCAGATCATTTGAGGTCAGGAGTTCGAGACCAGCCTGGCTAACATGATGAAACCCCGTCTCTACCAAAAATATAAAAAATTAGCCAAGTGTGGTGGCAGGTGCCTGTAATCCCAGCTACTCGGGAGGCTGAGGCATGAGAATCACTTGAACCCAGGAGATGGAGATTGCAGGGAGCTGAGATCACGCCACTGCATTTCAGCCTGGGCAGTAGAGCAAGACTCAAAAACAAGAAAGAGAGAGAGAGAGGAAGAGAGAGGGAGAGAGAGGGAGAGAGAGAGAGAGAGATAGGGAGAGAGAGAGAGAGAGAGAGAGAGAAAATAAAAGAGAAGAAAAGAAAAGAAGAAAAGAAAAGAAAAGAAAAGAAAGAAAAAAGGAACTTGTAGAGTCACTAGGAGCTTCCAGAACCTGGATCTGGAGGACAGGCCTGAGCCTCATAGCTCAAAAGTATTAATGTTCCATCTGAGCATTTTCCCCTTGAAAGCCTTGACTTTCCAATTGATCAAGCAGTCCAATTCTTTTCTCATTTCTGAGGAGAGCTTTGCCTTTCTCTGAGGAAGAAACTCGACCTAAATAATTATTATTTTTCATTTGCATGAATGTTCAATATAAAATCAGGGTTGTTCTTTAACGTTGTAGTTTTTATTTGTAAAGATAGAGATGTGAAGGCTTAGCTTGTATAATAAGATCAAGTACCAGAAACTGATCAAGGGAAAGAGAGTTAATGAGTCTGGTCTAAGACTCTTAATTTTATTCCTGTCATTTCTTTCCCTTTTTTCTAGACTCAGAGGACCAGGATGTGGCAATGAAGTCATTTGCAGCTCTAGAAGCTGCTGCACCTATCCAGCCTATACCGGTGGCACAAAAAGAGACCCTGATGTATCCCCGGGGTCTCTTGCCTCTACCCTCTAAGAAGCCCTGTATGCAGAGCCCGCCCTCTCCTTTGGGCCTGATTGAAGCACCCGAACATGCTGCTAATAGTGCTTCTGTGAATGCCATCTCCCTCACATCTGGCATTGCAAAAGGCCCAAACACATGGTCACTTCCCAATGAATGTGAGAAAGCTCCATTTGCCATAATGGAGCCTGCAGGCATGTCAGCTCTGAATGGGGACTGTCTCATGCAGCCAAGTCGGACTTGCTTAGGCTGCTTCATGGAATCCAAGGATGCAGTAGATCCTGAGCCAGGGATCAGTCTGAAAGTTGGTGATCTAAATAGGGATTATGAAACATGTGCAGTCTCTGATATAGGGATTCAGTGTATTAATGCTGGAGAAAATATGAAATATGGAGAGCAGCTGCTCTCAGACCAGCTCCTAGGCTTCCCCCTGCATAAATCAAGGGCAGGAGACAGACGAGAAACTGAGAAACCTGACATTGACTTGGAGGATCCAGCTCAGAAAAGCTATTATGAGGCATTACTGTTAGATAAGTGCAATACAGAAGAAGCTTTGCTTGCAAATTCCAATCAGGATTGGGGTTACTTTGAGACTTTCATTAGTGAAAGTAAGATTGAACTGCTTGACCTCTGTTCCAAAAATGAGCTGTCTGTCAACCTATTCTCTGAAGAAGATGTGGATAACTACATGTTTGATGATGATGAATCAACACTAGGCAGTGATGTCTGCTCCCTGAAAATTCGATATGAGTCCTTTCAGGACAACGTTCGAGACAAGACTACTCTTTTGATGCAGGAAGATGCCCAATTCAACTTTTTTCCCAGCGTCTTTACTACCTGCCCCAAGCGAGAGTCTAAGAGTGGGGCCCTGAAGCAGAGCAGTGATTTTTCCCAATTCAAGGTCCCTGATGTGAGCATCATCTGGGGGGAGGAAGATAAAAACTTGGACAAGAAGAAAGGCAAAGAGGAAGGACAGGAAGACAAAGGTGTAGAGAAGAAAGATGGAAAGGATAATGGAGAAAAGCCTGCCTTAAATAAACCATGCAGTGGGACTGAAGTAGAGCAACTTAAGAATCCAAAGCAGGGCCATCTTGCTAATTCCTTGGAGACATCAGGGAGTTTCAGTGATGATAGTTCCTTCATTGAGATCTCATATGATGCTATGGGTGAGATCAAGGACTGTAGTCGCTATATGGCTCGGGACACTAATTCTGGCAGCTCCTCCTCCCAACAGAACTATGGGCTGCGAGCCAAGAGAAAAGTCAGATACAGTGAAGATTATCTATATGATGTTGACTCACTAGAGGGTGAAAAAGTAAATGAGAGGAAGGAATGGCTGCCAGTTGGTTCCAAAGAGGAAGATGATGATGAATGGTGTCCCAAAAAGAGAAGAAAAGTAACCCGTAAGGAGCCCCCTGTTATTATCAAATATATCATCATTAATCGCTTTAAAGGTGAGAAAAACATGCTGGTGAAGTTGGGTAAGGTGGATGCCAGTGAGACAACAGTGAACTTGAGTGAGAATCAGCTCAACAAATACGCCAAGCTGGCACCCTTGAAAGGCTTCTGGCAAAAGAAGAAGAAGCAGAGAAACACCAACACGGACTCCATCAAGACACCTTTTTCCCAAAAGCAAAGCTTTGAACCAGGTAGCTTTGAGGTGTCATTTCTGCCACCTGCTCGCAAACGAAAATCTAAACTTGGCAACAGGCACAGGATTCAAAGAATCCCATCCATTGAAATTTCAGCAAGTAGTAGACAGATTTCATTATGCAATGATCAGAGGAACGCTAGTAATCGTAAAGAAGATGGAGGCCTAAAAGGTACACTGAAGTCAGCACCTCTGGGTGCTCCTAGCTGTGCAAATGGATCACATTTAAATGACATCACAGGCCCTGACTCAGTGAAAGTCAAAGTCCAAGACACAGAGTTTAAGGGCCCAGAGAGGAAAGTGCTCAACAAAATCAAATTTAAAAGTGAAGCTAGGTTAAAATCTAAGAAAGTCAAAGCTGCTGGGCAAGAAAGCAAGCCAGTTGTTCAAATGAGCCCTCTCTTGGAAAACCAATCCTCCAAGGCTAATTTAAAGAATGAAGTTATTCCTGGGACCTCAAACAGTTCCCATCTATCTGAATTTCATGAGGCAAAGGCTGCTAAGAATTCCACTTTTCTACCAACGACCTGCTCTTCTGAAATGCCTTTATCATCTGCTAATGTTACCACTAATATACGTGTTATCCCTGGAGGGTATCTGCAGACATTGTTAGATGCTTCTGACTTGTCAAATAACACTAGTATCTCATACTTCAGCCACCATTCTCCAGAGCAAAATGAAGGCAGCCTCACTCAAACCGAAAAATCATTTGTACCCCTCCAGCCTACCCAGGACTGTGTGCTCACCTCATCCTCTGACTCTGAGCTGCAGCAGTCATCTCATAACTTCAAAATGGAATCAAGCAACTATGGAAATGTGTGGCCCAACAAGGCTACTTCTGGCACCCAGGAATTCATGGCTGAAGTCTCAAGGGAGATAGCCCCAACCCAATCCAGTGAATTTGGAGCCTCCCAAGTAGTCTCCATGGAAAATAACCTCACACCTACAACATACAATCCAATCTGCCTCAATAGTGGTGGCAGTAATTGCAACAAAGTCCTGTATGACTCCATGCAAGATACCCAACTCCCATCTGATGACTCTTACCAATTATGTCACTTTAATAATGGAGAGATCTGCTTTCCTTTCCAGCAGGGGCCAGTCAGTATGGATGATGGTCGGCTCTTTAGCTTTGATTCAATGGCCCCACTCTCTGTCAGCTCAAGTAATTATTGCTCCTTAAGCTTGAAGTCCTGTGAAAAGGATGGTGATGATGATATCGCTGATGACTTCCTGGCCCATTGCAGCCCTAAGCTGGTGATCCAGCAAAGCATTGATGAGATAGCACCACTAAAGGAGTCCACTGACCTCCTGGATATATCCAACTTCACCCCTGACAAATTCCGCCACTCTTCCCTTTCAGAGATGTCCCCACCGGATACCCCTAGTCTTTCCCCTCAAATTACCAGATGTGAGAGTATGAAGACACTAGGAACACTGAAGGGGTTCCAAGAGGGTGTCCCAGGACCACTGGACAGTGTGGAAAAAATCAAGTGGGACTGCAGTACCCTTTCACGGCAGGTCCAAATGGAGGATGGATTTACTTTAAATAACCACCAGTTTCAGTTCCATATGTTCAATGATGAGGATTCTGTCAGCCTGCTCCAAAAAAATCCTTGCCTGTCAACATTTAATGATCCATCCGGTCAAATTAGTACCAACAGCAAAGTGTCAAAATCAAGAAAGAAAAGTTCACCCAGCAAGAGTGGGGCTACGAACCAAAGCTCTTCTCAGAAAAACACCAGGAAAAAATCCCTCAAAGGCAACAACAAGGGGATTGAAAAGCCACCTAGCAAAAACTCCCGCCAGGTCCCTAAGTCCACAAAGAAAGGGAAATACATGGCTACCATCAATGGAGAGAAAATGCAAATTGGCATTGGCCGTGGGGGAAGCCAAACCAACACCATATCCTCCACTGGGAAGACATTGGCTGAATGTATCCAACATGGTGGCCCTATGGCCTCTATGAAGATGCCAAGTCAAAAGGGACTTTCTGGAGATTGGGCCTTGGGGAAGGAGAGCAGCCCAGTCTGGAGTGATATGAGCATGGGCACCAACACCAACAGCCTTCTGGATGATGACCAACGGGAATTTCAGGAGCCTTCCTATATCTTGTCCAACATTGCCTCTGGTATGGCAGATGTGCAGAGATTCATGATGGCCTCCATAGAGCCCCTTTGGGAACCTATGGAGCACCATGGGGATCCCAACATATTCTACTCCCCTGAGTCCAATAGTCTAAAATTAAAAACCCTCAAAATATTGGCTGGGACACCACAGGAGTCTAAGAAAAAGATCAACAGTGGGTCCCCAGGAGCCACTAAGAATCACAGGTCAATCAAGGGTGTGAGCAAAAGCAATGGGAAAACAGCAATAGGTGATCCTGGTCGTGCAAACATGCCTGGTTATAACGAGGACTCTCGCTCTACCTTCTTTGATAAAAAGTATAGTAACATGAGCACTTTAGGCAATAACGGACCGACACACAAAAAGTTGTATCGTCACAAATCCAGCTCCAAGGCCCTGAGAGATGAGAAATGTAAGGGAAAGCACATGGAGCGAGAACAGGTCCACAAGGATGAGTCTGGGACAGCTTCTTTTGAAAAACTGAGGTAATACTGTACCAATATGGCTGAGATGATGCACCCTTAGCTCTCCTACTACCTACTAAGCCCACAGTCCCTCATTTTTTCCCTCTTGAAAGCAAAAATTTGCATGAAAGAAACTGTCCCATTCCCTTCTTTTTCAAATTAAAAAGAAAATTTTAAAGTGCATGAAAATCCCTATACCTTTAAGCCACCCAAAAGATTGGGCAATTTTGTTGTGGCTTGGCTAGGGATAAGCTCTAACAAAGCTATTTCTTCTTCTGCTATTCATCACTAGTTACTACATATTAAGAAAATAGAACTAAAATATGCTCTTGAATGATTTTTGGAAGTGAAAGGCTTTGCAGTAGGACAGATTTTGAAAAATAGAATTTAAAAGTCATGTAGACAAAAAGCCAAGATCATTTAAACAAAAGAGCATTAGTTGGAAAACAAAATCTGAACATGTGGCAAATAGGAGGGCTTTCTAGTGCCCCATGCTATTTGTATCTTTTTCTACATCATACAGCATCTAGTATGATGTTAACAAATTTAGCTTGTATGATCCCGTTGTGGGACATACACTAAAACTAACTAAGATGGCATAAATTGTTTGATTTTTCTGCAGGGATTCCGACTACAGTCTCCTAAAAGCAGAAACAACCTTTTGGGTTTTACCTGTGTTTGAAGAAGAGACTCGCATTTTCCAGAAAGACATTTGATGTTTGTGTTTTATTTCTTTCAAAATATGCCTTGTGGTATGTATGTTGACATGTAAGTGCTTAAAGAAAAGAATTTTAAATTGTGGGAATACGTCTTTGGAGCAAACTTTAATCTCATGTTCTATGTAAAAGACTTAAAAAGTCATACAGTTGCACAAGTAGTTTATGCACTATTTACCCACAAGGAAAAAATTGAAAACATTGTGCCAAACTACAAACAAGTGACTGTACTGTATATATTTTTACTTCTATATCAACATTTGGTTGTATTTGGGGAACTTGTCCCTGTTAATTTACTAGAAACATTCCAGTGATTCTTGCTATTAACCACCCCCACTTATGTGGATAGCACCTGTAGATCATGGTGGAAAAATATGTTGTGTTACACAATTTACCAAAATTAAAGGATACTGTTTGAAATGTGCCAAATTTTCTTACCTCATCTCACAGATTCACCCACAGTTTAAAGCTCATTAATTATTTTTAAATGGATATATACACACCTAAACATATATATGTATATGTGTGTGTGTGTGTGTATACACGTGCACACACGTTCTTTTAAAGTTTTAAACTCTACTGTCCTGTGTGGAAACACGAACAGCTAAACAAGGCAAAATAAAGATTTGCTTGTTCCATTGTCTAAGGGTTAAAATTTTGGAAAAGTCTGAAGGCCACAACAGCTAAGTCCATCAGGGACCCAAGTATATGCATTTACAGAACGTTTTACAAGGAAACAAAACAGCTGCTTTCAAAGTTTGTTTTCTAAAAGCAAAATCTGTAGCTGAAAATTATTTAAAGTGCAAAGTTATATTGCTGATACTTTATATCTCAGTTTTATATATTTTATAATAGTCTGGGATAAATTATAAAAATAGCTATAAAATCAACACTAATGATAAATGAAGTATATAGAATGCTTTTATTTAAATAGTTTCCTAAATGTTTTATTCCAGTTTTGTCAAAAGTGCACTCATATCATGGCTTTAGTGTTCTTTCAGTGTTTAATCTTGCAATGCCAATGTCATTTAAAGAAAATGTTAAGGCATCCAGTTCAACCAAATTTTTGTTCCTATGAGTAAAGTACATTTACTATCAGATAAGATGAACAATTTGTGGCAACAACTGATTTGGGCCATACACACTTAGTCTGAGGATAACCAATATTTGATGCCACACGCTAAACTTAAATCTCAATTTTAAGTACAAATTTTTAAATCACATTTTTTATTCAGTACTCCCTCTACTTTTTAAAAAACAATTTCACAGCCCCAACATTCCTCACTACTAATTTTTCTTCCCTTTTATTCACCACTTGACTTCTAACATTTGATCTCTTTTCTTTGCACAATTGAAGGCCTGTGCATCTGATGACTGATGCATTATGGCACAGATGAGATAATGGATGTGAGAGCGCTTTGTAGATCATAAAGTGCTATACAGATATAGGGGATTAATATTATTAATATTGTTAGTTGTTGTCGTTGTTACTATTCTTATTAATATTGTTACTAACCTATTAACTTGTGAATATATAGGCTGGGGTGGGAGGGTGGAGAATAAGTGGGAAGGGAAAAAGGGGATTTAACAAAAAAAGAGAAGATGTTTCAAAAGGAAAATTTTAAGCAAAATATGAACCTACCTAGTCAATGCCACCTAAATGTATTCACAAACAGAGAAGCAACATTTGAAAGTAGTCAGAGAGAAATGGAAGGAAGCCTGTCATGTATATAAGTATATACACTTCCCGGTCCATGATTCCTTTCACCAGCCTGCTCTATTCCTTACAGCTGGGTCGTAAAATGAACAAGCCTGTGTTCTTGATGGTGTGTGTTCCCAGCGTCAGTCTCTTGTGTCTGTGGGGATGAGTGGGTGAGGAGCATTCTGTGAGGCTGGTACAGGCCCATTCCTAGGCTTTAATTCTCTGTTTGCAGTGAGCCCTGGAAAATTACTTAGTGGAAAGGCACCAGATGAAACATGTCTCCTGCCCTACAGCTACCATCCAAAAGGGAAAATAACCAAACTGGAAAACCTTCTTCTATTTCTCTATTCTGATAGCTAGCTGTACTAAATGCTGTGGCCAGTCCCTAGAAACTGGTCTTTGTTTTGTTTTTGTTTTTGTTTTTGATTTTTCTGTTTTGCAGCTGAATTTTGGCTTGGAATCACCAACTCTGCCTGTATTGTGATCCCAAGACTCCAGACCTCAGAGTCACCTGCTGGCTTAGAGGAGTGGAGTGCTCTCTATGTAATGAAAAGGTGGCAATTAATGAAAAAATAAAGAAAATGTTCCATTAATACAATGTGTTTTTATAAAAGTAAATATGGGAGCAGTTGTCCCAGTTTTTTTTCGGTATCAGTTCAGCTTTGGAGAATGGGGTGTGAGTGGGGTAGAAGGACAGCCTGAAACTGTTGGAAACAATTTCCTTGTGAGAACTTGCTATAAGTCCTTTGGAATGGATATTCTTTCAGTTGCTCCTATGGAGCCCATTAAGGGCCAATTCTAGGGCATAGTTCATCCCTTTCTCCAAAGAGAATTGTTATTTTAAAGCACCTTTTTAATTGGCCTGCAGTGTATTATATGTTTTTAACATATAAATTAGTGATGCATAACCAGTCACTTTGTACTGAAACATAAAAAGAAACAAGAGTTTGAGAAATGAGCAATAGGCCAAGGCAGAAGATGTTTATTCTCTTAATTGCATTTAATATTCCTCTCAGTACATTGTGTTCTGAGATGTTCATCATTTAGCATTTTGTTGGTCCTGTCTCTGCTCTCACAGTTCTTTTTCTTCCTGTCATAACCAGCTGCCTTAGTAGAGTATAAAAATAGTGTTTTGCCCTATCACTGGTATCTCAAGTCAGAAATATATATTATCCTTAGTCTGAAATTCCTGATTACCGCTCCCTTCTAACCTCTCCCCTCTGAGAAGCTGTTTCCTATTAATGCCTCCCTAACAGAGTCCCATTTAATCTTTACTTTCCTGGAAATGGTAACCTCCCTTATTCTTCTTAATCTCAGACCTTGGTCTTAGAATTTTTCTTTTATGGTCTCATATCCCACCTGCCCAAATTGTCAGGGCTCAACAATCTTAGGCTGCTTTCTTCTGGAAGTTCAGAGGGAAACCTTCCCATTCTTAATTACCTTTAATTGCTTTGGCTATTTTCAAATCTAATTTTTTAATTAAATTTTTTTTATTTTTATGGAGTAGGGGTACAAGGACAATTGTGTTACATGGATATATTGCTTAGTGGTGAAATCTGGGCTTTTAGTGTACCCATTGCCCAAATGGTGTACATTGTACCCAATAGGTGGTATTTCATCCCTCAAATATAATTTTAAACACACACTCATGCCCACATGGACAAATTATATCACATGACTGAGGAAACTTAGAAATTCCTTTTCCCTGAAGATCTGTTAAGAATAGGTCTCATCTCCTGCCCTGGTTAGGTGCTATATTATATGGAGAAGGGTACTGAGACTTTGGGGGTCATGTTTGGGCTGTGATAACTGGCTTGAACCAGTGACCATCCCTTCTGCCTCTCCAAGGTCTCTTATACCAGCTTCTTCACATATGCTGCTTCCTCCCAGCTTTCCCTTCTGACTTCTTGTTACTCTGTACAACTATGTGTCAAGGCCTTACCTTTTCCTAATGTTTTCAAACCTCCTGCATTACTTCGATCATCACTTCTTCAGCCATCTCACTGAAGTCCTTGGTGCTAGCTGGGCTTTTGTGACAACTTTCACCTTCTCTGAACTTTTTTCTTGCTGGGAAGCATCTGCGTGTGTGAGGGGGCTAGGGAGGGGAGTGTGTGTGTGTATAAGAGAGAGGCAAAAGGATGCTTCAAAAGCTATAAACAACTCTAGCAAGCATCCTAAGTCCTATGTGAGGTTTTGCAGTTCTAGTGAATTTCTGTTTTAGTAGGTTTCAATTAGTATTTACTGCCTAAAGGAGAAAAACCATATCCAAGGACCTTTTAGCCATGCTTGCTATTACCAAGCTGGACCAGTGTGATGTAGATCCAACATGTCTTCAGCTTACAGATGCTCTCAGAACAGTTCCAAGAATTGAAGAGAGCTAAGTTTCTATGCTGAAGAGGAGAATGGAGCACTAGCTAGTCCTAACTATTGCTAGAAATAGAAATGTTTATTTTCTCCTTTATTATTGAGAAATTATCTAACTTAAGGAGTTACCATTTTCATTTAGGGATTTTTTTAATGACTGCCCATCACTACAGAAATATGTTCTCTTTATAAAACTAATGTGAGGTTGGTTTGTTTTCTAATCATAAAATTCAGTAAGCCTATAGTTACATTTAGAAGATTTAGTACCAAAATCAAACTTTTAATAACAAACAGGAATCTTGTCAACAGAGTGTAGGCCAGGGATTTTGTAAAGGTTTCTCAAAGACCCAAATAAGGGAGAAAAAAATTTTAGTTGGGCTGTTTAACTTGGGAAACACTGTCATCAGCTTGAGGGTCCTCAGCCAGCATGTGATTATTTTGATGACAGGACTCAGGCTACCCTTTAAGGCACATTTTTTACTCAGCATTAAATACTAGCTACAGTCATGAAGCAGAGCTCCCATTGCAGCTACATACTTGAGATGTGCTCTTGGTTTCAGAATCGTAACTAATAGATAAGGCATTGGAGAAGGAAAATGTAAAAGATAGAAGTTTAGTACAAAGTTTATGGTGTGAATGAGGCTTTCAAAATCAGTATCTGGGTAAATTGATACTAAAGACACTGAAGAAACACTCATCCACATAAGATGGAAAGGATGTCTGTCCATCTAACAAGCTCAGGGGTTTCTGAGTCTCAGAATGACATCCCATTTCAGAAAGAAGAAAAGAGATATTGAAATCATTCTGCCTGTTTGAGAGATGACTGGTTATTTACAGCACAAAAAAAAGGCTTAGAATGAACACTAGAAGAGGCCTTTTGTTTTTCACTCCCAGTGAGGAGAGTAGAAATCTTAAGATGCTCTACGGGGCTACCTGTAGCACTGACTGGAGTTTGCTGCCTACAGAGTTTTGAATGTACTAGTCCTTAGTTTCCATAGAACTGAATGCACCTCTTTAGTAAGTTGCTGATTTATGGTGCTAAAGAAAATGATTATTCCCATTTTTTTCTCTTCCCCAAGCCCCTTAAGCATTTAAGAAAATTTAAAATAAAAGCGTTACAGGCCCTTTTTATGAATGTAACCTAAGTTTCTGTTTGACATATGACACTGCAACTTAAAAATGTTAGGAAATTATTTGCCTTTTTTTTCTTTTAGAGTTAAGCTTTATAAATAATCTGTAGAATCAATTGAAGTTTAAAGCTTAAGGATCACTCAAGACGTCTACAAAATCTTGTATATTTTTAAGTGTGCCAATTTGTAACATATTTTGTAAGTGTATATTTTTCTTAGAAAAGTGCTGTGAAGTGTCTGTATGTGAGAGTTTTCCTTTTTCTGCACCACTAGGTGCTAATAAAAGGATATTTACTTCAAAGTTTCTGGTTTTAAAAACCACAATACAAAGAAAAAAATACACTTTTGTTGGAAATTTTGTAACACAAAACATGTTGTGAAAGAGTGTAGTGATCTTGTGCAAAAGAAAATGAACATTTGTGAGCTTCTTGCTGTTTTATAGATTTTCTTGTAAATTATTCTTGTAACACTTCTGGTTTTGTTGTTCTTGTTGCGAAGGTTTCAAATATTTGTGACTGAATGTACGGTGAAACTGTCATAATGTTATCTAGCTGAGTTTTGTTATTGTTTATGAAATAAATAAAAAGAAAAGTTTAAAATACTGCTTTAGAATCATATGTATTAGAAATCAAACCATTTCTAATTAAATCTATGTCCCAAATAAAACGTTCTTTATCATCTAGAGCAGTGTTTCTCAAACTATCTGTGGTGAGGGACCAATAGTTTTTGCAATCCATCACAGACCAATACTATTATAAAGCACAACAAAAATGAATTTCTAAGAAAGTTAAATGGAAAAAAGATATGCAAAACAAAAGCCCAAATGTATTAGATTTAACATGTAAAATTACATTTCGAGATAAACATAAGGGGAAAGAAACGAATTGCAAAAAGTTGGTACCCTGTTTGAGACAAGTCCACTCATCAATGTCAAATTTCCATAGAGGGTTCTAATCATACTTTGAGTAACACTTTGACTAGACCAGCAGCATTGCCATCATCTGGGAACTTGTTAGGAATGCCAAATTCCAAGCCCTACACCAATTCTGCTGAATGGGAATCTGAATTTTAACAAGATCCCTAGGTGTTTTGTGTGCATGTTAAAGTTTGAGAAGCACTGGGCTAGAGTTTTGTGTAGGGGATTCTTTTGCCCCTCAAATTGAGGAATCATCTTCTAGTGTGTTCAGTCTTCAAAGACCTTAAAACAAATTGTGTCTTTGTTTTGTGATCCAGATGGAATCTGCAGAGATGCAGTCCTCTCAAAGTGTTAAAGCTGTTTATTGAAAGTAATAAATGCTGATTTGCCTGGTACCCAAAAGATGTCAGATTTTCCATAATTCCCTACAGTTCCTACATCATGTTACTTACCACTCACTCATGGACCTTGTTTCCTTTATTCAGGACTTTTCCAAACTCAGTCCCTACAGTACCCAGTATTTCAAAGTATTTGCTATGTCTAGAAAAGTTGAATTTCGTTTTCAATTGCCCAAACCATTTGAGTCACCCATCAGAGCCTGGAGTCTTGGCTAACCATAGCAAGATCATTGAGGCACACGTGAGCCAACAGTCAGTTCTTTGGTTTTGAACACCACTGCTCAAAGAAATTGAAAAATGTGCATGAGGAAATGTCTCTCCTCTCACTGGATAACCTCATCCACTTCTACCACTTCAGCTACCACCTAGATGTCCACAAATCTCCCCCATGTTCCTGGCTTATATTTTCAGTTGTAGGCTGGCTGTCTCTACTTGGACATTCTGCAACATCCTCAGACATTTATTCAAGTCTGAGTGTGCTCTAGCTCTTTACCCTCTGAGTGTGCCCTAGTTCAGTAAATGATGCTACCATCCATCCAAGCCAGCAACTCATACCTCTTCCAACCTCACATCCAACTGGCCACTCTCAATTCTGCCTTTCTATCACCATTACCACTGCCTTAATTCAAGCTTTCATGGCATTTCACCTGGACTATTGCAACATTGCCCTAATTCAGTGATTTTTGGACTTGGATTTCACATCTGGAAATTTTGTGGGGTTTTTTTTTTTTTGAGACAGTGTCTCGTTCTGCCACCTAGACTAGACTGCAGTGGCACAATCTTGGCTCACTGCAACCTACACTTCCCAGGTCAAGTGATCCTCCCACCTCAGCCTCTCAAGGAGCTGAGACTACAGGTGTGCTACCTGTACTACCACCACATCTGGCTAATTTTTGTATTTTTTGTAGAGACCGTGTTTCACTATGTTGCCCAT
The DNA here is from genome assembly GCF_006542625.1 of Nomascus leucogenys. NCBI lineage: Eukaryota > Metazoa > Chordata > Mammalia > Primates > Hylobatidae > Nomascus > Nomascus leucogenys. The sequence goes on along the minus strand of NC_044406.1, from coordinate 65,867,270 downwards.
GCTGGACCTGGAAATTTTTTAACAAGAAAAAAGAAATAAAGGAGAGTCTTTATAGTAGCCAACTTTTTATTGTGCTCAGTAGGGAGTATTTTAAAAAATCATTTGTTATAAAATCACAGAAGATCATTTAACACCAAAAGACAATCAGATAGTCCTTTGTTTAATATGTACTGTATTGTTTTTTTCTCTTCACCATGGACCATAAGACATTGAAACCAAACCCCCAACTCAATTAATTTAAAGAGTGAAGGATATTTTGAATTTCAGGTCCAAGGGGGTGGGAAAGGATGGAGAATGAGGGGCAGAGCAGTTAAAGACCCTATGATCAGACCTATTTAATGCTCTGAGTCTTCATTTCTCCCAAGTTCTAGAAGTTTCACATGTGATAGAGATTCCAAATGCATATTCTTCACTCCATGCAGGATTCAGAGGTGTATTCTGGTGAATATGGCCTTACATAAAGATTCTTGCACTAAACTAGTGGCAGAGTTGGGGTAAGTGAGTGGTCCCATTCTTTTCCCTGTGGTTTCACATCCTTTTTGTTCTTCCCTGGCAAAAGTTGAGATCACACTAGAGCTTAGGGGGAAGATGGTAGGTCCTTTGTCTAAAGGCATTTGATCTGTCTTGGAACTGAGCTTTTGATGGACCTAATTTTGGGGAGATTATGGCACTATTTTAATACAGATTTCTATTTAAAAGTAATTGGAGCTATAGTTATTAAACTTTTTAGGCCACATACCACTTTAAGAAACAAATTAAATCAGTGGGCCTTCTCCCCAGAAAAACAAACATATTCAGAATTTTACATAGAATTTTGTGGAAGTCACAAATTAAAAACTGCTGTATTAGGGTATAAATTCCCTAAAACATCTTCCCCACATCATAATGGAATCTCAGTCTATCTCCTCTTCACTGACCCAAGATGATAACTCATTTATTTATTGTCTACTATGTGTCAGTTACTTTACATGAATTATCATTTCTTACAACAACCCTGCAAAGGAAGCATCTTCCCTATTTTATATATAAGAAAATTGGAACAAAGATTGGTGCAGTAAATTTCCTCAAGATTGCACAACTGTTAATCTTCAAAGACTTTCACCAGAGCTGGCAAAGCCCTTTATGTTTGTCTTATCACAATCCCATGTCTGTAACTCAAAATTCATTTTCCAGCATAACCATATTAACTATACCATGTCAAAAATATGATAAATATTAATATTAATGGCCATTAATAAATAGTTTACTCTGTGTCAGGTATTGTGCTAGATGCTAGGAAAACAAAGAATTGAAATATAAAGCACATGTGTTTCCCTCTAGGAGCTCACAGACAAAACAGACAGGTATAGTAGTTTGAATTAAAAAATACCCAGTGGCCAATTTAAGATAAATAATCACATATAAAATAACTAATGATTTGCTGTCCTTAAGTACCTTAGAGGAAAAGAACCTCCATCCATTGTTATGGAGGGAACAATGTCACAAAATGTCAGTAGCCAATATTTCACCTTCCATCCTTCTCCCTATTTTGGAATCAGAGTTGAGAGTGAGCTTAGATCCATCACTTACTACCTATGTGATTTGGGACCAATTACTTGTTGTTGTTGTTGTTGTTGTTGTTGTTGTTGTTGTTGTTGTTGTTGTTTTGAGACAGAGTCTTGCTCTGTCACCCAGGCTGGAGTGCCGTGGCGCGATGTCGGCTCATTGCAAACTCCGCCTTCCGGGTTCACCCCATTATCCTGCCTCAGCCACCTGAGTAGCTGGGACTACAGGCGCTTGTTACCACACCCGGCTAATTTTTTGTATTTTTAGTGGAGAGGGGGTTTCACCGTGTTAGCCAGGATGGTCTCGATCTCCTGACCTCGTGATCCACCCGCCTCAGCCTCCCAAAGTGCTGGGATTACAGGCGTGAGCCACCGTTCCCGGCCAGGACCAATTACTTTAATCTCTCTATATCCCAGAGCCTCTAATCACCACACCCCACAAAAAAAAAAAAAAAAAAAGAAACCTAGTATAACAATACTATTGTTCCCATAGCCTTGTTGGGAAGATCAAAGACCTTCTTGTAAAGCCTTGGCACCAGCTGAGCAGTCAGGTCATACTTAACATTTGCTATTTTTTAGTAGATGTAAAGTGTTTTACTAATAGTTCTTATTTTGATTCCTTAGAAATAACTCCATCTCCCTTCCCCAAATATTTCTCCTTTTATTAGGTGTTCATCTAAGAAAATTAGTAAACTCCTGGCTCAAAGAGCCTTTGATCTTCATTTGGAGAAAGATAACATTTTAAAGATAAAATTAGAAGAGTCATTATATTAAACATTTATTATTAGAGTTAATTTATTATCAGTAGCCAAATAAGCTAGTTAAAGCTACACATTATTAATCCAGATTACCTGGGCTCTATGCCTGGCTTTGCCACTAAATTGGTTTAAGAATTTGAACAAGTCACTTCCCTTCTGGGCCTCAATTTCCTCATCTGGAAAATGGTGAAGTTGGGTTAGATAACATTTAAGATCATAAAGTGTGAAGTCGGCCTGCCCAGATTGAATCCAAGCTTTCCTCTTGATAATAATAATACCTACCTCAACTTCCTCACCAGTAAAGTGAGAATAATTATGATGCCTATCTCACAGGATTTGAGGGAGAATTAAATGAGATAATGCACAAAAAGCATTTAAAATAATGACTGGTGCATGTATAAAAGGCTCAATAAATATTACCTATTACTATAATATCGAAGGGTCCTTCCCTTTTAAAACCCATGGGCCGGGTACAGGGTTCATGCTTGTAGTCCTAGCACTTTGTGAGGCCCAGGCAGGCGGATCACTTGAGGTCAGGAGTTTGAGACCAGCCTGGCTAACATGGTGAAATACAAAAATACAAAAATTAGCCGGGCGTAGGAGTGTGTGGCTGTAATCCCAGCTACTCAGGAGGCTGAGGCACAAGAATCGCTTGAACCTGGGAGGTGGAGGTTGCAGTAAGCCAAGATCACCCCATTGTACTCCAGCATGGGAGACAAAAGTGAAACTCCATTTCAAAAACTAAAACTAAAAATAAAAATAAATAAAACCCATGATTCATCTTATTATCTGGGCTGCTATAGCTGAATTAGAATTTAATGAAGCAACTACGTATATTTGTTCATTATTCAATTAATTCATTCAACAAATTATTGTTAAGCACCATTTGTGTGTCAGCAACCATGCTAGCTACTGAGAGCAAAATGGGACTTTGACTCTCTCCTTATAAAACTTAATCAAGGCCAGGCACGGTGGCTCACGCCTATAATCCCAGCACTTTGGGAGGCCGAGGTGGGTGGATCACGAGGTCAGGAGATCGAGACCATCCTGGCTAACATGATGAAACCCTGTCTCTACTAAAAATACAAAAAATTAGCTGGGCGTGGTTGCAGGCGCCTGTAGTCTCAGCTACTTGGGAGGCTCAGGCAGGAGAATGGCGTGAACCCGGGAGGCAGAGCTTGCAGTAAGCTGAGATCCCGCTACTGCACTCCAGACTGGGCAACAGAGCGAGACTCCGTCTCAAAAAAAAAAAAAAAAAAGAACTTAATCAAAAATGCACTTCAATTATAAGTATGTAATTTAAAATTGAAATAAGAACTCTGAAAGAATATACTTTAATAAGAACCACTGATGAAGAAACTTGACCTGATACTGAGGGTGGCACCCTCAGCATGAGTAGGATTTACCTAGGTGAAGAAGAAGTCGGGGATGAGAGTGGGTAACATCCCAGAAAGAGCACATGTGAAGGTCCTTTGGTAGGAAAAGCATGCAGTACTCAGTACTCAAGGAACCAGAAGACAGCCAGTGTGGCTGGAAAGGAGTAGAGAGATGAGATCAGAGAGTACTGCTTTACATGTTCCAATTTGGTCACAATTTATGGAATTTTAACTATGCAAATTTAAGATAGTACAATACAAAATATTGAGAGTTTGACTATGCATGCAACTTTTGAAATAGTTCAAGTAAAAAAATCATCAGGAAGAACATAATTAATTTCAAAGTGGGCAAGTATCTGAAAAATAAGCTGTGTTATGCTATTGCCACATTTTGGTATCACTTTAGTCATTAAATAGAAATACCTTCTGTCTTTTGTCAGAATTATACTAACTTTGGATTATGTGAACTATTTATGGACACACTCCTTAAATAAAATGCAGACAAGCCTCACTTGTCTTTGGCTTTGAGTTAATCTCGATGGCCCTAATTTTAATCCCCTGATAGTTGGAACTTCAAGATTCTCCCCAGCTCAGGCATTGTTTCAAACCATAAAATACATAACCATTCGAGACCACGGTGAAACCCCGTCTCTACTAAAAATACAAAAAATTAGCCGGGCGCGGTGGCGGGCGCCTGTAGTCCCAGCTACTCAGAGAGGCTGAGGCAGGAGAATGGCGTGAACCCGGGAGGCGGAGCTTGCAGTGAGCCGAGATTGCGCCACTGCACTCCAGCCTGGGCGACAGAGTGAGACTCCGTCTCAAAAAAAAAAAAAAAAAATACATAACCATTAATGCACAGTAACTTATATCAGTCTAACTGAATATGCCAAACTATTTTGAAGCTTAAAATTTTAAAAATATGCATCTGTTTCTGTACATTTCTTTAGTAAGTTCTAGAAAGGAAATAAACCCATCATTTTGCATTTTACAAGGGAGTTACTCAATTAACAACTCAATCACTGGATCCCCACAGGAAAGTCAGCATTGGGAATTAAATTTGCCTCAGGTTCTTAAAAAAAAATACACTTTCCTTTGTACTGTTTTAAGCTTAAAATTAAACAAAGAAAATTTATATTCTCACCACACAAGCTCATGTTAAGCAGGTACAATTTTGCAAATCTCAAAAGCTTTTATCACATGTTTAAATTAAAACTGCTTACAAATATTTTTAAAGTATTGCAACTACCAAAGTGAGAAAGTTGATTTACAATAGATCAACTAAATCAGGCAGCATCCACTCTTCTGCAAATCAGTAACTTTGCATTGACTTACCAACTCTTCGCCGATATGTCCTGTTGATGAGGAGAACACGTGATTATTTAGCCTTTCCTATTGATGGTATAATAAAATAACTTTTAAATTTTCACCCTCTTTTACTTTTTCTTTTTTTTTTTTTGAGACAGAGTCTCACTTTGTCACCCAGGCTGGAGTGCAGTGGCACGATTTCAGCTCACCGCAACCTCCGCCTCCCAGGTACAAGCAATTCTCCTGCCTCAACCTCCCAAGTAGCTGGGATTACAGGTGCCCACCACACCTGGCTAATTTTTGTATTTTTAGTACAAACAGGGTTTCGCCATGTTGGTCAGGCTGGTCTCGAACTCCTGACCTCAGGTGATCTGCCCAAAGTGTTGGGATTACAGGCGTGAGCCACCACTCCCAGCCTTTTTGGTTGTTGTTTATAGAGACAGGATCTCACTCTGGTGCCCAAGCTGGAGCACAGTGGCATGATCATGGCTCACTGCAGCCTTAACCTCCTGAGTTTGCCTTTCTTAAAATAAATTCTTTTGCATTGATTATTTGGAAATAATTATTTGAGAAGTTAGCTATTTCCCATGATTCTATAATGGATAAAATAAAAAATTGGGAGAATTAGTTGTTCATAACCTTATAGTCATGGTGTACTCTGTCCTGTTGACTACAGAGTTGAAAAGTGGAGGTCTGAATGACAGATTCTTACAACGTGCATTGAGATATAACTTACATACCATAAAATTCAGCCACTTAAGTGTAAAATTCAATAATTTTCGATAAATTTACCAAATTATTTAACAATTGCCATAATCCAGTTTTACAACATTTCCATTACCCCCATAAGATACCTTTTTATTCCAGAGCCATATATGACAAACCTACAGTCAAGATTATACTTAATGGGCAAAAGCTGGAAGCATTCCCCTTGTAAACAGGCACAAGACAAGAATGCCCTCTCATCACTCCTATTCAACATGGTATTGGAAGTCCTGGCCAGGGCAATCAGGCAAGAGAAAGAAAGAAAAGGCATACAAATAGGAAGAGAGAAAGTCAAACTATCCCTGTTTGCAGATGACATGATCCTACATCTAGAAAACCCCATAGTCTCAACCCAAAAGCTTCTTAAGCTCATAACTTCAGCAAAGTCTCAGGACACAAAATCAATGTGAAAAAATTGCTAGCATTCCTATACAACAACAGTCAAGCCGAGAGCCAAATCAGGAAAAAAATCCCATTCACAATTGCCACAAAAAGAATAAAATACATAGGAAAATAGCTAACTAGGGAGGTGAAAGAGCTCCACAAGGAGAACTACAAACCACTGCTCAAAGAAATCAGAGATGACACAAACAAATGGAAAACATTCCATGCTCATGGAGAGGAAAAATCAGTATCTTTTAAATGGCTATACTTTCTCTGCTTTTAGAAACTGAAAAAAAATAAAATGGCAATAGTGCCCAAAACAATTTATAAATTCAGTGCTATTCTTATTAAACTACCATTGAGATTCTTCACAGAACCAGAAAAAAAAACTATTTTTAAATTCATATGGAACCAAAACAGAGTCCAAATAGCCAAGGCAATCCTAAGCAAAAAGAGCAAAGCTGGAAGCATCATGCTACCTGATTTCAAACTACACTACCGAGCTACAGTAACCAAAACAGTATGGTGCTGGTACAAAAACAGACACGTAGACCAACAGAACAGAATAAAGAATCTAGAAATAAGACTACACACCTACAACTGTCTGATCTTTGACAAATCTGACCAAAAAAAAGAGCAATGGGGAAAGGAATCCCTATTCAATAAATGCTGCTGGAATAACTGGCTAGCCATACACAGAAGATTGAAACTGGACCCCTTCCTTACACCATGTACAAGAATTAATTCAAGATGGATTAAAGACTTAAACATAAAATCCAAAACTATAAAAACCCTAGAAGACAACATAAGCAATACCATTCAGGACATGTGCCCTGGCAAAGATTTCATGACAAAGACTCCAAAAGAAATTGCAATAAAAGCAAAATTTGATAAATGGGATCTAATTAAACTAAAGAGCTTCTGCACAGCAAAAGAAACTATCAACAGCAAAAACAGACAACCTACAGAGAAAATATTTACAAACTGTGCATCTGACAAAGGTCTGCTATCTGACATGTATAAAGAACTTAAAATTACAAAAAAAAAAAACATTTAAAAGTGAGCAAAGGGTGTGAACACTTTTCAAAAGAAGATATATATGTGGCCTACATGCATATGAAAAAAAGCTCAACATCACTAATCATTAGAGAAATGCTAATTAAAACCACAGTGAGATACCATTTCACACCAGTCAGAATGGCTATTATTAAAAAGCCAAAAAATAACAGATCCTGGCGAGGTTGTGGAGAAAAAGAAACACTTATACACTGTTGGTGGGAGTGTAAATTAATTCAACCATTGTGGAAGACAGTGTGGCAATTCCTTGAAGACCTAAAGACAGAAATGCTATCGACCCAACAATCCTATTACCAGGTATATACCCAAAGGAATACAAATCATTCTATTATAAAGACACATGCAGACATATATTCATTGTCACACTGTTTCCAGTAGCGAAGACATAGAATCAACCTAAATATCTATCAATGGTAGACCGGACAGAGAAAATATGCCACGTATACATCATGGGATACTATGCAGACATAAAAAAGAACAAGATCATGTTCTTTGCAGGGACATGGATGGAGCTGGAGGCCATTATCCTTAGCAAACTAATGCAGGAACAGAAAACCAAATACTGTGTGTTCTCACTTATAAGGGGGCACTAAATGATGAGAACACATGGACATGTAGAGGGGAACAATACACACTGGGGCCTATCGAAGGGTGGGGGTGGGAGGAGGGAGAGAATCATGAAAAAAACTAATACCTGGGTGATTAAATAATCTGTACAACAAACTCCCATGACACAAGTTTACCTATGCAACAAACCTGCACATGTATCCCTGAACATAACATAAAAGTTTTTTTAAAAAAAGATACCTTATTCCTATTTACATTGAATCCCTGTTTCCAGCTCCATATAAGAGCAACCACTAATCTTTCTGTCTCTATAGATTTGCCTTTACATCACATTTCATTTAAATGGAATCATATAATACGTAGTCTTTTGTGTCTGGCTTCAATTAGCATAATGTTTTTGAGTTTCATCCATCTGACAGCACGTATCAGTATTCCATTCCTTTTTATGGCTAAATAGTATTCCATTGTATGGCTATAGCACATTTTGTCTATCCAGTCGTCAATTGAGACAATTGGGTCATTTTCACTTTCTGAGTATTGTAAATGGTGCTGCTGTGAACATTTGCATACAAGTTTTTGTGTGGACATATGTTTTCAGTTCTTTTGGGTAGATTGCCAGGAGTGGAATTGCTTGGTCACTGGGACCTCTATGTTTAATATTTGGAGAAATGGCCACATTGTTTTCCAAAGTGGCTGTGATATTTTATATTCCCACAAACAATGATTAAGGGTTCCAGTTTCTCTACATTGCAATCAACATTGTCTGTTGCATTGATTACAGTCATTCCAGTAATTATGGAGTGGTATCTCCTACTGGCATTGAGTATCTTTTCATGTGCTTATTAGCCATTCCTTTATCTTCCTTGGAAACACGTCTATTCCAATTTCTTTTTGCCCATTTTTAATTGGATTATTTGTCTTATTATTTAATTTTTACAGTTCTTTTATATTCTAAATGCAACTTCTTTTTCAGGAATATGATATGCAAAATTTTTCCCTGCACAGTGGTTGTCTTCTTTTCTTTTTTATCGATACACAACTTGTACATATTTTGGGGGTATATGTGATATTTTGATATATGCATGCAATTTGTAATGATCACGATCAAATCAGAGTAATTAGGATATCTATCACCTTGAACTTTTGTCTTTTCTTTATGTTGACAACATTCCAATTCTTCTCGTCTAGCTTTTTTGAAATATACAATATATTATTTTTAACTATAGACACCCTATTGTACTATAGAACACTAGATCTTATTCCTTCTATCAAACTGTATTTTTGTACCCATTAACATACCTCACTTCATTTCCCCTCCCCTCTACTATTCCCAGCCTCTGGTAATTGCCAATCAACTCTCTACCTCCATGAGATCCAATTTTAGCTTCCATTGATAAGTGAGAACATGTGATAGTTTTCTTTCTGTGCTTGGCTTATTTTGCTTAACATAATGAACTACAGTTCCATCAATGTTGCTGCAGATGACAGGATTTCACTTTTTTATGGCTGAATAATATCCCATTGTGTATACATACACATTTTCTTTTTTCATTCTTCTGTTGATGGACACTTAGGTTGATTCCATATCTTGGCTTTTGTAAGTAATGCTGCAATAAACATAGGAGTACAGATATCTCTTCAATATACTGATTTCCTTTTTTTTTTTTTGGATATACATTCCATAGTGGCTGGACTAATTTACATTCCCACCAACAGGGTACGAGGGTTCCTCTTCTCCACATCCTCACCAGTATCTGTTATTTTTCGTTTTTTTAATAAAAGTCATTTTAACAGGGGTGAGATGTTACATTATTGTAGTTTTGACTTGCATTTCCCTGATGATTAGTGATGTTGAGTATTTTTAATATACCCAATGGCCATTTGTATGTCATGTTTTGAGAAATGTCTACTCATATCTTTTAGCCATATTTAAATTTGATTATTTGTCATTTTGCTGTTGAGTTGTTTGCCATGAATGGCAAAAACCACAATTACTTTGGCACCAACCTATTATTTTATCTTGACATAATCTCATTTGTTTATTTTTGCATTTTTGCCTATGCTTTTGAGGTCTTACTTAAAAAGTCTTTGCCCAGAACAATGTTCTGAAGCACTTGGACAAAAAACAAGACCCAACTATATACTGCATATAAGAAACTCACTTCACCTATGAAGACATACATGGACGGAAAGTAAAGGGATGGAAAAAGATATTCCATGCAAATCGAGACCAGAAAGAGCAGGATTATCTATATTTATATCAGATAAAATAAACTTCAAGTCATAGACTATAAAAAGAGACAAAATAGGTCAATTTATAATGATAAAGGGGTCAATTCAGCAAGAAGACATAACAATTGTAAATTTACATGCATTCAACACTGGGGCACCCAAATATATAAAGCAAACATTAATAGATCTAAAGGGGGATACAGATTGCAATACAATAATAGCAGGGGACTTTTCATAATGAACGATTTTGGAATATTGGCACTATTTCTTCTTTAAATGTTTGATTGAATTAACTAGGGAAGCCATCCACATCTGGGTTTTCTTTATGAGAAATTTTAAATTATATATTCAATGTCTTTAGTTGTTATAGATCTATTCAGATTTTCTGTTTCTTTTAAAGTCTGTGTTGGTAATTTGTGCCTTTCTGGGAATTTGTCCATTTCATCTAAGTCTTCTAATTTATTGGATTAAATTTGTTTACCATATTTCTTTATAATCCTTTTCATGGCTGTATGTTCAGTGCTGATGTCTCCTCTTATATTCCTGATTTTGGTCATGTGTATCTTCTGTCTTTTGTTTTGGTCAGTTTAGCTAAAGATTTCTCAAGTTTTGTTGATCTTTTCAAAGAATAAATTTTTTTGTTTCATTGATTTCCCCAGTTGTTTTTCTGTTTTGTATTTTATTTATGTCTGCTCTAATTTTATTTATGCCTGCTCCCTATCTTTGTCATGGGTTTATTTTGCTCTTCTTTTTCTAGATTCTGAAGGTGGAATATTAGATTACTGATTGAAGAGCTTCTTTTGTAATACAGATATTTAAAGCTATGTATTTTATCCTAAGTACTAAGTTAGCTACATCCCATAAACTTTTATATGTTGTGTTTTCATTTTCATTCAGTTCAAAATACTTTCTAATCTTCTTTGTGATTTCTTCTTTGATCCATGGACTATTTGGCTATATATTGTTTAATTTCCAAGTATTTCCGGATTTTGCAAATGCCTTTCTATTGATTTATAATTTAATCTCCTTGTGGTCAGAGAATATAATTGGCATGATTTCAATCCTTCTAAGTTGTTGAGACTTATATAGGCATAGCATATAGTCTACCCTGGGGAATAGTTCATGTGCACTTTTGAAAGGATGTGAATTTTACTGTGGTTAGATGCAGTCTTCTATATCAGTTAGTCAAATTGATTAATAGAGTTCTTCAAGTTGTTTTAATACTTACAGATTAACCATCTAGCAGTTCTATTAATTTTTTAGTTTCTAACTATTATTGTCAAATTGTCTGTTTTACTCAATTCTGTCAGCTTTGTTTTAAGTATTTTTAGGGCTTTGTTGTTAGATACAAACATGTTTATAATATTTACATCTTTCTGATAAATTGTCAATTTTGCCTGGTGTGATGGCTCACGTCTGGAACCCCAGCCCTTTGGGAGGCCAAGGCGGGCGGATCACCTGAGGTCAGGCATTTGAGACCAGCCTGGACAACATGGCAAAACCCTGTCTCTACTAAAAATACAAAAATTAGCCGGGTGTGGTGGCACATGCCTGTAGTCCCAACTACTTAGGAGGCTGAGGCAGGAGGATCGCTTGAACCCAGGAGGTGGAGGTTGCTGTGAGCTGAGATTACACCAGTATACTCCAGCCTGAGCAAAGAGTAAGATTCTGTCTCAAAACAAATTGTCAATTTTATCAAGACAAAATATTTCTCTGTCTGGTAACAATTTTTCTCTTAAAGCCTATTCTGTGTGATATTAAAATAGCAATTTCAGCTACCTTATTGTTACTGTTTGCATGGTGTATCTTTTCCCATCCACTTACTTTCAACCTGTTTGTGGCTTTAAATCTAAAGTGTATCTCTTGCAGGCAGGAAATAGTTGGATCCTGTGTTTCACTTATCCAGTCTGACAATCTATGTTTACATTGGGTTCCTTAATGTATTTATTTAATGTAACTTTATGTAGTTGGATTTATGTCTGCTATCTGGGTATTTTTTCCATACATGTCTCATGCCTTCATTAATCTTATCCTTTTTCTTCACTACCTATTTTTGTTGAATAGATATTTTCTAATATACCATTTTAATTCCTTTGTAGTTGTTTTTAATATATTTTGAGTTGTTTTCTTAGGATTGTTGTTGGGATTATAATTTGCATCTTAAAATAATCTACTTTGAATTAATCGTAATTTCACTCTGGTAGTATATACAAACAGCTCCACAATAGCTCCCTTCCATCTCTTCTCAATACTATTGCTTTTGTACAAATTATATCTTTATATGTTGTTTGTTTTTTTACACGGAGTCTCGCTCTTGCTACCCAGGCTGGAGTGCAATGGCACAATCTTGGCTCACTGCAACCTCCACCTTCAGGGTTCAAGCAATTTCCCTGCCTCAGCCTCCCAAGTAGCTGGGATTACAGGTGCCTGTCACCACATTTTATATATATTTTTATATATACAAAAAATATAATTTTTTATATTTTTAGTAGAGACGAGGTTTCACCATGTTGGCCAGTCTGGTCTCAAACTCCTGACCTCAAGCAGTCCACCTGCCTTGGCCTCCCAATGTGCTGGCTTTACAAGCATGAGCCACCTCACCTGGCCATCTTTATATGTTATATGCCCAACAATACAGTTTTAAATTGTTTTACACAATTTAATTATTTTATTCAATGTTTTTAAAACTAAGAGAAGATTTAAATATCTCTTTATTCTGTTTATTATATTTACTTATGGAATTACTTTACCTGTGTTATTTCTTCATAACAGATTCAGGTTACCATCTGGTTTTATATCTTTTCAGCCTGAAAACTTGGAATTTCTTGTAAGGCAGGTCTGATTGCAATGAATTTTCTCAGTCTTTGTTTAACTAGGAATGTTTTTATTTCATTTTCCTTTTTGAAAGATAGAATTCTTGGTGGACAGTTTTTTTCTTTCAACACTTTGAACAACATCCCTTTGCCTTCTGGCTCCATGATTTCTAATGGGAGGTCAGCTGCTATTCTTTATTAGGGTATTTTTGTGAGTCATTTTGTATTGTTGCTTTCAAGATTGTCTGTTTTTCAACAGCTTTTTGTGGTGTGTCTAGGTGTGGACTTCTTTTAGTTTACACTACTTGGAGTTTGTTGAGCTTCTTGAAAGTGCAAATTAATGTTTTTGCCATATTTTGGGAGTTTTCATCCATTATTCCTTTGAATATTTTTTCTATTCCTTTTTTTCTCTCCTCTCTTTCCATTGCTCCCATTATGCACATGCTAGTGTGCTTAACAGGTGTATTAGGGTTCTCCAGAGGGACAGAACTAATAGGATATATGTATATATGAAAAGAAGTTTAACGGAGAGAATTAGCTCACATGATCACAATGCAAATTCCCATGATAGGTTGTCTGCAAGCTGAGGAAAAAAGAAGCCAGTAATGGCTCAGTCCAAGTCCAAAAGCCTCAAAAGTAGGGAAGCCAAAAAGGCAGCCTTCAGTCTGTGGCCAAAGGCCCAAGAGCCCCCAGCAAACCAATAGTCCAAAGGCTGAAAAACCTAGAGTCTCATCTCTAAGGACAGGAGGAACAGAAGGAAGCATCCAGCATGGAAGAAAGATGAAAGCCAGAAGACTCAGCAAGCTAGCTTTTCCCACCTTCTTCTGCCTGATTTGTTCTAGCCATGCTGGCAGCTGAGTGGATGGTGCCCACCCACACTGAGAGTGGGTCTTCCTCTCCCAGTCCACTGACTCAAATGTCAATCTCCTCTGGCAACACCCTCACAGACACATACAGACACAATACTTTACCAGCTGTTTAGGCATCCTTCAGTCCAATCAAGTTGACACCTAATATTAACCATCACAAAAGTGTACTAAATTTCTCCAACTCTCTGTTCATTCTTCTTTGTTCTTTTTTCTCTGTGTTCTTCAGGTTGCATATCCCTATTGATCTGTCTCCAAGTTCACTGATTATTTCCTCTTTCAGCTCAAACCTGCTGCTGTGCCACTCTAGTGATTTTCTTTATTCAGTTATTTGACTTTTCAATTCCAGAATTTCCATTTGGCTCTTTTTTTCTAATTGCCAACTCTTTATTGATAGTCTCTATTTTATGAATCATTGTAGTAATACTTTCCCTTAACTTTTTTTTTTTTTTTTTGACAGAGTCTCACTCTGTCGCCAGGCTGGAGTGCAGTGGTGCGATTCCCTTAACTTTTAAAGCACGGCTTCCTTTACTTCTTTGAACATATTTATAAAAACATACTTGAAGTCTTTTTTAACTAAGTTCAACATATGGTCTCCTTTAGAGACAGTTTCTGTTCGTAGATTTTTATTTCTGTGTATGGGCCACACTTTCTTATTTCTTTGCATGTCTCATAAATTTTTGTTGACAACTGAATATATTTTAGATAAAATATTGTAGCAACTATCGATTATGTTCTTCTCCCCACCCCTCCCAGTGATTGCTGTTGCTACTGGGGGATTTTGTTGTTAATGTTGTTATTTTTTGTTTGTATATTTAGTGATTTGCGTGGACTAAATGTACAGTACTTGTCTTCCATCCAATGTGCAACCACTGAATTGTCTAATCTGTTGTTTTTCTTAATTGTTTTTACTTTTAAGCTTGGCTTCTGCTATGGTCTGCATGTTTGTGTACACCCAAAATTTATATGCTGAAAGCTAACCCCCAAGATGATAGTATTAAGAGATGAGGACATTAAGTTGATTAGGTCATGAGGGCTCCACCCTCATGATTGAGATTGGTGCCTTTGTAAAAGAGGCTTACGGGAGCCCTTTTGCCTTCTTGCCATGTGAGGACACTGTGAAAGGACACAGTGAGAAGGTGTCATTTTTGAAGAGAGAGTGAGCCCTCACCAGTCTTCAAATCCACCGGTCACTTGATCTTGGATTTCCCAGCCTCTGAAACTGTGAGCAATAAATTTCTGTTTTTGATAAATTACCCAGTCTGTGGCATTTTTGTTATGCATTTTGTTTTATGACATTTTTGTCACAATTGCCCAAATGGACTAAGACAGCTTCCTAGGAGTCATCCCTGGATCAGCATTGCTTAGTAGCCAACAAATATTGGTCAATGTTAAACAGGTTGTACTTGAAGACCTTGAGAGAATAAAGCTTCCACTTTTTGCCGAGATGATTTTGGGGTTGGGGCATGCATTCAAAGTTAATCCAGTTAATTGAGCTGCCTTGGCTTTTACTTTCTGCTTATGCAGAGCCTCTCCATCATCTGAGTGTGAGTAGATAACTAGGGCCCTCTCTGATCTTTGCTCAGTATGTTCTTAGCCCTGCACATGCACACAGACTTCTGGATTCCTCAAGAATATGACAGCCTTTTCAAAGCCTTCTAAAGTTATCTCATTCCCCAGATCTCCACTTAACATTTTTGGTTGGTCTCTAGTTTGCTCAACCAGTATCATAGCCTCAGACAGCTATGGCATTAGCCTTTAATTTTTTGACACTGGTCACTATTGTTTTCAATAATATCCCTGGGCATTTGGACTTCAGCAGAGCTCCAAGTCAGATTAGCCACCTCCAGCAAGTAGCCAAGCTAATCGTCTTCATAGATACTACAGCACAGAATTAGGCAGGTGGGGTAGGGAGAGGAGGGATAGGAGCAACCTTAACTTAAAAAAAATCCCACTGTTTTTACTGAGATTCAGTAGTTTTTCTTGAATAAATGCTTCTCAGTTTATTGTGTCCCTCTGCTTAATGTTCAGAGTTCTGAAATGGTTGTTTTAATAATTTTACCAGCTTATTACTGCTTTTTTTGAGATGGGGTCTCACTCTGTCATCCAGGCTAGGGTGCAGTAGCACAGTCATAGGTCACTATAACCTCGACCTCCGGGCCTCAAGAAATCCTTTTTCTTCAGCCTCCCAAAGCACTGGGATTACAGGCATGAGCCACCATGCCCAGCCTATCATTGTTTTTGCAGGGGGTTAATTTGCCAAGGTCTTCACTCTGCCTGAATTATAGGTTTTGTTTCATTTGCAGTTTTTAAAATCTTGTTATTCCTCTTCCTCAAAAAATTTATTTTTTAATTGACAGATAAAATTATATGCATTTATTGTGTACAACATGATGTTTTGAAGTATATATGTGTTATGGAATGGCTAAATCTAATTAACATATGCATTACCTCATTTGATTATAATTTTGTGGGAAAAACCCTTAACATTCACACTCTAAGCATTTTTCAAGAATACACTATTGATGCTATCAGCCATACCTTAGACTTATCTAGCATTTCTCCAGTGGCGTGGTATAGTGCTGAACATAGAACAGAGGTGCCTGGAAGGCTTTTTGATCACTAGAAAGCTACCATAGATTATTCCGTCCAATGAGGAATTGATACATTTCACCACACAAATAATTGCAAAGAAATGCAGAAATAATGTCTGACTAAATGTTCTGATGCACAGCCTGGGATATGAACCACAATTTTGTATGTTATGTTTGTGGTCTGCTTTAGAGTTTTCAATGCACTTTCTTATCCATGATCTCACTGATCCTTAAGACAACTCAGTGAAACAGGCAGGGGAGGTATATATCTCTGTTTTATATTTGAGGAAAATTTAGAAGGCTTAGCTATATAAAATTAGTGTTAGAACTAGGGTGTGAAATCAGGTTTTTTATCTCCTTGTCTCTCTGATTAGTCACTTTCCCATACACATGACAATCACACAATTTCCAGTGTAAATATGATAATCATAACAAATACTACTAATAATAATTTAACGAGAATATAAAATGTTATCACTTACGTTTTCTTGAACTTCACAGAGAACCTAAAGACCAGCACAAATAAATGTCAAATATATTCCTGTGAGGGTGGACTAGGTTCTGCTATAAAAACAACCCCAAAATATGAGTGGTGGACACACAAAAGTATATTTCTTATTCACACAACATTACCAATGCATATCAGCAAGGACGCCCTGCTCATCCTGGTCATTTAGAGTCCCAGGCTTATGGAGGATACATTTCAATACTACAACAGTGACTTGTAAAGCTTCTGGCTAAGGAGTTCTAGGTTACAGTGAGCTATGATCATGCCACTGCACTCCAGCCTGGGTGACAGAGCAAGACCTTTTCTCTAAAATAAATACATAATAAAATAAAGTTTCTGGCCAAAAGCTTTTCACTCACATTTCGTTGGACAAAACAAGTCACTTGGCTTTATCTGACTTCATTGTAGGCAAAGATATGTAATCCCATTCTGTGCCAAGAAGGAGGAAAGATCTGGTGAAGAACATGAATGACTATTACCACCACCCCAAATATCCTTAAGTGAAATGCCAGGCCACCCAAAAAGACATGCTAGGAGAATGATGAAACAGAATTAGACCATCACT
Organism: Nomascus leucogenys; assembly: GCF_006542625.1. NCBI lineage: Eukaryota > Metazoa > Chordata > Mammalia > Primates > Hylobatidae > Nomascus > Nomascus leucogenys. Next base: position 65,849,916 of record NC_044406.1, on the reverse strand, counting down.
CAACTCCCATGTATTTAAGGAGTTGAGGTTGGAGAGTCATAGTTGGAGGATTTCTTTGGAGAATTGTTGGTGTACTGAGTGTTTCCCTTCTCTGTCTCTCATGGGGGATCAGATGGGATATTTTTTCTCACCTCAGCCAAGTGAGAGGGGACTCAAAGGGTGGAGCATTTCAGAAACAATTATCCCCTGGGGTGCAGAAAACATAAGGACTCGTATTTAAAATTCGCACATGGGAGGACTAGAGGTGCAGGGCCATGGTTGCACTGCCTGTTCAACAGCAGAGCTGAAAGGCGTGATTTTCCAGGAAACAGACATTGTCCAGGAGTTAGGGAGCTAGACGGGAATCACTTTTAAAAGTAATAATGCCCAAGAGAGGTGAAATAAGCCCAAAAGAGCATTTATGTGGAATGGACTGAGGCTGAAGGAGGGAGTAAGAAGTGGGCAGCCTGAGAATAGTCACTGCCATCAGGAGTGCTAGTCAGAGATTCTTAGTGGGAGGCTCTCCAAGAAATACACAAGGCCGGGTGCAGTGGCTCACGCCTGTAATCGCAGCACTTTGGGAGGCCGAGGCAGGTGAATCATGAGGTCAGGAGGTCGAGACCAGCCTGGCCAACATGATGAATCCCTATCTCTATTAAAAACACAAAAATTAGCTGGACATGGTGGCACACGCCTGTAATCCCAGCTACTCAGGAGGCTGAGGGAGGAGAATTGCTTGAATCTAGGAGCAGAGGTTGCAGTGAGCCAAGATCGTGCCACTGCACTCCAGCCTGGACAACAGAGTGAGACTCTGTCTCAAAAATATATATATAAAATAAAATAAAACACAAAAGTGGCCCTTGAGAGATAAATATGACCAGCAAGCTGTTTTACAAGCTTCATACTAAGTTCTTTACATATATCAGTTAATTTCTCACACCTTATGAGTTCAGGCCTGTTATTATCTCTGTTTTACAGATGTTGAAACCGAGGTATAGAGAGGTTAAGTAACCTGTCTAGGGTCACAAAGATAATAAATGACAGAGCCAGGATTTGAGCTAAGACTGTCCAATTACATAGCATAGCACCTAACTATCTAGCCATCCTGCCCACCTTCTATGATGATAAACCATGTGTGTCACCAATGAGCAATTAAAAGCTTTGCAAAGACTCATTTTGACCAGATGATCTGACTTTAACCAAGATGGTCTGTGAGGCTGAATCAAAAGCTAGGTCTGGGGAATCAAAAAACACACATTTTAGGAGGCTCTGGTAACTTTTATTATAGTGTGGTATTACAAAAATTATTTTCTTACTACCTTTCACCTGGAAAGTGAAATAAAATAGCCTTGTAAGAAACAGTACAGACCTTAATAAATTATGGTTGACTTGGATTGAAATGAGTTATTTAAAAGAAAAACAATATAGGTTACTCTAAGTCCTGAAGTATTTAGTTATACATGGGTCTGAAGTGTTACACACACACACACACACACACATACACACAAATACCCCATACATAATACACGACATAATGTACAAGATGCATGGTATAGCATATGGTCTCTCATTAATTTCATGACCACAGTACCAAATGCATACTTAATATTGCCCTACTCCATCCCTAGCAATCCGCTATATTCTCCTAATAAATTTTTTTCTCCCATACTCCAAAATAATTATCTCACTTTGTCTTCTCAAACTTCCTCTCCCCCTCCCCTTATCACTCTCAACTCATAAACTGACTTTCAGAAAACTGAAGGACAGTAATAAAATATACAATATGCATATCATTACAGTCTCAGAGGAGAGAAATAGAGAGTAGGGTACTTCACTTCCCAGCAGCCAAAACCTGTGTTAGCTTCCTAGGACTGACATAACAAAGTACCACAGACTGTGTGTCTTGAAACAACAGAAACTTATTATGTCACAGTTTTGGAGGCTGGAAGTTCAAAATCAAGGTGTTGGCAGGGTCATATTCCCTTTGAAATAGATAGGGGAGAATCCTTCCTTGTCTCTTCCTGGCTACCGATGATTTTCTGGACTCTGGTGTTCCTTGGCTTGTAACTACAGCACTTAAATCCCTGTCTTCATATCACATGGCATTCTCCCTGTGTGTGTCTGTCTCTGTGTCTCTCTTCTGTTCTTCTAAGGACACTAATTATATTAGATTAAGGGTCCAGCATACTCCAATATAACCTCACCTACAATGACCCTATTTCCAAATACGGTCACATTCTGAGGTACTGGGAGTTAGTATTTCAACATTTGGAGAGGGGAAACAATTCAACCCATAACTTATATGATGATTATAAAAAAATACTCCATCTGATACTCCAGACAATATTTTAAAGCAAGTACAATACAGAGACCTAAATGGAAGTAAAGTTTCCACATTTCACTCAAGGTGGTAAAACTTTGCTACCAGACAGCTGTAATAAATCACATAAGTATATTGCAATGCCCAGAGCAACCACTAAGAGGGCTATACAAATTAATATGCTCAAAAATGTGGTAAATAAATTAAGATAAAATGTTGGAAATTGGTCAAGTAACCTCCAGTAGAGCAAGAAGAGAGAGACTAAGAGGAACAAGAAACAGTGGAAACAAACAGAAAACAAACAATAAAATGGAAGACTTAGGTATTAACAAATCAACACCTTAAATGTAAATAGTCTAAACACACACTACTCAAAAAGCAAAGATTGTCCAAATAAATCTGAAAAAACAAAAACATACAAACCATACACAACCTAACCATGTGCTGGTTACAAACAACTCATTTCAAATTCAATTGCATAGATATGTTAAAAGAAAATGATGGAAAGAAATATACCATGCAAGCATTAATTTTTAAAATAGGAGAAGTAGATACAAAAATGATGAAGTAGACTTCAGAGACAAAGAAAATCTTTATATATGATATTAAGATCAATTCACCAACAAGACTTAATGATCCCAAAAGTATACACATCAAAACCAAGCCTCAAAATTTATTAGGCAAAAATTTATAGAGCTAAAAGGAGAAATAAAAAATCCACAATTATAATTAGGGATTTCAACAATTCAACTTGTAGAAATTGATAGAACTACTACACAGAAAATCAGCAGGGATGTAGAACTAGCAACAAGATCTAATTAGCATATATAGGAAGCTTTACCCGACAACAGAACAATACATATTTTTTAAGTGCTCATGAATCATTCACCAAGATAGACTACATTCTGGGCCATAAAACAAATTTCAACAAATTTTAAAGAATTGAAATCATAGAGAGTGTATTATCTAACCTTAATGGAATCAAATGAGAAATCAATAATAGAAAAACAGCAGGAAAATATTTCAATGTGAGGAAATTAAACACACTTCTAAATAATCCACAAGTCAAAGAGAAAGTCTGGAAAGAAAATAAAATACATAAAACTCAGTGCAAATGAAAATATAAAGTATGAAAATACATGGAATGCAGCTAAAGCAGTGGTAAGAGGAGAAATTTATAGCAGTAAATGCTTACATTAGAAAATAGGCAGGAAGAGAACAAGATGGTCGAATAGAAGCATGCACCAATTGTCCCCCTTCGAGGACACAAATTTAACAACTATCTATACACAAGAAAAGTACTTTCATAACAAGCAAAAATCAGATGACAATAAAAGTACTTGGCTTTAACTTCAAATGGCTCAAAGAGGCACTGAGGAAGGTAGGAGACAGTCTTTAATCACTGCTATCACCCATCTCCTATGTCCTGGCAGCAGCCATGCAGTGGAGAAAGAGACTCTGTGCTTGGGAGAGTGCAGCAATTGCCAGATATTGCCACCCTTCCTTCAACCCCAGGCTTCATAGTTCAGGACTCCAAAGGAGACACCCTTCCTTCTGCTTAAGGAGAGGAGACAGAATAGTAAAGAGAACTTTTTCATGCATCTTGGATATCAGCTCAACCACAGTAGGATAGGGCACCGGTCAGAGTCCTGAGGCCTCCTTCACAGATCCTAACTCCTGGGCAATATTTCTAGACACACGCTCAGCCAGAAAGGAACCCACTTCTTTGAAGGGAAGAACCCAGTCCTGATAGGACCTGTCACCTACTGACTAAAGAGCCCTTGGGTCCTGAATAACTAGCGGTAATACCCAAGTAGTATGCTATGGGACTTGGGTAAGACTCTGAGACTTGATGGCTTCAAGTGAGACTCAACACATTCCCAGCTGTAATAGCTACAGGTAGAGACTCCTTCTGCATGAGAAAAGTGGAGAGAAAGGTAAAGGGAACTTTGTCTTACACCCTAGGTACCAGCTTGGCCACAGGGGGATAGACCACCAAGCTGGCTCTTGGCATCCCTACTACCAGGACTTGGCTCTTGAACAGCACTTCTGGACCTGATCTGGGACAGAGGGGAGCCTACTTCCTTGAAGGGTGAGTCCTAGGCCAGGCAGCATTCACCACAGCTGACTGAAGAGCCCTTGAGCCTTAAGGGAACGTTAGCGGTAGCCTTGCAATACTCCTTGTGTGTTTGTGGGGGAAATGACCATGGGGAGAGGCATCTTTGCCTATGGAAAAAGAAGAAAAGAGTGGGAAAAATTGTAACTCCTGGTTTAAGTGTCAGCTCAGCTGCAGTACAGTAGAACAACTGGTAAACTTCTAAGGCTTTTGACTCTAGTCCCTGGCTCCCTGAAGGCATCTCTGGACATATCCAGGACCTGGGGGGATCTCACCACTTGAAGGGAAGGACACAACCCTAGCTGGCTTTGCCACCTGCTGATTGTAGAGCCCTAGGGCCATAGGTGAACATAAGTAGTAGCTAGGTAGTTGTTGCAGCAGATATTGGGCAAGACCGAGTGCTGTGCTGACTTCAGGTCTGACCCAGCACAGTCATAGTGGTTGTGGCCACAGAGATGCTAGTGTCATGCCACTCCCACCTCCAGGTGGTTCAGAAAAGAGAGAGAAATAGACTGTTTGTTTGGTAGAAAGTAAGGGAAGAGAGCAAGGGTCTTTGCCTGATAATCCAAAGAGATCTTCTGGATCTTATTCAAGACCATTAAGGAGGTTTCTCTAAAAGTCTGCAAGAACCACAGCATTACTGGGCTTAGGTGCCCCTATGTAGATATGGCTTACATCACTATACCCAAGTCCTTTCAAATCCCTGGAAAGACTTTAAAAAACCCAGACTGCAATGAATACAATAAATATCTAACTCTTTGATGCCTAGACACAGACAAACATCCACAAGCATCGTGATATCCAGGAAAACATGACCTCCCCAAATGAAATAAAGAAGGCACCAGGGGCCAATTTTTGGAGCAATAGAGATATGTGACCTTTCAGATAGACAATTCAAAATACCTGTTTTGAGAAAATTCAAAGAAGTTCAAGATAACACTTGAGAAGAAATTCAGAATTCTATCAGATAAATTTAACAAAAATATTGAAATAATTAAAAAGAATCAAGCAGTAATTCTGGGTTTGAAAAATGGAATTGACATACAGAAGAATGCATCAGAGTATTTTAATAGCAGAATGGATCAAGCAGAATAAAGAATTAGTGAGCCTGAAGACAGGCTATTTGAAAATACATAGAGGAGACAAAAGAAAAAAAGAATAAAAAACAATAAAGCATGCCTACAGCATCTAGTAGATACCCTCAAAAGGAAAAATCTAAGATATATTGGCCTTAAAGAGAAGGTAAAGAAGAGATAGGGGTAGAAAATTTATGCAAATGCAAAATTACAATGTTGCAAACCTAGAGAAAGATATCAATATCCAGGTACAAGAACATTATAGAACACCAAGCAGATTCAACCCAAAGAAGTCTATTTCAAGACATTTAATAATCAAACTCCCACAGGTCAAGGATAAAGAAAGGATCCTAAAAGCAGTAAAAAAAAAAAAGAAATGAATAACATAAAATGAAGCTCCAATATGTCTGTTAGCAGACTTCTCTGTGGAAACCTTACAGGCCAGGAGAGAGTGGCATGAAATATTAAAATTGTCAAAGGATAAAACATTTATCCTGGAATAGTATATCTGGAAACAATATCCTTTAAACATGAAGGAGAAATAAAGGCTTTCCCAGACACACACACACACAAAAGCTGAGGGATTTTATCAACAACAGACCTGTTCTACAAGAAATGCTAAAGGGAATACTTCAATCAGGCAGAAAAGAATTTTAATGACCAATAAACAGTCATCTAACATACAAAACTTATTTGTAATAATAACTACAGAAAAATGGAATAACACTCTAACTGTGGTGCTTGTATCTTAAATAGAAAGACTAAACAATGAACCAATCAAAAATAATAACTACAACTTTTGAAGACATAAAAGTACAACAAAATATAAATAGAAACAACAAAAAGAAGGTAGAGGGACAAAGTTAAAAAGTGTAGAGTTTTTATTAGTTTTTCTTTTCCTTTTTTTATGCAAACAGTATTAAGTTATCAGCTTAAAATAATGGGTTATAAGATGATAGTATTTGAAGCCTCATGGTAACCTCAAACCAAAAAACGTACAACAGACACACAAAAAAATAAAAAGCAAAAAATTAAAACATACCAGCAGAGAAAAATCACATTCACTAAAAGGAAGACAGGCAGAAAGGAAAGAAGGAAGAGACCACAAAACAACCAGAAAAAAAAAATTAACAAAACGGCAGAAGTTAAGTTCTTACTTATCAATAATAACATTGAATAAATGAACTAAACGCTCCAATCAAAAGACCTAGACTGGCTGAATAGATAAGACAACAAGACCCAATTATCTGTAACCAAAAAGAAACACACTTCACCTAGAGAGATACACATAGACTGAAAATAAAGGAGTGGAAAAATACATTTTATGCTAATGGAAACCAAAAAGAGCAGGAGTAACTATACTTATATCAGAAAAAAATAGATGTTAAGACAAAAACTATAAGAAGAGACAAAGAAGGTCACCATACAATGATAAAGAAGTCAATTTAACAATTAACATTGTTAATTGTAACAATTTAACAATGTATTTTCAAATAGCCTGTCTTCAGGCTAATTCTTTATTCTGCTTGATCCATTCTGCTATTAAAAGACACCGTCCCTTTTTAAGAAGAAACACAGAAAAAAATAAAGAAACATTTAAAAAGACTGATGCATTCTTCTGTGTGTCAGTTGCATTTTCCTTTTGTTTTATTATACTTTAAGTTCTAGGGTACATGTGCACAACGTGCAGGTTTGATACATAGGTATACATGGGACATGTTGGCTTGCTGCACCCATCAACTCATCATTTACATTAGGTATTTCTCCTAATGCTATCCCTTCCCCAGCCCCCCACCCTATGACAGGCCCCAGTGTGTGATGTTCCCCACCCTGTGTCCAAGTGATCTTATTGTTCAGTTCCCAACTATGAGTGAGAACATGCGATGTTTGGTTTTCTGCCCTTGTGATAGTTTGCTGAGAATGATGGTTTTCAGCTTCATCCATGTCCTGCAAAGGACATGAACTCATCCTTTTTCATGACTGCATAGTATTCCATGGTGTACATGTGCCACATTTTCTTAATCCAGTCTATCATTGGTGGACATTTGGGTTGGTTCCAAGTCTTTGCTATTGTGAATAGTGCCACAATAAACATACGTATGCATGTGTCTTTATAGTAGCATGATTTATAATCCATTGGGTATATACCCAGTTATGGGATTGCTGGGTCAAATGGAATTTCTAGTTCTAGATCCTTGAGGGAGCACCACACTGTCTTCCACAATGGTTGAACTAATTTACACTCCCACCAACAGTGTAAAAGTGTTTCTATTTCTCCACATCCTCTCTAGCATCTGTTGTTTCCTGACTTTTTAATGATCACCATTCTAACTGGCATGACATGGTATCTCATTGTGGTTTTGATTTGCATTTCTCTGATGGCCAGTGATGATGAGAATTTTTTTATGTGTCTGTTGGCTGCATAGATGTCTTCTTTAGACAAGTGTCTGTTCACATCCTTTGCCCACTTTTTGATGGGTTTGTTTTTTTCTTGTAAATTTGTTTGAGTTCTTTGTAGATTCTAGATATTAGCCCTTTGTCAGATGGGTAGATTGCAAAATTTTTCTCCCATTCTGTAGGTTGCCTGCTCACTCTGATGGTAGTTTCTTTTGCTGTGCAGAAGCTCTTTGTTTAATTAGATCCCATTTGTCTATTTTGGCTTTTGTTGCCATTGCTTTTGGTGTTTTAGTCAAGAAGTCCTTGCCCGTGCCTATGTCCTGAATGGTATTGCCTAGGTATTCTTCTAGGGCTTTTATGGTTTTAGGTCTAACATTGAAGTCTTTAAACCATCTTGAATTAATTTTTGTATATGGCATAAGGAAGGGATACAGTTTCAGCTTTCCACATATGGCTAGCCAGTTTTCCCTGCACCATTTATTAAATAGGAAATCCTTTCCCCATTTATTGTTTTTGTCATGTTTGTCAAAGATCAGATGGTTGTAGATGTGTGGTTTTATTTCTGAGGTCTCTGTTCTGTTCCATTGGTCTATACCTCTGTTTTGGTACCAGTACCATGCTGTTTTGGTACCAGTACCATGCTGTTTTGGTTACTGTAGCCTTGTAGTGTAGTTTGAAATCTGGTAGCATGATGCCTCCAGCTTTGTTCTTTTTGCTTAGGATTGTCTTGGCAATGTGGGCTCTTTTTTGGTTCCATATGAACTTTGAAGTAGTTTTTTTTCCAATTCTGTCAAGAAAGTCATTGGTAGTCTGATGGGGATGGCATTGAATCTATAAATTACCTTGAGCAGTATGGCCATTTTCACGATATTGATTCTTCCTATCCATGAGCATGGAATGTTCTTCCATTTGTTTGTGTCTTCTTTTATTTCGTTGAGCGGTGGTTTATAGTTCTTCTTGAAGAGGTCCTTCACATCCATTGTTAGTTGGATTCCTAGGTATTTTATTCTCTTTGTAGCAATTGTGAATGGGACTTCACTGATGATTTGGCTCTCTGTTTTTCTGTTACTGGTGTATAGGAATGCTTGTGATTTTTGCACATTGACTTTGTACCCTGAGACTTTGCTGAAGTTGCCTATCAGCTTAAGGAGATTTGGGGCTGAGACGATGGGGTTTTCCAAATATACAATCATGTCATCTGCAAACAGGGACAATTTGAATTCCTCTTCTTCTAATTGAATACCATTTATTTCTTTCTCTTGCCTGATTGCCCTGGCCAGAACTTCCAACACTGTGTTGAACAGGAGTAGTGGGAGAAGGCGTCCTTGTGTTGTGCCTGTTTTCAAAGGGAATGCTTCCAGTTTTTGCTCATTCAGTATGATATTGGCTGTGGGTTTGTCATAAATAGCTCTTACTATTTTGAGATACTTTCCATCAATACCTAGTTTATTGAGAGTTTTTAGCATGAAGGGCTCTTGAATTTTGTCGCAGGCCTTTTCTACATCTATTGAGATAATCATGTGGTTTTTGTCATTGGTTCTGTTTATGTGATGGATTATGTTTATTGATTTGCATATGTTGAACCAGCCTTGCATCCCAGGGATGAAGTCCACTTGATCATAATGGGTAAGCTTTTTGATGTGCTGCTGGATTCTGTTTGCCAGTATTTTATTGAGGATTTTCACATCGATGTTCATTGGGGATATTAATCTAAAATTCTCTTTTTTGTGTGTGTGTCTCTGCCAGGCTTTGGTATCAGGATGATGCTGGCCTCATAAAATGAGTTAGGGAGGATTCTCTCTTTTTCTATTGATTGGAATAGTTTCATAAGGAATGGTACCAGCTCCTCTTTGTACCTCTGGTAGAATTCGGCTGTGAATCCTTCTGGTCCTGGACTTTTTTTATTGGTAGGCTATTAATTATTGCCTCAATTTCAGAGCCTGTTATTCGTCTACTCAGAGATTCAACTTCTTCCTTGTTTAGTCGTGGAAGGGTGTATGTCTCCATGAATTTATCCATTTCTTCTAGATTTTCTATTTTATTTGCATAGAGGTGTTTATAGTATTCTCTGATGGTAGATTGTATTTCTGTGGGATTGATGGTGATATCCCCTTTATCATTTTTTATTGTGTCGATCTGATTCTTCTCTCTTTTCTTCTTTATTAGTCTTGCTAGTGGTCTATCAAATTTGTTGATCTTTTCAAAAAACTAGCTCCTGGATTCATCAATTTTTTGAAGTTTTTTTTGTGTCTCTATCTCTTTCAGTTCTGCTCTGATCTTGGTTATTTCTTGCCTTCTGCTAGCTTTTGAATTTGTTTGCTCTTTCTTCTCTAGTTCTTTTAATTGTGATGTTAGGGTGTCAATTTTAGATCTTTCCTGCTTTCTCTTGTGGGCATTTAGTGCTATAAATTTCCCTCTACACACTGCTTTAAATGTGTCCCAGAGATTCTGGTATGTTGTGTCTTTGTTCTCATTGGTTTCAAAGAACATCTTTATTTCTGCCTTCATTTCATTATTTACCCAGTAGTCTTTCAGAAGCAAATTGTTTAGTTTCCAGGTAGTTGTTCGGTTTTGAGTGAGTTTCTTAATCCTGAGTTCTAATTTCATTACACTGCAGTCTGAGAGAGAGTTTGTTATGATTCCTGCTCTTTTGCATTTGCTAAGGAATGCTTTACTTACAATTATGTGGTCAATTTTAGAATAAGTGCAATGTGGTGCTGAGAAGAATGTATATTCTTTTGATTTGGGATGGAGAGTTCTGTAGGTGTCTATTAGGTCTGCTTGGTGCAGAGCTGAGTTCAAGTCCTGGATATCCTTGTTAACCTTCTGTCTCGTTGATCTGTCTAATATTGACAGTGGGGTGTTAAAGTCTCCCATTATTATTGTGTGGGAGTCTAAGTCTCTTTGTTGGTCTCTAAGGACTTGCTTTATGAATCTGCGTGCTCCTGTATTGTGTGCATATATATTTAGGATAGTTAGCTCTTCTTGTGGAATTGATCCCTTTACCATTATGTAATGGCTTTCTTTGTCTCTTTTGATCTTTGTTGGTTTAAAACCTGTTTTATCAGAGAATAGGATTGCAATCCCTGCTTTTTTTTGCTTTCCATTTGCTTGGTAGATCTTCCTCCATCCCTTTATTTTGAGCATATGTGGGTCTTTGCATGTGAGATGGGTCTCCTGAATGCAGCACACTGATGGATCTTGACTCTTTATCCTATTTGCCAGTCTGTGTCTTTTAATTGGGGCATTTATCCCATTTACATTTAAGGTTAATATTGTTATGTGTGAATTTGATCCTGTCATTATGATGTTAGCTGGTTATTTTGCCCACTAATTGATGCAGTTTCTTCCTAGCCTTGATGGTCTTTACAATTTGGCATGTTTTTGCAGTGGCTGGTATTGGTTGTTTCTTTTCATGTTTAGTGCTTCCTTCAGGAGCTCTTGTAAGGCAGGCCTGGTGGCGATAAAATCTCTCAGCACTGGCTTGTCTGTAAAGGATTTTATTTCTCCTTCACTTATGAAGCTTAGTTTGGCTGGATATGAAATTCTGGGTTGAAAATTCTTTTCCTTAAGAATGTTGAATATTGGCCCCCACTCTCTTCTGGCTTGTAGGGTTTCTACAGAGAGATCTGCTGTTATTCTGATGGGCTTCCCTTTGTGGGTAACCCGACCTTTCTCTCTGGCTGCCCTTAACATTTTTTCCTTCATTCCAACCTTGGTGAATCTGACTATTATGTGTCTTGGGGTTGTTCTTCTCGAGGAGTATCTTTGTGGTGTTCTCCGTATTTCCTGAATGTGAATGTTGGCCTGCCTTGCTATGTTGGGGAAGTTCTCCTGAATAATATCTTGAAGAGTGTTTTCCAACTTGGTTCCATTCTCCCCATCACTTTCAGGTACACCAATCAAATGTAGATTTGGTCTTTTCACATAGTCCCATATTTCCCGGAGGCTTTGTTCGTTTCTTTTTACTCTTTTTTCTCTAACCTTGTCTTCTCACTTTATTTCATTAATTTGATCTTCAATCACTGATATCCTTTCTTCCAATTGATCAAATTGGTTATTGAAGCTTGTGCATGTGTCACGAATTTCTCGTGCCATGGTTTTCAGCTCCATCAGGTAACTTAAGGTCTTCTCTACACTGTCTATTCTAGTTAGCCATTCGTCTACCTTTTTTCAGGTTCTTACCTTCCTTGCAATGGGTTTGAACATGCTCCTTTAATTTGGAGAAGTTTGTTATTACCAACCTTCTGAAACCTACTTCTGTCAACTCGTCAAAGTCATTCTCCATCCACCTTTGTTCTGTTGCTGGCAAGGAGCTGCAATCCTTTGAAGGAGAAGAGGGGCTCTGGTTTTTAGAATTTCCAGCTTTTCTGCTCTGGTTTCTCCCTGTTTTTGTGGTTTTATCTACCTTTGGTCTTTGATGTTGGTGACCTACAGATGGGGTTTTGGTGTGGATGTCCCTTTTGTTGATGTTGATGCTATTCCTTTCTGTTTTTTAGTTTTCTTTCTAAGTCAGGTCCCTCAGCTGCAGGTCTGTTGGAGTTTGCTGGAGGTCCACTCCAGATCATGTTTGCCTGGGTAGCACCAGTGGAGGCTGCATAACAGCAAATATTTCAGAACAGCAAATATTGCTGCCTGATCCTTCCTCTGGAACCTTTGTCCCAGAGGGGCACCCGCCTATATGAGGTGTCTGTAGGCCCCTACTGGGAGATGTCTCCAAGTTAGGCTACACAGGGGTCAAGGACCCTCTTGAGGAGGCAGTCTGTCTGTTCTCAGAGCTCAAACACCGTATTGGGAGAACCACTGCTCTCTTCAAAGCTGTCAGACAGGGAGGTTTAAGTCTGCAGAAGTTGTCTGCTGCCTTTTGTTCAGCTAAGCCCTGCCCATAGAGGTGGAGTCTAGAGGCAGTAGGCCTTGCTGAGCTGTGGTGACCTCTGCCCAGTTTGAGCTTCCTGGCTGCTTTGTTTACCTACTCAAGCCTCAGCAATGGCAGATGCCTCTCTGCCAGCCAGGCTGCCATCTTGCAGTTTGATCTCGGACTGCTGCACTGGCAGTGAGTAAGGCTCCATGGGCATGGGACCTGCTGAGCTGGGCATGGGAGAGAATCTCCTTGTCTGCTGGTTGCGAAGACCTTGGAAAAAGTGCAGTATTTGGGTAGCAGTGTCCCGTTTTTCAAGGTATAATCCTTTTCCTTGGCTAGGAAAAGGAAATTCCCTGACCCCTTGTGCTTCCTGGGTGAGGCGACGCCCTGCTCTGCTTCAGCTCACCCTCCATGGTCTACACCCACTGTCCAACCAGTCCCAATGAGATGAACCAGGTACCTCAGTTGGAAATGTAGAAATCACACATCTTCTGGGTCGATCACACTGGGAGCTGCAGACTGGAGTTGTTCCTATTCGGCCATCTTGGAACCTTCATTATTTGCATTTTTCAAGCCCAGAATTTCTGCTTGATTCTTCTTATTTCAATCTTTTTGTTAAAGAGGATATACCTATTGTAAATATATATGCACCCAACAATGGAGCACCCAGAAATATGAAGCAAACATTATTAGGGCTACAGAGAAAGATAGACACCAATACGATAATAGCTGGAGGCTTCAACACTACCCTCAGCATTGGACAGATCTCCCAGACAGAAAATCAACAAAGAAACATTGGACTTAATCTACTCTATAGACCAAATGGTTCTAGTAGATATTCACAGAACATTTTATCCAATGGCTGCAGAATACACATTTTTCTCCTCAGCTCATGGATCATTCTCAAGAATAGACCATATGTTAGGGCAAAAAACAACTCCTGATACATTCAAAAAAATTCAGAAAATAAAATAACATTAAGCATCTTTTCTGACCACAATGTAATACAACTAGAAATCAGTACAGACATTCTGAAAACTATACAAACATTCAGAAATTAAACAATATGCTCCTGAATGACCAGTGGGCCAATGAAGAAATTAAGAAGTTTGAAAAATTTTGTGAAACAAATGGCAATGGAAACACTACACACAAAACCGATGGGATACAGCAAAAGCAGTACTGAGAAGGAAATTTATACCTATAAGTACCTAAATCAAAAAAGACAAAAACTTCAAATAAGCAATCTAATGATGCATCTTAAAGAACTAGAAGAGCAGGAGAAAACCAAACCCAAAATTAGCAGAAAAAAATAATAATGAAGACTAGAGCAGAAATAAATGAAATTGAAACAAAAAATAAAAGAGCAATAATAGAAAAAGTTTTTTTTAAATTCAACAAAATGGACAAACCTTTAGCCAGACTAAGAAAAAAAGAAAGAATGATGGTTTCCAGCTTCATCCATGTCCCTACAAAGGACATGAACTCATCATTTTTTATGGCTGCATAGTATTCCATGGTGTATATGTGCCACATTTTCTTAATCCAGTCTATCGTTGTTGGACATTTGGTTTGGTTCCAACTCTTTGTTATTGTGAATAGTGCCACAATAAACATACGTGTGCATGTGTCTTTATAGCAGCATGATTTATAGTCCTTTGGGTATATACTCAGTAATGTGATGGCTGGGTCAAATGGTATTTCTAGTTCTAGATCCCTGAGGAATCGCCACACTGACTTCCACAATGGTTGAACTAGTTTACAGTCCCACCAACAGTGTAAAAGTGTTCCTATTTCTCCACATCAAGAACAAAAAACCAAACACCGCATGTTCTCACTCATAGGTGGGAACTGAACAATGAGAACTCATGGACACAGGAAGGGGAACATCACACTCCGGGGACTGTTGTGGGGTGGGGGGAGGGGGGAGGGACAGCATTAGGAGATATACCTAATGCTAAATGAGGAGTTAATGGGTGCAGCAAAACAACATGGCACATGGATACATATGTAACAAACCTGCACATCGTGCACATGTACCCTAAAACTAAAAGTATAATAATAAAAAAAGAAAAAAAGAAAGAAGATGCAAATAAAATCAGAGATGAAAAAGGAGACATTACATCCAATACCACAGAAATTCAAAGGATCATTAGAGGCTACTATGAGCAACTGTATGCCAATAAATTATAAAATCTAAAAGAAATTGATACATTCCTACACGCATACAACCTACCAAGACTGAACCAGGAAAAAATTCAAAACCTGAGCTGACCAATAATAAGTTAACAAGATTGAAGCCATAATAAAAATTCTCCTGCAAAAAAAATGTTCAGGACCTAATAGGTTCACTGCTGAATTCTACCAAATGTTTAAAGAAGAACTAATACCAATTCTACTCAAATTACTCTAAAAAATAGAGGAGGAAGGAAAACTTTCAAAATCATTCTATGAGGACAGTATTACCCTAATACCAAAACTGACAAAGACACATCAAAAGCAGAAAACTGTGGGCCAATATCTGGCCAGACATGGTGGCTCATGCCTGTAATTTCAGCACTTTGGGCAGCTGAGGCAGGCAGATTACTTGAGGTTAGGAGTTTGAGACCAACCTGGCTAACATGGTGAAATCCTATCTCTGTTAATAATACAAAAATTAGCTGGGTGTGGTGGCAGTTGTCTGTAATCCCAGCTACTCAGGAGGCTGAGGAAGGAGAATCACTCAAACCTAGAAGGTGGAGGTTGCAGTGAGCCAAAACCGCACCACTGCACTCCAGCCTGAGAGATGGAGCAAGATCCTGTCTCAAAAAACAAAAAACAAAAAAATGAAAAAAAACTATAGGCCAATATCTCTGCCGAATAGTGATGCAAAAGTTCTCAACACAATACTAGCAAACCAAATACAACAACAAATTAAAAAGATAATTCATCATGATCAATGGGGTTTATCCCAGGGATGCAAGAATGGTTCAACATATGCAAATCAATCACTGTGATATATCAAGTCAACAGAATGAAGAACAAATCCATATGATCATTTCAATTGATGCTGAAAAAGTCTTTGATAAAATTCAATATCCCTTCATGATAAAATCCTTCAAAAACTGTGTATAGAAGGAACATATCTCAACATAATAAAAGCTATATATTACAGACCAACAGCTAGTATCAGACTGAATCACGAAAAATTGAAAGTCTTTCCTCTAAGATCTGGAACATGAAAAGGATGTCCACTTTCACCACTGTTATTCAACATAGTACTGGAACTTCTAGCTAGAGTTATCAGACAAGAATAAGATATAAAGTGCATCCAAGTCAGAAAGGAAGAAGTCAAAGTATCCTTGTTTGCTGATGATATAATCTTATATTCGGAAAAACCTAAAGCCTTCACAAGAAAATTATTGGAACTAATTTAAAAATTCAGTAAAGTTGCGGGACACAAGATCAACATACAAAAATCAGTAGCATTTCTCAACAGCCAACAATCTGAAAAGGAAATCAAGAAAGTAATCCCACTTACAATAGCTACAAATAAAATTAAATACTTAGGAATTAACCTAATCAAAGTGAAAGATCTCTGCAATGAAAACTATAAAACACTGATGTAAAAAATTGAAGAAGACCGAAGAAAATGGAAAGACATTCCATGTTCATGGATTGGAAGAATCAATGTTGTTAAAATGTCCATACTACCCAAAGCAATCTACAGATTTAATGCAATTCCTGTCTATTTTCTATTTCTTTACAGAAATTTTATTTCTTTATAGAAATAGAAAAAACAATACTAAAATGTATTTAAAACCACAAAAGACCCAGAATAGCCAAAGCTATCCTAAACGAAAAGAACAAAACTGAAGGAATTACATTACCTGACTACAAATTATACTACAGAGCTACAGAAGACAAAACAGCATGGTACCAGCATAAAAACAGACACATAGACCAATGCAACAGAATACAGAAACCAGAAACAAATTCACACACCTGCAGTGAACTCATTTTCAACAAAGGTGCCAAGAACATACACTAGGGAAAAGACTATAAGTGGTGCTGAGAAATCTGGATATCCACATACAGAAGAATGAATCTATAACCCTGTCTTTTGCTGTATATAAAAATCAAATCAAAATGGATTAAAGACTTAAATCTAAGACCTCAAACTATGAAACTACTACAAGAAAACATTGGGGAAAATCTCCAGGACATTGGCCTGGGCAAAAATTTGTTGAGTAATACCCTACAAGCACAGGCAACCAAAGCAAAAATGGACAAATGGGATTACATCAAGTCAAAAAGCTTCTGCACAGCAAAGGAAACAATCAACAAAATGAAGAGACAACCCACAGAAGGGGAGAAAATATTTGCAAACTACTCATCTAACAAGGAATTAATAACCAGAATATATAAGGAGCTCAAACAACTCTATAGGAAAAAAGTCTAATAACCCAATTTTTAAATGAGCAAAAGATTTGAATAGACATTTCTGAAAAGAATACATTACAAATGACAAGCAGATATATGAAAATGTGCTGAACATTATTGATTATCAGAGAAATGAAAATCAAAACTACAGTAAGATACTGTCTTACCCCAGGTAAAATGCCTTTTATTTAAAAGACAGGCAGTAATATATGCTGGTGAGGATGTGGAGAAAAGGGAACCCTCATACACTATTGGTGGGGATGTAAATTAGTACAACTACTAATGGAGAACTCAAAAAAACTAAATATAGAGCTACCATATGATCTGGCAATCCCACTCCTAGGTATATACCCAAAAGAAAGAAAATCAGTATATCAAGGAGATATCTGCACTCCCATATTTATTGCAGCACTATTTACAATAGCCAAGATTTGCAAGCAACCTAAGTGTTCATCACAGATGAATGGATAAAGAAAATGTGGTACGTATACACAATGGAGTACTATTTACCCATAAAAAATGAAATCCTGTCATCTGCAACAACACGGATGGAAATGGAGATTATTATGTTAAGCAAAATAAGTCAGGCACAGAAAGACAAAGATCACATGTTCTCACTTATTTGTGGGAGCTAAAAATTAAAATAATCGAACTCATGACGATAGAGAATAGAAGGATGGTTACACGAGGCTAAGAAGGGTAGTGGGCGTGGGGTAGGAAGTGGAGGTGGTTAATGTGTACAAAAAAATAGTTACAAAGAATGAATAAAACCCAGTTTTTGCTAGCATAACAGGGTGACTACAGAGAAAATAATTTAATTGTAAATTTATAAATAACTATGATGTTATAATTAGATTGTTTGTAACACAAAGGATAAATGTTTGAGAGGATGGTTACCCCATTTACCCTGATGTAATCGTTACATGTTGCATGCTTGCATCAAAATATTTCATGTAACCCATAAATATACACACCTAGTATGTACCCATAAAAATTTTTAAAAAAAAGAAAACAGGAAACATCTCAAAACAATAATCTAAGATTCTCCCTGAAGAAACTTGAAAATTCTTACCACTGAGTTTTTAAAAAGCTTTAAAAAAGAAATTTATAAAACAGCAAAAGAGCAAAACAAACCCAAAGCAAGCAGAAGGAAGGAAATAATAAATATGAGAAATCAAAAAAATTAAAAACCAAAATCTAGCTCTTTGAAAAGATCAATAAACTGTGTGTGAATCTACATTATCTCTAAATGAAAAGTTTATTTAAAAATAATTTGAAAAATAAAGTACTTTTTTGAAAACAGTAAAGATAAAAAGCATTAACTATTGGTGGGAATATAAATGGTACTCATAAGTTACCTTTCCTCTCTATCCTATTTAAAATTATCCCTCCACATTTGTATCAGTCAGCATTCTCGAAAGAGACCAATAGGAGATAAATATGTAAATATACATATATTTATGAGTATATATAAAGACATATATAAGATATATTTTAAGGAATTGGCTCACATAGTTGTGGGGGCTGGCAAGTCTGAATTCTGTAGGACAGGCTGGCAGGCTGGAAACTCCAGCAGGAGTTGATGCAGCAATCTTGACTTGGAAATCTGTAGGGCAAACCAGCAGGCTAGAAACTTGGCAGAATGTGACACTTTAGTCTTGACATATTTCTTTGCCAGAAAAACTTCAGGATTTGCTCTTACAGCCTGAGACTCATTGGATGAAGCCCATCCACATTGTGAAGGGTAATATGCTCTACTTCAAATCAAATTATTGTACATGTAAACCACAAAGTGCCTTCATAGAAACACCTAAATGAATGTTTGATTAAATAACGGTGCTATAAACTAGCTAAGTTGACATATTTTTTATTGTTTTTATTGTTTTTTTTAAAAAGGAGTCTCGCTCTGTCGCCCAGGCTGGAGTGCAGTGGTGCAGTCTCAGCTCACTGCAACCTCCACCTCCTGGGTTCAAGGGATTCTCCTGCCTCGGCCTCCCAAGTAGCTGAGATTACAGGTGCCTGCCACCATGCCTGGCTTATTTTTGTATTTTAGTAGAGACGGGGGTTCACCATATTGGTCAGGCTGATCTCAAACTCCTGACCTCAAATGATCCACTCGCCTCGGCCTCCCAAAGTGCTGGAATTACAGGCATGAGCCAGCGCGCCTGGTCCAAGATGACATATAAAATGAAACATAACAATCTACCCCTCACCAAATAAGCACCCATACATATATCTCCAAATAAAGATAATAACAAAGTCATACTTCCATCTAACAAGACACAACTCTTGTTACAACTCTGTACAACTGAAACTGCACTAACCCTTTCCTTGTGAGAGGATGCAAACTCCTTGGGTTATGTTCATTCTTCTCCTTGATATCCTGTGACTTAAATACAGTGACGTAAGGTTAATTATTACTAATACATTTTATTTTATATGATAAGGAGATGAGAGAGAAGAAATGAAAATTGACATAAACATACACACAAACAAGCATATTTATGACAAAGAAAAATTCTATGAGTATTTCCCCCTTATTATAAGGAAGAACTACTCATAATAATTACAATTCTTGGTTGGGCATGGTGGCTCACACCTGTAATCCTAGCACTTTGGGAGGCTGAGGTGGGCAGATCACCTGAGGTTGGGAGTTCCAGGCCAGACTGACCAACATGCAGAAACTCCGTCTCTGCTAAAAATACAAAATTAGCAGGGTGTGGAGGCACATGCCTGTAATCCCAGCTACTCGGGAGGCTGAGGCAGGAGAATCGCTTGAACCCGGGGGGCAGAAGTTGTGCTATTGCACTCCAGCCTGGGCAACAAGAGCAAAAACTCCGTCTCAAATACTAGTACTACTAATAATAATAATAATAATTACAATTCTTGTTTCTGCAGCTGGTCATCTGCAACTCCTAGCTAGTATTTAAAACAACCTTCTTCCATTACCCATTCCATATTCCCTTTGCCCTCAGCAAATATCTCAGCTTCTTATGGTCCCTTCCCTGGTGGGGTGGGGTAGGGTGACCCAAACCTTCATTCTGGAGAGTTCTGAGCAATTAGTAGTCCTGTTGAGTTGAATTATAGTAGTGCTTTTTAGAGATGGGAGTCTCACTATGTAGCTGAGACTGGCCTTGAATTCCTTGGCTCAAACAATCCTCCTGCTTCAGCCTCTTGAATAACTGGGACTACAGATGTGTGCCACCATGCCCAGCTGTAGTTTTCCATTGACCTTAATCACAGGGCCTGGTAGTACTAAGAGACCTTCTAATGGGTCTGCTGTATTCCAGACATACTCATACTTACTTACCTCTATTGTGAAGTAAGAGCCCAACAAGTTGCAAAATTTTTCCTTGGTAATCAAGATCAATCACGCCAGCAGTACAGTAACTCCCTTTGTTGCCTATTAACTTAGAGGCACAAGAAGCCCAAAGTAGCAGGGTAACAATCTTAAATTGCAGTTCAATTGAATTATTGTATCTCCTGGTGGTAGCATCCCACCCTTTGGAACTAAGACCTCAAGACCAGCATAGCATAAGGTCATGGGGACAGGAAGCAAAAATTTTGCTAGTGGATAACTAGGGTATAGTAAGTAATACCACTCCAATTTTCACCCCTTGATTCCTGGACCTGTGAATCCTGTCTACAGGAGAAATAGCACCATATATTTGACACTTATTTAGAGCGTATATAGCCTCCTAAAGAGCATGCCCCAGTCCTGCAAGGTAGTGCCATGCAGTTAATACTATAACCAAGTCTTTAAAAGGCCATTACATTATTCTACCAAACCAGTTGCTTCAGGATGGCTGGGAACATGGTGAGGCCAGTGAATTCAATGAACTTGGGCCCACTGCTCCAACTTCATGTGTAAAGTGAGTTCCTTAATCAGAAGCAATGTTATGTAGAATAACATGGCAGTGAATAAGGCATTCTGTAAGTCCACAGATGGTAGTTTTGGCAAAATCATTGTGTGCAAGGAAGGTAAATCCATACTTAGAGTAAGTTTCTATTCCAGTAAGAAAAAATGCTGCCCCTTCTGTGATAGAAGTGGTTGAATATAATCAACCAGACATCAATAACTGGCTGATCACCCTGGGGAATGATTCAGTGATGGTCTCTGCTGCTGGCAGATTGAGTACTCTGAGCAGTGGGTATAGTCAGGTCAACCTTAGTGAATTGAAGTCCATGTTGCTAATCCCATGAATAATTTATATCCCTACCACCATGGCCACTTTGTAAATGAGCCCGTTGGTCAATGACAGAAGTAGCTGAGGAAGGTGACTGACTGTTATGCACAGGTCATCCTATCCACTTGATTATAAAAATCTTGCTCTGCTGAGGTCACTCTTTGGTTAGCATTCACATGGGACACAAATATCTTCAGGGGTGTTTTTTAACCCATTCATAGAGGTCCACCCACACATCTTCTTCTCTTACCTCCTCATCACCAATTTTCCAATCATGTTCCTTCCAAGTCCCTAACCATCCATCTAAACCACTGGACACCGTCCATGAACCAACATACACTCAAACTTCTGGCCATTTCTCCTTCTAAGTAAAAATGAACAACAAGGTACAATGTGCAGTGCTCTATGTTCTGCCCACTGGGAGGATTTCCCTTCATCGCTGTCTTTCTGGGATATCCCAGAAAGGGGTTATTAGTGGCGGAGCTGCCCACTTTCAAGTGGTGGCTTCATATCATGCACAACCATCTGTAAACCATGCTCATTTCCTCTTCTTCATTCAACTTATCACAGAGAATTCCTATGAGGCAATAGGCGCAGGGTGGGAGAGAGGGGGTAATATACTAAGAGTGGGGCCATAGACATTTGGGCCACTTCTTCATGTAGCTTACTTTGCCTTCTGGGCCTGCTCAAGCCCAACTTTGTATACAATTTCCATTTGGTGATTGAGTGCTGGTGTGCATGCCCAACTTTATGGCTTGGTGGGTCAGATAATACTCAGTTCATGAAGGACAGCTCTGGTCACATTGTAGCAAGATGACCAAAGATTAATTGTTCAGTCTCTACTAAGGCCCAGTAGCAAGCCAAAAGCTGTTTCTCAAAAGGATAGTAGTTATCTGCAGAGGACGGCAGAGCTTTGCTCCAAATTCCTATGAATATGTGTTGCAATTCACCTATAGCGGCCTGACAAAGGCTCCAAGAAGCATTTCTATCTGCCACTGACACTTCAAGCACCATTGAATCTTCTGGAACATATGGCCCAAGTGGCAGAGCAGCTTGCATGGCAGCCTGGACCAGTTGCAGAGACTTCACTTGTTCTGGGCCCCACTCAAAACTAGCAACTTTTTAGGTCACTCAGTAAATGAGCCAAATGAGAAATATGTGGCCTCAAAAGTTTAAAGAGGCCCATCAGGTGTTGTGCATTTTTTCTGGTTGTAGAAAAGGCCAGATGCAAGAACATAATCTTTACCACAAAAAGGATATCTTTATATGTCCCACATCACTGGAGCGATAGAAATTTCTATGAGGTAAAAGTTCATAGAAAAAGTTTCACTGAGGTAAAAGTTATCTTACTTTAAAAAATTTATTTCTCACCCTCTGATGTGTAAATGTATTACCAATAAGTCTAGAGTAGTTGCTATTGCTTGCTCACTAAGTCCAATCAACATAATGTCATCCATGCAATGAATCAGTGTGATGTCTTGTGGAAGGGGAAGTCAAACAAGGTTCCTGTGAACTAAATTATGAAATAAGGTAGAGAACGGATAGAGATAAGAAAAGTATTGCTAGCTTTGCCAGATTAAGCAAACTTCTTCTGGTGGTCTTTACTAACAGATATTGAGAAAAAAAAGGCATTTGCCAAATCAATAGCTGCATAGCAGATACCAGAAGATATATTAATTTGTTAAAGCAATGAAACTACACCTGGTGCAGCAGCTTCAATTGGAGTCACTACCTGGTTAAGCTTTTGAAAATCCACTGTCATTCTCCAAGATTCAACTTTTAAAAAATTGACACGTAGTAATTATACATATTTATAGGGTACAACATGATGGATGTTTCCATAAATGTATAAATTGTATAGTGATCGAATCATGGTAATTACCATATCCATCACCTTAAGCATTTATTATTTCTCAAAAATACGAAATACTTCACAAATTTCCATGTCATCTTTGCTCAGGGGTCATGATAATCTTCTCTGTATTGTTCCAATTATAATATATGTGTTGCTGAAGCAAGCAAAAAATCCATGTGTTTTCTGTATAGGCCAAATAGGTAAGTTGAATGGGGATATGGTGGGAATCGTCACCCCTGCATTTTTCAAGCCCTTGATGGTGGCAATGATCTCTACAATCCCTCCAGGAATGTTGTATTGCTTTTGGTTTAATATTTTTCTAAGCAGAGGCAGTTCTAGTGACTTCCACTTGACCTTTTCTACCATAATAACCCTCAATCCACAAGCCAGGGAATCAATGTGGGGATTCTACCAGTTGCTGACTGTGTCTATTCCAATTATATATCCCAGAACTGGGGAAATAACCAGAGGATGGGTTCAGGAACCTACTGAGTCCACTATGAGGTAGATGTGAACTAAAACTCCATTAAATAACTGAACCCCATAAGCCCCTAATCTGACTGGTGGACCACAGTGCCATTTTGAGTCTCCTGGAATTCATGTCAGTACAGAGCTTGTGTTCAGTAATTTCTGAAAAGTCTGATTATTTCATTTCCCCCAGTGTCCTCTTTACTATTGTAAGTAGTCATTAGTGCATTTAAAGCTAATCAGATCAGAGAAGCAATTTCGGAAACTTCAGAACCAATTCAGAAAACCCATCCTTAAGATTCTGTTCCTCTAGAACCATTCTTGGTAACAAAATCTATGTCAGTCAGTGTTCTTCAGAAAAATAGAACAAATAGGACAAATAGAATCTTATTTTTAAAGATAACTGTCTTATAAATAAGATTTATATTTTATCTTTATTATTATTTTATCTTTTTTATTTTGTCTTTATAAAACTTATAAGTGAGTTGTCTTTAAAAATTGGCTCATGCAATTGTGGGGGCTGGCAAGTCTGAAATCCACAGGGCAGGCCCTCAGACTAGAAACTCTGCAGGAGATGATGCTACAGTCTTGAGGCAGAATTCCTTCTCCTCCAGGAAACATCATGTTTGCTCTTAAGGCCTTCAAGTGATTGGATGAGGCCCAGCCACATTATTGAGGGTAATCTCCTTTACTTCAAGTCAACTGATTTGTACATGTTAACCACATCTATAAAATACCTTCACAGCAACATCTAGATTAGTATTTGATTTAATAACTGGGTAGTATAGCATAGCCAAGTTGACACTTAAAAAAATAACAATCACGGGCCAGACGCGGTGGCTCATGCCTGTAATCCCACCACTTTGGGAGGCCAAGGCGGGCAGATCACCTGAGGTCGGGAGTTTGAGACCAGCCTGACAAACATGGAGAAACACCATCTCTACTAAAAAATACAAAATTAGCCAGGCATGGTGGCACATGCCTGTAACCCCAGCTACTCTGGAGGCTGAGGCAGGAGAATCACTTGAACCCAGGAGGCGGAGGTTGCGGTGAGCCGAGATCGCACCATTGCACTCCAGCCTGGGCAACAAGAGTGAAACTCCGTCTCAAAAAAAAAAAAAAAAAAAAAAAAAAATTAACAATCACAACACTCTATATTCCATTTCCTTGCCTTATTTTTCTTCTAAGTTATTTGCATATAACATATTCTATATTTTATTTAGGCATTTGGGGTTTTGTCTGTTTCCTCCCAACTTCAATGTAATCTCCAGAAGGAAAGGATTTTTGTCTACTTTGTTCAGTTTGCTCTGGTTTGAATGTGTCCCCTCCAAAATCCAGATGCTGAAACTTAATGGTCAATGTGATGGTATTAAGGGGTAGGGCCCTTGAGAGGTAATCAGGTAATGAGGGCTCCTCCCCTCAAGAATGAGATTAAGGCCCTTAGAAAAGATTCTTCATGCATCATTTGGCTCACTTGCCCTTCTGCCTTCCACCATGTGAGAACATCATGTTCCCTTTACAAGGAGGATGCAGCAACAAAGCTCCATCTTGGAAGCAGCGCTCACCAGAAAACTGAACATTTTCAGTGCCCTGATCTTAGAGTTACCAGACTCCAGAACTGTGAGAAGATAAATTTCTGTTATTTATAAATTATCCAGTCTCAAGTATTCTTTTATAGCAGTACAAACAGACTGAGACACTGTTGCATACATAGCCCCTAGAATAGTGGCTGGCACATATTTTAGAGTAAATAAATATCTGTGGAATAAATGAGTAAGTTTGTTGAAGTTATTCAGAAAGCAATTTGGCAACATCTGGTAATATTGAAGATGTGCATTTAAGGATATTCATTACAACATAGTTTACAGTACCAAAAAGTTGAAAACCAGCCAAATGTCCCTTGATAGTGGAATGGGTTTTTAAAAATTGTGTTATATTCATACAAAGTAATTCTCTTGTTCAGTTAAAGTGAGTTAGATAAAACTACATGTAGAAACATAGATAAATTTCAAGAACAATTTTTTTTTTTGAGATAGAGTCTCACTTTGTCGCCCAGGCTGGAGTGCAGTTGTTGGCCCACTGCAACCTCCACCTCCCAGGTTCAAGCGATTCTTGTGCCTCAGCCTCCCAACTAGCTGAAATAACAGGCATGTGTCCCCATAACCAGCTAATTTTTGTATTTTTAATAGAGACAGGATTTCACTGTGTTGACCAGGCTGGTCTCGAACTCCTGACCTCAAGTGATCAGCCCGCCTTGGCCTCTTAAAGTGCTGGGGTTACAGGTGTGAGCCACCATGCCTGGCCCAAAACCAAAATATTAAATAGAAAAAAGTTGCAAAATGACATGTACACTATGATACTGTAAAATTTAACAGTATACAAGACAATACCATATAATGCTTATGGATGCATAGAAATGTAGGAGGGGATACTTGCCAATATCAGATTATCTGTAGGGAGGGAAAGAGATTGATGAGATGGGTCGGGGACTTTAATTTTACCCATAAATGTTATATTCTTTAAAAAATTAAAAAATACAAAACATTTAATATTCATTAAGTCTAGGTGGTAGAAGCATGAATGCTTGATTTTTGTAATGCATATGTGTGCTTGAGATATTAAAAACAAAAATCAAAATACAATAGAAAATATTTCAAATATCAACTACAAAAAACTCAGAATTAAAATGTGAATCATAAAAGATCTGTATGAAAAAATCTTGTATACACTTTTGAGGGATACAAAGTCTTTGATACATGCCCTATTATTGGAGAGGATGACTCATATTATATATATGTTAATTCTTCTCTTTATATTAGTCTATAACTTTAATTTGATACTAATAAAAACACCAGTAGGATTTTTGAAATGAGACAAACCGATTCTAAAGTCCATATAGCAAAAAGGGGCATTCAAGAAAATCCTGAAAATTCTATTAAAAACAGAGTAATGAGGAGGGATTGGCCTTATGAGATATTAAAATACACTATAAAGACACAGAAATTAAAAGAGTTGTGTGGTACTAATACGTCAATTAAATGCCCAAACCATACCTGACATCTGACCATTTCTGTCTATCATGCTGTACCTCCCTAGTCAAAGTCACTATTTTATCTCACCTAAATTACTACAGCATCCTTGTAAATGGTCTCCATACTTGCTCTCTGCCCACTCCTCCTCTTCACAGTCTATTCTCCACACAGTAACTACAGTGATCTTTTAGAAATATAGACTGTGTCATTCCCCTTCTTAAAACCATGAATAAATTAATAGACACATCAATGAAACAAAACTGAGTTCAGAAATAGGTTCAAATATCTAAAAGAAACTGGTATATGATAAAGTTGGAATGCCATATCAGTAGAGAAAAGACAAATAGTGTTGGGACAACTAGTCACCTGAAAAAAATATTGGATCCTGCACTTACTGTTTACCTTAAGATGAATTTTTTAAAACTTTTATTTTACGTTCAGGGGTGGAAGTGCTGGTTTGTTACATTGGTAAACTTGTGTCATGGGGGTTTGTTGTACAGATTATTTCATCACCCAAGTATTAATCCTAGTACCCATTAGTCATTTTTCCTGATCCTCTCCCTCCTCCCACCTTCCACCCTCCGAAAGGCCCCAGTGAGTGTTGTTCCCCTCTGTGTGTCCATGTGTTCTCATCATTTAGCTCCCACCTGTAAGCGAGAACATGCTGGCATATGATTTTCTGTTCCTGTGCTAGTTTTCTAAGAATAATGGCCTCCAGCTCCATCCATGTCCCTGCAAAGAACATGATCTCATTCTTTTTTATGGTTGCATAGTATTCCTTATACACTGTTGATGGGGATGTAAATTATTTCAGACATTGTGAAAGACAGTGTGGTGATTCCTCAAAGACCTAAAGACAAATACCATTGACCCAACAATCACATTACTGAGTATATGCTCAAAGGAATGTAGATCATTCTATTATAAAGACACATACACATGTATGTTTATTGCAACACTATTCACAATAACAAAGATATGGAATCAACATAAATGCTGATCAATAATAGACTGAACAAAGAAAATGTGGTAAAATGAATTTTTAAAATGTTATATTAACAAATGTAACCATACAAAATGAACCAAATCTTAAGTGTGGAATGGAGCAGACAGTGACTGCATGGGAGCACAAAATGGACACCCAGGGTATCAGTCCTGTTTTGTTTATTGATCTGGGTGCTGGTTAATGGAAGTATACAGTTAGTGAAAATTCATTAAATCGTACTTATGATATGTATAATAATGCGCAATTTTCTGTACATTGTTTCAACAAAAATTTATGAAATATGTAAAATAATGAAGCTACAATAGAAAAAGATTGATGAATTTGATTTCATAAAAGCCTGTTTTTCTACTTTTTGCAGATAAGATCTTGCTCTGTCACTCAGGCTGGAATGCAGTGGCATGATCATAGCTCACTGTAATCTCAAATTCTTGGGCTCAAGCAATCGTTTTGCCTCAGCCTCCCAAATAGCTAGGAGTACAGGTGTGTACCACCACTCCTAGCTAATTTGAAAAAAAAATTTAAGAGACAGGGTCTCACTATGTTGCCAAGGCTGGTCTCGAAATCCTGATCTCAAGTGATCCTCCTGCCTTGGCCTCCCAAAGCACTGGAATTACAGGAATGAACCATTGCACCCAGAATAAAATCCATGGTTTTTAATATTCCACACATATGAGTGAGATCACATGGTGTTTGTCTTTCTGTGTCTGGCTTATTTCACTTTGCATAATGTCCTCCATGTTCATCTGTGTTGACACAAATGACAGGATTTTCTTCTTTTTAAAGGCTGAATATTATTACATTGTATGCACATACCACATTTTCTTTATCCATCCATCCATTGATGAACACTTAGGTTGATTCTATATCATGGCTATGGTGAACAGTGCTGCAATGCTCGTGGGAGTGCAGATATCTCTTTGACATACTGATTTCAGTCAGTGGGACTACTGAATCATATGGGGGTACAAAGTTTTAGTTAGACAGGAGAAATAAGTTTTTGAGATCTGTTGCACAACAGGGTGACTGTAGTTAATAATAATGTATTGTATATTTCAAAATAGCTAAGAGAATACATTTCAAATGTCTCAGCGCAAAAATTTAGTGAGATGATAGATACGTTAATTAGCTTGATTTAATCATTCCATATTATATACATATATCAAAATATCACATTGTACCCCAAAAATGTATACAATTATGATTTATTAAAATAATATAGATAATCATTTTTATCTGCATGGGAAAATACTATAAATCATAAAAGGCAAATAAAAAACTGGGAAAATATTTATAACACATATAACAAAGAGCTAATTTCCTTTATACATAGTTAGTAAGGGAAATGAACAAAATAACAATAGAAAAATGGGCAAAACATTATTAGTTGACACTCATAATAAAGTACATACAAATAGCTTTCATATGGATGAAAGGCACACAATCTAATAAAATAAATACAATGACAAACTACTCTCAAGAGATATATTTTTTATTGCCTTTCAGATTTGCAAAGATTTTTTTTATTTTTTTTGCACACAAAAACAATAAACATTTTCTAAAAATACATACAAACAAAAAGATGCGTATCAAACATATTAGGAAGGTTGCACATGGGAAGTCGGGGAATAGAAATGGGGGGTGGGAATTAAAATAAATGAGAGAGGGACTTTATATGGATCAGTAATAATAACTCAATCCTCTATTTGACAAAGAAGAAGGAGAAGGAAGAGGAAGAAAAAGAAAGTGGGATAAAGGATCAGAAAGGGAGGAAAATAGAAAAAATTAGAGTATGACTCCAGGGTAGACCTGTTTTGTTGTCGCTTGGTTGGTTGGTTGGTTTGTCTGTTGTATTTTTCATGTTTCGCCATGTTGGCCAGACTGGTCTCGAACTCCTAGCCTGAAGTGATCAACCCGCCTCGGCCCCCCAGAGTGCCAGGACCACAGGCGTGAGCCACCACGTCCAGCCCCCACATTGCTTCTGGCCTCCGTGGTAGACCTCCCAGATGGGGCGGTCAGGCAGAGGCACTCCCCACATCCCAGATGGGGCGGCCGGGCAGAGGTGCTCCTCACTTCCCAGACAGGGCAGCCAGGCAGAGGCTCCTCACTCCCAGGGGGGGCAGAGGTGCTCCTCACTTCTTCCCAGACGGGGCGGCCGGGCAGAGGTGCTCCTCATTTCTTCCCAGACGGGGCGGCCGGGCAGAGGCGCTCCTCACTTCCCAGACAGGGCGACCGGGTAGACGCGTTGCTCATTTCTTCCCAGACGGGGCGGCCGGGCAGAGGCGCTCCTCACTTCTTCCCAGACGGGGCGGCCGGGCAGAGGCGCTCCTCACCTCCCAGACGATGGGCGGCCGGGCAGAGGCGCTCCTCACCTCCCAGACGATGGGCGGCCGGGCAGAGGCGCTCCTCACCTCCCAGACGATGGGCTGCCGGGCAGAGGCGCTCCTCACTTCCCAGATGGGGAGGCCGGGCAGAGGGGCGGCCGAGCAGAGACGCTCCCCACCTCCCAGATGGGGCGGCGGCCAGGCAGGGGCTGCAATCCCAGCACCCTGGTAGGCCAAGGCAGGCGGCTGGGAGGCGGAGGCTGCCGCGAGCCAAGACCATGCCACCGCACTCCAGCCCGGGCAACATGGAGCATCGAGTGAGCGAGACTCCGTCTGCAGTCCCAGCACCTCGGGAGGCCGAGGCGGGCAGAGCACTCGGGGTCAGGAGCTGGAGACCAGCGTGGCCAACATGGCGAAACCGCGGCTGCAGCCAAAGGAGAAAAAGCAGGCAGAGAAAAAGCAGGCAGCAGTGGTGGCGCGCGCCGGCAGTCGCAGGCAGTGCGCGGTGTGGGGCAGCAGTGAGCCGAGTATATTGCAGTGTGGGCCACAGAGGGAAGAAAGAAAAGAAAAGAAAAGAAAAGAAAAGAAAAGAAAAGAAAAGAAAAGAAAAGAAAAGAAAAGAAAAGAAAAGAAAAGAGAAAAGAAAAGATGGAAAGAAAGAAAAAGAAAGAAAGAAAGAAAAGAAAGGAGGAAGGAAGGAAGGAAGGAAGGAAGGAAGGATGGATTTTTAAATATAATAACACACTGTATTTTAAGAGTGTAGGGAAGCTGGTACTTTGTACATTGCTACAGAGAACAAAATCTTTATGGTGTTTTAGTTTAGTAGTACCTAAAAATATTGGTGTTTTAGTTTAGTAGTACCTAAAAATATTGGTGTTTTAGTTTAATAGTACCTAAAAAACTTGTAAATGACATACCCTGGAACCTAGCAATATCTAAAGACGAACTACAATGTGTTTACAAAATATATGTACAAGGATGTTTGTAGCATCATTGTTAATGGCAAAAGACGAAACAATCTAAATGCCCATTCATAAGAACCTGGTTAAATAAATTTTTGTAGGCTCATTCTATGGAATACTACACAGCCGTTTATAACCAGAAAGTACTGTGTGTACTTATACAAAAAGATTTCCATAAAAACAAGATATTTTTTCCTTTTTATTTTTCAGCTTTAATTAGGTATAATACAAATAAAATTTGTATATATTCAAAGTGTATGGCATAATACTTTGATGTGTGTATACGTTGTGAAATATTACCAGAATCAAATCAATTAACATGTTAATCACCAAAGTTACCATTGTGTTTGTGGTATACAAGAGTATACACAGGATATACTCTCTTAGCGAATTTCAAGTAAACAATAAAGTACTATTAACTATAGTCACCATGCTGTACGTTATATCCCAAGTGCTTATTTTAAAAGGGTGCAAAACAGTGTGAATAGCATGGTGCTAACATTTGTATATTCCTAAGTCCCTGAGAGTGACACCATTAAAATACTCCGTTCAGGGAAAAAATTTTAAAATAAAGTTTTTCTTTGCAGAAGAGTAGCAGCTAACAAATATAGAAAGATGATAGATTTAGAAAATCATCATTTCTCCACCTCACAAGACTCAAATAATTTTTTTAAAAAGAGAAAGGAAATTATCATTTTGCAGTCCCAATGTAATAATGAATTTAGATAAGGATCATCAGTGAATGCTAAAATTATTGGGTGAAAACTGTTAAAGAAAAGGATATGCATAAAGTCTCAAAGTATCATCCCATTGATAATTTACTGATTACAAAGGAAAAAATGTTTTGTCAGTGGAGAAATTTTAACCAAGTTATCAAACTCAGTTCCACTATTATTAGGACACTCTGGCATTATTACGTGCCTCCTGATGTGATGCAACATGAAGTACACAACAGTATCTATGAAACATTCTTGCCCAAAATGTTCGATCTAATTTTTTTTTCCTGAGTAGTTTATCGTGTAATAGAATACCACAATTTGTTTATCTGTTTTTCCTGTTAATGGGCATTTGGGTTGTTTCTAGTGTTTGACTGCTGTGAATAAAGGTTCTATGTCTTTTCTGGACATATCTTACTCTTTAGTACGGTGGCATAATTCAGATACCATAGTTGTTTCCCCTTCTGTCTTCATTCTGTTCCTGTTTTGCCTGCAGATCGAGCATTGATGGGTGAGGATTTATTGAGGCCTTAAGTTTTAATAAGTGGTACCAGCTGTCCCTATTATGTTGTTCTTTATCTTATTCTAAACTACATTCATTGTCAGAGAGGGTAACATAGTGCAACTCACCTAGAGACGTGGGTGACTTGTATGCCTTGCTTCTGAGGCCCCCTTTCCTCTACTACAAGTTCTTTAATTGGTTCTGAATGTTCCTTAGGTAGATCCTAATACTGGCTGTGAATTTCAAAGACTCAAAGAGTGATAGGCATTATTGTAAACCAGATTAAGAAGTGTGAGAGCATGAAAAGCCATTCATCGTCTGATTTTTGCTGGATCTACAGCAACTGATGCATACCACTTGGTTTAAGTGACCAGCCCTATTTCACTATGGAAGTTAAAGTTTCACGACTGCTCTTTATGCTTATTGGATTTAGGGGAATTTTCATTGTTATATAAATGTTGAACTAGTTTCAACAGTGTTCTTTCATATTTACTCTGCAAATACAAAAAAAAAGCCTGTAGACTGTGGTCATTTCAAAATCTTTTTATGTTCAGATACTGAGCCTTCATAAAGGTTGACTACCTCAGATTTGTTGCACTCATTGTGGACTTCATGTGGATCACAACTTCTGGATAAGAAAGTTATAGCTATTAAGTGTCGATGTGAACCTGAAACCAGCTCTACTGGATTCTTATCAGAAATCCTGCAGAAAGTCAGCCATCTGGGTTCTGATCTGCTATAAAAGATGAATATTTAAGTTCCTTAATTAACCTGTCCTGTTCCCTGCCCTTAAGGAATACTCTCTGTAGTAGGCTGTGGCTATATTAGACTTTCTGGAACACACCGCTCAAAAGAACTGATATGTTCAGATCATCTGTGTAGGGCTGTGATTTGTAATTTAAACTTTTAGTTGTATTCTGAGGTAACCACAAAATAAATTCAGCCAAACTGGGGTCCACCAAGTGGGAGAAGGGGTGAGGGAGAAAATAATCTTGTTTCTTTTAGTAATTTTTTATTTGGAAAGTGCTTTTCTTTGTTCTACATTAAGGCCTTTTTTACTTTGACTTGAAATAAGTTATTTGACAGAGCATATAGCCTGGTTAAGTAAGTAACCTGAGGTATGCATTCGAATTGTGAAATGTCTCATGAATATGCCAATCCTGAGGGTGGAACCAAATATGTAAAGGGCAGTGGATGCTGGAGGCTCTACTTCAGGTGTTGCTAATACCTTCTCTAATCAGGTCTAAATTGTATGGTAACCTGCAGTGAGAAGAATATGCTTTCTGCTCAGGCTAACGGATTCACTGATCTGTCCTTATAAATGCAGAGCAACATGAGCGAAACCTCAGCTAAAACCCATTTAAGTTTCATGGATTGTGCATGTATCTTTGATAAGAATTCCTTATACACTTGTGCCCAAATTTTCAAGGTATTGGATGTTTCACAGATGCCGTGATTTTCCCAGCTAGCTCTGTTTTCAACCTTTTGGTGTGTCTTTATGTTCATCTGGAGAGTCAGGGCAAAAGATGATGTAGCACTTCTGTTTTTAATAATTACAGCTTAAACTACCTAGTAGTTTTTGGTCCTTTAAAAGGGACTTGAGGAAGCTACCCCAGATTACAGAGAAGTTTCCACCTAATGAGATAGTCTGGCAGTTTCCCAGTTTTGTATCTTTGGTTCAATAGAAATATCTCAAAGTGGTATGTGACCACTTGATGCAGTCTGGGTTTCTCTATAATAAATTCCTTTGCCAAATACATGAGTTGCAGACTTGCTACTGGCAAGAGTGAAGCGAGTGGGTAAGTAAAACTATTTTGATGTAGGAGCGTTTTCCTATAGAGGTCAGTCTTGATGAAAGTGTCAGTGCAGGAATCGGACTCTAGAAGGGTTACAGTATCTCCTGACAGGAACTGCCAACCACGTCTGAGCAATAATATTGTAATTATTTGAGGTGGCAGGCAGGATGCCTACCTTCTGATGCATTTCGGTGAGTAGCTGAGCCAGCCGAGGGGAGGTTGAATGATTAAATCAGAAATGGGATTCTTGGTAAGCTAAAGACTTTATTTGGGAACCAAAAACCTTAACAAATACTCTCTTCATTGAGCCGAATATTTTCCCTGAAAAGTATGCATTTTTCCAGCAAAATTTTGTTGGGGGTTATGTTATTGAAGAATAAACAGAGATGAGTGAGTGGAGGTGTTATGTAATGGCATACTGTACTCGAAATCTGAAGACCTGCAGCAGATTTAAATTCCAACTCTTGTTATAACTGTTTAAAAGATTGTGAAAATATCAAAATGTATGTGAATCAAGTTTTAATATACTGTATGATGGGTGGATGAGGCTGTCCATTGTACCATTTCTTTGACTTCTTAGGCATAGTTTGGCAGTGCAAGAACTCTAACATTAACAAATTCAATAAAAAGTAAATATATGGAAAAAAGTGTGAGAGCCCTGAAACATAGGGAATATGGCTGTTTGTATGATTGAAGCAGCAGGAAAAAAGCCAATAAAATTAATTACCACAAATCCAAAGGAAAAACTCAGAACCTCAGAACAACAACAAAAAAATAATGCTCTAAAAAAAGACTGTGGCAGTAATGCCTTGGCCTTCAGAATCTGGTTGGCACAGCAACCGATTAAGGACCTTGGCAGCAGGCAGAGCAACTGCAGTGTGTTTTAAATGAACAGAGAACCACAGTCCAGGAGACCATTTTAGCTTTAGAAATATCAGGAAACAAACCGAGGTGTTATCAGGAAGTGAAGGTAGAAAAGGCCTAAGATGTTAGAGATCAAACTCTCCCTAAATGAAAGGCAAAAAGAGAGATTTACCCCCCAAAGATGTCCCCAGGCCCAAAAGCAGGATGGATGGATAGATGGATGGATGGATGGATGGATAGATAGATAGATAGATAGATAGATAGATAGATAGATAGATAGATAGATTAAATATAGATATATAGATATATTTAAGGTATACAACATGATGTTTTGATGTCAGACTAGGAAAGGGTGGGACGTATTTTCTGTTACTAAGTCTAGAAAGGTAACTCAGACTTAGATTTAATGAAAAAGAAAAGGAAAAATATGAGCAAACTGGAATGACCTCTCATTACCACACCCCTTCCCACAAGGGAAACCAGATTCAAAAAACTATTGAGGTGCCCTCTGAAAACTGTAGACAAAGTGTCAATAATAGGAGCAGATTACAATTCTTCTTTTAATGACTGATTATGAAACATTTAGAAAGAATCAAAAGAGAGGAAGACCACAGTGAGCAGGTATTATTTAATGAGCTTCAAGTGATTTGGAAAGCAGGATAGCCTGGGCCAGAAGGGAAGGTACTCATGACATTTAGAGAGTTAAGGCTCTCAGGGAATGGGAGAGAAAAATGAAACTCACTAAGGCAGGATTTCAATATCTGTGAGTCTGGTCTGTGTCAAATAATGGAATGATGCAAAGATACTTCCTAGAAAAAATTCTCCTACTTAGGAATATGTAAGTGGATAAGGAGGTTTTACTTGAATAGCAGATACTTTCTGTAGTCCTAGAACTTTCTTTCCTCATAGTTTTCACTATGGGAGGAATCCCATAAGATAAATCCTGAGGGAGTATGTTAAGAAAACACATGTTAAGACAACAAAACAAGAGAAAGGAAAATGAAGAACAAAAGACACTATGATCCAGCAAATAATATTAGCCCTTCATAGATAGAGAAGACACAGGACCTTAAGAAATAAATGGATGAGGGTCAGACTTGGTGGCTCATGCCTGTAACCCCAGCACATTGGGAGACCTACAGCAGGAGGATCATTTGAGCCCAGAAGTTTGAGACCAGCCTGGGCAACATGATGAGACCCTGTCTCTACAAAAAAAAAAAAAAAAAAAAAGAAAAGAAAAAAAAAGAAAGAAAAGAAAAGAAAGGAAAAATTAGCCAGGTATGGTGGCACTCACCTATGGTCCCAGCTACTCAGGAAACTGAGGTGGGAGAATCACTTCAGCCTGGGAAGTCAAGGCTGCAATGAGCCAAGAGCATGCCACTGTACAGAGAGAGAGAGAGAGAAAGAGAGAGAGAGAGAGAGAGGCAGGAAGGCAGGAAGGCAGGAAGGAGAAAACAGAAAGAAATGAAATGTTGTTCTACATACTTGCCAGTGGGGGGAAAATGAAGAAAATGGAATGAGAGGCATGTGCCACTGCTGCTAGGGAAAAAAAAAGCCAAAAGAATGTTGTACTACAGGTTTAAAAAGACCTAAAGAATTTAAACTCGAAGAGAAGGCAAGGCTTGGGGAAAGAGGACATGGATGAGGACATATTGGTGCTCACTGGATGGCACAGCCTTTGGAAGCATCAGCAACAGCTTCAGTTCAGGGATTTGTAGGCCTAAGGAACCTACAGCAGACAGCAACAACAGCAGTCACAGTGGCATAAAACAAATCCCTTGGGATCTTACTAGGGCCACAGATATACAGAGATGAGCTGAAGATTGAGACTGTGAAGATTGCTAAGCCATGAATTTCACTTAGAGAACTACCTGTTATAAATGTGGGGGGTGCCTTCTCACAAGAGGGGATTGTTAGGAATGCAAGAGTTAAAGAGATATGAAAGTACAGATATTTTAAATATATAGAGGGATAATGAAGGAAAAGAGGGGCCCTTAGGAAGGACTGAAGGACTGAAGGGGCCACCACAACAAATATCTAAATTCCACAATAAGATAGGAAGACAGCCTGTTCGTCCCAGATATCTGAGTCCAAAACTTGTGATCTTAAAATCCATTTAAAAAATTTTTAAAAACAATTTAGTTTCCACATACAACACTGATTAAAATCCATTTGGAGAAATCTCCCATGCATAAGAGAATTATTACCATCTGCTTTCCATCCCCCTATGGGGATATCCACCTATATATACAACTCGCTCTCTCTGAGTGGTTGTAAAGCACAAAGTAAGAATGAAAGAAAAGGATCACAGCTTCCTCACCCCCATTCCCTTCCCTCAAGAAAGACCTAGTCAAATGATTGGCTCAAATCCCTTGAGCCATGTTTACTAATGTGTTAGAGAGAGTCACTATGGGTTAAAAGGTCACATACGGTAGATGGATTTCTCTTTCATGCTTTCTGGTCATTCAGAGAAATTGAAACACTAAGCTAAAGCCTCCTTGGTATCCAGCCATCTTACTTTCTTTCACTTGATTGTTCAGGTACTTTCACTGTATTGCTCAAGTACTTACTGGTTCTTACCAATTCAGGGATAAGCTATGATAAGATTGGAAACTGGTGAGAAAAGGTGAAGCCCTTTTTGGATCCTGAGCCTAAGTTATGTGCTGAAACCTAGCTTTACCAGAGAACCCTGTGTCAGAGTACTGGGCACTAATTCCACTAAACACAAAGTGGTATTTTAATTCTTATCTGTCCTTGTCCCTTGTATGTATGGCTTAACAAACTTTACATGAAAAAGGTAATGAGGTTAAGTAAAAATGTGATTATTCCTGAGTCCCTACCCAAAATACCAAATTATTACCATTTAAAATCACACCTAATAGGCCAGGCGCACTGTCTCATGCCTGTAATCCCAGCACTTTAAGATGCCAAGGCAGGAGTTGAGGAGTCGAGGGGTTCGAAACCAGCCTGGCCAACATAGTGAAACCCTGTCTTTACTAACAATACAAAAATTAGCCAGGTGGGTGCCCTGTGCCTGTAGTCCCAGCTACTTGGGAGGCTGAGGCAGGAGAATTGCTTGAACCCAGGAGGTAGAGATTGTGGTGAGCCGAGATCACACCACTACCCTGCAGCCTGGGCAACAGAGCGAAACTACATCTCAAAAAAAAAAAAAAAAAAAAAAAAAAAAGAAGAAGAAGAAGAAGAAAATCATACCTAATATGCAGGTCTTGTGGGATTAGACTTAATAGGGCTGGCCATATCCATTAGGATACAAGTAACAGACTAGAAGTGAAATGAAGTGTGGTTGGTCCCTGGAAACATCATCATGAAAAAAAAAAAATGTTTTAGTCTGCAGTTAAAACTTGCCATACAATCCTTCTCAATTCTAGCTCATTCCTTTGATGACCATTTAGTATCTCTCTCTCTCTCTGAAAACCCCCACATGAATGGAATCCCAGTGGAAAGGAATTTAGCCTCTTATTACAAGGCTGATCAATCAATGAGGGATGGAGGGACAAAGTTGATTTCTTAATAACTGAAAATAATGCCTTTTTTGCCATTGTTGCTACCATTTCTTATGGCCTCTTGGTGGAGAAATGATGGGTGGTTTCTTTATATACACTTTTCTGCACTAGCCATATTTTCTATAATGCATATTTATCTCTTTGACAATTAGAGAAAAGTAAAAATGAAGAAGAAAATATCTCCTAAATTTCAGGGATTGAGTTAAGAGACAAACAGAGACAGAGGTAGATAAGCAGACAGAAAGACAGAGATTGAGTCTTCTCATTCTTCATAATTTTAGTCTTGTCTTAGAAATCAAAGTTATGGCATTCAGAGGACAATGGCCAATATTGAAATTCTATTATAAGGAATGATGTCAATCATAACAAATGATAAATTATATAATATGCATTTTATATATTGTATACATAGTTTGGCTTTTCTAGAATTTCAATAAATGAAATTATACAGTATGTACTGTTTTATGTCTGACTTCCTTTACTCAGAATAAAGTTTTTGAGATTCATTCACACTGTATTATCAGTATTCACGTTTTTTTTTTTTTTTTTTTTTTGAGATGGAGTCTCGCTCTGTTGCCTAGACTGGAGCAAGATCTTGGTTCACTGCAACCTCTGCTTCCCAGGTTCAAGTAATTCTCCTGCCTCAGCTTCCTGAATAGCTGGGATTACAGGCACCTGCCACCACACCCAGCTAATTTTTGTATTTTTAGTAGAGGCAGGGTTTTACCATGTTGGCCAGACTGGTCTCAAACTCCTGACCTGAAGTGATCCACCTGCCTCAGCCTCCCAAAGTGCTGGGATTACAGGTGTGAACCACCATGCCCAGCCTCTTCCTGCCTTTAAAAAATAGTTTTAACAGAGTATTATTTACACACCATGAAATAAACTGTGGTATATACACTCAATGGAATACCATACAACAATAAGGAATGAATTGGAAGGAAAGAGGATTTGCTTCACCCTTCTAAAAGTCCAGCTCCTTCCAGTTCACTCTATTATATTGCTGCATATTTCATTTCTGTATGTGTATGGTGTGAGGTAGAGGTCATAGTTCATTTTTCCCATACAATTGTCCACTTGTTTTCACACAATTTATTGAAAAGACTATCCATTTTCCATTGATTTGCCTTTGCACTTTTCTCAAAAATCAATTGAGAAAATATTTGCAAACCACATATCCGATAGAAGCCTCATATCCAGAACATATAAATAACTTTCTAAACTCAGTAGTAAAAAATAAAGAATTCAATCTTTTTAACGGGCAAAAGACTCGAATAGATATTTATTTCATCAAGGAAGATCTAAAGTTGGCAAACACATGAAAAGATGTTCAATATCACTCACGATTAGGAAAATTCAAATTAAAACCACAAAAAGATGTATAAATGCTAAAAAGCACACATGAAGATGCTCAACATCATTAATCAGGGAAATGAAAATAAAGGCAATCATATACCTATTGGAATGGCTAAAACAAAAAATATTGACAATGCCAAATGCTGGTGAGGCTGCAGAGAAATATGTCTCTCCTACCTTGATGATAGAAATGTAAGATGGTACAGCCATGCTAGAAAATAATCTGGCAGTTTCGTAAAATGTTAGAGAGATCACTTCCAGACAGATGTGGAATGTTCCATGGATCCTTTCCCCAGAGAAACAACCATAACTGGTGAAAATTATTTTTAGAACAACCATGTTAAAGTCTCCAGAAATTATCCCAAGGGCTAGACATAAGGAGACATTTATTCAAGAAAATTTAAATCTTAGTAAAACACAGCGAGGGTCTCAAGCTCAATGATAGAAGCTCCACTCTGGGCAGATGCACTCAAGAAGATGAAATTTCTCTCCAGGAAAGGCAGGCAATCAACATTTCTTATTCTCCTCAGCTCCATGTTACAGAGCTCAATTCCAATCAAAGGTGAGGGGATTGGGGCTCCCTTCCCCCAGCCAGCTTTAACTCATAAGATGAAAGCACTAACCCAGGCATGACAGACCAAAAACACTAATCATGGCTCACCTCAGCTAGCTCATAGGATACTCTCCACATTAGAAGAAGCAAGACACACTCTACTTGTGATGCAAATATGTCACTTTGAGAGAGGCAGGCCACTGATCCCAACCTCAGCTCTAGTTTTGCCTGGGGAGATAGGTGAGCTGTAAAAACAAAAAGCTCTAACGTTCTCACCAAAGCAACTAACTTTATTGGGAACACAGTGTGGGAAAGTTCAAACCAAAGCGTGCTCACAAAACAATAGAAATTTTGGTGGTAAGTAATTAAGAAGAAGCCAGTAGCCCCACAAGAACAACCTAAACTATAGGCCAGTTTACCAGGTAGAACCAGGGAAAAAAGACAGCTAAGAAAAGCCATCCAGGCATCAGAAAAACGCAGAGTCTGGCAACAAAAACTACTTCTGCAAAGGGGCCTGAATTTAATTGGATCATACTGAGGAGCAATTTATGCCACAGGGCATTGTCAAAAAAAAAAAAAAAAAAAGTATAGCAACTAGGATTGAAAGCAGAGCAAGATGGTGGACTAGAAGTCTCCAATGGTTGTCCCCCACCCCACCAAGGACACCAATTTAACAATTATCTACATTAAAAAAGCACCTTTATAATAACCAAAAATCAGGCGGTTACTCACAGTACCTAGTTTGAACTTTGAATTACTGAAACAGCCACTAAAGAGGTAGTAAAAACAGTCTTAAATAGCTGATGCTACCCCTCCCACATCCTCCAGCAGCAGTGGCATGGTGCACAGAGTATTTCTGTACGCTGGGGAGAGGGAGAGCCAGTAATTGTGAGGCATTGAACTCAGTGCTGCCCTCTTATAGTAGAAAGGAAAACCAGACCAAACTCAGCTGATGCCACCCTATGGAGAGAGAATTTAAACCAGCTCAGGCTATAGGGGAATTTCTGATCCTAGCAGTCAGAACTTGAGTTCCCGCAAGTATCACTACTGCGGGCAAAAGTGCTCTGGGGCTGTAAATAAACATGAAAGGCAGTCTAGGCCACAAGGACTGCAACTTTTAGGTGAGTCCTAGTGCTGTAGTGGACCCAGAGCCAGTAGACTGGGGCTGGGGGTCCGGGGTACGTGACCTACTGAGACACAAGCTAGGATTACTAAGGAAGTACTGGCATCACCCCTCCCCTAAAACCAGGCTGCACAGCTTGAAAAGAGACCACTTACCACTTCCTTCCAGTTGAAGAGAGGAGAGGAAAGAGTGGAAAGGACATTGTCTTGTTGGGAAAAAGCTGAGTGTTGGGAGGGAAACTGAGGCAGGGCTTGCCTAATGGCCTCTGGAATGTGTCTAGACTTGCTGGCTCCTTGCTTCTAGCCCTCATAGGCTACTATTCCCATTATCTCAAGTAGCAGAACATGTTCCTTATAAATGCTAAACCATCACAGCTGTAAATCATGTGCTTAATGCAACGTGCTCTTTTGACTTCCACACTCTCACCACCTGTTTCTTTGTTGGATCACCAATAAACACCCTGGGCTCCCAGAGTTCGGGGACTTTGCAGCATCAACGATAGCAATGGCCCTCTGGTATCCCACCTTTCTCTCTCAAACTGTCTTTCTCTCAATCCTTTGACTCTGCCGGACTTTGTCACCCCCATGACCTGGTGTTGGTTCTGATCACCCCAACATTGTCTTACCTCTTGGATATCAGTTCAGCTACAGCAGGATAGGGCACCAGTCAGAAACATGAGGCCCTCTTTCCAGGCCCTTGCTCTCAGATTTATAGACATACCCTTGGCCAGAAGGAAGCCCACTGCCTGGCAGCATTCATCACCTGCTAACCAAAGAGCTCTTGGGCACTAATAACCATCAGCAATACTCAGGTACTATGTTGAGGGCTTTGGCCAAGACACTGAGACTTTCTGGCTTCAGGTGAGACTCAGCACATTCCCAGCTGTGGTGGCTATGGGGCAAGGTTTCTTCTACTTAAGCAGAATGAGAAGTAAAAGGGACTTTGTCTTGCACCTTAGGTACCAGCACAGCCACCGGGAGAAAGAGCACCAAGCGGGCTCTTAGGGTCCCCAATTCCAGCACCTGGCTCTTGGACGGCATTTTGAAATTTGCCCCGGGCCAGAGGGAAGCACACTGCCCTGGAGGGTGAGTCCCAGGCCAGGCAGCATTCACCACAAGCTGACTAGAGAGCCTTGGGCCTTAAGGGAACATCGGTTGTAGACTGGCAGTCCTCCTCATGAGCCTATGATGGCAGAGGATATCGGATGAGACTCCTCTGCCTTTGGAAAGGGGAGAGAAGACTGGGAAAGACCCTGTCTCATAATCTAAGTGCAAGCTCAGGTACAGTTTTTAAATCTAGTCCTTGGCTCCTGGATGGCACCTCTGGACCCACCCAGAGCCTGGGAAAAATTACCATCCTGAAATAAAGGACATAAGACTAGCTGGCTTTGCCACCTGCTGATTGTAGAGCCCCGGGACCTTAAACAAACATAGGAAGTAGCCAGGGAGTGGTTAAGGTGGGCCTTGGGTGAAACCCAGTGCTGTGCTGGCTTCAAGTCTGACCCAGCACAGTCATAGTGGTGGTGACCACGGGAGTGCTAGTGTCATAACACCCCTAGCTTCAGGTGGCTCAGCACACAAACAGAGACTATTTATTGGGGAGAAAGTAAGAGAACAAGAGGGTCTGCCTGGTAATCCAGAGGATTCTCCAAGATCTTGTTCGAGATCATCAAAGGTGGTACCTTCACGAGGCTGCAGGAAACAGTGTTACTGGGTTTGGGGTGCCCCCTAAAGCAGATAGAGCTTAGATCACAACATCCAAGTCATTTCAAATATCTGGAAAGCCTTTCCAAGAA
Organism: Nomascus leucogenys; assembly: GCF_006542625.1. Lineage (NCBI taxonomy): Eukaryota > Metazoa > Chordata > Mammalia > Primates > Hylobatidae > Nomascus > Nomascus leucogenys. The sequence continues at coordinate 65,806,685 of NC_044406.1, read as the reverse complement.
GGATGGGTACAAACAAACACAGACTGTAAAAACTACAATAAGTACCTAAATCTTCAATACCTGGACAGAGATGAACATCTACACGTATTAAGACCATCAAGAAAAACATGACCCAACTGAATAAACTGAGCAATGTACCAGTGACCAATCCTGGAGAAACATATATGACCTTTCAGACAGAATTCAAAGTAAGTAACTGTGTTGGCTGGGCACAGTGGCTCATGCCTGTAATTCCAGTACTTTGGGAAGCTGAGGTGGGCGGGTTGGCTGAGCTCAGGAGTTCACAACCAGCCTGGGCAACACGGTGAAACCCTGTCTCTACTAAAATGCAAAAAAAAATAGCCGGGTGCGGCAGCGTGCCCTTGTAGTCCCAGCTACTCTGGAGGCTGAGGCAGGGGAATTGCTTGAACTTGGGAGGCGGAGGTTGCAGTGAGCTAAGGGTGTGCCACTGCACTCCAGCCTAGGCAACAGAGCGAGACTGCATCTCCAAAAACTAATAATAACTGTGTTGAGGAAACTAAAAAATCAACATAACACAGAAAAGAAATTCAGAAGTCTACTAAATAAATTTAACAAAGAGAAATAAATAACTAAAAAGAATCAAAGATAAATTCTATACTTGAAAAAGGCAATATTGGCGGGGGTAGGGTCCAAGATGGCCAATTAGAAGCAGCTGCAATCCACGACTCACAGAGAGCAATGAAAACGGCAAGTGCTGAGGTATCCAGGTTCTCACATTAGGACTGACTAGGCACTGGGCACCACCCAAGGAGATTGAGGAAAAGCAGAGTGGGGTGACAGCCCACTCAGGAGCGGAATGGAACTAAGGGAGTCCCCATTCCCAACCAAGGGAGGTGATGAGTGATTGCAAGACCCTGCCCAGGAAACCACACTTTTCCTACAGATGTTTGCAACCCGCAGATCAAGAGATCCCCTCATGGGCCCATGTCACCAGGTCTTGGGTCCAAAACACAAAGCTGTGTGGAGTGTCTAGAGAGGCCACTTGCTTGCTGGCTTGGGCACACTGGAAACCTAGGAGTTTTGCATACTCCAGCCCCAGGAATTCCAGCAGGGCAGGATATCCTGTGCATTCCCCTAGGAAGGGGGTGGAATCCAGGGAGCCAAGCGGTGTCATTCTGTGGGCCCCACTCCCACAGCACCTCACAAGTTAAGACTCACTGGATTGGAATTCCAGCTGCCCAGTGGCAGCAGGCTGGAGATGGCCTGAGATGGACTGTGTTCCCAGGAGGAGGGGCAGCCACCATATATGCTGTTCCAGTCTGCCTCTCTAGCCCTGCTGTCACTGGGGACCAGGAGGAATTCCCCACAACACAGCACAGCTGTTGTGCCTGATCGTGGCCAGTTTGCTCTTTTAGTGGGACCCCATCAGCCCTTCTCACTGGGTGGGGCCTCTCCATGGGAATTTCAGCAACTCCAGCCAAGGTTTATACAGAAGAATTTCAATATCACCCTGGAATGGAGTCCTCAGGGGGAGGGTCAGCCACTGTCTTTGTGGTTCAGTCAACTTAGTCATTCCAGGCTGCTGGTTCTAGAGAGGCAGGCAGTCAGTGCACCACTCCTGCTCTGCCAAAGGGCAGCCAGACTGCTTCTTTAAATGGGTGCCTGATCCTGTTCCTCCTGACTGGGTGAGACATCCCAACAGAGGTCTCCAGACACTTCCTATAGGAACATTCTGGCTGGTATCAGGTCGGTACCTGCCTGGGACAGAGCTCACAGAGGAAGGAGCAGGCTGCCATCTTTGCTGTTTTGCAGCGTTTACTGGTGATACCTCCAAGTGTGAGAGGGACAGAGGCAACTAGGGTCTGGAGTGGACACCCAGCAAACCACAGCAGCCCTACAGAAGAGTGGCTTGACTGTTGAAACAAACAGACAAGTGGATGAAAAGAAAGCAACAACAACAACAATAACAAAAAGACCCCACAAAAACCACATTCAAAGGTCAGCAACCTCAAAGATCAAAGGTAGATAAGCCCACAAAGATGAGAAAGAATCCACACAAAAAGGACAGCATAATTTTGATACCAACACTTGGCAGAGATACAAAAAAAAAAAGAAAACTTCAGGCCAATATCCCTGGTGAACATTGATGCAAAAATCCCCAATAAAATACTGGCAAACTAAATCCAGCAGCACATCAAAAAACTTACCCACCATGATCAAGTTGCCTTCATACTGGGAAGTGGTTCAACATATGCAGATCAACAAACATAATTGATTACAGAAACAGAACTAAAGACAAAATACACATGATTATCTCAAGAGATACAGAAAAGGCCTTTGATAAAATTTAACATCCCTTTATGTTAAAAACTCTCAATAAACTAGGTATTGAAGGAACAAGCCTCAAATTAATAAGAGCCATATATGGCAAACCCCCAGCCAATATCATACTGAATTGGGAAAAGCTGGAAGCATTCCACTTAAAAACAAGCGCAAGACAAGGATGCCCTCTTTTGCCACTCCTATTCAACACTGAGTTGGAAGTTCTGGTCAGGGCAATCAGGCAAGAGAAAGAAATAAAGCGTATTCCAATAGTTAGAGAGGAAGTCAAATTATCTCTGTTTGCAGATGACATGATCCTATATCTAGAAAACCCTATCATCTCAGCCCAAAAGCTTCTTAAGCTGATAAGCAACTTCAGCAAAGTCTCAGGATACAAAATCGATGTGCAGGCCGGGCACAGTAGCTCATACCTGTAATTCCAACACTTTGGAAGGCCAAGGCAGGCAGATCACCTGAGGTCAGGAGTTTGAGATCAGCCTGCCTAACATGGTGAAACCTTGTCTCTACTAAAAATGCAAAAACTAGCCAGGCATGGTGGCCTGCGCCTGTAATCCGAGCTACTCAGGAGGCTCAGGCAGGAGACTCGCTTGAGCCCAGGAGGCAGAGGTTGGAGTGAGCTGAGATCATACCACTGCACTCCAGCCTGGGCGACAGAGCGAGCCTCCATCTCAAAAAAAAAAAAAAAAAAAAAAGTACAAAAATTGCTAGCATTCCTATACACCAACAACAGGCAAATAGCCAAATTATGAATGAATCCCATTTGCAATTGCTACAAAGAGAATAAAATACCTAGGAATACAGTTAACAAGGGAAGTAAAGGACCTCTTCAAGGAGAACTACAAACCACTGCTCAGAGAAATCAGAAAGGACACAAACAAATGGAAAAATATTCTATGCTCATGGATGGGAAAAATCAATATCATAGCCTGAGTGCAGTGGTTCACGCCTGTAATCCCAGCACTTTGGGAGGCTGAGGCGGGTGGATCACCTGAGGTCAGGAGTTCGAGATCAGCCTGGCCAACAGGGTGAAACCCCATCTCTACTAAAAATACAAAAACTTAGCCAAGCATGCTGGCAGGTGCCTGTAATCCCAGCTACTTGGGAGGCTAAGGCAGGAGAATCGCTTGAACCCAGGAGGTGAGGTTGCAGTAAGCCGAGATTGTGCTATTGCACTCTGACCTGCACTCAAACCTGGGCAGCAAGAGTGACACTCCATCACAAAAAAAAAAAAAAGAATCAATATCATAAAAATGGCTATACTGCCCAGAGTAATTTGTAGATTTCAATGCTATTCCCATTAAACTACCATTGACATTCTTCACAGAACTAGAAGAAACTATTTTGAAATTCATATGGGATCAAGAAGGAACCCATATAGCCAAGACAATCCTAAGCAAAAAAAACAAAGCTGGAGGCATCACGCTACCTGACTTCAGACTAAACTATAAGGCCACAGTAACTAAAACAGCATGTTACTGATACAAAAAGACACATAGACCAATGGAACAGAATAGATAACTTAGAAATAAGACCACACACCTACAACCATATGATCTTCAACAAACCTGACAAAAACAAGCAATGAGGAAAGGATTTCCTATTTAATAAATGGTGCTGGGAGAACTGGCTAGCCATGTGCAGAAAATTGAAACTGGACCCCTTCCTCACACCTTATACAAAAATTAACTCAAGATGGATTAAAGACTTAAATGTAAAACCCAAAACTATGAAAACCCTAGAAGAAAATTCACATAATACCATTCAGGACAGAGGAATAGTCAAAGATTTCATGACAAAGACACCAAAAAGCAATCTCAACAAAAGCAAAAATTGACCAGTGGAATGTAATTAAACTTAAGAACTTCTGAACTGCAAAAGAAACTATCATCAGAGTGAACAGACAACCTACAGAATGGGAGAAAACTTTTGCAATCTATCTATCTGCAAAAAGGTCTAATATCCAGAGCCTACAAGGAACTTAAATAAATTTAGAAGAAAACAAACAAACAACCCCATTAAAAAGTGGGCAAAGCAGGGGGATGGGCACGGTGACTCATGCCTGTAATCCCAGCACTTTGGGAGGCCAAGGCAGGCGGATCACCTGAGGTCAGGGGTTCAAGACTAGCCTGGCCAACATGGTGAAACCCCGTCTCTACTAAAAATACAAAAAATTAGCTGGGAGTGGTCGTGGGCACCTGTAATTCCAGCTACTCGAGAGGCTGAGGCAGGAGAATTGTTTGAACCCGGGAGGTGGAGGTTGCAGTGAGCCAAGATCATGCCATTGCACTCCAGCCTGGGCGACAAAAGCAAAACTCCATCTCAAAAAAAAAAAAAGAAAGTGGGCAAAGGACATGAACAGACACTTCTCAAAAGAAGACATTCATGTGGCAAACAAACATATGTAAAAAAGCTCAGCATCACTGAACATTAGAGAAATGCAAACTGAAACCACAATGAGATACCATCTGATTCCAGTCAGAATGACGATTATTAAAAAGTCAAGAAACAACAAATGCTGGCAAAGTTGTGGAGAAAAAGGAGTGCATTTACACTGTTGGTGGGAGTGTAAGTTAGTTCAACCATTGTGGAAGACAGTGTGGCAATTCCTCAAAGACCTGGAGGCAGAAATATAATACCATTTGACCCAGCATTCCCATTACTGGGTATGTACTCAAAGGAATACAAATCATTATATTATAAAGATACATGCATTGTAGCACTATTCACAATAGCAAAGACACAGAAACAACCCAGTCAATGGTAGGCTGCGTAAAGAAAATGCAGTACATATACACCATGGAATACTATGCAGCCATAAAAAGGAATGAGATCATATCCTTTGCAGCGACATGGATGGAACTGGAAGCCATTATCCTTAGCAAACTAATGCAGGAACAGAAAACCAAACACTGCATGTTCTCATTTATAACTGGGAGTTGAATGATGAGAACACATGGGCACATGATGGGGAACAACACACACTGGAGCTGGTCAGGGGAGGAGGGGCAGGGAGAGCATCAGGAAGAATAGCTAATGATGCTGGACTTCATACCTGGGTTATGAGTTGATTTGTGTGCAGCAAACCACCATGGCACACATTTACCTATGTAACCAACCTGCACATCCTGCACATGTACCCCGGAGCTTAAAATAAAAGAATAAAGAAGAATAAAAAAGAAAAATGCCATTTGCATACTGAAGAATCTATAAGATTCTCTCGACAGAAGAATTGATCAAACAGAAGAAAGAGTGAGTGAACTTGAAGGCAAGCTATTTGAAAATACACATCAGAGGAGATAAAACTAAAAAAAAAAAAGAAATGAAACATGCCTACAAGATTCTGAAAATAGTCATAAAAGGGCAAATCTAAGAGTTATTGGCCTTAAAGAAAAAGTAGAGAAAGAGATAGAAGTAGAAAGTTTATTCAAAGGGATAAAGCAGAAAACTTTCCAAACATAGAGAAAGATGTCAATACCCACGCGCAAGAATATTATGGAACACGAAGCAGATTTAACCGAAAGAACATTACCTCAAGGCATTGAATAATCAAACTCCCAAAAGTCAAGGATAAAGAAAGGATCCTGAGAGTAGCAAGAGAGAAGAAACAAATAACGTACAGTGAAACCAAAAAACATCTGGCAGCAGACTTCTTAGTGAGAACCTTACAGGCCAGGAGAAAGTGGCGTGACATATTTAAAGTCCTGAAGGAAAGAAACTTTTACCGTAAAATCATATATCCAGTGAAAATGTCCTTCAAACATGAAGAATAAAAGTTTTCCCAGACAAACAGAAGTTGAGGGATTTCGTCAAACCAGACCCGCCCTACAAGAAATGCTAAAGGGAGTAAATCAGAAAGAAAAAACATTAAGAAAAAATAAATAATCATCTGAAGGTAAAAAACTCACTGGTAGTAGTAAGTGCACAGAAAAATAGAGACTATTATAACATTCTAACTGTGATGTATAAATTACTGTTAACCTAAGTAAAGACTAAATGAAGAACCAGTCAAAAATTATAACTACGACAACTTTTCAAGACACAGAGAGTACAATAAGATATAAACAGAAACAACAAAAAGTTAAAAAGTGGGAGGATGAAGTCAAACTTTAGAGTTTTTATTAGTTTTCTGTTTGTTTATGCAAACAGCGTTAAGTTGTTATCAGCTTAAAATAATGGATTATAAGAGAATATTTGCAAGCCTTATGGTAACCTCGAACCAAATATATACAAAGGATACCCAAAAAATTAAAAGCAAACAATTAAAACATACCATCAAAGAAAATCACCTTCACTAAAAGGAAAACAGAAAGGAGAGAAAGAAGGAAGAGTAGACCATTAAACAACCAGAAAACAAATAACAAAATGGTAAGAGTAAGTCCTTAGTTATCAATAATAACATTGAATATGAATGGACTAAACTCTCTAATCAAAATACATAGAGTGGCTGAATGGATATTTTAAAAAAATACAATCGATCTGTTGCCTATAAGAAACAGACTTCACCTATAAAGGCACTCAGAGATTGAAAATAAAGGGTTGGAAAAAGATATTCCATGCCAATGAAAACCAAAAAAGAGCAGGAGTCATTATGCTTATACGAGACAAAACAGATTTCAAGACAAAAGTATAAAGAGACAAAGAAGGTCACTATATAATGATAAAGGGGTCAATTCAGCAAGAAGATATAAGAATTATAAATATATATGCACCCAACAATGGAGTACCCAGATATATATAGGAAGTATCGTTAGAGCTAAAGAGACAGATGGACTCCAATACAATAATAGCTGAAAGTTTCAGCACTCCACTTTCAGCATTGGACAGAACTGTTAGGCAGAAAATCAACAAAGAATCATCGGATGTAATCGGCACTATAGACCAAATGAATCTATAGATATTTACAGAATATTTCATCGAAAAGCTATAGAATATACATTCTTCTCAGCACATGGCTCATTCTCAAGAATAGACCATATGTTAAGTCACAAAACAAGTCAAAACATTCAAAAAAATTGAAATAATAGCAAGCATCTTCTCTAACTACAATGGAATATGACTAGAAATTAATAACAAAAGGAATTTTGGAAACCATACAACTATATATAAATTAAATATGCTCATGAAAGACCAGTGGGTCACTGAAGAAATTAAGAAGGAAATTGAAAATTTCTTGAAACAAATAATGATGAAACACAACATATCAAAACCGATGGGATACAGCAAAAGCAGTACTAAGAGGGAAATTTATACCTATAAGTACCTACATCAAAAAAGAGGAAAAACTTCAAATAAACAATTGAATGATGAATCTTAAAGAGCTAGAAAGGCAAGAGCAAACCAAACCTGATATTAGTAGAAGGAAAAGTAATAATAAAGATCAGAGCAGAAATAGAAGACATTGAAATGAAGAAAATAACACAAAAGATCAATGAAACAAAAAGTTGGTTTTTTTGAAAAGGTAAACTGGGTGGTGGGCAAGGAGAGGGAGAGCATCAGGACAAATAGCTAATGCATGCAGGGCTTAAAACCTAGGTGATAGATTGCTAGGTGCAGCAAATCACCATGGCACATGTATACCTATGTAACAAACCTGCATGTTCTGCACATGTATCTCACAACTTAAAGTAAAATATATATATACATATATATATATATATGAATGCATATTATGGAGAGAAAAAAAGGTAAACTAAATTGACAAACATTTAGCCAGACTAACTAACCAAGAGAGAAGACTCAAATAAATAAAATCAGAGATGAAAAAGGAGACATGACAACTGATACTGCAGAAATTCAAAGAATCATTGGTGGCTACTATGAGCAACTGTATGCCAATAAATTAGAAAATCTAGAAGAAATGGACAAAGCCCTAGACACATAAAGACTACAAAGATTGAACCATGAAGAAATCCAAAACCTGAAAGGACCAATAACAAATAACGAGATCAAAGCTATAATAAAGGCCGGCCCAGTGGCTCATGCCTGTAATCCCAGCACTTTGGGAGGCTGAGGTGGGCGGATCACTTGAGGTCAGGAGTTCAAGACCAGCCTGGCTAATGTGGTGAAACCTCATCTCTACTAAAAATACAAAAATTAGCTGGGCGTGGTGGCGCATGCCTGTAATTTCAGCTACTAGGGAGGCCGAGGTGAGAGAATCACCTGAGCCCAGGGGGCAGAGGTTGCAGTGAGCTGAGATAACACCACTGCACTCCAGCCTGGGTGATAGAGCAAGACTCTGTCAGAGAAAAAAAAAAAAAAACTGGGTTCGGTGGCTCACGCCTGTAACCCCAGCACTTTGGGAGGCCAAGGCGCATTCATCACCTGAGGTCAGGAGCTCAAGACCAGCCTGGCCAACATGGTGAAACCCCATCTCTACTAAAAATACAAAAATTAGCTGGGCATGGTGGTGGGTACCTGTAATCCCAGCTACTCAGGTGGCTGAGAGAGGGGAATCATTTGAACCCGGGAGGCAGAGGATGCAGTGAGCCGAGATTGTGCCATTGCACTCCAGCCTGGACAACAGAGTGAGACTCCACCTCAAAAAAAAAAAAAAAAAGCTGCAATAAAAACTTTCCCAGTAAAGAAAAACCCAGGCCCCAATAGTTTTACTGATGAATTTTACCAAACATTTGAAGAACTGATGCCAGTCCTACTCAAACTATTCCAAAAAATATACAGGGGAATACTTCCAAACTTATTCTATGAGGCCAGTATTACCCTGATACCAAAACCAAACAGGCACATTTAAAATAAAAAACTATAGGCCAATACATATTCTTTGATTAATATTGATGCAAAAATCCTCAACAAAATACTAGCAGACCAAATTCAACAAAGCATTAAAAAGATCATTCATCACGATCAAGAAAGATTTATCACTGAGATGCAAGGATGTTTCAATATATACAAATCAAACACTGTGATACATCATATCAACAGAATGAAGGACAAAAACTATATGATTATTTCTATTGATGCTGAAAAACCATTTGATAGAATTCAACATCCCTTTAGAAAAAAAAATAACCACAAAAATCGGGTATAGGAGGAACATACCTCAACATAATAAAAGCCACATATGCCAGATGCATAGGTAGTATCATATTGAATGGGGGGAAATTGAAAGCCTTTCCTCTAAGATCTGGAATACGACAAGGATGCCCACGTTGACCACTGTTATTCAACATACTACTGGAATTCCTAGCCAGAGCAATTAGACAAGAGAAAAATTTAAAGAGCATCCAAATTGGAAAGCAAGAAGTCAAAGTATCCTTGTTTGCTGATGATATGATCTTATATTTGGAAAAGCCTAAAGACTTCACCAGAAAACTATTAGAACTGATTTAAAAATTTAGTAAAGTTGCAGGACACAAAATCAACATACTAAAATCAGTAGCATTTCTATATGACAACAGCGAAAAATCTGAAAAAGAAATAAAAAAAAAAAAAGTAATCCCAGCCGGGCGCGGTGGCTCAGGCCTGTAATCCCAGCACTTTGGGAGGCCGAGACAGGTGGATCACCTGAGGTCAGTAGTTCGAGACCAGCCTGACCAACATGGTGAAACCCCGTCTCTACTAAAAATACAAAAATTAGCCAGGCATAGTGGCATGTGCCTGTAGTCCCCGCTACTCAGGAGGCTGAGGCAGGAGAATCGCTTGAACCTGGGAGGCAGAAGTTGCAGTGAGCTGAGATCATACCACTGCACTCCAGCCTGGGTGACCCAGAGAGACTCCGTTTCAAAAAAAAAAAAAAAAAGTAATCCCCAGCACAGTGGCTCAAGCCTGTAATCTTAGCACTTTGGGAGGCTGAGGCGGGCGGATCACAAGGTCAGGAGATTGAGACCATCCTAGCTAACATGGTGAAACCCCATCTCTACTAAAAATTCAAAAAATTAGCCATGCATGGTGGCAGGCGCCTGTAGTCCCAGCTACTCAGGAGGCTGAGGCAGGAGAATGGCGTGAACCCGGGTGGTGGAGCTTGCAGTGAGCAGAGATCACACTACTGCACTCCAGCCTGGGTGACAGAGCAAGAGTCCATCTCAAATTAAAAAAAAAAAAGTAATCCCCTTTACAGTAGCCATACATAAAATTAAATAATCTAAAAATTAACTGAAGCAAAAAAATGAAAGATCTCTATAATAAAATCTATAAAACACTCATGAAAGAAATTGACAAGGACATTAAAAATGAAAAAATATCCCATGTTCCTGGATTGGAAGAATCAATATTGCTAAAATATTCATACTATCCCAAGCAATTTACAAATTCAATGCAATCCCTATCAAAATACCAATGACATTCTTCACAGAAATAGAGAAAACAATTCTAAAATTTATATGGGACCACAAAAGACCCTGAATAGCTGAAGCCATCCTAAGCAAAAGAACAAAACTGCAGGAATCACATTACCTGATTTCAAATTATAGTTCAGAGCTATAGTCACCAAAACAGCATGGTACTGGCATAAAAACAGGCACATAGACCAATGGAACAGAATAGAGAACCCAGAGACGTATCCACATACCTATAGTAAATTCATTTTTGACAAAGGTGTCAAGAACATACACTGAGGAACATACAGTCTCTTCAATAAATAGTGCTGGGAAAACTGGACATTCATGTGCAAAAGAATGAAACTAGACCACCATCTATCATCATATACAAAAATCAAATCAAAACTGATTGAATGGTTAAATCTAAGACCTCAAACTATGAAACTACTACAAGAAAACATTGGGGAAATCTCCAGGATATTTGTCCGGGCAAAGATTTCTTGAGCAATACCCCACAAGCATAGACAACTAAAGCAAAAATGGACACATAGAATCACATCAAGTAAAAACGTTTCTAAACAGCAAAGGATACAATCAAAGTGAAGAGACAACCCACAGAAGGGGAGAAAATATTGCAGACTACCCATCTGACAAAGGATTAACAACCAGAAAATATAAGGTGCTCAATCAACTCTATAGGAAAAAGTCCAATAATCTGATTAAAAAAATGGGCAAAAGATTTAAATAGACATTTCTCAAAAGAAAACATACAAATGGCAAACAACCATATGAAAAGGTGTTCAACATCACTGATCATCAGAGAAATGCAAATTAAAACTACAACGAGCTAACATCTGACCCCAGTTAAAATGAATTATATCTAAAAGACAGATAATAACAAATGCTGGCGAGGATGTGGAGAAAAGGAAAGCCTCATATAGTGTTGGTGAGAATGTAAATCAACACAACCACTATGGAGAACAGTTTAGAGGTTCTTCAAAAAAACTAAAAACAGAGCTGCCATATGGTCCAGCAATCCCACTGCTGGGTGTACACATAAAAGAAAAGAAATCAGTGTATAGAAGAGATACCTGCTCTCCTATGTTTGTTGCACATTATTTACAATAGCTAGGATTTGGAAGCAACCTAAATGTCCATCAACAGATGAGTGAATAAAGAACACGTGGCACAAGTACATATACACAATGGAGTACCATTTAGCCATAAAAAAGAATGAGACCCTGTCTTTTGCAACAACATGGATTGAACTGGAGATCATTATGTTAAGTTAAATGAGCCAGGCACAGAAAGACAAATATGGCATGTTCTCACTTATTTGTGGGACTAAAAATCAAAACAATTTGCCTCATGGACATAAAGAGTAGAAGGCTAGTTATCAGAGTCTGGGAAGGATAGTAGGGGGCTGTGGGGGAGGAGTGGATGGTTAACAGGTACCAAAAAAAAAGTTAGAAAGGATGAATAAAACCTACTATTTGATAATACAATAGGGTGACTATAGTCAGTAATAACTTAATTGTACATTTTTAAATAAATTGAATTGTTTGTCACTCAAATGATAAATGCCTACAGGGATGGATATCTCATTCCCCATAATGTGCTTTTTTCACATTGCATACCTGTATCAAAACATCTCATGTACTCCATAAATATATACACCTACTATATACCTATAAAAATAAAAATAAAATATAAAGACAGAGGTAAAAGTGAAGCATGGAAGAAGGAACTGATGCTTAGGACTCCATGAAGTCCCTGAGATTAGAGACTGAATTTGGTTTTTTTTGTTGTTTTTTTTTTTGTTTTTTTTTGTTTTTTTTTTTTTTTTTGAGACGGAGTAGAGACTGAATTTGTGAGCACAACAACCTGCCTACTTAAGGGCTTGCTTAGCAGAGATCCACAACCCAGGAGTAGGAGCAGAGAATTTAATGAGTGGATAAAATTAGGATGGGCATTTTCATAAGAGGGCTGTAACACAGGACAGAGTGCAAGAGAACTGAGTCATTCCTATCTCCATGCGCCCTTGAATACCTAGAGCTATGAGGCCCTGTCCACCACAGACAAATACAACCATAATCTGTTTGCTGATTTGCAAGGCAATCTAAACTATGTTGTATCTATTCCATTTTAAGGAGTGAATAATCTTTCCAAAATTCATATGTACTATATTTAAGCAATTCAATGATAATCTTATAAAAATAACATAATATCATCAAGGCCTTACAAGTTTACATTCTTCTATTTTCTCAAATATAAGATGATGTATTACTAAAAAAAAACAATAAAACTAACTACAAAGCTATCAAGACGGTGTGTTACTAGCATAAGAATAAGCATGTAGGCCAGGTGCAGTGGCTCACACCTGTAATCCCAGCATTTTGGGATGCCAAGGCAGGAGGATCATTTGAGCCCAGGAGGTCAAGACCAGCCTGGGTCTTGCAGTGGCACATGTCTGTGGTCCCAGGTAGTCGGGAGGCTGAGAAGGGAGGACTGCTTATGCTGAGAGGTCAAGGCTGCAGTGAGCTGACATCGTGCCACTTTGTGACCTTGAGTTTGACAATGGCTTCTTGGACATGACACCAAAGCACAAGCAACAATGCAAAATGAATAAATTGGACTTCATCAAAATTAAAAACTTTTCTGTTTTAAAGGACATCATTAAGACAATGAAAAAAACAACCCAGATAATGGGAGAAAATATTTGCAAATTACATATCTGATAAGGGACTATGTCCAGAATATATAAAGGACCTCTAATAATGCCACAATAAATAGGCAGGTAACCCAATTTAAAAACAGGCAAGTAATCTGAATAAATGATTCTCCAAAGAAGTATACAAATGACCAATAAGCACATGAAAGGGTGCTCAAGATCTTTAGTCACAGGGAACTGCTAATCAAAACCACAATGAGGTACTACTTCCCACCCACTAGGATGGCTATAATCAAAAAGACAAACAATAACAATTGTTATTGTTATTGTGAGGATGCGTATAAATTGGAAAACTAGAACCTTCATAAATTTCTGGTGGGAATATAAAATGATGTAGTCACTTTGAAAGCAATTTCGCAGTTCCTCAAAAAGTTAAACATAGAAGTATATGAACTGGCAATTCCAGGAGAAATTAAAACATATCTCCACACAAAAATTTGTATACAACATCCATAGCAGCATTGTTCATAATAGCCAAAAAAGTGAAAACAACTCAATTGTCCATCAGCTGATGAATGGATACACAATATATTATATATCTATGCAATGGAATATTGTTCAGCCATAAAAATGAGTGAAGGGCTCTTACATGCTACAGTGGATGAACCTTGAACACATTGTGTTGAGTGAAAGAAGCCAGACACAAAAAAACACATATTGTAAGATTCCATTTATATTAAATGTGTAAGCAAATCCATGAAAACAGAAAGCAGATTAATGATTGCCTAGGACTGGGGAAAGAGATGGGAATAGGTAGTGATTGCTGGTCAGTATGGGGTTTCTTACTGGGGTGATGAAAGTGTTCTGGAATTAGTGGTGGTGGTTGCACATACTATGAATATAGCAAAAACCACTGAATGCTCTAAAATGGTAAATTTTATAGTATGTGGATTAAATCTTAAGTTTTTAAAAAGGCACGATGAAATATCAATTGTGATAGGTTGAATAATGCTCCCCCTTCAAAATGTGTACATCCTAATCTCTGGAACCTGTGAATATGTTATCTTACATTGTAAGGGGGGTTTTCCAGGTGTGATTACATTTAAGGATCTTGAGCTGGGGAGGTTATCCTGGATTTTCTGGATAGACCCAATATATTCACCAGGGTCCTTTAAGAGGGAGGCAAGAGTACCAGAATCAAAAGGGGATGTGACAACAGAAGCATAAGTTGCAGTGATGTTATTTGAAGGTGGAGGAAGAGGCTATGCATGAGCCAGGGAATGTACGTGGCTTCTACAAGATGGAAAAGGTAGGAAACAGTCTCCACTAAAGCCTTCAGAAGGAATGCAGTCCTGCCGACACCTTGATTTTAGCCCCCTAGAACTCATTTTGTACTTCTTTTTAAATTTTTTTCCATAGATAATTGGGGTACAGGTGGTGTTTGGTTACATGAGTAAGTCCTTTAGTGGTGATTTGTGAGATTTTGGTGCACCCATCACCTGAGCAGCATACACTGCATGCTATTTGTAGTCTTTTATCCCTCACCCCTCTCCCATCCCTTCCCCCAAGTCCCCAAAATCCATTGTCTCATTCTTATGCCTTTGCATCCTCATAGCTTAGCTCCCATATATCAGTGAAAACATACAATATTTGGTTTTGTTTTTCTTTTTTTTTTTTTTTTTTGAGACAGAGTCTCGCTCTGTCACCCAGGCTGGAGTGCAGTGTCGCAATCTCAGCTCACTGCAACTGCCACCTCTCAAGTTCAAGCGATTCTCCTGCCTCAGCCTCCCTAGGAGCTGGGACTACCGGCGCATGCCACTACACTTGGTTAATTTTTTGTATTTTTAGTAGAGAGGGGGTTTCACCATGTTAGCCAGGATGGTCTCGATCTCCTGACCTTGTGAACCACCCGTCTCGGCCTCCCAAAGTGCTGGGATTACAAGCGTGAGCCACTACACCCGGCCCGATGTTTGGTTTTCTATTCCTGAGTTATTTCACTTAGAATAATAGTCTCTAATCTCATCCAGGTTGCTGTAAATGCCGCTAATTCATTTCTTTTTATGGCTAAGTAGTATTCCATCATATATATACCACAGTTTCTTTATCTATTCGTTGATTGATGCGTATTTGGGTTGGTTCTTCGATTTTGCAATTTCGAATTGTACTACCATAAACGTGTGTGTGCAAGTATCTTTTTCGTATAATGACTTTTTTTCCTCTGGGTAGATACCCAGTAGTGGGATTGCTGGGTTAAATGGTTGTACTTTTAGTTCTTTAAGGAATCTCCACACTGTTTTCCATAGTGGCCGTACTAGTTTACATTCCCACCAGCAGTGTAGAAGTGTTCCCTGATAACTGCATCCATGCCAACATCTACTGTTTTTTTAAATTTTTTATTATGGCCATTCTTGCAGGAGTAAGGTGGTATCACATTGCGGTTTTGATTTGCATTTCCCTGGTCATTAGTGATGCTGAGCATTTTTTCATATGTTTGTTGACCATTCGTATATTTTCTTTTGAGAATTGTCTATTAATGTCCTTAGCCCACTTTTTTGATGGGATTGTTTGGTTTTTTCCTTACTGATTTGTTTGAGTTCGTTGTAGATTCTGGATATTAGTCGTTTGTCAGATGTATAAATTGTGAAGATTTTCTCCCACTCTGTGGGTTGTCTGTTTACTGTGATAACTGTTCCTTTTGCCGTGGAGGATCTCTTTAGTTTAATTAATATTTGTTTTTATTGCATTTGCTTTGGGGTTCTTGGTCATGAAATCCTTGCCTAAGCCAATGTCTAGAAGGGGTTTTCCAGTGTTATCTTCTGGAATGTTTATAGTTTCAGGTCTTAAGTTTAAGTCCTTAATACATCTTGAGTTGATTTTTGTCTAAGGTGAGAGATGAGGATCCAGTTTCATTCTCTACATGTGGCTGGCCAATTCTCCCAACACCATATGTTGAAAAGGATGTCCTTTCTCCATTTGATATTTTTGTTCGCTTTGTTGAAGATCAGTTGGCTGTATTTGGGTTTATTTCTCATTTTTTAAATTCTATTCCATTGGTATATGTGCCTATTTTTATACCAGTACCATGCTGTTTCAGTGACTATAGCCTTATAGTATACTTTGAAATCAGGTAGTGTGATGCCTCCAGATTTGTTCCTTTTGCTTAGTCTTGCTTTGACCAGGCAGGCTCTTTTTTCATTTCACATGAATTTTAGAATTTTTTTTTTCTAATTCTGTGAAGAATGATGGTGGTATTTAATGGGGATTGCATTGAATTTGTAGATCACTTTTGGCAGTATGGTCATTTTCACAATATTGATTCTACCCATCCATGAGCATGGGATGTGTTTCCATTTGTTTGTGTCATCTATAATTTCTTTCAGCAATGTTTTATGGTTTTTCTTGTGGAGGTCTTTTGCCTCCTTGGTTAGGTATATTCCTAAGAATTTTTTTTTTTTTTTTTTTTTTTTTTGCAGCTATTGTAAAATGGGCTGGGTTCTTGATTTGATTCTCTGCTTGGTTGTTGTTGGTGTATAGAAGAGCTACCAATTTGTATACATTAGTCTTCTATCCGGAAACTTTGCTGAATTATTTTATCAGTTCCAGGAGCTTTCTGGAGGAGTCTTTAGGGTTTTCTAAGTAAACAATCATATCGTAAGCAAACAGTGACAGTTTGACTTCCTCTTTACCGATTTGGATGCCCTTTCTTTCTCTTATCTGATTGCTCTGGCTAGGACTTCCAGTACTATGTTGAAGAGGAGTGGTGAGAGTAGGCATCCTAGTCTTGTTCCAGTTTTCAGAGGGAATGCTTTCTACTTTTCCCCATTCAGTATTATTTTGGACCATGGGTTTGTCATAGATGGCTTTTATTACATTGAGATATGTCCCTTGTATGCCAATTTTGCTGAGAGTTTTAATCATAAAGGATGCTGGATTTTGTCAAATCCTTTTTCTGCATCTGTTGAGATGATCATGTGATTTTTGTTTTTAATTCTGTTTATATGGTGTATCACATTTATTGATTTGCATATGTTGAACCATCCCTGCATAGCTGGTATGAAGCCCATTTGATCATGGTGGATTATCCTTTTGATATATTGTTGGATTTGGTTAGCTAGTATTTTGTTAAGGATTTTAGCGTCTATGTTCATCAGGGATATCAGTCTGTACTTTTCTTTTTTGGCTATGTCCTTTCCTGGTTTTGGTATTAAAGTGATGCTGGCTTCATAGAATAAATTAGGGAGGGTACCCTGTTTCTGTATCTTGTGGAATAGTGTCAAAATGATTGGTATCAATTCTTCTTTGAATGTTTCATAGAATTCTGCTGTGAATCTGTCTGGTCCTGGAATTTTATTGTTGTTGGTAATTTTTAAGTTACCATTTCAATCCCACTGCTTGTTATTGGTCTGTTCAGGGTGTCTAATTCTTCCTGGTTTAAGCTAGGAGGGTTGTATTTCTTCCAGGAATTTATCCATCTCTTCTAGGTTTTCTAGTTTCTGTGCATAAAGGTATTCATAGTAGCCTTGAATGATCTTTTGTGTTTCAGTGGTGTCAGTTGTAATATCTCCCGTTTCATTTCTTAATGAGGTTATTTGGATTTTCTCTCTTCTTGGTTAATCTTGCTAATGGTCTATCAATTTTATTTATCTTTTCAGAGAACCCGCTTTTTGTTTCATTTATCTTCTGAATTGTTTCTTTTGTTTGTTTGTTTGTTTCAATTTTATTTAGTTCTACTCTGATCTTGGTTTTTTCTTTCTTCTGCTGGGCTTGGGTTTTGTTTGTTCTTGTTTCTCTCGTTCCTTGAAGTGTGACCTTAGAATGTCAGTTTGTCCTCTTCCAGTCTTTTTGATGTAGGCATTTAGGGCTATGAACTTTCCTCCTAGCACCACCTTAGCTGTATCCCAGAAGTTTTGATAGGGTGTGTCATAATTGTTATTCAGTTCGAATAATTTTTTAACTTCCATCTTGATTTTGTTTTTGACCCAATGATCATTCAGGAGCAGGTTATTTAATTTTCATGTATTTGCATGGTTTTGAAGGTTTGTTTTTTTTTTTTTTAGTGGATTTCCAGTTTTATTCCACTGTGGTCTGAGAGAGTGCTTGATATAATTTCAATTTCATTAAATTTATTGAGGCTCATTTTGTGGCCTATCATATGGTCTATCTTGGAGAAAGTTCCATGTGCTGTTGAATAGAATGTGTATTTCGCAGTGGTTCAATGAGATGTTCTGTATATATCTGTTAAGTCCATTTGTTCCAAGGTATAGTTTAAATTCATTGTTTCTTTGTTGACTTTCTGTCTTGATGACCTGTCTAGTGCTGTCAGCAGAGTATTGAAGTCCCCCACTATTATTGTGTTGCTGTCTCTCTCACTTCTTAGGCCTATTAGTAATTGTTTTATAAATTTGGGAGCTTCAGTGTTAGGTGCATATATGTTCAGGATTGTGATATTTTCTTGTTTGGCAAGGCCTTTTACCATTATATAATGTCCCTCTGTCTCTTTTTACTGCTGTTGTTTTAAAGTTTGTTTTGTCTGATATTGAAATACCTAACCCTGCTCACTTTTGGTGTCCATTTACATGAAATGCCTTTTTCCATCCCTTTACTTTAAGTTTACGTGAGTCTTTATGTGTTAGGTGAGTCTCCTGAAGGCAGAAGATAGTTGATTGGTGAGATTTTATCCATTCTGCAGTTCTGTATCTTTCAAGTGGAGTATTTAGGCCACTTACATTCAATGTTAGTATTGAGATGTGAGGTACCATTCCGTTCATCATGCTATCTGTTGCCTGTGTACCTTGGTTTTTCTGGGTTTTGTTTTTGCTTTTTAAATTGTATTTTTATCTTACAGGTCCTGTGCAATTTATCCTTTAAAGAAGTTCTGTTTTGATGTGCTTGCAGGATTTCTTTCAAGATTTAGAACTCCTTTTAGCAGTTCTTGTAGTGGTGGCTTGGTAGTGGCAAATTCTCTCAGCCATTGTTTGTCTGAAAAAGACTCTATGTTTCCTTCATATATGATGCTTAGTTTTACTGGATACAAAATTCTTGGCTGATAATTGTTTTGTTTGAGGAGGCTGAAGATAGGGTCCCTATTCCTTCTAGCTTGTAGGGTCTCTGCTGAGAAATCTACTGTTAATCTGATAGGTTTTCCTTTATAGGTTACTTGGTGCTTTTGTCTCAAAGCTCTTAAGATTCTGCCCTTTGTCTTGCCTTTAGAAAACCTGTTGACAATGTGCCTAGAGGTGTTCTTTGTGCTTTTTGTATTTGGATGTCTAGGTCTTTAGCAAGGCTAGGGAAGTTTTCCTCAATTATTCCCCCAAATATGTTTTCCAAACTTTTAAATTTCTCTTCTTCCTCAGGAACACTGATTATTCTTAGGTTTTGTTGTTTAACACAATCCCAGACTTCTTGGAGGCTTTGTTCGTATGTTATTATTCTTTTTTCTTTGTCTTTATTGGATTGGGTTAATTCAAAGACCTTGTCTTCGAGTTCTGAATTTCTTTCTTCTACTTGTTCACTTCTATTGCCGAGACTTTCCAGAGCATTTTGCATTTCTATAAGTGTGTCCAATGTTTCCTGAAGTTTTGATTGTTTTTCCTTTATGCTCTCTATTTCCTTGAATATTTCTCCCTTCACTTCTTGTATTGTTTTTTGGATTTCCTTGCATTGGGCTTCGCCTTTCTTTGGTGCCTCCCTGATTAGCTTAATAACTAACCTCCTGAATTCTTTTTCAGGTAAATCAGGGATTTCTTCTTGGTTTGGATCCATTGCTGGTGAGCTAGTGTGATTTTGGGGGTTTGTTAAAGAGCCTTGCCTTGTCATATTACCAGAGTTGATTTTCTGGTTCCTTCTCATTTGGGTAGGCTCTGTCAGAGGGAAGGTCTGGGGCTGAAGGCTGTTGTCCAGATTCTTTTTTCCCACACGCTGTTCCCTTGATGTAGCACTCTCCTCCTTTGCCTATGGATGTGACTTCCTGAGAGCCATGCTGTGGTGATTGTTACCTCTCTTCTGGGTCTAGCCACCCAGCAGGTCTACCAGACTCCAGGCTGGTACTGGGGGTTGTCTGCACGGAGTCCTGTGATGGGAACTGTCTATGGGTCTCTCAGCCATGGGTACCAGCACCTGCTCCAGTGGAGGTGGCAATGGGGTGAAATGAACTCTGTGAGGGTTCTTAGCTTTGATGGTTTAATGTTCTATTTTTGTGCTGGTTGACCTCCTGCTGGGAGGTGTCACTTTCCAGAGAGCATCAGCTATGGCAGTATGGAGTGGAACCAGTGTTGAGTGGAGCCCTAGAACTCCCAAAAGTATATGCCCTTTGTCTTCAGCTACCAGGGTAGGTAGGGAAGGACCATCAGGTGGGTCCAGGGCTAGGCGTGTCTGAGCTCTGACTCTCCTTGGGCGTGTCTTGCTGCAGCTGCTGTTGGGGATGGGAGTGAGGTTCCCAGGTCAATGGCATTGTGTAGCTAGGAGGATTATGTCTACCTCTTCTGAGTCATACAGGTTGGCAGGGAAGTGGGGGAAAGCCAGAAGTCACAGGCCTCACCCAGCTCCCACGCAATCTGAAGGGCCTGTCTCACTCCCACCATGCCCCCCCTAACAGCACATAGTCTGTTTCCAGGCAGTGGGCGAGCAGAGCTTAAGGACTTGCCCCAGGATACCAGCCTCCCAGCTGTGAAAGAAAGGGGCTTTGGTTCTTCCCCTGCCTGTGGAGTCTGCACACGGGATTCACTCCCTCCCCTGAGTTCTGGCCAGGAGGCTTCTCGCTCAGTTCAAATTGTTGCAAATTTCAGCTGGAGACTTCCTTCTCCCTGTGGCATTTCTCCGCGCCTCTGGCCACCCTCCCGAAGGATCCCTGTGATTCCAGGCAGGAATGGTCTGCTTGGAGATCCAGCAAGCTTTCAGGGCCTTTCCCACTGCTTCCTCTACCCCCGTATTTCACTTGGCTCTCTAAATTGACTCAGCTCCAGGTAAGGTCAGAAACTTCTCCCACAAACTAGACCTTCAGTTTCTCCAGTAGGGATGTATGTTCTGGAGCGGAGGATCTCCCATTCCCATTTCTGCAGTTTGGGCACTCACAGTATTTAGGGTGTCTCCCAGGTCCTGCAGGAGCAGTCTGCTTCTTTCATAGGGTCTGTGGGTCCTCTTGGGATTCCTGGTTTGTTCTTGGAGTCATTCTAGAGCTAAAATTCATGATGCAAGCCTCCGCACACTGCTCTGTCCATCCAAGTTGGAGCTGCAATCTAGTCCTGCCTCCTGTCTGCCATGATGATCCCTGATTCTCTCATTTTGTACTTCTGATTTCCAGAAGTGTAAGATTTTTTTTTTTTTTTGAGACGGAGTCTCGCTCTGTCGCCCAGGCTGGAGTGCAGTGGCGCAATCTCGGCTCACTGCAAGCTCCACCTCCCGGGCTCACGCCATTCTCCTGCCTCAGCCTCCTGATTAGCTAGGACTACAGGCGCCCGCCACAACACCCGGATAATTTTTTGTATTTTTTTTAGTAGAGACAGGGTTTCACTTTATTAGCCAGGATGGTTTTGATCTCCTGACCTCATGATCTGCCCGCCTCGGCCTCCTAAACTGCTGGGATTACAGGTGTGAGCTACCGCGCCCAGCCCCAATAAATTTTTGTTTTAAGTCACTAATCCCTATACAACAATGGAAAACTAACACACCATTTTGTATCCAACACATAAATAAATAGCTAAAACAAAAAATGATCATATTAAGTGCTGGTAAGGATGTGGAGCATCTAGAATTCTTACATGCTGCTAGTGGAAATGTGAACTGGTATAATCATTTTGGAAAACAGTTTGGTAGTTTCTTAGAAAGGTAAAACATATATCTACCATATGATCCAATCATTTCACTCTAGATATTTACCTAAGGGAACAGGAAGCATATGTTTATATAAAGACATATACATAAAGGTTTATAGCAACATTATTAATAATAGCCAGAAAGTAAAAACAACCCAAATGTCTGTTAGCAGATTCATGGATTAACAAAATGTGATATATGTATATAATGGGATACTACTTACGAATAAAAAGGAACAGACTATTTTTACACACTGAAACATAGATGAGTCTCAAAGTAATTATGCTGAGCAAAACAAGCCAGGAAAACAGTACATAATGTTTGATTCCATTTATATAAAACTCTCAAAAATGTAAAATAATCTAAAATTTTGACAGTAGTTGCCTATGGACAGGGGATGTGGAGATGGGGGTTGGAAATTAAAGACGGTTGTGAGGCAGGAATTAAACAACAGTATGAGGAAACTTTGGAGTGATGGATATATTCCTTATCTTGATGTAGAGATTTTATGGAAGTATACATATGTCAAAACTTTTTTTTCCAAAAAGCTCAACCTCAAGCATATGTCAAAACTCATCAAACTTTATATATATGTGTGTACATATATATAATATGTATTATTTATACCCTCTCATGGGTGTATAGCAGCTTAATTAATGCATATAAAATTGATTTGTACAATTTGAAGAAAACAAAATTGACAAGGGATTAATAACTGGAATATACAAGAAGCTCAAACAACTCTATAGCCAAAAATAATAATAATAATACAATCTGAAATGCTCAAAAGATCTGAATAGCCATTTCTCAAAAGAAGACGTGCAAATGGCCAACAGATATATGAAAAAATGCTTAATGACTCTAATAATCAGGGAAATACAAGTCAAAACCACACTGAGATATCATCTCACCACAGTTAAAAATGGCTTTTATCAAAAAGACATGCGGTAGCAGATGCAGGTAAGGATGTGGAGGAAGGGAAACACTGGTACACTGTTGCTGGGAATATAAATTAGTACAGCCACTATGAAGAACAGTATGGGTGTTCCTCAAAAAAACTAAAAATAGAACTGCCATGTGATCCAGCAATTCCACTACTGGGTATATATCCAAAAGAAAGGAAATCAATATATTGAAGAGACATCTGCACTCCCCTCTTTACTGCAGCACTATTCACAAGAGCTAAAATATGGAATCAAACTAACTGCCCATAAACAGATGAATGGATAAAGAAAATGAGGTATATGTACACAATGGAATATCGTTTAGCCATAACAAGCTGAAATCCTGTCACTTGCAGCAACATATATGGAAATGGAAGTCATTATGTTAAGTGAAATAAGCCAAGCACAGACAGACAAATATTGCATGCTCTTATTCATATGTAGGGGGTAAAAAAGTGGATCTCGTGAAGATAGAGAGTAAATTGGTGGTTACCAGAAGTGGTTCCAGGTTCCTGGTTAACCTGGTGGTTCCTGGTTCCTCTGGTAACCACAGAGGTGAAGAGAAGTTGATTAATGGGTACAAATATAAAGTTAGACAGAAGGAATAAGACCTAGTGTTCAATAGATCAGTAGAGTGACTATAGTTTACAACAACCTATTGTACATTTCAAAATAACTAGAAGAGAATAATTCAGATGTTTTTAACATAACGGAAAGGCAAATATTTAAGGTGACGGCTCTCCCAAGTACACTGATTTTAAGTTTACAAATTATATGGATATATTAAATTATCAAGTGTACCCTGTACTATTACACATGAATAAAAAATATTTTAAAATAAAAGCTAAGTTCCTAAGAAAAAATTACATACAAACATGGACAACAGATGGATTAGAAAACTAAAAGTGAAAGGTAACTGCTTTGTGCTCCTGTAACAGAATACCTAAAACTGGGTAATTGATAAAGCACAGAGAATTCTTTCTTACAGTTCTGGAGGCTATGAAGTCCAAGGTCAATGGGCCCCCATCTGGTGAAGGCCTTCTTGCTGCATCATCCCATGGCAGAAGGTGGAAGAGAAAGAGAGCATGCTTATGCAAGAGAGAAGAGAGAGAACAAGCAGAAGGGGAGGACAAACTTGCTTTTTTAACAAACTCACTCTTGCAATATGAGCTCACTCTCATGATAACATGAATCCATTCACAAGGATAAAGCCTTCATGTCCTAATCACTTCTAAATGGTCCCACCTACCAACACTGGGAATTAAGTTTCCAACACATGAACTTTGGGGACACGTTTAAACCATAACGGTAATACTATAACTTTAATAAGAGATGGAGAAAAAAAGATTTGTGAGCTGGGAGTGGAGAGTGAATTGGGGGAAGAACTTTTTAAACAAGATCGCAAAAGTGAAACCATAAGGCAAATCCTTGATTCATTTGAATATGTTAAAATTAAGGATTTCTATTCAACAGAGAACATCACAGAGAACATTACTAGGAAGATGATAAAATTGAAGAAAATGGGCACGGTGGCTCATGCCTGTAATCCCAGCACTTTGGGAGGCCAAGGTGGGTGGATCACGAGATCAGAAGTTTGAGACTAGCCTGGCAAACATGGTGAAACTCCGTCTCTACTAAAGATATAAAAAAAAGAAAGAAAGAAAAATTAGCCGGGTGCGGTAGCGTGTGCCTGTAATATCAGCTACTGGGGAGGCTAAGGCAGGAGAATCGTGTGAACCCAGGAGGCAGAAGTTGCAGTGAGCTGAGATTGTGCCATTGCACTCTAGCCTGGGCGACAGGGCAAAACTCTGTCTTAAAAAAAAAAAAGTGAAGAAAATATTTTCAATGTCTAAAACTGACAAAGAATTGATACCTAAAATATATAAGAACTCTGGCAAATTAACAATAGCAAAAACTCAGCAACTTCAGTAGGAAAAATGGGCAAATTATATCGATAGGCAATTTACATAAAAGCAAACCCAAAAGACTGGTAAGCATATGTAGAGATGTTCAACTCATCCCTAATCACAGAAATGTAAATTTTTAAGAAACAATGAAATATAACTTTGTATCTATTAAGCTGACAATTTTTTTTTTTATTTTTACAGAACCAAGGTCAGAAGAGATAAATTGACAAAATTTAGAAAGCAGGGGCCAAGTGCTGGTGGAGACTGGAAATATAGGAACTCTCATGCAGGTGAAGTGTAGATTTGTACTATTATTCCAGAGAACTAACTGAAAGCAGACAGTTAAACTTGAGTCATGCCCCATGCCCCAGCAATTTTGTTCCTGAGTCGGTATCCCAGAGAAATTCTCCCTTGAATTCAAGTGCAGGTATGTTCACTGCAGCATGGTTTGTGGTGGTGGAAAGTTGGAGATGCTGGGAGAGTGGATGCATATTGTGGAGTACCATGCAGCGGAAGAAAGCAACGAGCTAGATTGGACATATGAACATAGCAACATGGATGAAGCTTTTAAACACAGTACTGAGGGAGAAATGAGAAATACAACACAATGCCATTTATATACACTGAAAAATATGCATCCAAGATACTTAGTTTGCAAGAGTACCTAAAAATTAAAAGATATCCATTAAACACATTAGAATAGCTGTATATGGAGTGAGAAAAGGAAACAGCTATTGAACATGGGGATGGAAAGGAATAACTAAACAAGGGATGGGCATAGCTCAGAGCAATAATAATGCAAAAATAAAATACCAGAATATAAAATAATTCATCCAGCCAGGCGCAGTGGTTCATGCCTGTAATCCCAGCACTTTGGGAGGCTGAGGTGGGTGGATCACAAGGTCAGGAGTTCAGAACTGCTTGAATCCAGGAGGCAGAGGTTGCAGTAAGCCAGGATCGTGCCACTGCACTCCAACCTGAGCGACAGAGTGAGACTCCGTCTCAAAAAAAAAAAAAAAAAAATTCATCCAGAAGGCAATAAAAGTAGCCAATGTATAGATTTCAAGAACTACAAAAGCCAAAATTCATAGGATAAGGAACAAAGAGTGGCTATGTTAGTGGCTTAGCCTAGAAGCTGAGCTGCTAAAGAAAATATCTAGAACTAATATCCTAGAAAGAGCTAACACTGACAAATTTCAGAGTGAAGATTCCTTTCTTTTTCATGATTTATCTATCTTTGCCACTTCTGTGTTTAGATATAGAAACTATTTTGAATCTAGTGTCATAAATTTGTGGAGCTGGGACTACAGTCCCTGCCTCTTGAGCCCATGAGTTTTGGAACTTAGATGTAAGAAAGAATTTTACACTGGGCCAAATAATTGAGGGAGTTTGCATCTCTGAAATCTTAAAAAGCAGAAAACACTGTAAGTTTTCCAGGTCAATTTAAAAGCTGTGGTCCATATGACATTTCCATGTCTCTAGCAATCCTGACCATCATTTACCTGACTTATCCCTTAAATGATCATTTTGTGTCTACTCCACTAAGTGCAATATGCAGAATGAGAAATAATGTAATTCCTTTTACTTTGAAGTTTTATGTAGATCAGAAAATAAAAGTAAGGAAGTATTCTTCCTTCATGGGTAATTTATCATTTTTATTTACAAGTAAGGAACAATAATAAACATGGCAAGGTGCTTGGGTAGATGCTCAGATGCTCAGTGGTCATTTCTAGACAATCCCTTATTCAAGGATCTAGTCTCTACAGTTGGCCACACGTTTTAAGATGGACTACATTTGGAAAACTCACTTATATAGTACTCAGCTTAACAGTAGCAGGCACTGAAAAAGACCATCTTTCTAGATTCAATTATTCATTCATCTAACAAATGAATATATATTTAGTGCCTAATGCAAGGGTGAGATGGAGGATAAAGTCAACAGATTAGAGGCTCTGAGTATATTCCATAAGGGCAGTCTTCACCAATAGCATAGGAAATTCACAGGACAAGGGTATAAGTGGAGCCACCAGCTTTTGGACCAGGAAAGTTATTTTTTAGTAACTGTATTGCTTAGAAATCCTAGAATTCTCACTTACTCTTGTGCTAGTCCCCACATTTCCTTCATAACTAGGGTAGCCCCTGCTTCTCCCTAGAAAATACAAAGTATAGGATTTTTAGCAGATAGCATTCCCAATGTAAGATCTGATGTGGTTGAGGGGCCTCAAAGTAGGTTAGGGTTTTTAAGAGTTTTAATTATTTACAAACAACACTTTCTGGTTAATTTGATAAAGGAATAAATTTGAGTCACAAAAGACCTCACTAGTGCTCTATGCCATTAAATCTTTGCTGATATTGGGGATCTTGCTGCCAGGATTTTGGTGTAGAAGACTAACAGGGTTTGCTGATGAGCAAAGGGAATAGTAAGCCAAGGTTTGCTGCACAGCGCTTTGGATTTTAATG
This sequence comes from Nomascus leucogenys, assembly GCF_006542625.1. Taxonomy (NCBI): domain Eukaryota; kingdom Metazoa; phylum Chordata; class Mammalia; order Primates; family Hylobatidae; genus Nomascus; species Nomascus leucogenys. The sequence continues at coordinate 65,779,315 of NC_044406.1, read as the reverse complement.
GTGACATTTTATACCTCAACAGGTCAATAAATATGTAAGAAGATAGTGGCATTAGTGTGTTCCCAGATACAGCCTCCAATGGGTTAACCTAATGAGGCAGTATAAATTCACAGTTGGTCAATCTGCCCAGATTGCTAAACTCCCCACTTTATTGTGTGAAAATTTCCTACAGGAGATTTCAGAATCAATAATTCTCTATCAGAGGCTTTAAGGAAGCCAAAGAAGCCCTACCCAGTTACCTGCTGTGTCTCTGAGGGGAGGCCAGAGTCATGATTAGGCCCCAACCCAACTCCTCAGCTCAGCTGCAGCTATAATTAAGGATAAGCCATAATCTGCCTTTAAAATATCTTCCACTTTTCATGCCTTCCTTTCACAACCATAACTATTTAAAAAAATCAAATCATCAAGGGCTCAAATTGAGTCTTTATCCTGTCCTCCTATTTCAGTTATCAAATGTGTAAATCCTTGAGCTCTGCTGTCTGATTCTGAAGAGCCTGTTCAAGTGCTTTTTAATAATTTAGTGATTTGAGGGATTTTAACACTCATTCTCCCTTGGGCACCTGCTGATATTCTGAAGTACAAACTTTGTACTCCAGTCTCAGTTTTGATCAGAGTATAGAGTTCTGGAGTTGACAAATGAAATGTGACTAAAGACCTGCTAACCTGTCCTGCTTGCCAGACTCCCAACAGAACAAGGTTCTTGTTACTTCAGCTGATTTGACCCTGACTGCCACAAGGAGCCCAGAGTAGGCAGAGACAGCACATAGCCCAGTTGCAGTGGTATGGGACGTTTTATTTAAACATTTTCAGTAGAGTGCCCAGACAGGCTAATTAGTAGAACCACAAAAAAGGTGGACCCAATCTCACCCAAAGGAGACAATCCAAGAAAATAATTGCTTGGGCTGAAATGGACAAACTCGGGTGGTATGACCCCAAATATTTAATGATTACTCTGTACCCTTAGCCTTGGCAAGTACAGAGCACTGTTCCTTTCCCAACATATGGCAAAAGGCCCATGGCACTTTTCAAAACCCTGCCTTTCATTTTTTTTCTCATTACTGATGAGAAAGCGGTTGGTATATTTAAATATGCATGCCCACATAGGTACATAGGCTTATACGTATGCATATGCACGAATGCAGTTAGTCAACATTTATCGAATGCAGAACACTATGTGGCAGGAAGTACCAGGGGAAATTAAAAAAAAACACCTAATCTCTGCCCACATGATAGTTATGGTCTGATGGACAATTTGTGATGCATAGGAAGATGAACAAAAATTGATTACTCTGGAGATAAAAGCCTCTCTGTCTTTGTAACACTTTTTTTTTCTCGTGAGTACAAAAGTAATGCATGTTTCTTACAAAAACTTTGGAAAATAATCACCTGCAATGCCAGTGCCCAGAAATATATACTGTATCAACGTTTAAATATACATCCTTCAGACTTGTTTTTTCTATGTTCATAAAATGTCTTCAAAATGAAATTGGACTCATACTATGCATACTATTTTACAAACTGACTTTTTCGTTTGACAATGTGTCATAAACATTTTCCATGTAATTAGACTTACATTTAATGATACTATAATATTTAAGCATAAAATATGTGATAATTTATTAACAAATGCTCTAATACAGAACAATGTGAATATACTTAATACTACTGAACTGTTCACTTAAAAATGGTTAAGGAGGTTTTTAAAAACTTTGAAAAACAGGGCTGGGCGCATTGTGGCTCATACCTGCAATCCCAGCACTTTGGGAAGCCGAGGAGGGAGGATAGCTTGAGCTCAGGAGTTCCAGACCAGCCTGAGCAACAGAGAGAGACTCTGTCTCCACAAAAAAAATTTAAAAATTAGCCGGGCATGGTTGTGGGTGCCTGTTGTCCCAGCACTTGGGAGGCTGATTGAGCTGGGGAGGTCGAGGCTGCAATGAGCCATGTTCGCACCACTGCACTCCAGCCTGGGCAACAGAAGAAGACTCCGTCTCATACACACACACACACACACACACACACACACACACACACACACACACATAAAAACACATAATTATTGAAGAATGTTAGGGTGTTGCACCTTTTTGCTATTATAAATAGTTCCACAATGAAAAATCCTGTAGTGTTATTTCTGTGCATGTGCATATCCCTGATTCTTTCTTTAGGAAAAATTCCTAAAATTGGAACTGCTAAGCTAAAGGTATGAACAAAATGGCTTTTTAAATTTTTATTGACCTCTGTACAAACACAAAAAATACAAATGTTTTTATTGCTTATGATTTTAAAAATAATTCATGCTTGTAATTTTTTCAGAAAATGGCAAAAATATTTAGAAAAATGAATGTTACCTTTAACCCCATGATTCAGAGATAAACACTATTAATATTTTGTTCAGACTTTTTTCTTTTCATATGTATTATTATACATACTTAAAATAGGAGCACACCATATTTGGTAATCTATATTTTCATATTACAACATATCATAAATATCTTTCCTTATCAATAAATACAGGCAGACTTAGTCATATTTCATTTATGTAATATATTTCACTGTACAATTGTGCCATAAGTTATGTAAATAATACTGAACTTTTGAATATTTAGATTGTTTCTGGTTTTGCATTAACAACAATGTTTTGATGAGCAGTCTTATCTACACAGCTTTGTGCCTTTATGTGATTATTTTTCAAGATAAGTTCCCAAATGTAGAATTGCTAAGTAAAAGGGCATGCACATTTATTTTATTTTATTTGTATTGATATATAATATTTGTACATTTTGACGTGCACATTTTTAAGGTTTTTGGAATATGATGCCAAATTTTACTTCAAAATGGGTGAACCACTGTACATTTTCACAAATTGGAGGAGTTTTTTTTGTATACTTTAAGTTCTAGGGTACATGTGCACAATGTGCAGGTTTGTTACATAGGTATACATGTGCCATGTTGGTTGGCTGCACCCATTAACTCGTCATTAACATTAGGTATTTTTCCTAATGCTATCCCTCCCCCAGCCCCCCATCCCACGACAGACCCCAGTGTGTGATGTTCCCCACCCTGTGTCCAAGTGTTCTCATTGTTCAATTCCCACATATGAGTGAGAACATGCGGTGTTTAGTTTTCTGTCCTTGTGATAGTTTGCTCAGAAGGATGGTTTCCAGCTTCATCCATGTCCCTGCAAAGGACATGAACTCATCCTTTTTTATGGCTGCATAGTATTCCCATGGTGTATATGCGCCACATTTTCTTAATTCAGTCTATCATTGATGGACATTTGGGTTGGTTCCAAGTCTTTGCTATTGTGAATAGTGCCACAATAAACACGTGTGCATGTGTCTTTATAGTAGCATGATTTATAATCCTTTGGGTATATATCCAGTAATGGGATCGCTAGGTCAAATGGTATTTCTAGTTCTAGATCCTTGAGGAATCGCCACACTGTCTTCCACAATGGTTGAACTAGTTTACACTCCCACCAACTGTGTAAAATCATTCCTATTTCTCCACATCCTCTCCAGCATCTGTTGTTTCCTGACTTTTTAATGATCACCATTCCAACTGGTGTGAGATGGTATCTCATTGTGCTTTTGATTTACATTTCTCTGATGACCAGTGACAAGCATTTTTTCATGTGTCTGTTGGCTGCATAAATGTCTTCTTTTGAGAAGTGTCTGTTCATATCTTTTGCCCACTTTTTGATGGGGTTGTTTGTTTTTTTCTTGTAAATTTGTTTGAGTTCTTTGTAGATTCTGGATATTAGCCCTTTGTCAGATGGGTAGATTGCAAAAATTTTCTCCCATTCTGTAGGTTGCCTGTTCACTCTGATGATAGTTTCTTTTGCTGTGCAGAAGCTCTTTAGTTTAGTTAGATCCCACTTGTCTATTTTGGCTTTTGTTGCCATTGCTTTTGGTGTTTTAGTCATAAAGTCTTTGCCCATGCCTGTGTCCTGAATGATATTGCCTAGGTTTTCTTCTAGGGTTTTTATGGTTTTAGGGCTAACATTTAAGTCTTTAAACCATCTTGAATTAATTTTTGTATAAGGTGTAAGGAAGGGATCCAGTTTTGGCTTTCTACATCTGGCTAGCCAGTTTTCCCAGCACCATTTATTAAATAGGGAATCCTTTCCCCATTTCTTGTTTCTGTCAGGTTTGTCAAATATCAGATGGTTGTAGATATGCGGCATTATTTCTGAGGACTCTGTTCTGTTCCATTGATCTATATCTCTGTTTTGGTACCAGTACCATGCTGTTTTGGTTACTGTAGCCTTGTAGAATAGTTTGAAGTCAGGTAGTGTGATGCCTCCAGCTTTGTTCTTTTGGCTTAGGATTGACTTGGCGATGCGGGCTCTTTTTTGGTTCCATATGAACTTTAAAGTAGTTTTTTCCAATTCTGTGAAGAAAGTCATTGGTAGCTTGATGGGGATGGCATTGAATCTATAAATTACCTTGGGCAATATGGCCATTTTCACGATATTGATTCTTACCTTGGGCAATATGGCCATTTTCACGATATTGATTCTTCCTATCCATGAGCATAGAATTTTCTTCCATTTGTTTGTGTCAGGAGGAGGTTTTTTAAAAGAGACATGGTCTGGCTCTGTCACTCACGTGGAGTGCAGTGGCACGATCATAGCTCACTGCAGCCTTGAACTCCTGGGCTCAAGCAATCCTCCTGCCTCAGCCTCTGAAATAGCTAAGACTACAGGCATACACCATCACGACCAACAAAGTTGTTTTAAAAAAAAAAAATTGTAGAGACAGAGGGTCTCGCCTTTTGGCCTAGGCTGGTCTGTAACTCCCAGGCTCAAGTGATCCTCCTACCTAGGCTCCCCAAAGTGCTGGAATTATAGGTATCAGCCACTGCACCCAGGACATTTTTTACACAACATGGCTTTATCCGTATGGATACTATTTTTGGACTTTTGTTGTTCAATGTTAATTAATTGACTCAACATCACTGATCAAAAAGTAATCTATTATTCAGTTGATTTGAAATGCCATCTTTATCAGATATGTACTTCGAATATTCGTGTATGATTTGAGTTTCTATCCCCGCCCCACTATCTATTCATTCCTGTATCTCGCACTACTTCTTTGACATTCTCTTAAAATAATAATAGTATATCATGTTTGCTCCCAATTAAGTTCTTCTCTAGGCACTCAAGTTCACAGAACTAACCTTGCCTACAGTGTGTAACTGCCTAGAGTGTGATTTGATATCAAGCACTCCCACCAAAAAATGTCTTCCCTGCCAAACTGCTGTGGCTCTCAGAAGGCCTCCCTTTAGGTTATACCAAAGTTCCCAAACAGGTTGCACATTCAAATTACTATTTTTTTTAAATACAGATATCTTGACTCCACCCCAGACCTACTGAATCATACTTGCTCTGGTACCAGTGATTTGGAGCTTTGGAGGTCATTGGTTTCAAGAACAAAAGGCAGAAAGTATCTCAAGCATGCAAGAGTTAAAACCCATATGTATTACCTGGAGTCTCCTCCAATCTTCTCTCCTAAACTGGAAATTGGTTTATCCAATCTGTGCTAATGAACACTTTCGACTAGGCCACTAAGGAGGCTTAAACCCTAAGAGGAAAAACTATAGAACTAGCTTACTTTCGAAGGGAAGGAAGAAACATAATGTAGTAACTTCTGGACAGGAATGAGTTCCAGGCCAGGAAAGTCAATCCAAAAGGGTTTTCCTTGCTTGTTATTCAGCACATCTTAGGTAATATTCAGATGAACATTCTGCAATTTTCCTCTGTTGCCCAGGCTGGAGTGCAATGGTGCGATCTTGGCTCACTGCAAGCTCCACCTCCTGGGTTCACACCATTCTCCTGTCTCAGCCTCTCGAGTAGCTGGGACTACAGGTGCCCGCCACCACGCCCAGCTAATTTTTTGTATTTTTAGTAGAGACAGGGTTTCACCATGTTAGTCAGGATGGTCTCGATCTCCTGCCGCGTGATCCATCCACCTCGGCCTCCCAAAGTGCTGGGATTACAGGCGAGAGCCACCGCGCCTGGCCCAAACATTCTGTATTTTAATAATTATGTATTTATTTTTTGACTATAATCCATTTATGGCAAGTGATACTGATTTTCCATTTGTAATAGTGATATAAAATACCACTTTAATTAATATATTTACATTTTAATAGGTAAGTCCTTTTCTAAAAATCAAGAACAGGATATAACAAAAGTCTTAAACATAGCTAAGAATAATTAAAGTTGGGTAAACACTGACAATGAGATTCCTGGGGTAGATGCTTGAAAGTCTAGTTGGGGGAGGGATGCTGAAAAGACAACCAAAATAGGTTTTGTCTATCTGACAAATTTGTTTAGGGTCAGAGCTAATATTAACTATATTGGTGTCTCTTAGGTCCCCCACCTCGTTTTGTATTGGCTTATAATGCATTTGTTCAGTGGGCAGTATGTCAAGCAGTACAATTTCAATTCCACATGAATGGAAAATGACCAATCTATCTGTGCTGCTGCCTAAGTCTGATGTTCTATTTATGACTCTAGGCTTCTTGCTGAATCAAGTTCTAGATCAAAGAAAAGAGTAGGAGATTTAGTTATGTGCCTTACTATGATGATATTTTTATTACTGTGTATCTTTTTGTAGAAGATTTTGTTTAAAAAAATTGAACAGTAATCCAGGACTGTGGCATTCTGAGTCAGAGAAACGCCTCACTCTTTGCTCTTTGAAAAATAGACTGAATTCTACCTAAAAAGAAGACTTTTTAGGTGTTCAAAGTCAGGCAGATTCAAGCAATAATCCTTCCTTCAAAAGTGCAAGCGTGCCTTCCAGTATGGGAGTAACTGAGATACCATGATGGAGAAGATAATGCATTGAGTGAAAAGGAGCATGAAGTATTTCTTTTTCTCTGTTCAGTGATCAGACCAATGCAGGTCAGCCACTATAAATATGAAAGGGCTATAAGGGAGATAGGCATTTAACATTTGAGAAACAAATGCATCTGTTGGCCCCGTGCTCTGTGGGGAATACAAAAGCATCTAAAATAAAAATACTCGATTCCACTGCCTATTCTGGGTCATGTGGGTGTGTCTCTTTAATAAGCCACTTGCAGTTCTTTTTCTGTCTAAGGTGTGCTATTTTCCTGAGAGGCTAGTTTGTGGAAGTAGATAAAGTACTTAAACACATGGTCTGAACTCTAAAGTCAGACAGACTCAGTTTGAATCCCTGGGTCTTCCACTTACTAGCTGTATTACATTGCTAAAGTTACTTTAAACTTTAATTTTCCCAGCTGTAATATGGGTATAATAATACTTATGCCACAGGTTTATCGTGAGCCTTAAGTAAGATACTTAGTACAGAGGCTGACACATTTTAAATGTACAATAAATACTATTTTTATTAACTACTTATTACCATTTATGTAGGTAGTAAGGTGTATTTTTAAATAGCATATTTTATCCTTGAACTAAGAGTTGTAGAAGATTGATAGCCATTTTCTCACAGTTGGATTATCTACAGTGCTTGAAAATATGTAGTGCAGCACTGCCAGTGCTTTCCTGAAGTCAAACACTGCATCCTTTTTCTAAATATTTCCAAGTGCTCTTGTTTTGCCAAAAAGAAAAAAGTAATGAACCTAGCCAAATAAATAGGTGACTTTGGCCGATTTCTGCCCTAAGGAGAGAGAGAGAAAGAGGGGCAAGAGGTGGAAGGGAGAAAGGAAGAAGGAGAGAGAACTTATATTGGAAAAGATCATGCCAGCCGGGAGTGGTGGCTCATGCCTGTAATCCCAGCACTTTGGGAGGCCAAGGCGGGAGGATCACCTGAGGTCAGGAGTTCGAGACCAGAGTGGCCAACATAGTGAAACCCCATCTCTACTAAAAATAGAAAAATTAGTGGGGTGTGGTGGTGGGCAAGCAAGGCTCTGTCTCAAAAAAAAAAAAAAACCAAAGCAATCAAACAAACAAAAAACCATGCCCATTCAAGATTATTAGTATAAGGTATACAGATAGAACTTCTGAGGAAAGAAATTGCCAGCAGAGCCAAGTTTTCCATCTATTAAATAATCTTTAAGAAAACATTTTTTAGATTTACAATTCACTTGAGGCCTGGTTTAGGAGCTAGGAGACCTGGGTTGTTAGATGCAGCATGCACTTAGAGTCCAAACCTATCTCCTTTATTTACTAGTCGTGTGATCGCAGATAAATTTTGTTTTTTCCTGTTGTTTCTCACTGCTTTAGGCTTCATTTTCCTCACCTATAAAATGTTCATAACATCTTACAAGGTTTATTGGTGAGAAGTAAATGAGATAGTGTGCCTATTTCTGGCACATAGTAGGGCCACGATAAATGGTAGCTATTATTGATTTAAGTATATCCATCTTCCAAACACTTCTCTGCAGATAGCCTGCATCTAAATTTTCTGGGGAGTTTATTTAAAATGAAGATGCCTGAATTCCACCCGAAAATGTCTAAATCAGAATCCTAGAATGGGGCCTGGAATCTATATTTTAATTAAGCACCAGATGAGTTCTTGGATGAGAGGAGGTTTTTTGGAAGCTGGCACTTTTCAGTCAAAGTGCTGAGAAGGAGAAGCTCTCTACCAAGGGACTAAGAAAGCTGGAGAATGTATTAGTATTGAATGCACTGTTCCAGAGGGCTCAGTGGAAATTGTTGAGAGGGTAAGGAACAGTGTAAGTGGAGATGAAAGTGGAAGCTGACCTCTGTGAAAATGGAAGTTTAGGTGGGTGTGGGACCAGACGGACTTGAAGTTTTTATGGTGACCGAGGAGAATCAAGATAAGAAGCAGGGATGGAGTAATCTTGTCTTTGGCAAAGAGAAACTTGGTATGCAGTTGTTTGGTGTCAGGGGCAGTGCATAATCAACCTAGTCTACTGTAAACCTTTTATTCTTCACAATTTAAATAATTAAATGGCAGGGAACCTATTTATTAAAATGGATTACAAATTGGAGATAAAGTGAGTATATATTATCTAAATCCAAGCCTTTTGTCTTCTCCCTATTATACTCCTCTTAATTTGTTCTAGAAAGCTTACTTTCTAGTTGCTTTGGCATGAGTTGGAAAACTACCCTGTGCTTTCTAAACCAGCGCATCTGAAACATTTATGTTTGGATATGTAAGGCACTTGATATTGCTTCACTGGGCAGGTTACTTTTATATTCCCGGAAAGCACAGAATGTAAAGAGAAGCATTTCACTACCGCTTTAATAGCTGGAGGAAAAAAAGACATGACAGGAAATCTGCTTCGAGTTCCCCTGATACTAACATAATTAACCAGGTATGGGTACATATTTTATTTCTACGATATTTGAATATTTGCAATAACATTTCCTATTTCTAGAATATACTTTAATGGGAAATAACAACCCCAGTTAATTAAGTTACAGGGCATTTGTGGGAGGAATAATATGCATCGTAATATACCTTTTCAAAGAGATGCATTGAGCTCTAGAGAAACTAGAAGGTTTTCAGTAACAATGCCAATATAAACAAGACATTGTGCTGCTAGAAACAAAGGCAATTGTAATCTTTTCTACTACCATAAAATGAATATATACGATGCTGTTTCAAGGCTTTTGGGTTAAAAAATACCTTCTACAGATGTTAAGGAATAAAAGGGCTTTATTCTTAAGATTTGCATGCTATACTCTTTAAACTTTGATTTATTTTTAAGATCTCTGACATTCAACAAGTACAAACCTCCTAAAGTGACTTCCTAAAGAGTGATACCTGGGCCCCTGCAATGAAAGCAACACATCAACTTTAGCTTTCACATACGTTTACAAAATGACTAGATGAAATTACATCCTACGAGGATGCCACTCTTCTCCTGGTTTGTGAGCATGTTCAGGGCAGACATCACAACTCCAGAGCCTAGCACAGAGTATTGGGACAAAATAAGTATCTATTGAATGGGTGACTTAACTGAATGAATAAATTAATAAATCACTGATTATCTTTCACTTGTCTCTTTCCATCTTGCTATTCCCCTCCTCAGGGCAAACTGAAGCAAACGCTTAGAATTCATTCATATCCTGAATTTTATTGTGAACTCCTAAAGGTGCAAACTTTGGCAAAATGGAAGCACTAAGAGAAAGACATTGGTTTTCTTGTTAAATTGTTTCCCAGTGATTCTTATTCAAAAGATTTAAAAAGCTCCCTAGCCATTAGAGGCAATACTTAAACTAAATAAATATTTTGCGGGTGTCTTTAAAAAAATGTCGAGTTGGCCGGGCGCGGTGGCTCATGCCTGTAATACCAGAACTTTGGGAGGCCGAGGCAGGTGGATCACCTGAGGTCAGGAGTTCGAGACCACCCTGGCCAACATGGCAAAACCCCGTCTCTACTCAAAATACAAAAATTAGCCGGGCATGGTGGCATGCACCTGTAATCACAGCTACTCCGGAAGCTAAGGCAGGAGAATGGCTTGAACCTGGGAGGTGGAGGTTGTGGTGAGCCGAGATCGTGCCAATGCACTCCAGCCGGGGTGATAGAGCAAGACTCCATCTAAAAAAAAAAAAAAAAAAAAGTCGAGTTTCCTAAAGAAGTATTGTAATCTTAAAACAGTGACCGTATTGACTATAAAGTAAAACAGTTTCAAACACATAGCAGCCAAGAAGATCTTTTTTTATTTTAAAAAACAATTGAATCAGACCATATAGGTTTTCTTTTAAAAACCCTTCAACAACTTCTCATTGCTCTTAGGATAAGATCCAAAATGTCTAATATGAACTACAAGCTAATTCGCTGATTCATTAAAGAAATATTGATTGAGTGCCTTTTAGGTATTTTAGGCTGGGAAAATACTGCCGAGAGGGGGTGGGGCAAAGCCTCAGTTCTCACGGAGCTTACGCTGGCCAGAAGTGGGGGCGGGCCAGTGGAAACACTGATGGACTATAAACATATAAATAAAATCAACAAACAAAATCAACAAATAACAAGACAAATTCCTTTCTGATGAGTGCTATAGAGAAAATAAAATAGAATATTTGCTAGAGAAACTAAGCCATTCTTTCAGTTCCTCAAGTTCCCTTCTCTCATCTCATGGAATTTGTACAAGTTATTCCCTCTCCTAGGGTTCATCTCTCATCTTCCTCTCATCCGGAACCATCATTCCGTCTTCAGGTCTCAGCTAAAAATGGCAGCTTCTTCTGGTTAAATGTTCCTTTTACATACTTGCCATTGTACCCTTATGTCTCCTTTGTAATGTTCATTACATTTAAAAGTATCTGTTCAGTGTCTTTCTTGCCATAGGGAAAGGTTTTCTAGTGTATGATGTACTGATGGTGGTATGTCCCCAGCGACCAGAAGGTAGCAGATTATCAATACATTTTGTTCAAATGAACAGAAGGAGGATTGGGAAGATCTTTTCTTTTTTTCCTGTTAAGGGCCACTTGACCAAGAATGGGTAAAAATCATCTGAAGGTCACACATACATAAAAAGAACATGGGGTTGGGCGCTGTGGCTCACGCCTGTAATCCCAACACTTTAGGAGGTCGAGGCGGGCAGATCACCTGAGGTCAGGAGTTCGAGACCAGCCTGGCCAACATGGCGAAACCCCGTATCTCCTAAAAACACAAAAATTATCCGGGAGTGGTGGGTGCCTGTAATCCCAGCTACTCAAGAGGCTGACGCAGGAGAATCGCTTGAACCTGGGAAGCAGAGTTGCAGTTAGCTCAGATTGCACCATTGCACCTCAGCCTGGGCGACAGAGCGAGACTCTGTCTCAAAACAAACAAACAAACAAACAAAACAACATGGGAGGGAAATGCAATTTGGCTAAATAGAAACCAAACAAGTGTTTAGTAGTTGCTTTGGTAGGTTCTAGAGTGGCACTGAATGCCACCATGAGATAAATTGTTTTGAGAAGTACTTTCCTTGATATTGTAAGTAAAGTAGCTCCATGCTTATAAAAGAATACGACTCTCGGCCTTAGCGCCTTTTTCTTGGAAACTTCTCCTCCATGAGAGCCAAGTGGAGGAAGAAGCGAATGCGCAGCCTGAAGCACAAAAGAAGAAAGATGAGGCAGAGGTCCAAGTAAACCGCTAGCTTATTGCACTGTGGAGGCCACAGGAGCAGAAACATGGAATGCCAGACGCTGGGGATGCTGGTACAAGTTGTGGGACTGCATGCTACTGTCTAGAGCTTGTCTCAATGGATCTAGAACTTCATCGTCCTCTGATCGCCTATCACTTCTGAGACCCACCTTGCTCATAAACAAAATGCCCATGTTGGTCCTCCGCCCTGGACCTGTGACATTCTGGACTATTTCTGTGTTTATTTGTGGCCGATTGTAACAACCATATAATAAATCACCTCTTCCACTGTTTTAGCTGAAGAATTAAATCATAAAAAAATAAATAAAATAAAAATAAAATAAAATAAAATAAAATAAAAGAACACAAATGAATATGTGGAAGAGGAAAAGAAAGAAAGTATATTTGAAGCATGGAAAGAATAAGTGGTAAGGGAGATATGTATTCTTCAAATTCAGGCAGATTTTTCTTTCAAAATAAAAAAGGTTCTACTCCTTTCCAATACCAAGTAATAATGTACATTGTAAAATGTTGAAGACAGTACTGAAAGGGGTAAAGAACATAAAAATGGTCCCTGAGCGGTGGCTTATGCCTGTAATCCCAGCACTTTGGGAGGCCGAGGCAGGTGGATCAATCTGTCCCACTGGCAATACAAATGTGCCCATTTCATAGGATCTTCATCAACAATTAATATCATCCATTTTTTATCCTTGACATTCTGATAGGCAAAAAAAGGAATTTTTTTTTAAATTTTTTTAGTTCATTAAATGTTTTTGTTTTGTTTTGTTTTGTTTTTTGAGACAGAGTTTCACTCTTGTTGCCCAGGCTGCAGTGCAATGGCGCAATCTCGGCTCACTGAAACCTCCGCCTCCCGGGTTCAAGCAATTCTCCTGCCTCAGCCTCCCGAGTAGCTGGGATTATAAGTGCCCGCCACCACACCCCACTAATTTTTTTTTCTGAAGTTTTAGTAGATACGGGGTTTCACCATGTTGGCCAGGCTGGTCTCAAACTCCTGGCCTCAGGCAATCCACCCGCCTCAGCCTCCCAAAGTGCTGGGATTACAGGCGTGAGCCACCGAACCCAGCGACTGTTTTAATTATTATGGATACATAATAGTTGTACTTCATTGTTTTTATTTTTGATTAATTACTAGTGAGGCTGAATATATTTTCAAGTACAAGGTTCTTTACTAACAAGAAAAAAAGAATATATTGTCATATGCTTATCAGCCACGTGTTTTATCCTTTTACGAATTATCCATTCATGTTGTTTGCACATTTTGAAATGGAGGTATTTATCTTTTTTTTTTTTTTTTTGAGATGCAGTCTTGCTGTTGTCCAGGCTGGAGTGCAGTGGCATGATCTCGGCTCACTCCAACCTCTGCCTCCCGGGTTCAATCAATTCTTCTGCCTCAGCCTCCCAAGTAGCTGTGACTACAGGAGTGAGTGCACCACCATGCCCAGCTAATTTTTGTATTTTTTTTAGTAGAGACGGGGTTTCACCATATTGGTCAGGCTGGTCTTGATCTCCTGACCTCGTGATCCGCCTGCCTCGGCCTCCCAAAGTGCTGGGATTACAGGCGTGAGCCACCGCACCCGGCCGGTATTTATCTTTTTAAAAATCAATGTTTAACAACTCTTTATAGGCTGATATTAGCCATATGTGTTTATCACATATGTAACATTTTTGCTAGCGTTTCGTCTTTTTATTAAGTAAAGATATTACCCCTTGGCTGTAATATGACATTTTGAAATGTTTTTTTCAGTTTGTCATTTGTCTTTTAACTTTACTAACCTTGTATTTTGACATTTAGAAGGTTTACTTTTATTTATGAAGTTGTACTTATTAGTCTTTCCCATTATGGATTTTGTGTTGTATTTCGAAAGTGCTTCTGCATCCCCAAAGCTATAGAAATATTAACCTAGGCCTGGACAGTGGCTCACGCCTGTAATCCCAGCACTTTGGGAGGCCCAGGCAGGCGGATCATGAAGTCAGGAGTTCGAGACCAGGCTGGCCAACATGGAGAAACACCGTCTCTACTAAAAATACAAAAATTAGCCAGGCGTGGTGGTGTGTGCCTGTAATCCCAGCTACTGGGGAGGCTGAGGTAGGAGAATCGCTTGAACCCAGGAGACGGAGGTTGCAGTGAGCTGAGATCATGCCACTGCACTCCAGCCTGGGCAACAAAGCAAGACTCCATTAAAAAAAAAAAAAAAGAAGGAAGGAAGGAAGGAAGAAAGACAGAAATAGTAACCTATATTTTCTTCCACTTCTTTTGTGATTTTATATTTTACATTAAGCCACATAAGCCTCAAGAATACGTTAAGGAGTGGCTAATGTTACTGCCATAATCAGAATATCAGGCTTAATGGCACTTGCAGGCTACTGAAGAATTCATTTTACACGTTCTAGGTAATCGTTCTAGTACATGATTATGTAAAATAAGACAAAAACCTGAGTAGAGACACAGCGCCTAAATCATGTATCCCTCTGCCAAAAATTACAATATCAATGAGTCTTCTAGGGAGTTGGGCAGGTAAGTATGAGGGATATTGTTTTAACTGCTTGGAGTGAAATACTTATATTCCAGACTGATATAACATCCATCATGGTGAGGGGGTAATTCTCCCAAAGTATTTTGAGGGCTTACTATGTGGTCGCTGGGGACACAACAGTGAACAAAACAGAGAGGTTTACTGCTCAGAAAGGGTGAAGTAAACAAACAAATAAATAACATACTTTCAGATTAAGTGTTTTACAAGAAAAGTAAGCAGGTAAGGAGATGGGAGAAGTCGTTATTGCTTTTTTCTTTTTTTTTCCTTAGACCTTTTTCTGCCTTCAGGAAGAAGTTATTTTAGGTAGGGTGGTCAGGGAAGGCTTCTCTAGGAAGGTAATAATTGTGAGGCTTGGATGATGAAAGCAAAGATACGAAAATAAAATATTCCAGCAAAGGTAAAGTAGCTGAGGTAGGAAGAAGTTAGCTTTGTTGGAAAACCATTAAGAAACCCAGCATAGCTGGCATTCTATTGGAAAACAGAAAAATTGGGAAAAGGAAAGGAATCTAAAAACTTGGGTAAGGTTTTCCTTTAACTGTGACAATGGGAGTGGCATGCTGTGTGACGAGTTCCCTCAATTCTTTCAGGCATTACTACCTAAGAAAGGCCTTCTTTAACTACCCTTTTACAAATTCCAACGTTATCAGATTTTCCCACCCTTTTACAATCACCGCCCTTTTTCGAATACTTTAGAGTTAATGCCTCAAAGTTATCAGTCTTTTAAACATCACGAATCCGTTTGTCCCTACAAGGAACTCTTCCGTCCCCCTTCCTTGATTTTTCTCCTTGGCATTTATCACTAACATGATATATATTTATGTTTGATTTTTTCTAAATTATTGTCCCTGGCCCCCAGTAAATTATAAAGACTCAAGAGAACTGGGATTTTGATCTGTTTTCTTTTTTGTTGTTGTTTTTTTTTGAGACACAGCCTTGCTCTGTCACCCAGGCTGGAGTGCAGTGGCGAGATCTTGGCTCACTGCAACCTCCGCCTCCTGGGTTCAGCTATTCTCCTGCCTCAGCCTCCTGATGAGCAGGGATTACAGGCGCCCGCCACCACGCCCGGCTAATTTTCGTATTTTTAGTAGAGACTGGGTTTCGCCATGTTGGCCAGGCTGGTCTCGAACTCCTGACCTCAGGTGATCCGCCCGCTTCAGCTTCCCAAAGTGCTGGGATTACAGGCGTGAGCCACCGCACCCGGCCTGTTTTCATTCTTAATTTTGGTCTATTTTAATTTCCTAAGCAGCTACAATGGCGCTTGACATGCAGTTGGCACTGTGTAAATACATGTTGAATAAAACGCAGGCTACTTTTTGAACTGGTCTGGACGGATTGTGTGAACTGATGTGATGCCAGGTTAGACTAATATCACATTTCTCGCTCTCTGAAAATGTCTTCAAGCAGTCAGACCGTGACGTCCTTCAGTTTTCAAAATGGGAAAGCGAAGGTTCCCACAATTCTCAGAACGCAAATTTCTCGCCACAATTCAAAATGGCGGAGGAGGGTGGGGCCTGTCACATGGTAGGCGTCATAACAGCTTTCCTTTTCCAAACCGCCTCCCGCCTTGCCGCGTCGTCTGCCGTCCCCCTCCTCCTCCCGCGGAGCCTTTTCGAGGAATCGACTGGGATTGGCTAATAGGCTGGGAGTGGGGCTGCGGTGCCGGGACGCGGCATCATCACTTCCTGTTGTGGGCAGTCGTTTCCTGTCGCTGCTTGGTAACAATGGGGAAGATAATGGCTGCCTGAGCAACGTCTCCGAGCAGGCGCTGGGCTAGAGGCGGGTCTCAACCAGCTACTCATTGGAGGCGGGCTTGAGAGCGGCGGCCAGGGAGGTGCGGAGCAGCCTCGGCGGCGGCGGCCAAACCAACCGAGTCGGATCCTGACGCTAAAACCTAGTAAGTGAAGACTTGGGAATCCTGTGAGAAATGGATGTAGAGCGAGAGGAAGACAGCGGAGCCGCGGCTGCCGCGTTCTCTCAAAATGGCCCGAGTGACGCGTCGTGGCAGAGGCTCAGCGCCGCCTCCGGACCCCAGGCCCGTTGCTGCGGGGGGCTCCGTGGCGTAGTCGCCGCTGCCATTTTAGTTGAGTGGTATAGTCGACAGGCTCTTTGAAGGAGAAGGAGGTGGGTAGTACTTCCTCTCGGTGGCCGCGCGAGCTGCAGCCCAGGCCCTCCGGAGCCTTAGGAAATCGGGGGAGGCAGTTTTTGAGTTTTGGCCTCAGGCGTCAGAATCTTAGAACGTCTCAGGCTTTTTCTTTTCTGTTCTCTGGAGCCTTCCCTGACCTCCCCGCGTTTTTCATGGCGGGCTTGGGTTTGGGAAAAGGGAAGTAAAATTAGGCTGCCCCAAGTGAGATGCTGGGAACTCTTGGGCCTTTAGATTTCCCCAGATTTGCAAAACCTCGTTTTGAGCCCTTCTGCAGGGTATTACCAATTAGGCGCCCCCTGGGGCCGCGATGACATCTTCCCTGAGGATCTGAGGCAAATGTGGTTTACTCCCTTGCTCGAATAACCCTGGCATATCCTTTGCCAGGTATCACTGGAAGGATCCCCCCGCAAAAGAGAGGGAAAAGCCGTTAGGTGTTTGTTGTTTTCTCCTGGGTAAGGGATGGAATTGGGCCAAATTATTTTCAAGTTAATTTGTGTTTAATCCACCAACAACCCAATCCCTCCCCCATTAAAAAAAAAAGCCTAAGGGGTCTCTGCTTCTGCAGACGGTACCTGCCACGCACGCCATAGCTTGGTAACTAGTATTAACCGGTTGGGCTTCTGCTTCCTGAATACTCGGTCCCTTTTTCCCTTATGCTGATTAATTTCAAGATGGAGGAGACAGCCACGTTCCTTCCCTAGACAGTTTCACCATACTTATTCCACAGGTTAGTCTGGGAATCTGAGGCCTAGCAGTCTTGTTATTGAGGTCTTTTTTTTTCATTTTGGGGCAAGAGGAAGCAGTTGTATCAGATTGTCATCTACCATTTGCAAGACCCCACAATGATTTTTTGCCAGAAGTAAGCCCGCATTTCCTGAATCAGAATTAACCGCAGTGCTTTGGACTCATTGAAAGGGGGAAGAAATAATAAACCTACTGCTACTAATCATTTCTTTCACTCTTCGTGATTATAGACAAAGTAACTACTTATCACCGCATTAGGTACATTGTATCTTCCCTGGAGGACTGGCACAATTATAACCCCTCCCCCCCGTGACTTTTCTAAACTGTAAAAATATAGCTTAGGTAGCTAGAAAGACCAATCCACTTTTTAAAACTTGATTTTAGGACACACTCCACTTACTGAAAAATGTTACAAAGATTTTTTTAGTCCATGATGTTCTGATGAATTTTAATACTTTAGTTCCTACATTAGGCTAGTGTAACGTGCCAAATAAGTCCTTGAAAGTGACTATCAGAATCTGAAAATAATTACTGGTCTGATAAGGAAAGGCTTATTTTAAGCAAGCTTATAATAAAACGTAAATTGTCTCTCAGTTTTAGAAGACATCTTTTATCTAACTCCTGGTCCCCTCTGACCTTCTTGCTCTCCCCAAATGCCCTAATACTAATAATGAATTAGGTTGGGTTATGGTGTATCTGTATTTTTTTTTTAGGTTGTGTCTAATTCAAAGAAAATGTGTATCTTTTAAAAGAGGAAGAATAATGGATTCTTTTTTTTTCTAGAGCAGAGTGAAGAAAACTAAAATCCAGTTTATTGTATTTCAATACTATGTCATAACAGTCAGGTAATTTATTTTTTGTTGCGTCTCCTGATGAATGTGTAGAATGCATGTTTACAAATATTTATTGTTCTATTTTGCAGGCCCTGTAATTGGATGGGCTCATTGATAGATGTTAGATGGTGTTGGGTATTCTTCATGATAAGAATGGGTACTTTTCACTGGGAATTAAAAGGGTAATGTTTCTGGATACCGGGAACTCACCAGTGCTTTATCTGTGAATTTGACTCTTTAAAATAATGTCTGAAGTTTACCAATACCTGTATAGAACAAAAAAAAAATTGTTGTCTTATATCATTGTTGGAATGGCATGAGTATAAGTAAAATAACATTTAAATGTTCATTGGATAACTAAATGAAATATCAGTAGAATAGCTTACGAGAGTATACTTTTACATTACTTTGTGTGTGGTGGTTTTTTTCCTTTGGGATTCAAAAATTCATAATTGATACATGATACTTTTAATTGATATTAACTCATTTCATTATTGTCATCATCTTTAGGGTAACCACATAATTTATTGCCCTAACCAAGACACTTTTAAGAACAAAAGGAACATTAATAATTCCTGGACAACAGGTGCAAACCTTGATTGTCCCAGACAAACTGGGATGGATACTTAGCCTAAATTCATAACCAACTTCTGCTGAAGGCCTGTGGTGCTAGGCCATGTGCTTTACATTCATTATTTTATAATTCTCACAACAAAGCCTCATGAGAATGTTAACTTTTATAGAGGAAACCAAAAACCCAAAGAGGTTAAGTATAATTTGTCCTCAGTTAAATAGCTTTAAGTGGTGGAGCCCTTATTTTATCCCAGGCCTGTCTGACGTTATGCTTCTAGGTTTGATTGCTGTCTAATTAGATAGGAAATGCAATGAAAATGAAAGATTGTAGTAAAAAGTTTGTAGATTATGTTGCATCAAAAACTTTTGTTAACACTTAAAGGTTATCCAGCAATCCCCCCTTTTCGTCTTGTTACATTCCTGTTTCATCTATTATGCATGTTTACAAATATTTATTGTTCTATTTCACAAGCCCTGTAATTGGATGGGCTCATTGATAGATGTTAAATAGCTCTTTGTATATCATTTGATAAACAATTTAAAATCAGAAATGATTTTAAGAAATAGCTTAATGAAATGATCTGGAAATATTAGGCTGGTTGGATATCTTTGAGGTTAGTGAACATGTAGTGAGTCTTAAATAATATAGTAGTAGGTCAAATGAGGCATCTGCGTTTATGGAATTATGTGTACATTAATTTTTCCATGGCCATGGTGGATTAGAAATAGAGCAGATCACCAACCAGCCTCCTGTTCTCTTCATTTACCATAGAGTGGATGACAAATTAGAGAATAAAAAGTCTTCTGTCAAACCCAAACCAGTGAGGTCCTAGAATTTTGAGCCACTGCCTAGAACTGGACAAGTTTTTCTTTAACACAAAGATTTCCAAAACCTGTGGCCCATTGATTTCAGAAAGTATCTAGTTTACATAATAAATTGAAGTTCTGATGTCCAGTATAAGAAAGTAATAACACTTCTGTGTCTATTTTTCTTTCATTTTTTTTCTCAACCTCAAACATGAAAGTTTTCCAGATAATCCAGCAATTCATTTCTCTTTTTATCAATTGAGATATTTTTATTTATTTATTTATTTATTTTTAATTATTTTTTTGAGACGGAGTCTCACTCTGTCACCCAGGCTGGAATGCAGTGGTGCACTCTCAGCTCACTGCAACCTCCCCGCCTCCCGGTTTCAAGCAATTCTCCTACCTCAGCCTCCCAAGTAGCTGGGAGTACAGGTGCTCTCCACCACGCCTGGCTAATTTTTGTATTTTTAGTAGAGACGGGGTTTCACCATATTGGCCAGGCTGGTCTTGAACTCCTGACCTTGTGATCTGCCCGCCTCGGCCTCCCAAAGGGCTGGGATTACAGACGTGAGCCACCGTGCCCGGCCAATTGAGGTATTTTTTAAATATACCTCAATTGGGGGAATGTATTTATGAACTTGTGGTTTTTCTCCTGACATATATAGTTGGTATTTTTGCTCTAGATTTTCTTATATTTTAATGTTCCAACGCAAGTTTTTTTTGTTTGTTTGTTTTTTTTTTTTTTTTTTTTTTTTGGTTAGAAGGGCAGGACGAGTTTTGCTCTGTCGCCCAGGCTGGAGTTCAGTGGCGTGATCTTGGCTCACTGCAACCTCCGCCTCCCGGGTTCAAGCGGTTCTCCTGCCTCAGCCTCCCTAGTAGCTGGGATTACAGGCACGTGCCACCATGCCTGGCTAACTTGTATTTTTACTAGAGATGGAGTTTCATCATGTTGGCCAAGCTGGTCTTGAACCCCTGACCTCAGGTGATCTGCCCGCCTCGGCCTCCCAAAGTGCAGGGATCACAGGCCTGAGCCACCGCGCCCGGCCACCAACCCAAGAGTTTAATTTCATTAGTCATAGTAGCACCTACATATCTGTGAGACAATCTGTAGGCAGAGAGCACTTGGTGCGTTATATAGATTTCGTGGATTTCTTGCAGTAATTTTGCAGCTACAGGTTGGGTTGTATTATAACATTTGACAGTCTAATGGTGTTTCCATGATGATGAACATGTTACTTCCTGGGAGAAAGGAGGTATTTGTGTTTGATGTTTAAAATTTTTTTCTGGAATGGCAAAAGGTCCCTTCTGATCTCCCCTTGACTATGGGAGGAAAGGTGTTAACTACAACTTTTGTTTTTTATTGACCAATGTTCCCTTTAGTGCTGATTATAACTAAGGAGACCATATGAATTATCTAAACTGGGACACTTTTGAGAGTGAAAGGGAGAGCCATATTACTAATTACTTCAGTACAAGTGTAAACCATTACTCTTCTGGACAAACCAAAGATATATTGTCACCCTCTTCATGTTATTTTTATGTGGGTATACTAGTTCAGGAAGGACAATTGTCAGCATGGTTGGTCTTAAATACAAAATTATTTCCTCAAATAATATAACTGATTGGTATAGATAATACTTTCCTTTTTAGTTAAGTGATTTTAATTATTTTTTATTTTTTTTATTTTTTTGAGATGGAGTCTCACTCTGTCGCCCAGGCTGGAGTGCAGTGGCGCGATCTCGGCTCACTGCAAGCTCTGCCTCCCGGGTTCACGCCATTCTCCTGCCTCAGCCTCCCGAGTAGCTGGGACTGCAGGCGCCCGCCACTATGCCTGGCTAATTTTTTTCTATTTTTGGTAGAGACGGGGTTTCACCGTGTTAGCCAGGATGGTCTTGATCTCCTGACCTTGTGATCCGCCTGTCTCAGCCTCCCAAAGTGCTGGGATTACAGGCGTGAGCCACCGCACCCGGCTAAGTGATTTTAATTTTAAAAATTGGCTTTACTCTTTAAAAACCTGATTTTTGATGGAAAAATCTTAGGTCCTTAAAATAGTGCCTTAGTTACTGATGAACACCAACATTGTCAGTTATCAGTGACTTTTACATTAGTAACTTAAACACATGTACTCTTTGGGTTTTTGAGTCATTTTCTTTTTGACTTCTTAGGAATAATGAGAGAAGCAAGTCAAAATGAGTTTATGGATAAGACCAAATTCTAATTTAGTGGCATAGCTCGATAATAAAAGCACATAAAGTGGGTAATTGAAGATTAAATTCACTGTCTAGATTAAAGTATTTGACTGAGATGAAATGTCATAATGGTTTCCTTTTTTAACTAACTTGATCCTGTAGGTCAACCGCATTTGGCATGGTCTTCAGTCCTTTGATTTACTGAAGTTCTTAACACTCTTTAAGTTTAACTGTTTTAGAGCATTTTAGTAAAAGTTGTTTGAGCTGCAAGTCGGTGGGTACATGAGGAACATTCCTGAGTCCTTTTAGTTTTTCTCTGCTGTCCTTTTCAATTGTTAAAGATAGAAGAATGTAAGTGGAGGCTAAGCTAACTGCCATTCAGATAATATTTTATAATCTCTTATTGCTATAGTAGCATGAGCAGTGGGGGATACCTTGGTAGCATTTTCTGATAGGCCACTCTTGGAAATTATCAACAAATTTTTCAGTTGGTGAGCGGTATCATGCAATAAGGAAAGTCAGTGAGACATTAACCCTGCCTGTTCTGTTTTTTTTTTTTTAAAGAATGCTTTATATTTCTTTTCAAAAAGATAACTGCATGAGTGGAGATAGAAGTACATTGAGTGAAATGGTAGTGAGAAAAGCAGAGCTTATAAGCTTATGTCGTAGTTATTTGTGCTGTTTCCTAAACTTAATTTTTCTTAATATCGTAATGTGGCGTAGGTTATGTCTTATTTACAGTCACAGATTCATAGAACTGGAAAGTACCTTGCAGATGGTTTAATCCAATACTCTAATATTGATGGAGACTTTCTGGCACAAGAGGTTAAATGAATTGGCCAAATCCACATAACCAACTTACAGCTGAGACTAGATTTCAGTATTTCTTTTTTCCTTTCACAGAGCTGAGTTTCACCCTGCTACCCATGTGTAGAATAAAAAAAGATACCTGGTTGTTATCAAATATTTTTCTGTTATAAACACCATAACATTTTAATTAAACATTCTATATATGAAGAATCCCCAACACTTTTGGTGCCTACATACATGATAATATGATGGTACTTTTGTTTTCTGGCCTTAAATTCAGCAGTTCTTTGTGATTTAACTTTTAAAAAACTGAATAAAGTATTTTTCATTTTGGTGATGCTATTTAACATTTTCTTCATTGACACAGATCACATGTTATTAGTTCTTATCTCCTTTATGAGGTTCTTTTTCGGTTTTTGTGTGTGTGTGTGTGTGTTTGGTGTGTGGTTTTTTGTTTGTTTGTTTCGAGACGGAGTCTGGCTCTGTCACCCAGGCTGGAGTGCAGTGGCACGATCTCTGCTCACTGCAACCTCCACCTCCGAGGTTCAAGTGATTCTCCCACCTCAGCATCCTGAGTAGCTGGGATTACAGGCACCCGCCATCATGCCTGGCAAATTTTTGTATTTTTGTAGAGACAGAGTTTCACCATGTTGGCCAGACTGCTCTTGAACTCCTGACCTCAGGTGATCGGCCCACGTTGGTCTCCCAAAGTGCTGGGATTACAGGCGTGAGCCACTGTGCTCGGCCTCCTTTATGAGGTTCTTAATGAAGCTCTGTTGCAAACAAAATGGATTGCCCTTCTCTTGTCAGTGTGACACATTTTTGTGTTCGTACCCATAATTTTTTAAAAATTGGCATGTCCTGCTTTAGAACTTTATTACAGAATTTGGAGCTTGAATGAACACATATGCACAAGGTGAAAATATTCAACATGATTTAGTAGTTAGTTGATGTTAGGTTACCTTAATTCCTCCCTCCCACCCACCCCACTTTTTTAAAAAAAAGAGGTAATTTCTTCCAGATGACTTCTTAAATTTTGATGTGGAGTCTCTATCACCCAGACTGGAGTGCTGTGACGTGATCTGAGTTCACTCCAACGTCTGCCCCCAAACTCAAGCAATCCTCCCACCTAAGCCACATCAGGTCCCAAGTAGCTAGGACCACAGATGTGCGTTACCATGCCCAGCTAAGTTTTTGTGTCTTTGGTAGAGACAGGGTTTCACCATGTTGCCCAGGCTGGTTTCGAACTCCTGGGCTCAAGCAATCCGCTGACCTCGATCTCCCAAAGTGCCAGGATTACAGATGTAGGCCACCATACTCGGCCAGCACCATGCCCAGCCAAGATGACTCACTTTTTAAAATTGGTTTTTACACAAGCATTTCACTTGGTGTTTCAGCATTTAGTTTTGTAAGGTCTGTTTTATTAACAGTATTTTTGGATGCCTTAAGTCTCCTTAATTGGGTACTATAATGTAGTGTGTTCATCAACTATAACATGCCTGTGTTTATACTTAGCACCAGGTCTCCTGACCTGTTAGTACTAAACAATATGTTTTAAATGACTTTTTGCCTTAACATTATAACAATTAAATTTTTTAGAAGTTTGGTGTGCATGGATTAGAAGAATTAAATGAGATACTACATTTAGCAGTAATCAGAAACAGTCATTTGCATAATTTATATTAATATAAATGACTAGAAGAAGTTGAGATTATTAACAATACTTTAAAATTCTCAAAGTGAATAAAATCTGTTTTAAATAAATCTCAGGGTTGGTGTTCTTGCTGGCCTTTCCTCCCCAGAATTAAACTTACCGGATACAGTCCCATTCATTGACCAGATGAGTAGCTCTTTGAAACGATTGGACAAAATTTCTTATTTGGTTTCTTGTTTCCAGGAATGGATTTGGATACATTGGCACACAGTACTCTAAAAGAAATAAGGTTAATAAAATATGCTATTTATCTAAGGAGCAACTGTATTTTTAAAAATTACTAAAAGTTGACTTATTTAAAAATAAGTCCATCTAGGTTGGTGCTGCTCATAAAAGGTGTTTTGTCATTTTGGAATTTTTCATACAGGGAGTGAACATGCTATAAAAAGCTCATAGAATGAATAGTTTAGTCATACCTATTGGGATTGAAGGAAAGAATGTGTTTTAAAGTATAGAGTCTTGGGATATGTTGGGAGGCAGTTGTCTTAGTGAAAAGTTGACTGGATTTGGAATGCAGAGACCTGGATTTAATTACTGGCCCTTTCCACTTACTAGCCACATGGTTTTTGGTAAATCACTTTCTTTCTCTGTGCTTCTGTTTGTCACCTGTAGAGGTGGTGATTCCTAATTCATGGGATTATTGTGAAGATTAAATGAAATACAGGTGTAAGGGCTATGTAAATACAGGGTAATGAGTATTGCTTATAGCCAGAGAGAGACCTAAGTGACTTCAAAAGTTATATTTCATTGTTTAAATTACTGTATGTTTCACTGGTAATCTTTTCATAGAAAAACAGCTGATGCTAATCATATGCTGAAGTCAGAATTTCTGACTTATCTGGGATAACTAAAGAAATAGATTTATGACCTTCTCTTTTACGATGATGTTGAAAGATCCCAGGGGTGTATAAGGATTCTTTTTTTCCTCTTGCTACTTAAACTAGAAATGTACCACAATGTTACTCACTGCAAAGTAGAATCTGGAGACCTGTTTTGTTAATATGTTATTCTTCACTAATATTTTCACGCCCAAAATGGAGATAGAGCTGTATTTGATCGTTTGGAGTATGGTTTTCTGGTATTTTTGGCATGCCTAAACTTCAAATGTTTGTTTGCACTTAGTAAACAGTAGTGGCAGATTATATCTACCTGGGGCAGAACTTGTGGTTTTTAGATTTATTCCATTTCTTTCTTTTATGCCACTTAGATAGTGAAGGACTGCTTAAAATAAGACCAGGCTCATTGGGTGTGTGAGAGTAAAATTAGTTTACAAGGCATTTGAGAGCATTGCCTTGATTTCGATTTTCTTTGCAAATGTAATTATCTCTAGTCCAGGGGACCACTGCAGGTATTGTAGGCATAGCTTACTCTTTAAATTCCCTTATAGGGAGGGAGTGCCTTGCCAGTGCTGAAATCTCTTGACCCCCAATTCTAGCCCAGGGGAAATGCTAAGTTAAGGCAGAAAGGATGGAGGCTTTGAAATAAGTGTGTTGCAGGAATATCATGGGGAAAATATTTTCGTTGATTGTCTCTGGCATATATATGGAAGGGTAGGGGGAAAGGAGACAGCAGCATATTATTATTATTGAAGAGGTAGTGATTTGGATTTGTTCACATGTTGCTTTATGAGTGTGTCTCATTAAAATTCTGAATTAAATAAAATTTAGAATTCCCTCTTTCATGGAATGGAATCCAAGCTCATCAAGCAGGAGCTGTTTAGGATGCGAAAATCTCTGAAATCACAGTGTCAGGAAAATTTTGAATGGAGGTAAAATGTTTTGTCTCTAGTTTCCATGTAGGAAATGGTAGAAATTCTAAAAGGTCAAGAATGAATCTTGAAGATTCATGAGCATAGGAAAGACTTATCTATCCCATGAGTATTGAACATTGTAGAGTATTGAACCTTATTGTTTTATTTTTGGAAAACATAAAGGGGATGCAAATAGTGGGTTTGTAGAGCATGAAAAATATATTGGGGACATTTGAAACTCTCCCTATTTGGGATTTCTCTATCTTACAAAGAAATACTTTAAAGCTGTGCTGCCCAATATGGTAGCTACTAACCACTATGTGACTGTTAGACACTTGAAATAAGACTAGTGAAACTGTAATTTTAAGTTTTTTTATTTTAAGTTTAAAAAACTGAAGTAGTGTAAAATGTTTTTCCACTAAACACAACTGTATTGTTTTGGTGAACTACATTCCATTTTATCTGTTGAAAATTTAGCATCCAAGTTGTGATAGGCTCTAAGTGTAAAACACATACCAGGTTTCAAAAACAGTATTTTTTAGTGTAAAACATCTAAATGATTTTTTTTTATGTTGATATGTTGAAATGATTTTTTTTTTTTTTTTTGAGACAGTCTTACTCTGTCACCCAGGCTGGAGTGCAGTGGCTTGATCTCAGCTTACTGCAACCTCCGCCTCCCGGGTTCAAGCAATTCTCCTGCCTCAGCCTCCCGAATAGGAGTAGCTGGGACTATGGGCGCCTGCTACCACATCCGGCTAATTTTTGTATTTTTAGTAGAGACGGGGTTTCACTATATTGGCCAGGCTGGTCTCAGAACTCCTGACCTTGTGATCCACCCGCCTCGGCCTCCCAAAGTGGTGGGATTACAGGCGTGAGCGACCGCGGTCGGTCAGCTGAAATGATTTTTTTTGGTTATGTTGAGTCAATAAGATACATTACTAAGATTAATTTCACGTGTTTTTACTCTTAATGCAGCTGCTTGGCATTTTGAAAAATTACATATATGGTTCAAATTGTATCTCCTTTGGACCGTGCTGTTTCAGACAGATTACTAAGGGAAGTGAACTCAGTGTTCACATTGGATTTCTTTCAGTCATTTAAATATCCACAATGTGCAAGGCATTGTGCTAGTGGCATTTGGCAGAAGTTTTAAAGGGACTGTAATTCTGGTTCGTTCCCTAAAAGAAATTATTTGGGAAGAGAAGACACATATACTTCAAAAATATAAAACATTATGGAAGGCAGGAAGTGCCACTCTAGTAGCATAGACAAGTGCTATATGCAGAGATGGATGGAAAAATTGCTAGCTGAGATAGTAATAGCTCCTTAGGAGGGAAGATCTCGTTGGATCCTTAAGGGTTGGTGAAATAGGGAGGGGCTAAGAGGCGGCTGAGGGGAATAGCAGTACATTGTGACGGTAGTAAAGCACAAGGTATGTTGGGAGAGGGCAGTATGGGGTAGAGGCAACCTAAGTGGATTGGTGTTGCCAAGAAAATGTTGTAATTTTGTGTCACTGGAGTATGTAGCTTACTATGACCCTAAGCCCAGAATAGAAGACCAAGAGACTTCACTACCCTTAATAGCATTTTAGTCCAAATGATCTTTTGGAATCAGTCTCTTTTGGCTCTCACCTAATAAGGAATCCTCTTTTTAATATCCAGCTTCGGCTTGATTATCTCTGGAGACAGGAAGTTTGCTTGCTTCAGGAGACTGGTAGCATCTCTGTTTTTTTGACAATTTTGTTAGATTGTTTTACTAAAAGGAAGAATTATTTGCTTCCACGTGTCTTTAACTATTGACCTTAATTTAACCCTATGGTTGTGCTCTCTTTCATGTTATTCCTCTCTAAATATGTGAAGATGGTAATTGTGTCCATTTTTAATCTTTCTCCAGGCTAACTACCTCCAGGTGGTTCATCCATTTCTTTTATGATGCTCCCAGGCTTCTCACTCGTGTTTCACTTACTCTACATGTAGTCTGCTTTTGTTTTTGAGATGGGATCTCGCTGACATCCAGGCTGGAGTGCAGTGATGCAATCTTGGCTCACAGCAACCTCTGCCTCCCAGGTTCAAGCGATTCTCCTGCCTCAGCCTCCCGAGTAGCTGGGACTACAGGCATGTGCCACCACGCCCAGATAATTTTTTTGTATTTTTTTTTATTAGAGACGGGGTTTTGCCATATTGGTCAGGCTAGTCTCAAACTTCTGACCTCAAATGATCCGCCCGACTCAGCATCCCAAAGTGCTGGGATTACAGGTGTGAGCCACCATGTCCGGCCTTCTACATGTACTCTGAACAGCAGGTTTCAGTGGGGCTGTAACCTGCTTTTATTTGAACACCATGGTCTATGAAAGCAACTTGTGATTCTCGTAGGTTTCGTAGCCAGGTCAAACAGGCTTTTTATTGAGCTTGTGTTAGCCAAAAACTTGAGGTATCTTTCATGTGAACTGCCAAGACAGGTTCTTCCCCGACTGTGTACTTTTACTATGGGTTATTTTAGCTTGATAGCCCTTCATAAAGTGTCCGAGGTAGGATATTTACCATTGTTTTTATTTCAGCCCATCCTAGGAATCCACTGATAATTCAGAATATTTATTATATACATCTTCTGTGCTAACTCACAGCTTCGAGTTGTTTATGGATTTGTTTACCATGTCTTGGGTGGATTCATCCAACTGGTTCATTTAAAAATGCTAAAGTTTACAGGGCTGTTTGCAAGTTAACATTGCTTTGTAATCTTTGAGGGTGGTGTTCAACAACTGTGAATCTGTTTAACTGTATTGTCATCAAGCTCCTTACTACTCAGAGTATGATTCTAGGTTCAGCATCAGCATCACCTGGAGGCTTAAAAATGCAGAATCTCAGGCCCTATCCCAATCACTGAATCAGAATCTGCATTTTAACAAGATTTCCAGATAATTCCTATTACACTGATCTATATTTCTTCTTAATAGGAAGAAAAACCTCAGGCCCTGTGCAGAAATCAAGTCAGTAAGTCAGCAGTGTTATCCTGATGTCCCTATCAAAGAGGTTCTCAACCCTGACTTTCAAAATAGAATTAACTGTGGAATTTAAAAAATATCCATGTCTGACCAACCCCAGAGAAAGCTCCCCAAGTAATTCTAATGTGCAAGCCAAGGTTTAGAACCATCCCTGTGTGAAGCAAATAAGGTTAAATAAGGTTCATCTTTTTGGAAGACTGGATCATTTAGCATCTCTCCTGTTCTCTATGACATCTCAAGAAGATTGTTATTAGAACTTATACATTCTTGGCTTTTGATTTTCTTCGAAAAGTTGTTTTTTCCACTCTTTCCAGTTAGAAGATGATTCTCATTGTTGAATAAAACAAAAACAAAATGGAAGTTGAGTGACTCTTCAATCTTCTGTTAATATACCTGATACACCCCCCTCCATACTCAGTACAGACCCCTTTCTTGCTTCACATTCAGTGTTTTAACTCTTTCCCATATTTTTGCAAGTTTCTGTTCGTTCTGGGCTTTTACCTCCCTGATAACTTTGTTTTTTCCTTTGAGACAGAGTTTCGTTCTTGTCGCCCAGGCTGGAGTGCAGTGGCACGATCTCGGCTCACTGCAACCCCCATCTCCCAGGTTCAAGTGATTCTTCTGCCTCAGCCTCCGTCCCAAGTAGCTGGGATTACATGCATGGGCCACCACGCCAAACTCTTCTATTTATTTATTTATTTTTTCTAAGTAGAGATGGGGTTTCACCATGTTGACCAGGCTGGTCTCAAACTCCTGACCTTAGGTGATCCACCTGCCTCGGCCTCCCAGAGTGCTGGGATTGCAGGTGTGAGCCACTGCACCTAGCCCCCGATACTATTGTTAAAGAGTTTGTGCCACTGCTGTAAATGTCCTTGGCATGTGAGTTTTCTCTTTTCTTTGGTTCATATCCTTCAAATGTCAGAACTTAACCAGATATCTTTGCCTTCTTTGGAAGATTTATATTTTTCAAGCCTTTTAACCCTGCAGTTATTTTCAGAACGATTTACCTATCCTACACAAGTGAATTTTGTCTTAACTTTCATGCATTGGCGTTCAAACTACTAATTGCTTTATTAAGAACATTAGTTAAATGTTCTTAGCAAATTTGAGAAATTATGGCTGACTTTTTTTTTCCTTTGTGCTTTTCTATATTTTTAAAAATTGGCTGCCTTTACCATTTCTAATACCAAATTGTATTACTTGAGATTCATGTGGGAAAACTTGGCTTCCTTTTCAGGGTTTTGTTTTGTTTTGTATTTTTTTTAGTGCCTGTTTTTTGCGTGTGTTTTATTTAAGCTGCTGATTTCTAGTGTCAAAGTTTCAAGTACTATAAAGTAAGCATTTGTCAGAAGTTTATATAGTATAATCTTATTACAATTAAGCAATCCCAGTTATGAGATTAAGAAACTCCAAAAATATTATGATCTCCCCCACCACCACATTTCTTGACATGCTCATCTTAATTAAACAAGATAGGATAGTTCTAAGAATAATGATCTAAGGAAAACAGTGGAGATCTAGGTATGCCTATGTCTAGACTAAAATTTATTTAGGCTTAGCAAGCAGGCAGGGTTTGACAAGACAGGCTTCTTTGTGTTTTTATATCTGGAGTAAGACTTGACTTATTGTTCTCTTTAGGATTGAATTGTGAACATTCCGGCACTTCAGGTGTTGTGTGTGGGTGTATGTGGGGTTAAGTCATAGTACCAATATAGACTACCCTTTTTCCATAAATCAAATTTTTCATATTGTCCTAGTCTGTTCAGGCTGCTGTAATAGAATATCATAAACTGGGTGGCTTATAAACAACAAAAATATATCTTTCACAGTTCTGGAGACTAGAAAATCCAAGATCTGGATGCCAGCGGGTTTGATATATGTTGAGGGCCCAATTCCTCATGGACAGCTGTCTTCTCACTTTAACCTCACATGGCAAAAGGACAAAGGAACTCTCTGGGGACTATTTTATAAAAGCGTTAATCTCATTCATGAGGGCCCCATCCTTATGACCAAAGGCCCTACCTCCTAATATATTCACCTTGGGATTTAGGATTTCAACATGTAATTTGAGGGGGACAAACATTCGGTCAGTAGCACATATGTTCATGGAATTTAGTTGTGTTTGTGGGGAACATAAGGGGAATCTGGGGTTGTAAGGGAAAGAATCAGAGGATAAACATTTTTGTTTGTAGTCTCCCTGTATTTTAGATTGTTGACTACCATTGTTTTTTATTAGTGTGCAGTTAATTGATGAGTATGTGTGGAATGTCTGCCAATATTCTGGTTTCCTTAAACTCGTACAAATAGTGAATGACAAATACGAATTTTTGGCTAAGTTTGTGTATTACCCAGAAAAGGAGTTGGCATACTTTTTCTTTAAAAGGCCAGATAGTATAATATTTTAGGCTTTGCAGGTCAAAAAGCAAAATTGAGCATATTGTCACTTACACAAAAGAGAGAAACCAAATTCTCAACAGTTTTTCCTGATAAAACTCATAATGTGATAACAATAATTGAGCACAGTGTTTTGTGAGATAGGTTTACTAATGAGAAGAATGACACTCTTTTGAGGGTAACATTTGTCTTAATTGGGATTCATAGCTAGTCTTCCTTATTAGTTATTTGCAAATGTCCATTTATTGCTGACTTAAATATTTAATCTTTGAAAATATCTTTTCATACATACAGGTATTGCTATCTTAAGCAATCCACAAGCATATGATTTTAGTGAAGCATATTCATCTTTTAGAAGGTATCTATAGAGTTGTTAGATTTTTATCTTTTTTTTTTTTTTGAGACGGAGTCTCGCTCTGTCGCCCAGGCGAGAGTGCAGTGGCGCAATCTCTGCTCACTGCAAGCTCCGCCTCCCAGGTTCACGCCATTCCCCTGCCTCAGCCTCCCGAGTAGCTGGGACTACAGGCGCCCGCCACCACACCCAGCTAATTTTTTTGTATTTTGAGTAGAGGCAGGGTTTCACCATGTTAGCCAGGATGGTCTCGATCTCCTGACCTCGTGAGCCACCGTGCCAGGCAATTTTTTATCTTTTAATTTAATTTAATTTTTTATGAAGATGGGGTTTCACTATGTTGCCCAAGCTGGTCTTGAACTTCTGGGCTCAAGTGATCCTCCCACCTTGGCCTCCCAAAGTGCTAAGATTACCGGTGTGAGCCACCACACCCAGCCAGATGATTTTAATATTTACCTTTTGGCATATTACCACTGCAAAGATATCACTTCCAGTTGAGGGTTAGATGGAAGCTCCTCAGTTGCACAGTTAAATGGATTTTTAAATAAGGACATTTATTTTCTGCTTACATTGGGGTCTGCAAAACACTTCTGGAACTGTAGTTTGAGCTCAGAAAATGTATGTGCTACAAATTTGTGTGGGAATGGAGCTCTCATTACTTTGTCAGCACATGAAGTATATAAAACAGCTTGACAATGCATGTGATACCAATGTTGTTGTTGAAACGGCTTTACCACAGTATAAGTTTCATATATAAGTATTTTTTGCTTTGTTGTTTTAGGATGGATTCATTAAGAAACATTATCAAGTCTGCAGGAAACACTAATTTTCCAAGCAATTTGTTTGATAATAGTAATTGAGAGCAGTTCTCACAGAAAAAAAATACATTTTTGCCTTGAGCACAACAAATCACAATAAAACTTTACCAATATTAGCCCATCAAATGTTGTGTTGTAGAGCAAGACAAAATTTCTGACAAAAATTCATGGAACTTGAACTTAAACCAGAGTTCATAAGAGAGAAGTTCATCATTAGTGCTACTGGTTCAATAATATGATAGATTGAAATTTTCTTCAGATCACTTGCTGATGAGTAATAAAATATATAACCATAGACGTTAAATACCTTATATTTTCATAAACTTTGTAAATTTGTCCAACTAGGTCTTTTTCCAGTCCATATATATTTTTACCATTCCAGTAGTAACGCATCTTATTATGAGATTCTGCTTCAGGTTGTGCTGAATTAGAGTTTTCTCAACTTTGAAAATATTCTCACCTATGATTATTTCATGTAAACTACACAAAGAGGCTACTTCTGCAGTTCAAACTCCTTGAATAATCAACACTTGGCTCTTTGAATACACAATAACTTAAGTAGTATCGGTTACATTTGTCAACAAATCAAGAGCCAAAGAGAAAACCAGTCCATCATTTACCTTATTTTTCAGTTGATTAGTGACATTGCTTTCAATATTCCCAACTTTTTGGACCACTATACTTACCAAAAGTCCAATATTACATTTATTTTCTCTGGACACATTCTTCAGCTTCTGCACTCAAACATAATTGCACTAACTCACCATCAATAAACAGCTTTCCTTGTTTAGCCAATAAATGAGCCACTTGGGAATTTACTTTGAAGCCTCATTTTTATTTTTGTGAAGAAATATTTTGTGATGAGATTTCATTTTAAATTTTCTAACTTTTAAAACTGTAGCTTTCCTGTGAATTGGGAATATTGTCACTAGTGTTCAATAGTGTCAGTATATATTGTATTTAGTATAGAGTCTTTTTTGCATAATCATGCATTCTTTGCCATCTAATCTGATTTTTTAAAAATCCATCCTCTGCTGCACCTTTAAGCGTGACATTCAGAGTCCACTTTTCTCTTTGTTTGAGATGATGAGTGTGTACTCAGTTTTTTTTAATGTCCAGTGTGAAGGCATTTGAAATGCTGTCGTTATAATTACATCACTGCAACTTAGAGTGCACAGAGCAGCAGTCCAAAGCAATGGGAGTGCCACATACAGTCTGTCACAACTGCTCAACTCTGCCATTATAGCACAGAAGCAGCCATAGATAACATGTAAATGAATGTGTATGGCTGTGTTCCAATAAAACTTTATGAACACTAAAATGTGAATTTCATTGCATTTTCATATGTCACAAGATAGTCTCTAAAAACCATTCTTAGATTGCAAGGAGAATAAAAATATGCAGCATGAGGCTGGGTGCGGTGGCTCATGCCTGTAATCCCAGCACTTTGGGAGGCTGAGGAGGGCAGGTCACTTGAACTTAGGAGGTCGAGACCAGACTGGCCAACATGGTGAAACTCTGTCTCTACTAAAAATACAAAAATTAGCTGGGCGTGGTGGCAGGTGCCTGTCGTCCCAGCTACTTCGGGAAGCTGAGGCAGAGAATCACTTGAACCCAGGAGGTGGAGGTTGCAGTGAGCTGAGATCGCACCACTGCACTCTAGCCTGGTTGAGAGAGTGAGACTCCATCTCAAAAAACAAAAAATATCACAGTGTGGCTGGATTTGGCCCGAGGGCTTTAGTTCACCAACCCTGTCTGGCTCAAGGGCTGTAGTTTGCCAACCCTTGACCTACTCTTAATATAACAGTGCTTTTCAGGAGTTTTTGTTAGGAAATTTCATTTGAGGTCTGAAAATCCATGTCTAGACCTACATTCTGGATTTTCACATAATTAAAACTTGTATAGAATACATAGTGACCTTTATTTTCAAGATTAGTTTCCTTTCTCTTTTCAGGTAATTTTCCACTTGTTCATCAATATGGAAAACTCAGATTCCAATGACAAAGGAAGTGGTGATCAGTCTGCAGCACAGCGCAGAAGTCAAATGGACCGATTGGATCGGGAAGAAGCTTTCTATCAATTTGTAAATAACCTGAGTGAAGAAGATTATAGGCTTATGAGAGATAACAATTTGCTAGGCACCCCAGGTATGCTTACATATATTTAAGGATTTATAAGTGTAAATTGCCAGTTTAAAAAAAAATACTCAACCCTGTTTTAAAAATCCATTTCTTTAGCCCTTATGAAATATTATTTAATATAGGGGATATGGAATGACATTTATTGCTGTATTTATTACCTGATCATATTTACTGATGTTTGGAATTACCCTATATCAGGGAGATTCTTAACTTATGAATTATGAATTTTTAGTGAACTGAATTGAAAAGAATGGAGCTAAATCTTTTTTTTCTTAGTTAGCTTTATCTAACTTACTAGATAAGAATCCGAGTGTGGAATAGCTAATGGGAACTTAGTTTTTAGGAAAGACTTATTCTATTTTGTTATCTCTGATTTTCTGAATATGTCCCAGTTGTAATCCTCCAGAGCTAGCCTTGGGTAACATAGCAATTAGAAGTTTGTGCTTAATTATCTTTTACCCCACTAAGTCCCATTTGATCCTAGTTAAAACACAGTATCTGTCTTCCTCTTCATTTCTGTTTAATTCTACTTACCTTTGAGTAATTGCTTAGATTTTAAAAGGTAAGGTTTTAGTGTGACTTTCAAGAGAGGGAGTGTGTTTTGAGCCAACAGTACCAGGCTTGAATCAGAATGCTTTAGTTGGAGTTCTGGCCCTGCTGTTTGGTGTGGCTCCTGGCAAGCCAGTCTGTCACTCAGTCTGTTTCTTCATTTTAAAATGTAGATAACAATCTCTTCCTCTCAAAGCTGCAATTCTTAAAAATTACTTATTTATTTATTTTTGAGACAAGGTCTCATGTTGCCCATGCTGGACTCAAGGGATTCTTCTGCCTGAGTCTCCCAACGAGCTGGCACTACAGATGCAGTACCACTGTGCGCCCAGCTTAGAATTGTCTTTGCCTTTTTTTTTTTTTTTTTTAAAGCGGAGTCTTGCACTTTTCGCCCAGGCTTGAGTGCAG
Organism: Nomascus leucogenys; assembly: GCF_006542625.1. Taxonomy (NCBI): domain Eukaryota; kingdom Metazoa; phylum Chordata; class Mammalia; order Primates; family Hylobatidae; genus Nomascus; species Nomascus leucogenys. The sequence continues at coordinate 65,743,502 of NC_044406.1, read as the reverse complement.
TGGTGCAGTCTCTGCTCACTGCAGCCTCCACCTCCCGGGCTCAAGCGATTCTCCTGCCTCAGTCTCCTGAGCAGCTGGGATTACAGGCACCTACCACCATGCCTGGCTAATTTTTGTATTTTTAGTAGAGATGGGGTTTCACCATGTTGGCCAGGCTGGTCTCGAACTCCTGACCTCCGGTGATCCACCCGCCTCGGCCTCCCAAAGTGCTGGGAGTACAGGCGTGAGCCAAAGTTAGATGTTATATGCAAAAGAACTTTGTAAATTGCTTTTAATATGTTTCCAAAGAAGTGAATTTTTCCCAGGTCCTACCTACTCCTTGGTTTTTCTCTCAGAGTTGGGAACCACTGGTTTTCTTTTTTCTTTTTTTTTTTTTTTTTTTTTTGGTTTGAAAAAGTTTTCTCTTTTAAAAATGATTTTTTTTCCTAATTGTCTTGTGTCAGATTACTGTGAGTCACTGATAAAGTATTTGATTGTCATACCCCTAATGTCATCTTTGCCCTGTGGTGTTAAATTTCAGGTGAAAGTACTGAGGAAGAGTTGCTGAGAAGACTACAGCAAATTAAAGAAGGCCCACCACCACAAAACTCAGATGAAAATAGAGGTATGTTTTGGTTTTGGTGGGGAGGTGGATAGACGATGGGATGATAGGAACTTTGTAATAGTAAATGTCAGCCAAAGATTATCCAGATTTGGCACAAATTAATTTGGTGCTAAGTAACTGCTCATAAAAAGAAAACTGACATTTTCTTGATAGAATGTCAGCATTTTTTTTCTACCTCACCTTTGGGATGTTTATGTTAATTGGAACACAGTGAGAAATGGCCTAGTTAAATGTGATTTTGTTTGTTTGTTTTTCACCACCATTGAAATTTATTCCTACTTAATTCCTTCTTTATAAACATGCGACTTCTTTACCAGCAAAAAGAAATGTCTAAACCCAGTGGTTCCTAATGAGATAAAATTTTGCCCCATGTGGGACATTAGCAACGCCTGGAGACATTTGTGTAGAGGGCAGGAATGCTGCCAAACATCCTGACATGCCATAATGCACAACACAGCCCCCATGACACAGAATTAACTGGCTTAAAATGTCAGTAGTACCACTCTTGAGAAATCCTGCTCTAACCTCAGGTCTGGTGTTTCCCTCCCAGTGTCAAGTAGGGATTTTGATTGTGCAACCTGAGAGGCTACGATAATAATTTGGTTCTTGAACATGCCATTATACGTGCTATGCAAGGTTCAGACTACTTATTTGATCTGGTCTTTAACTTCATGTCCATTGAAAACCTTGGTAACATTAAGAAATATTCAAATGCTTTTAAACCTATAAATCTTGTTTGTATTTTTCTTATGGCTACGATAAATAGTCCTGTATTTTAAAACAACCTCAAATGCTATCAAAGGCACAGTATGTAGACTAATAAAAATTTGACAGAAATGTAGCTTGAACTAAATGTGACTGTTCGTTAAACACTGTTTCCTTACCTACTTTGATTACATTAGTATTTTGGCAGAGGACTGAAAAAATGTCTTCTGACATCCCACAGTGGTATGCTTGGCTCTGTATATGATAAAGTACTGAAAATAGACTTCCTCCAGATTCCCTTTAAAAATCAAATAATTCTCTAAATTTCTCTAGTATAGCTTGCTCTTTTCAAATGGAATTAGAATTTTCTTGCCTTATAAATTTATGCAGTGTAGTTTGTAAAAATCTGTAATTATGAAATGTGTTCCAAATTTTTAAGTTATTTAATGCAGAGTTTCAGAGCACTTATTATATGATTGTCCTCATTTTAGTAGTTCCTTTTTCTCCCTCTCCCCCTCCTTTGTTTTGAACAGGAGGAGACTCTTCAGATGATGTGTCTAATGGTGACTCTATAATAGACTGGCTTAACTCTGTCAGACAAACTGGAAATACAACAAGAAGTGGGCAAAGAGGAAACCAATCTTGGAGAGCAGTGAGTCGGACTAATCCAAACAGTGGTGATTTCAGATTCAGTTTAGAGATAAATGTTAACCGTAATAATGGGAGCCAAAATTCAGAGAATGAAAATGAGCCATCTGCAAGACGTTCTAGTGGAGAAAATGTGGAAAACAACAGCCAAAGGCAAGTGGAAAACCCACGATCTGAATCAACATCTGCAAGGCCATCTAGATCGGAACGAAATTCAACTGAAGCATTAACAGAGGTCCCACCTACCAGAGGTCAGAGGAGGGCAAGAAGCAGGAGCCCAGACCATCGGAGAACCAGAGCAAGAGCTGAGAGAAGTAGGTCACCTCTGCATCCAATGAGTGAAATTCCACGAAGATCTCATCATAGTATCTCATCTCAGACTTTTGAACATCCTTTGGTAAATGAGACGGAGGGAAGTTCTAGAACTCGGCACCATGTGACATTGAGGCAGCAAATATCTGGGCCCGAGTTGCTAAGTAGAGGTCTTTTTGCAGCTTCTGGAACAAGAAATGCTTCTCAAGGAGCAGGTTCTTCAGACACAACTGCCAATGGTGAATCTACAGGATCAGGACAGAGACCTCCAACCATAGTCCTTGATCTTCAAGTAAGAAGAGTTCGTCCTGGAGAATATCGGCAGAGAGATAGCATAGCCAGCAGAACTCGGTCTAGGTCTCAGACGCCAAACAACACTGTCACCTACGAAAGTGAACGAGGAGGTTTTAGGCGTACGTTTTCACGTTCTGAGCGGGCAGGTGTGAGAACCTATGTCAGTACCATCAGAATTCCCATTCGTAGAATCTTAAATACTGGTTTAAGTGAGACTACATCTGTTGCAATTCAGACCATGTTAAGGCAGATAATGACAGGTTTTGGTGAGTTAAGCTATTTTATGTACAGTGATAGCGACTCAGAGCCTACTGGCTCAGTCTCAAATCGAAATATGGAAAGGGCAGAGTCACGGAGTGGAAGAGGAGGTTCTGGTGGTGGTAGTAGTTCTGGTTCCAGTTCGAGTTCCAGTTCCAGTTCCAGTTCAAGTTCCAGTTCCAGTTCCAGTCCTAGTTCCAGTTCCGGTGGTGAAAGTTCAGAAACTAGCTCAGATTTATTTGAAGGCAGTAATGAAGGAAGCTCATCATCAGGCTCATCAGGTGCCAGGCGAGAGGGTCGACATAGGGCCCCAGTCACATTTGATGAAAGTGGCTCTTTGCCCTTCCTTAGCCTGGCTCAGTTTTTCCTCTTAAATGAGGATGATGATGACCAACCTAGAGGACTCACCAAAGAACAGATTGACAACTTGGCAATGAGAAGTTTTGGTGAAAATGATGCATTAAAAACCTGTAGTGTTTGCATTACAGAATATACAGAAGGCAACAAACTTCGTAAACTACCTTGTTCCCATGAGTACCATGTCCACTGCATCGATCGCTGGTTATCTGAAAATTCTACCTGTCCTATTTGTCGCAGAGCAGTCTTAGCTTCTAGTAACAGAGAAAGTGTTGTGTAATTAAGATCTGAACTCTCAGCTATGTAGCTGATATAGTGATGGGCAAACAGGAATCACTTGCTTTTATGTCCACTTTTTGAGTGGTACTTAAATGTAAAGTAACAACCTGAATTGAGTCATTGCTTTCTGAAGGAATCATTGTCCTTTCTCCAGTTTTTGTTCCAGAATAAAAGGAAATATTTTAAAAGCCACATTTTAGGACCTAAAAATCTGATTTCCGTACCAGTTAAATTGGTAGCATCACTGTTACTGATAATTTATCATATACACTTGTCAATTTTTCCTTTGTTATCTTAAAAGATCTGCCTTAGCAATGGCTCCTTTTTCATGTTGATCTTTAAATTTTCCCACGCCATAAGAGAGAGGAGCGAAGGAAATTACCAGTTTAGACTAAGTTACAGTATGTGTTTCATAAGTGATTAAAGCTATATCATTCCCAGTTATTAGTTGACACAAATTCAGCCACATTCTGAGTATTGTTTGTTCACCTTTCAGACTTGGTGATACTGGACATGTCAGTGTAAATAACACTAAGGTTAGGATCTTCTAAGTGTATAACTGTCTCCTAAGCCCATCACTGTGGCACACTGTAGAGTGAGCTTATAGTTTAATTGAGATATTTATCTTGTGGAAATATTAAAAAGCCTATGCTTGTGTAAGTGAAAAAAAATCACATTCATTTGTTTAAAAATGTAAAGCTATTTTGTAGAGGCTCAGTACTTTTCCAATGCACTGTTGTATGAATGCATTAAAAATTGTAAAGTACCATGCTTAGAACTGAGAAAACTGCTTTTTGTGAGCCAACGTAGTAACAAACACACCAAACAAAGTACAAAGCTGCTTTTGTAAGTGTGTAGATGTCAAGAGCAGAACATATCTATAATATTTAATGTGTGTGAACAGCTACTGTGACATGCAAAGGAAGGGACAGTGCAGAATCAAACCGTGTTGAAGACCAGTGGAAATTGTATAATTTAACTTGGATTTAGGCAGGAAGTGAAATATGGGAGGAGTAAAGAAAACTGCTCTGAAGAATTTAAAGTTTTCCTGAAGACAGTAATAATGCAGACACAAACTGGTTTTACATGGTGAGAGCAGCCGCAGCAGCAGCTTGACCTGGTATTCTACCTGAGTAGATGAAGCAGAAGATCAGCAAGTTTGGCAGAGTTTTGGTTTAAGAAAAACAAACCACTACTACCTAGCACAAGTTAAATTGATGTTTTTACAAGTCTGCTCCTCAAAAATGAAAAGATGGAGGAAGGAGACTATAAAACCACTTTTAGCATATGAATTGCAATTGGTACACGTGTGTGTTAATAGGAAAGTCTCGAATTTGTGTTGTTTTGAGATTTGTCATTTAAGGTACCAGTGCACACTTGATAATATTTCATTCCTATCTCTAACACAGACCTAACATCTTGAATTTAAAGACCAGTTGAAGATTAAGGGATTTTTATCCTTTGTTGAAAGTGAGTCATGTTGGGTTATTTGAAATTCAAATTTTAATTGTGCTGCCCATATATGAAAATGAGACTGCTGACTCGCTATCTATGGACATGCACTTTATGTTGGTTTCTTAGTAGTAAGAGTAACTTCATGAAAACCCCAGTCCTCTTGCCTAATTTCTTTTTTGAGGCTAGCTGGGGTTAGGATTAGAATGACTATGGAGCAGATATTTGTTCTTCTGGGAAAAGCTTTAATAGGCCAAAATAGGGATTGAACTTGTCCTTGGCCTTTATCAAAGCAAGCTAGCTACCCAGACATAGTCAAGTACTCTACAAAATAAACAAGTCTGCTTTAGGAATTGTCTGGCTACCTTCACTGTTATCAACTTAGCTGTAAAGATTATTTCAAAGCTCACTCTTTCATGATTTCTTCTGGCTTTCAATCCTACCTAAGTATCAAGGAAATTAACTTGTAAATATGGTAGTTGTTTACTAAGGATATGTACTGCTCTTGCAAGGAAATAATGTCCAAACAAAGCTTCACTTATTTTTTTTAATATAAGCAGATTTCACTGTTTATGGCGCTTATGTAATACATTTTATCTTTTTAAAAATTTGTCCGTGTAAAAGTCAGGATTCCTCTATATTTGTGAGCCTCCTTTTCTCCTTTCCTAAGGATGTAATCTACAGTTTTCTGATCTGCAGGGTAGTCTTGATTGGCTAAAAACAAATCAATTTTCTTCTTGGCATAAAGTGTTTCATTATTATAGGGGTGTTCATTTTAAATAGTTTAAAAACAATTGCAGCACATTCTAAGCGTAAGAGAAAGTTATTGACAACAGGTACCTTCCTAATCTCCCAAGATTTACTGCTCATTTGTGAAATATTAAAGTAAGAGGTAACTCAAGCAGAATGCTGGCTATGAATGTAGATATTGAAGCTATTCATAAACACTGGAAATAGAATTTTAAGCTTTTAGCCTTCAGTGGAATGCACATATCGGACATGTGCATGTGAACACCTTTTTCAATAGCACTCACGGATTTCCATTCGATTGTATAGAATGAATACAAGTGTTTTAGTGGAATTTGCTACTTAATTTTTAATCTTGCGATGTCCGTGATTATTACATGCTTACTAGTGTTGTGGACATTGAAGACAAGGTCATTCGTAGGTGTCAGATTACAATGGAGAACAAAAATCGTTTTCCCCCCCTACCCACATCCAAACACCATTCTCGAGGGAGCATTTCTTGCAAAACACCTTGCATTTCATTTTCTATCTTTGCACTTTTTCTTAAGTACAGAAAAGTTGTCTTTAAGACCTAGTATGAACTTCATGCAGTAAGAGGAACAAGGATAAACAATGTTGGGAGTTCACATTGTTCAAAGCATAAGGAAAAGTACCAAAACCCAGATTTTCTTAAATATTTCAGATGTTTCTAAAAATTCACTTTCTAGTCTGAAACATTTGAAGTGTTTTAACTCTGAGCAGCTGACAAAGTTGAGGTTTTTTTGTTTTGTTTTGTTTTTTGAGACAGAGTCTCATTTGGTCGCCCAGGATGAAGTGCAATGGAGCGATCTCGGCTCACTGCAACCTCCGCCTCCTGGGTTCAAGCAATTCTCCTGCCTCAGCCTCTCGAGTAGCTGGGATTATAGGCGCACGCCACCACAGCTGGCTAGTTTTTGTATTTTTAGTAGAGATGGGGATTTCACCATGTTGGCCAGGCTGCTCTTGAACTCCTGACCTCAACTGGTGTGCCTGCCTCGGCCTCTGAAAATGCTGGGATTACAGGCGTGAGCCACCATGCCCGGCCAAAGTTGAGGATTATTAGTACTATTAGAAACAAAATTGAGCAAGTTAAGTTAAAAGTTTGCAGACTTTGTATCAACTCTATAGAAGATGAGCCACCTTGTTAATTTGGAATATTTGCTCTGAAAACAACATGTTAGTTAACACCTTAATGGTGTTAATGGAGGTGGGGATTGAGAAAAGTGTTCACATTAGTGTTGGAATGTAGGTAACTGTACAGTTCATAAGAAGACCTTTAGCACCAGGAAATGTGTGTGTGTACACACAGTTTTTTAAAACGATCATTGGAATTCATCCAAACCTTGAGATTAGGAAACTGGTTGGCTGTAAGTGTTGCCTCAAGTAATGTGTCCCCCTACCGAATAACATGTCTTTTCTGTGCCAAGTATCCTCTCCTAGTGTCGGGTCTCAAATTGTATTTATGAAGGGTTATCACATAATATGCTTTGTATTTAACTGCCTGCTTCCCAAGCGTCCATGACGTGAAATGGGTGAAGCATCGGCCATGACTTTCAGTCAGTTCCCAAAATACCCATATGGTAGGGAGGTAAAGATTGCAAAATTCCTCTTAAAAGGCCATTTTTACAGCTTGCTAAAATACAGTGGCACCTTGTGGTTGTTAATATTTTTTCTTTTAAAGATGGAGAATGTTTTTATTCTTCCCCTTTTCTCCTTTGTTCTTTTGCGAACAAAAAAATTTATAATCTGCCTTATTTGATTTTTTTTTAAGTTTTACCTTACAGGCTTCCCTGTCACATGTTTTACCATATTAAGTACATAGAAGCCATGTTTGCAGGGCACTTTTATTCTCCTAGTCTTATAAGACTATGCTGATTGTTACTTTCTGAAGTATTCTGTACCTTAGTATGCAAGATTGTTAAGGCACATGTTAAAGTGTCAGGTGTGTTTTTTTTCCCTTTAATTCTTCAGTATGTTTATATTCAATAACAGTCTTGTAATTCATTGAGTTAACTAGTAAATTGTGTGCTTTTGAAAAAACATGAAAAATGTAAATTGACAGCATACTTCATTTGGAAAAAAGTAAAAGATCCGAGGAACTAGTATGTCACTTATTTATTTTTATTTTATTTTTTACTTTTTGAGACAGGGTCTTGCTCTGTCGCCCAGGCTGGAGTGCAGTGGCATGGTCACGGCTCACTGCAGCCTTGACTTCCTGGGCTCAGGTGATTCTCCCACCTCAGCCTTCCAAGTAGCTGGGACTACAGGCATGCACCACGTTGCCTGGCTAATTTTTTGTGGAGATGGGGTTTCGCCATGTTGTCCAGGCTGTTCTTGAACTCCTGGGCTCAGGCAATTCGCCTGCCTCATTCTCCCAAAGTGCTGGGATTATAGGCGTGAGCCACTGCACCTAGCCTCACTTACTTTTAAATCAGATTTTTTAATCAACTAAAACAGCTATGAGTTAAGTACCTGCCCTGCAAAAATTTTTAGGATTATGAAATTAAGAATTATTTTCCTTAACTGGAACAGTTCTAAAATTTATCTGATAACTTCTCTAACAAGTGAGTGATCTCATTTAACCCCAGTTTGTATCTTAAAGGCTACAGCATAGAATTGAGCTGTTTAACAGTGTTAGAACTGTCAAGTGATAATCACAGAACAGTTTGTATCAGTTTTATAATTCTCATGTCTTGATCAGATCTGAAGGAAATAGGCATACCCTCCAACACTAAAAATTAGTGAGATATTTATTTTTATTAGGATTTGTTTATTAAAGTTCCACAAGCCGCTTTATGGTCAGTTGGGCTGAGTAGTAGATATCTTAAAGACATGCAGTGAAAGTGAACCCTGTCATACCATGGTGCCTCTTTCAAGGTTCCTCTGTAAGGTCCTCATCTTGCAGAATTATTTCAATACCAAGGTATGGTTGAACCAGCTGTCCAGCCTTAACTCTATTTAGTGCCCCATTACTAATGTTCTTTTAACTGGTTTGTATGTGTTTTAACTGTCCAGTGTTTGGATTTTACCTCTTGATAGCTCCATTTGTCCCTGGTGCTGCTTTTAAGGATGTAGGGCCATGTGATCAGGTATCAAGTTGAGTAGGTACGCAGTTGGCCTGGTGATGTATCTGTGCCTGTTTTATCTTCTCCCAGGAAGAGCTGCTTTGGTATAGTTGTTTACTTGGATTCATACAAAGAACAGGGCAGCAATCTTGGAAAGCTTTCTGAAGCTTATAAGAACCTGAAGGGGTTTGGCGGGGGAACAGTAACAAAGGCTGCCTTTATGTCTTTGGACACAAAGCACATAGATGTATGTTCTGTAAAGACTAAAGTGATTGTTACACCAGGGCTTCCTGACCTTCGGGAGAGACTCAAAAAAGCAGAGAGGAGCACAAAGTGAAGTTAATTTGGTTGGCTTGCTTTATCTGGTTTCTCATTTTCTTTCAATTTAAACCTGAACATAACACCCTTCTCCGATACCTATCCAGCAGACTCCTGGTTGGGAAGCCCTGTATTAAATTTTGAGAATGTACACAGTTTTCTTTTGTACAGTGCTTTACACCTGCTGAAAGTTAACTTGTTTAAAGCAAAACAAGACCTTGAAAGGTCAATCATATTAAAGCTGGTTTGATTATTAATAGTTATCTTTTAGGAAGAAGCTTTTTTCCCTATGTAAGATGTCATACTGCAGATTTAAAATATAGACTATCAATAAAATGCATGAAGTGATCATTTGTGCTTGATCATCTCTCCTTGGGTTTTTCTTTAAAAAGGGGAATCTGCTATAAAGGTTCTGTTGCTTCAAACCAATGTCAAATAGACTTGATTTTTAGAATCAAATGGAATTACAGTGCAACCTTGATTTTTATTCCCCTCACTGCTATGAGTGTGGGCAGGTACTGGTTTATATGTTATAACTTCCGTTTTATCTGTGTTGTGTAGTTGAATGGCTTAATCATTGAGTGGTAAAATAAAAGATTATATTCCAATACAAGAATCCTGGAAAGATTTATGTGAATGACGTTTTAAGTAGGCGCATCTTTGCTGTTTCTTGTATTCTCGCCATTGCTCTGACCACTCCCTTGCTTGCCCTGAATATATACAAAAACTTGTAGGTGTGCACATGTGCTTGTACTTCTGTCTTGCATTTCTCTCTTAACCTCTTAAACATACTGCTTAAGCCACTAAGATGTCCTTGTTTCAAGTAAATCGTCACATTGTGACACCTGGTGTATTTTATTATAGTTTCATTTCCTCTGGTGCCTGCAGAGCTATCTGTCATTGGCATCATAACTCAGTTTCTCAGGATAGTTTGGATGTAGTCAGCTCTTCAACTCATGACCTTCCCAAGGTTTTAAGTTTAGTGTCATTCATCATTTTATTATTTGAAACTCAATACCACCACAAAAATGTTAGTGCTCTAGACAATGAAGCCAAAGCACAGCATCTTAGGTCAGTGAAAAGGATCCAGACATAAATTAGCCAGGCGTGGTGGTACACAGCTGTGGTCCCAGCTACTTGGGAGGCTGAGGTGGTAGAATCATTTGAGCCTGGGAGGTCAAGGCTGCAGTGAGCCATGATCATGCTGATGCACTCCAGCCTGGGTTGCAGAGCAAAACCTTGTCTCAAAAAAAGCCCCAGATCCCTAGAAGAGAGGATTCGATAAATCTGAGTGTATTGTAAACTGAACTCTTAATGGTCATTTTAAAAAAAGAAGGAAGCAAGGGTCCAGTTTCTTTGAGGTCTTTGAATTTAGACAAGATTTAACTATAAGGCCTTGCATGGATTACTAACTATATTTAAATTAGCTAAACTTTTCTGGTTGCTGTCAGGCATTGTATTAAGTACTCTATATAAATTATTTAATCATCACAGTGACTGTGAGGTGAAAGTATTCCACCCATTTTATAGGTAATGCAGCTGAGATACAGATGTTTGGTAATTTGCCCAGGTCACATAATAAGTAGATTATTTGCAATCATCTTTGATGCAGTTATCTTCCTTGTGCTCTTAATCCCACTACTATATGACTTCTAATTTGTTTCTTAGTATTTATCCCAAGCCCTAGACTAGATTGCTTATGAGATGTGATTTCTTAGAATAAACATCAGTTTTGGCTGGTTTGCCAAGAAAAAAAAAAGGCCAAATCGGTTTTTGTTTGTTTTTTTGTTTGTTTGAAACGGATTCTCGCCCTGTCGCCCAGGGTGGAGTGCAATGGTGCGATCTTGGCTCACTGCAACCTCCGCCTCTGGGTTCAAACGATTCTCCTGCCTCAGCCTCTCGAGTAGCTGGGATTACAGGCGCCCGCCACCATGCCCAGCTATTTTTTGTATTTTTAGTAGAGACAGGGTTTCACCATGTTGGCCAGGCTGGTCTCGAACCCCTGATCCCGTGATCTGCCCGTCTCGGCCTCCCAAAGTGGTGGTATTACAGGCGTGAGCCACTGTGCCCGGCCGCAAATTGTATTTTTTTTGTTTTGTTTTTTGGAGGATTAATGGTAATATACTGTAAATTCAGTAAAGCACTGGGCATTACCGGATACACACACCTTAGCACTATGAATAACATGAACTATCATTTTAGCAGTTTAAGTGTACCTTGTAATCAGCCCTAGGGCAAACGGTATCAAGGTGTTTTATTTCCAGAAGTCTCAAAATAGGCTGGAATAAAAATTTGGGGAATTCATCAACACAGACAATGGGTCCACGTCCTGCAGCTGCAGCTGCTGCAGCTACTCCTGCTGTCCACACCGTTCCACAGTGTAAATACGCTGCGGGAGTTTGCATTCCTCAGCAACATCTTAATGCACAGCCACAAGTTACAATGCAACAGCCTGCTATTCATGTACAAGGTCAGGAACCTTTGACTGCTTCCATGTTGGCATTTGCCCCTCAAGAGCAAAAGCAAATGTTGGGTGAACAGCTGTTTCCTCTTAGTCAAGCCATGCACCCTACTCTTGCGGGTAAAATCACTGGCATGTTGTTGGAGATTGATAATTCAGAACTTCTTCATATGCTCGAGTCTCCAGAGTCACTCCATTCTAAGGTTGATGAAGCTGTAGCTGTACTACAAGCCCATCAAGCTAAAGAGGCTGCCCAGAAACCAGTTAACAGTGCCACCGGTGTTCCAACTGTTTAAAATTGATCAGGGACCACGAAAAGAAACTTGTGCTTCACCAAAGAAAAATATCTAAACATCGAAAAACTTAAATATGGAAAAAAATTGCAAAATATAAAATAAAAGAAGGAAACTGAACCTTATGTACCGAGCAAATGCCAGGTCTAGCAAACATAATGCTAGTCCTAGATTAATTGATTTAAAAACAAAAACACAAAAAGTAAAATATAGAAACAAATTAATGTTTTATAGACCCTGGGAAAAAGAATTTTCAGCAAAGTACAAAAATTTAAAGCATTCCTTTCTTTAATTTTGTAATTCTTTACTGTGGAATAGCTCAAAATGTCACTTCTATTTTAAGTAACAGAATTGATAACTGAGCAAGGAAACGTAATTTGGATTATAAAATTCTTTAATAAAAGTTCCTTAAACAGTGAAAACAAAAAAATTGGGGAATTGTTAAATGGTCATCTCAGCCCTTTATTACATGTGCTCTTGGCCCCAATTATGACAATTTGAAATATGAAATGACTAGAAAGATTCAAATTGCAGCTTTTTAAAAACTATGTCCTGCTGGGTGCAGTGGCTCACATCTGTAATCCCATCACTTTGGGAGGCCGAGGCAGGCGGACCACGAGGTCAAGAGATCCAGACCATCCTGGCCAGCATGGTGAAACCCCACCTCTACTAAAAATACAAAAATTAGCTGGATGTGGTGGCACACGCTTATAGTCCCAGCTACTCGGGAGGCTGAAGCAGGAAAATCACTTGAACCTGGGAGGCGGAGGTTGCAGTGAGCCGAGATAACGCCACTGCACTCCAGCCTGGTGACAGAGTGAGACTCCGTCTCAAACAAAAAATATATATATATGTGTATATATATGTATACGTGTGTATATGTATATATACATGTGTATATATACATACATATATATACACACGTGTATACACACATATGTGTATGCCAGCCAGCTTATTGGTATGCAAGAAAATGCACTTTAAGTTGCCTTGGGCAGCCATCAGCATTCCAAGAACTTTATTGGTGAGAAGATATTTGGAACTTGTTTAAATAGCTTTTAGAAACGACTTTATGAACCACTGCGAAAAGCAACCGTATTCGATTTGTTCACTTTATTTGCTACCCTTGAGACGAATCTGCTGTTTCCAAGAATTATCTTTTTTTTCTGGATGGATGGAGATTTGCCATCCTTAAGCATGTTCAGGAATGTACTATGCACTCTAAAAGCAATAGCAAACAAAGCATTTCCAAATAATCGGTTTAGTCGTATTCACAGTAAGTAAATGGCTGCTGAGGGTAGTACTTTGAAAAGATTATTACAGCTCATTCAATATTTGAAGCACAGGGAGAAAGACAATCCCCACCCACAAGGAACCAACATTTAGCGAGGAGACATGTAAATAGATAAAATAGGCTGGGCACGGTGGCTCACAGCTGTAATCCCAGCACTTTGGGAGGCTAAGGTGGGCGGATCACCTGAGATCAGGTGTTTGAGACCAGCCTCGCTAACATGGTGAAATCCCATTTCTACTAAAAATTCAAAAAAATTAGCCAGATGAGGTGATGTGCACCTGGAGTCCCAGCTACTCAGGAGGCTGAGGCAGGAGAATCGCTTGAACCCAGTAGGCGGAGGCTGTAGTGAGCTGAGATCATGCCACAGCACCCTAGCCTGGGAAACAGAGCAAGACTCTGTCTCAAAAACAAAAAATAGATAAAATACTACCAAAACCTTAAGAAATGTACATACTGTAATTATCCATCTCCATTCAAATATGTTGTAACTGCTAGATCTAGTAGGTATTTGAGGAGTAAAAGTTCATGGGTGAGGTGAATAAGGGCTCATCTGAATCTTGTTTGTTTGCTCAGGAGATAAATGTGTATTGTGCTCCTACTATTAATACGTCCTTGGCATTCTGCTGGTCTGTGGCTTCTCTTCCCTGTGTCTTAGGTAGGGTGGGGACCTGAAGTCTAAAATATCGCTGAGTTTCTCAGTGGATAGTGTTGGTGACTGTGGTGTACCTACTTTTTAAAATTCACAATTTGTCTTCTATATGCACCAAATGCTGTAGAATAGCACTGTCCAGTAGAAATATAATGCATCACCACATATAATGTTAAATTTTCTAGCAGCCACATTACAAAAGGTAATGTGTAAAGATACTAATTTTAATAATGTTTTCATTTAACCCAGTAAATATTTAAACATGTAATCAATATAAAAATTATTAGTGGGATATTTACATTTTTTTCATACTGAGTTTTCAAATTCTGGCGTGTATTTTACACTTATAATACATTTCAATTTGGACAAGGCACATTCCAAATGCTTAATAACCACAAGTGGCTAGTGACTACCATATTGAACAGTGCAGCTCTAGAACAATATGGAGGAATGTGATTAAGGTAGGTAAGATGCAAATGGGGTTGACTTTTAAAAGTTTGCTTATGAATGTGCATAGGCACATCTTATCTGCTGAACTATACCACGCCAGAACTAAAGCCTCATTCTTTTAATTGTGCATCAAAGCTGTCCAAGCTTACAAAACTACCTCCTTTCTCCTTCCCTTAAAAAAAAATTACATTTTTTTGAGACAGAGTCTCACTCTTGCCCAGGCTGGCATGCAATGGTGTGATCTTGGCTCACTGCAACCCTCACCTCCTGGATTCAAGCGATCCTCCTGCTTCAGCCTCCCTAGTAGCTGGGACTACAGGCGTGTGCCACCACACTGGGCCAATTTTTGTATTTTTAGTAGAGACAGGGTGTCACCATGTTGGCCAGGCTGGTCTCGGACTCCTGACCTCACGTAATCAGCCCACCTCGGCTTCCTAAAGTGCTGGGATTACAGGCGTGAGCCACTGTGCCCGGTCCCCTTCCCTTTTGCGGTTAAAAGAATACACTCCCAGCCTGGCGTGGTGGCTTATGCCTGTAATCCCAGTACTTTGGGAGGCCGAGGCAGGTAGATCATCTGAGGTCAGGAGTTTGAGACCAGCCTGGCCAACATGGTGAAAATTCATCTCTACTAAAGATACAAAAAAAAAAAAAAATTAGCCGGGTGTGGTGGCATGCACCTGTAATCCCAACTACTCGGGAAGCTGAGGCAGGAAAATTGCTTGAACCTGGGAGGCAGAGGGTGCAGTAAGCCGAGACTGTGCCACTGTCCTCAAGCCTGGGCAACAGAGTGAGACTCCATCTCAAAAAAATAAATACAGACATACATACATACACTCCCTACCAAAGTTTGAAATCTAATAAGAATTAGCAAAAGCGAAAGAACTTGGCTGGCTGAGGATCCTGTGATTAGAAGTTAGGAGAGCCCACCTCAACTGCAGCATTATATAGTGGCTGATAAATAGCAGTTATATTTATTTATTGCAGGAATGAGCACCCAAACTTTTACATAGAGCTTCTCTTAGTTCAGTTCATAATATATGTTAAAATAATACAAATAAATAACTTTCAAGCAGTTCATCTGAAATAGCTGTATTTGAATATTCCTGGCATTTGTTAGGAACAGCTAACCTGGGTTTACAAACTGTTTCCACTTTGTAGTTAAGTATTAAGTGATACCATATGTTTAAGTGAGTTTTAAGTTAGTTTTCTGGGGTGAAAGGAGAAAAGTTGACAATATGAGAATAAAGGCTACCAGGTCAGAACGAAAGCAAGTATTTTCCAACACCAAGTCTCTAATGTCATTTCTGAAAGTGTGTTTTGTTTTGTTTTGTTTGGCAACATGGAGTGAAATATTAACAGTCCTCTGAAGAAAGAGCCTTTGGAGTTGAGGTTTTGGAGAAAGCTGATTCGTTTGACTTGGTTTGTACTTTCTGTGTGAGTGTAACATAACACTTTCTGTGGCCTTTTTATTTAAGAATCTGAAAACCAGCCGGGCATGTTGGCTCATACCTGTAATCCCAGCAATTTGGGAGGCCGAAGCAGGAGGATCACTTGAGGCCGGGAGTTTGAGACCATCCTGGGCAACATAGTGAGACCCTACCTCTATATAAAACAAACAAAATAATCTGAAAACCTACTTGGTAGTAGAGGACAGATGTTGGTTTCTAGCATGGGTGACTCCAACCTATCTGTAGTACATGAATCCAGCTGCTAACTTGGAAGATGCCAGAGAAGCACATCACTCAGCCTTTCTTTTTTCTTTTTATTTTTTATTTTTTTTTAATAATCTTGGGTGTAACCCCATCTAGATTGAAGGCAAAAATTCAGGAAAATTCATTCATTCTGTTTTGCCTTGGCCCTCCCCTTTCCTGGAAGAAAGAAAATAATGGAGCAGTGTCTGTTGGCACTAAGGTACAAGATTGTTCCTAAAACAAGAGACCAACTCAGCAAGCAACTAAGCCCAAATTCTGCCCAATCGCTCTGATGGAAAAGAAACCTTCCCCTAATAATGAAGCTATGTTTTTTTTTCCTTGTTGCAGTAGGCACTGAGAAGTTATCTTCTTCAGCATCTGAATTAATCCCCTTTCCCCACTTTTGGGGACCAGAAGCATCTATATATTTAAGCAGGAAAATCACTCAGTCTAATCTGCTAAATAGAAATTACATTCCAAGCTTTATTTTAGTATAGGTGCTGTTTAATAGCCCTTGTATAGACATGGGCCCTGACTGAACCCTTTCTCTGTCTTTTAAAGACAGATCAAAACCACCTGCAAAGAAAAAAAGCTGAAGAGGACATTTTGTTCTTTGCTTCTATCCCACCCCAAGGTGTTCCCTTCAGTATTGTTATTGGTATGTTTGATTTTGTTTTGTTTTGTTTTGAGAGAGAGTCTCACTGTGTTGCCCAGGCTGGAGTGCAGTTTTGCGATCTTGGCTCACTGCAACCTCCACCTCTTGGTTCAAGCGATTCTCATGCCTCAGCCTCCCAAATCGCTGGGATTACAGGCCTACACCACCACACCAGGGAAATTTTTGTATTTTTAGTAGAGACAGGGTTTCGCCATGTTGGCCAGGCTGGTCTCGAACTCCTGACATCAGGTGATCCACCAGCCTCAGCCTCCCAAAGTGCTGGGATTACAGGCATGAGCCACCGCACCTGGCCGGTATGTTTGATTTTGAGTACCTTATAGGTTAACTACCCAGCATATATAAACTAGACCTGGCTTAGGCCTTATTTCCTGTTCAAAAATACCAGCTTATAAACCAAAGCCTAGAAATGAGTGGGCTAGATTCCTGACTCTGACATCTTTGTGGATGACTCAAATATCTACCTATAACTGTTCCAAAGAGGTACCATGAGACTCACAAGAAAGTATACTGCAATTTATACCACCCACCCTCTCCAGTCACCACCACTCTACTACACACTCTTTGCTCCCACTGAAAGGTTAACATGAACTGTCAGTGTGGCCTTGAAAGGGAGGTGGAGATAGAGAGATTGTTACAGATTGATGAGTAGGTCATATGCCAAAATATGTTGAATACTTATTAGCTGCCAGGCCTTTTTACATTTGTCCTCTTAATATGTTATTCATAACAATTTGGGGGCAATTGGATATTTGCATTTTATAACAGAATCAGAGGTTAAGTGACATGCTCCGGGTCCCTCTGCCAGCATTGATCATTCAAGAAAATATTTTAGCTGGGCACAGTGGCTCATGCCTGTAATGCCAACACTTTGGGGGGCTAAAGTGGGAGAATTGCTTGAGGCCAGGAGTTCGAGACCAGCCTACGCCACATAGTGAGAGCCTGTCTTTACAAAAAAAAAAAAAAAAAATACTAGGAATCTATGTCTCAAGCACTGTTCCAAGTACAAGGGGTACTGTGGTCAACAAGACCAAGACCCCTGCCATCATGGAGGTTACATTCTTTCTTTGTTTTTTGTCTGTTTGTTTTTGAGGCAGAGTCTCACTCTGTCTCCCAGGCTGGAGTGCAATGGCGCTATCTCGGCTTACTGCAAGCTCCACCTCCTGGGTTCACACCATTCTCCTGCCTCAGCCTCCCGAGTAGCTGGGACTACAGGTGCCCGCCACCACACCCAGCTAATTTTTTGTATTTTTAGTAGAGATGGGGTTTCACTGTGTTAGCCAGGATGGTCTCAATCTCCTGACCTTGTGATCCGCCCTCCTCAGCCTCCCAAAGCACTGGGATTACAGGCGTGAGCCACCGCGCCCGGCAGGAGGTTACATTCTAATAGGGATAGGCAGATAATATTTTTGTAAATACAAATTCAGATAGTGCTTTAATGCTGGGAAGAAAAGAAGATGGGGTGATGTGATTGTGACTGAGTTGTGATAGGGTGGTGGAGAAGACCTGAGGAGGTGATCACAAGCTGAGACCTGAATGAATAGATGGAGGCAGAACCTTCCAACTCCAGGGAATGAACTCAGCTCGTTATCTGGAAGGAGGAAAAGGAGCAATGTTGAAGTGGGGAAGCAGTACAAGTTAAGGCAGGGCCAGTTCATAAGGGTTGTATAGTCCAAGGAAGGGAGATACAATTTCATTCTGAGATGAGAAGCTGTTGGAGAGTCTTAATCGTAGAAGTGAAGTGCTCTTACTTAAATACTACTAAGTGGCAAAATCAGGGCTAGAAGACAGATCTGACTCTAGGGCCACTGCATGACACCACAGCAGAAGACTTTCCCATATCTATCCTTTCCTTCCCCAGGTGGAAGTGCAGGGAAGCTGGGTACCCAGTACCCTGGAGATAGCTCTGCCTTGCTGTAGGCTTTTGACTTCTCTTTCCAGGTTTCCTTCCTTTCCTAAGAAACTCAGCTTGTGAGATTCATATAAGCAGTGATGTGGCTCTTTGTGTTATTTTAGTCTAATCTGGTTTGAATGACCTTTTTTAAAAAAAAATTAAGATGGGGTCTTGCCCTTTTGCCCAGGCTGCTCTCAAACTCCTGAGCTTAAGCAATCCTTCCACCTTGGCATCCCAAAGTGCTAGGATTACAGGCGTGAGCCACCACGGCCAACCTGAATTACGTTTTTCTGCCATCACTGAGAAAATTAGCAGCTAGGACCCAATATCACAAATGAGACAAAACAAGCTTCTCCCTGATAACTGGGCCAGCATTGTTGTTTTGTTTCTTGGCTAATAACTGTAGGGATAAGGGTTGCCCAGATAATGAAGAAAAGGGACAGCTGAGTTCTTAATTTTTTAAAGAGCTGATTACACAGATCCTTTTCATTAGATGCCTCTTGGTGATTTCTTTACTTGTTAGTGATTTTACTGATGGGTATCCTAAATTCAACAAGTAAATTTAACATATATTTTGGAACAGCTAATATGCCCAGTCACCCAATCCAGCTGCCTAGATCCAGGCAGGTCTACATTATAAATCATCCTGAGACAATTGGTGGCAGAAAAATGGGAGACTGGATTAGCTGTTTCCAGTTATTGTGGGGATATGGGGTCCCAATCTTGGTGTCCAGGTTCTTAGTTCTGGGTTTCAGACATAGGTGCACAAGTTCTGGGGCAGCTGTGGGAGCTAAAGGAAAGACAATTACTAGCTACAGCATAGGAGGCCAAGCTACATGGAAATTAGCTCCTTTTCTGCTTGTTTTGATAGCATACATTGCTTCTCTAGTCTAGATAATTAGGTCCGTCTTACATTCCTACTTCATCTCTCTTTCATGCCACTAATTGTTGGGGTGGATCTGATGGTGATTTCATAGCCACATTCCCTCTGGATCCCAGCAAAGTCTAGGGATTTTTAGGGCTGCAGGTGAGTGTCCATGGAGCCTGACTCATCTGCAGAGGTGTCTTCTCAGCCTAAACAATAAGTTTTGGGAAGAGGCCCTAGTTCAGTTGGTGTGAAAAGAGCTACTGGTTTTAACCTGGCCTCCTGAGTTGCTATGATATGGGCTTTAGTCCTATTTAGGACACTCACTTAGGAAAGTTAACTCCTGGGGGCTTCCCTGCTCAGCCCCCCTCAAACTTCCCTCTTTGTTCCTTCAAACAATCTATTCAACTGGAGATCCAACTGAATTATTAGGATGTGTCTGGATAAGGACACATGGCCCCAGGAACTTTTTTAAGAGGCAATATAAGGGTCCAAGACCTTTACAGAAATGAGCAATAATCTATTCAGCAAATGGTCCATGGAGAGTTGAAATGGGAACCTAAATTTGTAGTGAAAAGAATAAAGGTTTAGGAGCCAGTCAGACTGAGATTCATAGTCCTTTTACAAGCTGTATCGTTTTAGATCTTAGATACACACTTACCTTCTCTGAATCTCAGTTACTCCCAGTTCTGCAAAGTGGGAGTAATGATGCCTACTTTGTTGGGATGCTTAGAGATCACATATGTAAATTTCCTAACACTTTAATGGTAGAGACATTTTATTCAACTATAATTAATAAGATAGAAAATTAGTACTACCCAGCATGGGAGGAAGTGGCTGGGCCAACCTCCAGTGGCTGTAAGGTCATGATTTTCAGACATGTTTCAAAGATTTTCAGACATTTTTCAAAGACTGAATGTGTAAACTGGGACACCAGCTTCAATAAAGATGAAAACAAGCTGGACACGGTGGCTCACACCTGTAATTCCAGTGCTTCAGGAGGCCAAGGAAGAAGGATCACTTGAGGCCAGGAGTTCAAGACTAGCCTGGGCAGCATAGAAAGACCTTATCTCTACAAAAAAATAAATAGCCGGGTGTGGTTGCACATCACATGTCTGTAATCCCAGCTACCTGGGAGGCTGAGGCAGAGGATCACTTGAGCCTAGAAGTTTGAGGCTGTAGTGAGCTATGATCACACCACTGTACTCCAGCCTGGGCAACAAAGCAAGACCCTATCTCTAAAAAAAAAAAAAAAAAGATGAATACATTGGCCAATGATCTTTGGATACCCAAGGAATTCTACCAGGTTTGTGTGAAGATGACAGACAAGGAGACAGACACAGTTGCTCTAGAATAATGCTTGTCCATTGTGAGACAGTACGAAGTAAACAAAAAAGCCCGTATAACAGGTCCTTGCTTTACTAGGTAGGTATACTAGGATTACACCTAATTGCCTGCGAAGCAACAAATCAATGGCTGAACATTTGTTGCTATGGCAACCTTTTTTTCTCAACATCTAGCTGCTGTTTAGAGGCTACAACAGGAACTAGGTAGGCAAATAATTAGATATATCAGGCATAAAACCAAAGAAAAAAACATGCTGGTGAAATAAAATAATTGGCATACACACACACAAAATCTTACAAAGGTTCTTTTAAAATGTGCGTGTGTCTCAACAAAGATTCAATACATGTTGAGCAATGCTAAAAAAGAAATCTTGGATACAGCTAGAAAAGATTGAGAAGGGAAAGAAATGTGAAAAGTGTAGATTTTAGGCCCAAGGAAAACTCTTGTCAGAAACCAGGGACTCTGGCCGGGCGCAGTGGCTCACGCCTGTAATCCCAGCACTTTGGGAGGCCAAGGTGGGCAGATCACTTGAGGTTGGGAGTTCGAGACCAGCCTGACTAACATGGAGAACCCTCATCTCTACTAAAAATACAAAATTAGCTGGGCGTGGTGGTGCGTGCCTGTAATCCCAGCTACTCGAGGGGCTGAGGCAGGAGAATCGCTTGAACTCAGGAGGCGGAGGTTGCGGTGAGCCGAGATCGTGCCGTTGCACTCCAGCCTGGGCAACAAGAGCGAAACTCCATCTCAAAAAAAAAAAAAAAAAAAAAAAGAAACCAGGGACTCTCAGAATCTTACCTAGAATTTCTCCTGTAATTGGAGGTCCTTTAATTTGGAGGTCCTCTTTGCTAGGAATGGCAGCTCCCAGGTATTCTTTATCAACCTTTTGAAAAATTTTTATTGAGGCAGTATCTTGCTGTGTTGCCCAGGCTGGAGTGCAATGATGAGATCATAGCTCACTGCAGCCTTGACATCCTGGGCTCAAGCAATCCTCCTGCCTCAGCCTCCCAAGTAGCTGGGACTACAGGCACACACCACCATGCCTGGCTATTTTTTATTTTTTAATTTTTAGTAGAGACAAGGGCTCGCTGTGTTGTCCAGGCTGATCTCTTAACTCTTGGCCTCAAGCAATCCTCCTGCCTCAGCCTCCCAAAGTGTTGGGATTACAGGCATGAGCCATCACGCCCAGCCTCTCAACCTTTTAGACACTGTTTCTAGGAACCTTCTATTTTTAATCAGCGTCTCAAGGTCTGAGTTAAACTGAGATTTTCCTTTGTTCTGAAAGGAGTGAAGCTACTCTTAGGTCAGAGATACCCTGCAAAAAAACCACTGAGGCATTTCTTCCAGAGGGAACCCCTCCTCGTATTACATCATCCACCACACAAAGCCCTGCTAACTTTTCCTCAACATGTGCAGGATGTTTCAAGACTTCAGCCATCAGAGATTATAGCTGAGAAAAAAAGCAGTATTAGAGCCTTCATTCTTCTCCAACACTGTTCAACTTTACCAACCCCATAGTATTGTTCCTTTAAGTAAAATTGTTTTTTTTTTTTGATTACAGAAGAAATTTCCCCATGGTTTACACCAGTGACTCATAAATGTATATCTCTAGAAGTGATCCCTCCCTGGAACTTTAGTTTTTTTCCTAGTCATTTGTTGAATGTCTCAACCAGAATATTCTCCAGGCACTTTTGACACATGGAATATCTTCCTTCTATCTCAATAGGTGTCACTATGTAGTGTTCAGCAGTGGACTTGAACTGCTAGGCCTAGCTAATAAGTGGGCCATTTCTCAACAGAGAAGATCATGAAATAGGCAAGAAGCTTCTATAAAATCTTGAACATGACTGAGCCAGAACTGAAGGCTTCCTGTAAAGAGTTAGGAATGGAGGCCCAGCTTGGTGTCTCACGCCTGTAATCCCAATACTTTGGGAGGCCCAGGGGGGCAAATCACTTGAGGTCAGGAGTTCAAGACCAGTAGAGATGGTGAAATCCCATCTCTACTAAAAACACAAAAATTAGCCAGTGGCAGGTGCCTATAATCCCAGCTACTCGGGAGGCTGAGGCAGAAGAATTGCTTGAACCTGGGAGGTAAGGGTTGTAGTGAGTGGAGATCGGGCCACTGCACTCCAGCCTGGGGGACAGAGCAAGACTCCATCTCAAAAAATAAAAATAAAAAAAGTTAGGAGGGGAGGTTAGAAAATCTACCCTAGGGCCAGACGCGGTGGCTCATGCCTGTAATCCCACCACTTTGGGAGGCCGAGGCAGGCAGATCACCTGAGGTCAGGAGTTCAAGACCAGCCTGGCCAACATGGTGAAACCCCACCTCTACTAAAGATACAAAAATTAGCCGGGCATGATGGCAGCTGCCTGTAATCCCAGCTACTCGGGAGGCTGAGGCAGAAGAATCGCTTGAACCTGGGAGGCAGAGGTTGCAGTGAGCCGAGATCGTGCCATTGCACTCCAGCCTGGGCAACGCAACGAGACTCCGTCTAAAACAAAACAAAACAAAAAAAAACAAAAAACAAAACAAAAACAAAACAAAGAAAAGAAAATCTACCCTAGTTCGGGCGCAGTGGCTCAAAACTTTGGGAGGCCGAGATGGGTGGATCACTTGAGGTCAGGAGTTTGAGACTAGCCTGGCCGACGTGGTGAAACCCCGCCTCTACTAAAAATACAAAAGTTAGCCCAGCGTAGTGGTGGGTGCCTGCAGTCCCAGTTACTCGAGAGGCTGAGGCAGCAGAATCACTTGAACCTGGGAGGTGGAGGTTGCAGTGAGCTAAGATCGCGCCACTGCACTCCAGTCTGGGTGACAGAGCGAGACTGTCTCAAAAAAAAAAAAGAAAAGAAAGAAAATCTACCCTAGTAATATATATTTAAGTGTATGACTGCTAAAAAAAATGTTGAGCTATCTAGAAGTGGAAAATCCAGTAGGAACGTGGAAATCTCAAGGGAAATCTGACCAACAAGAAGAGCTAGAAGAATTTTGGTGCAAGGGAATGTAACGGAAGTGTGGGCAAGTTGATGCTGGAAACCACATTGGTGAAAGTTGTTGAGTTTTGAGAGCTCCAAAGAAGAAGGTTTGATCTTAGGACAGTAATAAAGGTTGCAAAGTCTCAGTACTGCCCTAATAGTTGTGTAACATTGGGCCAGTCATTTGCCCTTTTGGCATCCCAGTGACCCTGTTTGTGAAATAAGGGAATTGGCCTAATTATTTTCCAGCTAATTCAATTTTTTATTTTTATTTTTTTACTTTGGAATATTTATAAATTCTTCTTTTTTTTAATTGAGATGGAGTCTCTCTCTGTCGCCCAGGCTGGAGTACAATGGCACAATCTCGGCTCACCGCAACCGCCGCCTCCCAGGTTCAAGCGATTCTCCTGTCTCAGCCTCCTGAGTAGCTGAGATTACAGGCACACCACTACGCCCAGCTGATTTTTGTATTTTTAGTAGAGATGGGGTTTCACCATGTTGGTCAGGCTGGTCTCGAACTCCTGACCTCATGATCTGCCTGCCTCAGCCTCGCAAAGTGCTGGGATTACAGGCGTGAGCCACCGCGCTGGACTGAAATAATTATAAATTCACAGGAATTTGGAGAGATAGTAGAGAGGTACTGTATGCCCTCCACCCAGTTTCCCCCAATGGCTACATCTTATGTAACTATAATACAATATCATAACCAGGAAATTGATATTGGTACAATGTGTGTGTGGTAGTTCTATGCTGTTTTATTGTGTTTAAATCCTTACAGCCACCATAGCTATGAAGATGCAGAACTATTCCATCATCCTCAAAGATCACCCTCACCTACCAATTTGTATTCATACTCATACCTACTTCACCCCCCACCACTTCCAAACCCCTGGCAATCACAAATTCCTCCATCTCTATCATTTTGTCATTCTGAGAATGTTATATAAAAGGAATCATACACTCTGTGACTTGTTAAGACTGGCTTTCTGTCATTAGCCTGATGCCCTTGAGACCCATCCAAGTTGTTGCATGTATCAATAGTCTGTTCCTTTTTATTGCTGAGTAGTGTTTCATTGTGTGTATGTACCACAATGTTTAACCATTCACCTATTACAGGACTTTTTGGTTGCTTCCAGATTTTTGATATTACAAATAATTCCATGAATAACCATGTAGAGGTTTTGTGTGGACATATGTTTTTACTCCTCAGAGATAAATGCCCAGGAGTACAGTTTCGGGTTGTGTGGTAATACATAATTAGCTTTTTAAAAACCTGGCAAACTATTTTCGACAGTGGCTGTAACATTTTACATTCCCACAGCAATGTATGAAAGAGACAATTTCTCCATGATCTCACCAGCATTTGGTATTATTTGGTAATATTTTATAACCATTATTTAGCTGTTCTAATGAATGTGTAGTAACCTTCATTTGCATTTCCCTAATGCAAGTAATGTTGAAATTTTTCTTTTCTTTTCTTTTTTCTTTCTTTTCTTTTTCTGTTCTGTTCTTTTCTTTTATTGAGACAGGGTCTCACTCCATCCATCACCCAGGCTGGAGTGCAGTGGCACAATTATGGATCACTGCAGCCTTGAGTTCCCAGGCTCAAGTGATCCTCTTCAGAGGGGGTTTCGCCATGTTGCCCAGGCTGGTCTTGAATTCCCAGGCTCAAACAATCCTCCCACCTCAGCTTCCCAAAGTGCTGGTATTACAGGTGTGAGCCACTGTGCCCAGCCTTGAACATCTTTTCATGTGATTATGTGCCATACATATATTGTCTTTAATGAAATGTCTCTTTATGTCTTTTGCGCACTTTTAAATTGGGTTGTTTGAGGATTTTCAATTTTTTTAAAATATTCTGGATATGAGTTTTTTGTTAGGTGTGTGATTTGCCAATATTTTCTCCCAGTGTAGCTTGTCTTTTTATCATCTTAACAAATTGCTTTGCAAAACAAAAGTTTTTACTTTTGGTGAAGTCCAATTTATTATTTTTACTGTGAATTGTGCTTTTGGTGTCATGTCTAAGAAACTCTTCTCCAAGCTCTAGGTCCTGAAGATTTTCTCCTGTTTTCTTTTAAAAGTGTTGTAGTTTTACATTTTACATTTAAGTCTATGATCCATTTTGAATTTATTTTTGTGTCTTTTTGTCTACAGATAGCCAATTACTCCAGCACCGTTTGTTAAAAAGTTTATCATTTCTCAATCAAATTGATTTTGCACATTTGTGAAATGTCAGTTGGTCATACTTGTGTGCCATACTATGTCAAGCTGCTCTATTCTATTCCATTGTTCTATATATCTGTTCCTCTACCAATACCACACAGTCTTAATTACTGTAACAATAATAAGTCTTAAAATCAGATGGAGCTGGGCACAGTGTTGAATGCCTGTAATCCCAGCTATTTGGGAGGCTGAGGCAAGAGGATCCCTTGAGCCCAGGATTTCAAGGCCAACCTGGGCAACATAGCAAGACTTTGTCTCTAACAAGAAAAAAACATCAGATGGATTGATTCCTCCCACTTTATTCTTCTGCAAAATCAATGTAACTATTCTAGTATTGTTACCTTTCCATATAAATTTTAGAATAATCTCATTTATGCTTACCAAAAAAATATAATGCTAGTATTTTGATAGCATATGTCAGTTTTTCCCAAATTGACATCTTTGTTGAGTCTTTCAGTCTATGAACACAGAATATCTTTCCAGTTATTTATGTCTTCCTTGATTTCTTTCATCAGTATTTTGAAATTTTCAGCAGAGATCCACTGTACATTTTGTTAAGTGTGCATCTAAGTATTTCATTTTCATTGTAGTGATTAGAAATGCTATTGCATTTTCAACTTCAGTTTCTGCATATTCATTGATAGTTTATAGAAATGTGATTGATTTTTGTATGTTGGTGTGTTAATATTGTATACTGAGGCTGAACTTATTAGTTCTATAAGGTTTTGGTATATTTCTGGGCATTTTCTATATAGACCATCATGTCACCACCAAATAGTTTTATTTACTCCTTTGCAATCTATATACAACTTATTTATATTCCTTGCCTTCTTGTTTTGGCTAGAACTTCCAATACTGTGTAAATCAGAGTGGTGAGAGTGGATTTG
Organism: Nomascus leucogenys; assembly: GCF_006542625.1. Lineage (NCBI taxonomy): Eukaryota > Metazoa > Chordata > Mammalia > Primates > Hylobatidae > Nomascus > Nomascus leucogenys. The sequence goes on along the minus strand of NC_044406.1, from coordinate 65,716,748 downwards.
TATTTGTAGATGCTCTTTATCATGTTGAAGTAGTCCCCCTTCATTCCTAACTTGCTGCAAGTTGTTTGGTTGTTGTTTTTTTTAAAATCATGAATAAGTGTTGGATTTGGTCAAATGCTTCTTCTGCACCAATTGTTAGGATCATATAATTGAAAAAAGATCATAGGATTCTTAATTTGTTGATATAGCTTATTACATTGAGTGAGCTTCAAATATTAAGCCAGCCTTGCATATTTATAATAAATTCCAATTGGTCATGGTGTGTAATTCTTTTTATACATTATTGGATTTGGTTTGCTAATATTTTCTGAAGAATTTTATATCTATATTCATAAGGTATATTGGTCTATGGTTCTTTCTTTTTTTGTACTGTCTTTGTTTGGTTTTAGTATCAAGGTAATACTGACCTCATAAAATCAGTTAGGAAGTGATTTCGTACTTTTATGTTTTCTGGAAGGGATTATATAAAATTGCCGTTAATTCTTCTTTGAACGTTTGATTAAATTTTCCAATGACTGAATGACTGACTCCACATAGGTTTTTCTTTTGGAGAAGCTTCCTTTTCAGGGAGCTTTTTAAATTTTAACTTATGAGGGAATATATTAGATCTATATATTTATGGGGTACACAAGATATTTTGATACAGCCATGCAATACATAATAATCACATCATGGAAAATGGGGTATCCATCCTCTCAAGCATTTATCCTTGTGTTTCAAACAATCCAATCATACTCTTTTAGTCCTTGTAAAATGTACAATTAAATTATTTTGACAATAGTAACCCTGTTGTGCTATCAAATACTAGGTCTTATTCATACTTTCTATTTTTTTTTTTTTTTGTACTCATGAAACATCCCCACTACCCTTCCCAGTCTCTGGTAACCATCCTTTTTTTCTCCATGACTTCAATTGTTTTGATTTTTGGATCCCACAAATATGTTAGAACATGAGATGTTTGTCTTATGTGCCTGGCTTATTTAACATAATGATCTCCAGTTCCATCCATATTGTTGCAAATGACTAGATTTCATTGTTTTAAGGCTGAATAGTACTCCATTGTGTATATATACCACATTTCTTTATTCATTCATGTGTTGATGGACACTTAGGTTGCTTCCAAATCTAAGCTATTGTGAACAGTACTGCAACAAATATGGGCACGTAGATATCTCTTCAATACACTGATTTCTTTTCTTTTGGGTAAATTCCCAGCAGTGGGATTGCTGGATCATATGGTAGCTCGATTTTAACGTTTTTTAAGGAACATTCAAATTGTTCTCCATAGTGATTATATTAATTTACAGTCCCAGCAACAGTTTACGAGAGTTCCCTTTTCTCCACATCCTCTGTAGCATTTGTTGTTACCTGTCTTTTGGATAAAAGTCATTTTAACTGGGGTGAGATGATATCTCATTGTACCTTTGATTTGCATTTCTCTCATGATCAATGATGTTGAGCACCTTCTCATATGCCTGTTTGCCATTGGTATGTCTTCTTTTGAGAAATGTCTATTCGAATCTATTGCCCATTTTTAATTGGATTATTAGATTTTTTTCCTATAGAGTTGTTTGAACTCTATATATTCTGCTTATTAATCCTTTGTCAGATGGGTAGTTTGCAAATATTTTCTCCCATTCTGTGGGTTGTCTCCTCACTTTGTTGGTTGTTTCCTTTGCTGTGCAGAAGCCTTTTGACTTGATTTGTCCATTTCTGCTTTGGTTGCCTGTGCTTGTGAGGTATTACTCAAGAAATTTTTGCCTAGGTTAATGTCCTGGAGATTTTCCCCAATGTTTTCTTGTGGTAGTTTCATAGGTTGAGGTCTTAGACTTAAGTATTTAATCCACTTTGATTTGATTTTTATACATAGCGAGGGATAGGGGTCTAGTTTCATTCTTTGGCAAATGGATATTCAATTTCCCCAGCACCTTTGATTGAAAAGACTGTCCGGCCGGGCGCAGTGGCTCACGCTTGTAATCCCAGCACTTTGGGAGGCCGAGGCGGGCGGATCACGAGGTCAGGAGATCGAGACCACGGTGAAACCCCGTCGCTACTAAAAATACAAAAAATTATCCGGGCGTGGTGGCAGGCGCCTGTAGTCCCAGCTACTTGGAGAGGCTGAGGCAGGAGAATGGCATGAACCCGGGAGGCGGAGCTTGCAGTGAGCCGAGATCGCGCCACTGCACTCCAGCCTGGGCGACAGAGCGAGACTCTGTCTCAAAAAAAAAAAAAAAAAAAGAATAGCTTTGGCTATTCTGGGTCTTTTGTGGTTCCATATAAATTTTAGGGTTTTTTTCTGTTTATCTGAAGAATGACGTTGGTATTTTGATAGGGATTGCATTGAATCTGTAGATTGCTTTGGGTAGTATGGACATTTTAAAAATACTGATTCTTCCAACCCATCAACATGGAATATCTTCCCATTTTCTTGTGTCTTCTTCAATTTCTTGCATAGTGTTTTATAGTTTGCATTGCAGAGATCTTTGACTTCTTTGGATAAGTTAATTCCTAGGTGTTTAATTTTATGTGTGGCAATTGTCAATGGGATTACTTTTTAAATTTTCTTTTTCAGATTGTTCACTGTTGGCATACAGAAATGCTACTGATTTTTGTATGTTGATTTTGTGTTCTGCAACATTACTGAATTTATCTGTTCTAATAGTTTTCTTGTGGAGTCTTTAGGTTTTTCCAAATATAAGATCATATCAGCAAACAAGGATACTTTGACTTTTCCCTTTCCAATTTGGATGCCCTTTATATCTTTCTCTTGTCTGATTGTTCTAGCTAGGACTTCTAGTACTATGTTGAATAACAGTGGGCATCCTTGTCATGTTCCAGATCATAGACAAAAGGCTTTCAGTTTTTCCCCATTTGGTATGATACCAGCTGTGGGTCTGTTGTATATGGCTTTTATTATGTTTAGGTATGTTCCTTCTATCCCAGGTTTTTTTTGAGGATTTTTATTATAAAGGATGTTTAATTTTATCAAATGCTTTTTCAGCATTCATTGAAATGATCATATGATTTTTACCCTTCATTCTGTTTATGTGATGTATCACATGATTGATTTGTGTATGTTGAACCACCCTTGCATCCCTGGGATAAATCCCACTTGGTCAGGATGAATGATCTTTTTAATGTATTGTTGAACTCAGTTTGCTAATATTTTGTTGAGGATTTTTACATCAATATTCATCAGAGATATTGGCCTGTAGTTGTTGTTTCTTTTAACATGTTTTTGTCTGGTTTGGGTATCAGGGTAATTTTGGCCTTGTGGAATGAGTTTGGAAGTATTCCCTCCTCCTCTACTTTTCAAAATAGTTTGAGTAAGATTGGTATTAGTTATCCTTTACATGTTTGGTAGAATACAACAGTGAAGCCATTGGGTTCCAGGTTTTTCTTTACTGGGAGACTTTTTATTATGGATTTGTTCTCATTACTTGTTATTGGTCTGTTCAGGATTTGGATTTCTTTCGTTTACAATCTAGGTAGGTTGTATGTATCTAGGAATTTGTCCATCTTTTTTTTAGATTTTCCAATTTATTGGCATGTAGTTACTTGTAGTAGCCACTAATGATCCTTTGAATTTCTGTATTATCAGTTGTAATGTCTCCTTTGTCATTTCTGATTTAATGTATTGGGATTTTCTCCTTTTTCTGAATTAGTCTGGCTAAAGGTTTGTCAGTTTTGTTTAACTTTTCTAAAAATCAAGTTTTTGTTTCATTGACCTTTTGTATTATTTTCATTTCAATTTTATCTGTTTCTGCTCTGATCTTTATTATTTCTTTTCTTTTACTAATTTTGGCTTTGGTTTGCTCTTGCTTTTCTAGTTCTTTAAAAGGCATTATTAGATTGTTTATTGGAAGTTTTTCCTCTTTTTTGATATAGGTACTTATAGCTATAGACTTCCCTCCGAGTACTGCTTTTGCTGTATCCCATAGGTTTTGGTATGTTGTGTTTCCATTATTATATGTTTCAAGAAATTTTTCAATTTCCTTCTTCTTCATTGACTCACTGTTCATCCAGGAGCATATAGTTTAATTGCCGTGTATTCATATAATTGCCAAAATTCCTTTCTTTTTTTTTTTTTTTTTTTTTTGAGATGGAGTCTTGCTCTGTCGCCCACGCTGGAGTGCAGTGGCATGATCTTGGCTCACTGCAACCTCTGTCTCCTGAGTTCAAGCAATTCTCCTGCCGCAGCCTTGTGAGTAGCTGGGACTACAGGTGCCCACCACCACGCCCCACTAATTTTTGTATTTTTAGTAGAGACGGGGTTTCACCATGTTGGCCAGGCTGGTCTCGAACTCCTGACCTTGTGATCCTCCCACCTCGGTCTCCCAAAGTGCTGGGATTACAGGCATGAGCCACTGCACCTGGCCCCACTTTTTTTTTTGTTTTAATTTCTAGTTGTATTCCATTGTGGTCAGAAAAGATGCTTAATATTATTTCAATTTTTTGAATGTTTTAGACTTGTTTTGTGATCTAACATATGGTCTATCTTTGAGAATAATCCATGTGCTGAGGAAAAGAATGTCTATTCTATACCTCTTAGATAAAATGTTCTGTAAATATCTATTAGATCCACTTGATCTATATTGCAGATTAAGTCTGATGCTTCTTTGTTGATTTTCTGTCTGGAAAATCTGTCCAATGCTGAAAGTACAGTGTTGAAGTCTCCAACTATTATTGTATTGGGGCCTATCTCTCTCCTTAGCACTAATAGTATTTGCTTTGTATATCTGGGTGTTCCAGTGTTGGTTGCATATTATTTACAATTGTTACATCCTCTTGCTGAATTGACCCCTTTATCATTATATAGTGATCTTCTTTGTCTCTTCTTACAGTTTTTTTCTTGAAATCTATTTTGTCTTATATAAGTGTAGGGACTCCTGCTCTTTTTTGGTTTCCATTGGCATGGAATATCTTTTTCCACCCCTTTTTTTTCAGTCTGTGTCTTTTTTTTTTTTTTTTTTTTTTTGAGACGGAGTTTTGCTCTTGTTGCCCAGGTTGGAGTGCAATGGTGCAATCTCAGCTCACCGCAACCTCCGTCTCCCAGGTTCAAGTGATTCTCCTGCCTCAGCCTCCCAAGTAGCTGGGATTACAGGCATGTGCCACCATGCCCGGCTAATTTTGTATTTTTAGTAGAGACAGGGTTTCTCCATGTTGGTCAGGCTGGTCTGGAACTCCCAACCTCAGGTGATCCGCCCACCTCAGCCTCCCAAAGTGCTGGGATTACAGGTGTGAGCCCCTGTGCCCAGCCCTATGTGTGTCTTTATAGGTGAAGTGTATTTCTTGTAGGCAATAGATTAATGGGTCTTGTTTTTTCATCCATTCACCTACTCTATGTATTTTGATTGGAGAGTTCAGTCTATTTATATTCAATATATTATTATTATTATATACTTATTATTGATAAGTAACGACTTACTCTTATCATTTTGTTATTTGTTTTCTGATTGTTTAATGGTCTTCTCTTCCTTCTTTCTCTCCTTTCTGCCTTCCTTTTACTGAAGTGATTTTCTTTGATGGTATGTTTTAATTGTTTGCTTTTTATTTTTTGTATATCCTTTGTATGTTTTTTGGTTTGAGGTCACGCCTCTCCGATTCTCCAGGATTGGTGCCTGGTGCCTTATTTAGTTCATTTAGTGAGGTCATGTTTTCCTGGGTGGTGGTGATGCCAGTATATGTTCTTCAGTGTCTGGGCATTCAAAGGTTAGGTATTTATTGTAGTCTTCACTGTCTGGGCTTATTTTTTAGCTGTCCTTTTTGGGATGGCTTTTCAGATATTTGAAAGGACTTAGGTATTGTGATCTAAGCTGTATCTGCTTTAGAGGGAACCCCAAGCCTAGTAACACTGTAGTTCTTGGAGACTTGTAGAGGTACCATCTTGATGGTCTTGGACCAGATTTGTGAGAATTCTTTGGGTTACCAGGCAGATACTCTTGTTTCCTTCCCTTACTTTCTAGCAAACATAGAGTCTCTCTCTGTTATGAGCTACCTAAAGCTGGGGGTGGAGTGACACAAGCACCCATGTGGCCACCACCACTGTGACTGCACTGGGTCAGACCTGAAGCCAGCACAGCATTGGGTCTCACCCAAGGCCTGCTAAAACCACTCCCTGGCTACTGCCTATGTTTGCTCAAGGCTGTAACCACTCCATGGCTACTGCCTATGTTTGCTCAAGTCCCTGGGGCTCTACAATCAGCAGGTGGCAAAGCTAGCCAGGCCTATGTCCTTTCCTTCAGGGTGGCAAGGTCCCCCAATCCCCGGGTGGGTCCAGAAGTGCCATCTGCGAGTGAGGGCCTGGAGTCAAAAACTTTAGAAGTCCGAGTCGAGTCCTGGAATCGGGGACTCCTAGAGGCCTGCTTTTTGCTCTAAGCCTCTGTGGCTGTGCTGGTATCTTCAGAAAGAGAAGAGAGTGGCAGCAAGAAGGACTAAAGTGGAAGTGGCCTTGACAGAGTGCAAGGAGGGTAACAAGAGGGTACAGAGTTCTTTTCAGTTTTAGATTTAGGGCCTGATATAGATTTTCAAGCTTTTGAAGACACTGATTAAATTTTGAATTAGTCTCTTTCAAGGAGGTAACTAGAGACTCCATTTCTTTCTTTTTTCTTTTTTCTTTTTTAAATTTTTGTGGGTACTTGGTAGGTGTATAACTTTATGGGGTACATGAGATGTTTTGATACAGGCACACAATGTGAAATAAGAACATCATGGAGAATGGGGCATCTATCCCCTCAAGCAATTTATCCTTTGAGTTACAAACAATCCAACTATACTCTTTAATTTAAAATGTACAATTATTATTGACTATAATCACCCTATTGTGCTATGAAATAGGTCTTATTCATTATTTCTATTTTTTAGAGCTTTCATAATACCAGTTGAAAAAGGCCTCCCAGGCCACGTGCATTGGCTCACACCTGTAATCCCAGCACTTTGGGAGGCTGAGGCAGGCAGATCACCTGAGGTCGGGAGTTCAATACCAGCCTGACCAACATGGAGAAACCCTGTCTCTACTAAAAATACAAAATTACCTGGGCATGGTGGTGCATGCCTGTAATCCCAGCTACTCGGGAGGCTGAGGCAGGAGACTAGCTTGAATCCGGGAGGCAGAGGTTGCAGTGAGCCAAGATCGCGTCATTGCACTCCAGCCTGGGCAACAAGACCCAAACTCCGTAAAAAAAAAAATAATAAAATAAAAAAAGAAAGGAAAGTAAGAAAGAGAAGAGAAAAGAAATAAAAGAGTCCACCCATTGTTTTTGAGAGGTCCAGAATTCTCTCTGCTCTAATTGTGCATGTTGAATGACTAATTTAGGCATATCAAAAGTTCCCAATTGTTGCCAACAAAGCTTTGCGTCATCCTGGGTTATTTGCATCCAGGATCCTAAATATTCACAGGAGTTTTTCCCATAGTTTTAAACATATAGGCTGCTGGAGTTCCCAGTGGTGGCTAGCCAGTGACCATTACTTTAGTGGGTGAACTACCTAAAGCACTCACCTAAAGAAGTCAACTTCAAAGTGTAACCATAGAGCAGGTGTTCCTGCTTAGAACACAAGCATTAAGGTCTACCTGCAAACCAGATAGATTGCCCTATTTAAAGAAAATATAAACCTCCTAGATCTCAACCTAAAAGGAGATCTTGGATCCAAGAATACTTACCCAACTCTTTCCTACCATGGCCAGAAGACAACTGGACCTTAAACAACATCCTTGCTGGCACCTAGGCGTTGATTGAGGCAGTAGAGGAAAAGAAATTGGGGACCACTTTGGATCCTATTCTCATCACCAGAAATGTTAACAAAATGACTATGAGATCTACAGAGGAAGAAAAAATGAGAAAACTTTTATTTTCAGAGCAACAGTCTGCAGAGTGGAGAATGTAGCCTCCAGGGAAACTGTGAGTATGCATTCTACAGAAGGGAAGGAAACAGAAGCATTTAAGCCTTCCAGGACTTGTCTTATATGTATATTCATCAGGTTTGGGTAATATCTATAAAATTTACAGGGAAAGTCAAGCACATGTGCAGTGAGTTAACATATGTACTATACATATTATGTTCACTTTGGGATGGGGCTTTAACATTAAAATGAGGTTGTTACAGGTAGTTAGGCATAAGCAGAGCAGGAGAGGGCTCTCCCCCCAGCCTACCAGGAATGTCAGGCAACCATCAGGTGATGGCTCAGCAGTTACCGCACTGCCTTTCTAAAAATGACAATTTGGCAGCTGGTGCCAGGGAGAGACAATCTCCTGATGGTCCACAGCTGTCACACTAAAGTGTTAATTGAACACAAGTGCCAGGGAGAGGCAACTTCCCAAACAGATAAAAACACTTGAGATTGGTAATTGGCTTCCAGTAAAATCTCAGGAGTTGGGCGAGTGAGCCTGGGCATGTGCATTAAGAGACAAAATGGTGGATTCCACCAGAAAAGGGAAGAAAGCCTCAGATGGGCACGCATACAACTTCCTAAGCACACTGAGCATGCTCACTTCCCAAGCATAACGGCATTGCGCATGAGGGCAGCCCACCCTAAGGGAAAAATCAGGGGAAAGGGGTACAAGATGCCGAAGGTGGGCCTGCATATAAAGTCCTAGCATCAAGGTTAAACGCTGCACTTGTCCTTCAGGTTGCTTGCTTGGGTCTCTTCCAAGTGTACTCTTTCTTTCCTGCTCTAAAGCTTTTTTAATAAACTTCCACTTCTGCTCTGAAACTTGCCTCAGTCTCTTTTTCTGCCTTATGCCCCTCAGTTGAATTCTTTCTTCTGAAGAGGCAAGAATTGAAGTTGCTGCAGACCTGTACAGATTTGCCACTGATAACTCAGATACCTTCTATCCCAACAAGGTGGAATTTGCCTTTTTAAGTCAACAGGTGAACTATAGGGCACAAAGACATTTTGTGCACAGTCTCTGTAAACTGGCTGGAACTGGTTTAGGGTCTTTAGCTGTTTATCAGGAAAGAATTTTTGTAAGGTTGATCTATCCAATTGGTGCCACTGGCAGGATCCTCAAGGCAGACGTGTCCCAGTTGGCTGGTGGTCAGGCAGTCCAAAGGGGTCAGTTGGGCAGTGTTTTGTTAGAACATGTTCCTGCCTACTTGTAGGAAGGAAAACCTTATGGCATTTGACAAACCTTTTAGTATTTAACAAACCTTATAGTAATTAACATGTAGGAGTACATGACTAATCCCTTTTCCTTGCTATGGTGGCTTACTTTTTCTCTTTTTTAGAGACAGAGTCTTGCTCTGTCATCCAGGCTGGAGTGCTGTGGCATGATCATAGCTTACTGCAGCCTTAATCCTGGGTTCAAGCAATCCTCCTGCAACAGCCTCCTGAGTGCATGGCTAGGACTACAGGTGTGTGCCACCGTGTCTGGGTAATTTTTTATTTTTGTAGAAACAGGGTCTCACTGTTTTGCCCAGGTTGGTCTTGAACCCGTGGGCTCAAGCCATCCTCTCACCTCAGCCTCCTGCACTGTTGGGATTATAGGTGTGAGCTACCGTGGCCCACTGTGGCCACTTAATTTTCTCTCAAATCTCTCATCTCAGCCACAGAGTCCATCTCATCTGTAAGCTGGCATTATAATGTTGATACCTTTATTTATTTTTATTTTTTTATTTTTTATGTTTTTTTGAGACGGAGTCTCGCTCTGTCGCCCAAGCTGGAGTGCAGTGGCGCCATCTCGGCTCACTGCAACCTCTGCCTCCTGGGTTCAAGTAATTCTCCTGCCTCAGTATCCCAAGTAGCTGGGATTACAGGTGCGTGCCACCACACTCAGCTAATTTTTGTATTTTTAGTAGAGACAGGGTTTCACCAGGTTGGCCAGGATGGTCTTGATCTCCTGACCTCGTGATCCGCCCGCCTCGGCCTCCCAAAGTGCTGGAATTACAGGCATGAGCCACCGCACCCAGCATGTTGATACCTTTAACCCCTGATTTCCTCTTAGTAATTTTCCATCCTCTGACCTCCATCCTGGTCCTTGGCTATAAAGTCCCACTGGCCCATGCTGTATTTGGAGTTGAGCCCAATCTCTCTCCCCGACTGCAAGACCCCATTGCAGTGGTTCTTGTACCTATCACGATGGTCCTGAATAAAGTCTTCCTTACCATGCTTGAATAAGTATAATTGAATACTTTTTAAAAATACACACATGGAGGCTAAGTGCGGCGGCTCATGCCTGTAATCCCAGCACTTTTGGAGGCTGAGGCAGGTGGATCACTTTAGGTTAGGAGTTTGAAACCAGCCTGGTCAACATGGTGAAACCCCAACTCTACTAAAAATATAAAAATGGCTGGGTGCGGCGGCTCACGCCTGTAATCCCAGCACTTTGGGAGGCTGAGGTGGGCGGATCACCTGAGGTAGGGTGTTTGAGACCAGCCTGATGAATATGGAGAAAGCCTATCTCTACTAAAAAAAAAAAAAAAAAAATACAAAATTAGCTGGGCATGGTGGCACATGCCTGTAATCCCAGCTACTTGGGAGACTGAGGAAGGAGAATCACTTGAACCTGGGAGGCGGAGGTTGCGGTGAGCCGAGATCACGCCATTGCACTCCAGCCTGGGCAACAAGAGCAAAACTCCGTCTCTAAATAAAAAAATAAATAAATTTAAAGAAATAAAAAAATTAGCTGGGCGTGGTGGCAGGCACCTGTAATCCCAGCTACTCGGGAGGCTGAGACAGGAGAACCGCTTAAACCCGGGAGGCGGAGGTTGCAGCGAGCCAAGATCACGCCATTGCACTCTAGCCTGGGCAACAGAGCGAGACTGTTTCAAAAACAAACAAACAAGCAAACAAAAACAAAAAGAAAACACGTGGGAGACACCCAAGGAAAAATGAGTAAAATGAGTAAAAATGAATTTGTTCAACTGAAACAAAGAAAGTGGGGTTGGGGTGGGGGGTGCGGTAATGGGGAGGTAACCAGGAAAAGGACAGTAAACAAGGGTAAGGTTTGTAATGCAGATTTAAGTTGATATCTTCCCTATTGATAAGAATCTCTCATGATTTAGTCATCCTTCTTTTCTTGTACTGAGAGAGAGACACCCTTGCAAATGAAGATTTTCTTTATAGATGTAAATTTCCCTTATAATAGGGTAACTTCTCTGTATTCAGAGCTTCTCTTGCATCTGCAGTTTCTCAAAACAATCAGCTCAAAATAATCCTTATGCCAAAAAAGGCATACTTTTGAGTGGCATATTCTAGTCTTCTACAATCATATTTTGTGGTGGCATATTCCAGTCTCACACTGTCTTCTCAAGTGGCTGTATCATTATGCATTCCACAAGCAATGAATGAAAGTTTATGGTTTGTCATTGTTTTAGTTCAGCAGGTCTAATAAATAGCAGTTTCAACAGGTGTGCAGTGCTATCTCATTGTTCGTTTTTTTGTTTGTTTTTTTAGACCGAGTCGCACTTTTGTTTCCCAGGCTGGAGTGCAGTAGCGCGATCTCGGCTCACTGCAGCCTCCACCTCCCGGGTTCAAGCGATTCTCCTGCCTCAGCCTCCCGAGTAGCTGGGATTACATGCATGCACCACCGCACCCGAATAATTTTTGTATTTTTAGTAGAGACGGGGTTTCGCCATCTTGGCCAGGCTGGTCTCGAACCCCTGACCTCAAGTGATCTGCCCACCTCGGCCTCCCAAAGTGTTAGGATTACAAGCGTGAGCCACTTGCGCCTCGCAGTGCTATCTCGTTGTTGTAATTTGCAATTCGCTAATGATATGTGATACTGAGCATCTTTCTGTATGCTTATTTTCCATCTGCATATCTTATTTGGCGAGATGTCTGTTTATATCTTACCCATTTTTTGGGTTGTTTGTCTTATTTTTTAGTTTTGAGAGTTCTTTGAGTATTTTGAATACAAATCCTTTCTCGGATATGTATTTTACAAATATTTTGTCCTGTCTGTGGCTTGTGTTTTCATTCTTTGAACATGGTCTATCACAGACATGTGTAATATTTTTAATGTTATAATATCCATATTATTAACTTTTGTGTGTGGATCAGCTCTTGGCATTGTATGTTAAATCTCATCACCAAACCCAAGGTCACATAGATTTTCTTCTATGTTTTCTTCTAGAATTTTGATAGTTTTGCATTTTTAATTTGTCTACGGACTATTCTGAGTAAATTCTTGCATAAACTGTAGAGTTTGTATCTGTATTCATTTCATTCTATATGGTTGCAAATGACTTGTTCCTTCAGCATTTTTGTTAAAGACCGGGATAGTGGGCTCCATTTTAGTTTGCATTTCCAAAATTACGGCACTGAATAATCGGCACATTGAATTTTTTTTTTCTTAATTTGAGATGGAATCTCACTTTGTTGCCCAGGCTGGAGTGCAGTGGCACCATCTTGGCTCACTGCAACCTCCACCTGCTGGCTTCAAGCGATTCTCTTGCCTCAGCCTCCGGGGTAGCTGGGATTACAGGCGCGCACCACCACGGCCGGCTAATTTTGCATTTTCAGTAGAGACGGGATTGCACCATTTTGGCCAGGCTGGTCTCGAACTCCGTACCTCTGGTGATCCACCTGCCTCTGCCTCCCAAAGGGCTGGGATTACAGGCTGCACATTGAATTTAATTGATTCAGCAGGACAGCCAGGAGGGGGCGCACGGCTACCGCTACACAGTGAGTGCTGAGAATCCCGCACTGTCTCTGGTGGCCATCAGGGGGCGCGCGAACCCGTCTTTTCTGACCCCATGAAGCGCCTTGTGTTCGCTTAGGGAGTTCAGCACCAAGTCCGCTTCAAAGACAAGAGTTTCGTTTTCCTCAGCACAGACCTAAGGGGGCACCGTCTCACTTTAGGACAACTGGAGACAACGTCAATGGTGAATAAAAACCTTCCTGTTCACAGCCGTGATTACTGAGGGGCAGTAAGTCTTCAGAGTACCCAGGAGAGGAAGGGCTTCATGTGGAAAATTGGAAATAAAAAATCCTACTGTTTCCACCATATCTCAAGGTTCTTCACAACCAAGGTGTAGTGGCCAGTAACATTATGTCCACACAGTGGCCTCTTAATACTAATGTAACATTCAGACTCTTAGAAGAGCAATTGGTTTCACAGCTTTGGCTGATGTGGATTTGGGTCAGGCTTAGCCTCTATAACAAAGTTTGATATTGTTTCTGCTTTACTGAAATGATATTGACATGGTTGTTTTAAAAAGTAGTTTACTACCTAATAATTTCATACTTGTAGAAAACCTGCAATAGCAGTACAAAGTACTCTTTATCCTTTCTCTTAGATTCTCCAGTGGTTATTGCTATATCGGATTCCCAATTTCACACAAAATACTCCAGTATATTTTACCCAAAGCAGGGACACTCTCCTAGGTAACCATCACATAATCCCCAAATCAGGAAGTACATGATTTCTACCTGACATTCCAATCTGCAGACCCATTTCACTTCACCACCTGCCCCAACTAGGAGAAAAAAATGTCTTTTTTCCATTCAGGTCCAGTTTTCTTTTTCTGGAACTGTTCCTGAGACTGTCCCTCAGTTTCACAACCTTGGTAGATCTAAAGAGCAGAGGTGACTCCAAACTAGATTTGCCCAGTGTTTCCTCCTGAGCAGACGCAGACCCTGCATTCGTGGCAGAAACACTCTGGCCTGATGCCATGGTCTCCTCAGTGTAGTCCACCGGGAGGAGCACAGATTCACCTGCCCACCATTGGTGAACTCAACTTGATAATGGCAAAATACTGATTCACAAACATAAATCTCATCATGTCACTTTTTTTTTTTTTTTTGACGGAGTTTCACTCTTGTTGCTCAGGCTGGAGTGCAATGGCGTGATCTCGGCTCACCGCAAACTCTGCCTCCCGGGTTCAAGTGAATCTCCTGCCTCAGCCTCCCGAGTAGCAGGGATTACAGGCATGTGCCACCGCGCCTGGCTAATTTTTGTATTTTTAGTAGAGATGGGGTTTCTCCATGTTGGTCAGGCTGGTCTAGAACTCTCGACCTCAGGTGGTCCACCTGCCTTGGCCTCCCAAAGTGCTGGAATTACAGGCATGAGCCACGGTGCCCAGCCCATGTCACTCTTCTGGTTTAACTTTGGCAATAGTTTCCCACTGGCCACAGGGCTTGGAAGATACATTCAGCTCTCCATATTAGCAGATTCCAAATCCATAACCAAACAAGGATCAAAAACATAGTATTCATGGGATGTGAAACCCACTATAGAGGGCCAACTTTGTGTGTCCACGGATTTCACAGGGCTCACTGCAGGACTTGAGTGTGTGTGGATTTTGGTATTGGTAGGAGTCCAGGAACCAATCCCCCATGGATACTGAGGGATGACTGTAGTTTCATATTACTATTATTTTGTTAAGGTTTACTACATCTATGTTTAGAAGGGATATTGTTCTGTAGTTTTCTGTCCTTGTGATGTCATCCCTTTGTTTGATATGTTTGGTTTGATCTGGGGTTGGGGTTGGATATAGTATTTAGGCTGTTTAGGATTAGAGGGTTAGGGTTTAGATTTTAGGGGTTAAGGTATAAACAGGTTTGAGGTTTAGAGTTAGGGTTAGGTGTAGGGTTGAGGCTGGGGCTAGGGCTAGGGTCAGGGTTTAGGGGTTAAGGGGATAAGGCTAAAGGCCAGGTGCAGTGGCTCAGGTCTGTAATCCTGGCACTTTGGGAAGCTGAGGTGGGTGGATTGCTCGAGTCCAGGAATTCAAGACCAGCCTGGGCAATATGGCGAAACACTATCTGTACCAAAAAAATATTACTTTTAATGGCAAAATCTGCAATTACTTTTGTACCAACCTAAATACAAAAAATTAGCTGGGGCCACGTGCAATGGCTTACACCTGTAATCCCAGCACTTTGGGAGACCAAGGAATTTGAGAATCTTGAGGCCAGGAGTTTGAGACTAGCTTTCCCAACATGGTAAAACCCCATGTCTACTAAAAATACAAAAATTATCCAAGAGTGCTGGTGCACGCCTGTAACCCCAGAAACTTGGGAGGCTGAGGCATGAGAATTGCTTGAACCCAGGAGGCAGAGGTTGCAGGAGCCAAGATCGTGCCGCTGCACTCCAGCCTGGGTGACAGAGTGAGACTGTCTCAAAATAAATAAAGTTAAAATAAAATAAAATAAAAATTAGCCATGCATGGTGGTGCGGACCTGTAGTCTCAGCTACCTGGAGGGCTGAGGCAGGAGGATCACTTGAACCTGGGAGGTTGAGGCTGCAGTGAGCCAAGATCATCACACTGCACTCCAGCCTTGGTGACAAAGTGAGACCTTGTTTAAGGAAAAAAAAAAAAAAAAAAGCTAGGGTTAGGGTTTTGGCTACAGCTACAGCTAGGGTTAGGATTGTTTGACTATTTCCTTCCCTTCTCTCACCGTTACCTTGTGGGTTAACTAGCATTCCCCCTAGGCTAACACTTTGCGTCTCTACTACATTTCCACCTGGTCCTATCCTTCTCTGGTCCTTCCACTCTTGTCTGGATTGTGGATCACCAAGTATTTACATGTATTTCAGAGGCTGCTCTGTGGAGCTGAAGTCTCAGGGAGGAGAAAAGTGCACAAATTTGCACTCACCCCAGCTTACTCCTGTCATGCAGGTATCTTTGCCTCTCTCCACTGTCACCTGCTCTGATAGTGGAGTCCACACCCACAGGGCCTATTTCTCCATCTGCAAGAGGAAGTGATCTCTAAGGCCCTTCTGGTGTAACCCCACCAGTGAGCTCTCCCAGGTGCACCCTCACCATTCTGCTCTCCTCCACCTACCCCCACAGTGTTGTACAGCCCCTGAGTCCCAGGAGCTTGGTTGGGCAGGAAGCAGCAGGATCATGACCAGATACTGCCGGTCAAGGCCAGTCATGGCAGGTCAAATCTGGTAAAAAAAAAAAAAAAAAAAAAAAAAAAGTGAAGACCCATCAAGGTCAGTCTAAGCCAGCCAAGGCCTGTCAAGACTGGTCAACGTCAGTCAAAAGTGGTCAAGACCAGTCAAAACTAGTCAAAGCTGTTCATGGCTGGTCTAATCTGGTAAAAGCCAGCCAACTCCAGTCAAGGCTAGTCATGACCAGGTAAGACCAGCTGAGGTTTGTGAAAGCTAGTCACAACTGGTTATTGTCAGTCACAGCTGGTGAAGTCTGATTATGGCTGGTCAAGGCCAGTCAAACCTGGTCATGGCTGGCCAAGACAGGCCAAATCCAGCATGGTTGATCAAAGCCAGTCATGGCTGGCCAAAGCTGGCCATGGCTGGTCAAAATAGGCCAAAGCCAGTCACAGTTGGTCAAGGCCAGTCATAGCCAACCAAAGCTGGTCACAGGTAGCGAAGGCCAATCACGGTTGGTTAAGACCAGTCATGGCTGGTTAAAACTGGTCCAGGCCAGTCAAAGCCAGTCACAGCCAGTAAATACGGGACAAAGCTGGACACAGCTGGTCTAAGCTGATCAAAATCAGCCAACTATGGCCAAAGCCAGTCATGACCAGTCAAAGCCAGTCATGTGTGGTCAAGACCAGACATGGCTGATAAAAACTGGTCAATTCTAGTCAAAGCCAGTTATGGCTCATGAAGGCCAGTCATGACCAGTCAAAGCTTGTTATGGCCAGTGTAAGCCAGTCAAAATTCGTTAAGCTCTGTCATGACTGGTCAAAGCTGGTCACAGCTGGTCTAAGCTGATCAAAACCAGTCAATTTTAATCAAAGCTGGTCACAGCCAGTCATGGCCGATCAAGACAAGCCATGGCTGGTTAAAACCTGTTCAGGCTGGTAAAAGCCAGTCATAGTAGTCACAACTGGCAAAGACCAGCCAAAGCTGGTCATGGCTGGTCTAAGCCAGGCAAAACTGGTTAAGGCCAGTTACAACTGGTTAAGGCTGGTCACAACTGGTTAAAACTGGTCCAGGGCATCAAAGCCAGTCAAAGCCAGTGAAGACTGATCAAATCTAGCCACAGCTGGTCAAGACAAGCCAAAGCTCGTCATGGCTGGTCAAGGATGGTCACAGTAGGTCCAAGCCAGTTACAGCTGGTCAGGGCCAGTCAAGACCAGTTAAGGCCAGTCAGAGCTGATCACAGCCAGTCTGCCAGTCATGGATGATCAAGACCAGTCAAAGTCAGTCATGAATGGTCAAGATCAGTAATGGCCAGACATAGCCTGTCATGACTTGTTACTGGTGGAGTTGGAGTCAGGGTTGTGATCAGAGTCTGGTTTAGGGTTTAGCATTAGGATTAGAGCTGGGGTTGGTGTTGGGGTTAGGCTTAGGGTTAAGAATAGGGTTAGTACTAGGGCTAGATTTAGGGCTAAGTTTAGGATTAGGGAGGGAAACCTTCTGTCTCATGGTATGATCTGGAATAGATTATATGGTATTAAAATAGACTGCTTCTTGGAAATGTGCAAAAAAATCACCAATAAATAGTTTGATCCCAAATAAATAAAGGAAAAATGTGTAAAGATAGCTTTTCTCTTTCCTTTCAGTTTGTTTTTCTACAAAATTGATGGATATAGCATGGATTGCCTTAATTGTCCAAGAATA
Organism: Nomascus leucogenys; assembly: GCF_006542625.1. Classification (NCBI taxonomy): domain Eukaryota; kingdom Metazoa; phylum Chordata; class Mammalia; order Primates; family Hylobatidae; genus Nomascus; species Nomascus leucogenys. The sequence continues at coordinate 65,699,274 of NC_044406.1, read as the reverse complement.
TAGAGAAAATAAAAGTCTAACAAACTAAACACAATGCCCATTGCATTATTTATTCATCAAACATTGATTGAATACCTGCAGTGGGTGAATTGATTTGCTGAGTGTTGGGGTTTGTATAACAGATAAAAACAAAAGGTTTTCTTTTCCTCTTATACTACACACACTAAACACATAACACTTCTGGCCACCAGTTGTGAGAGTTTTCCCACATTGACAAATTTTCTGATTCTCTGCAGACACCAGCTGGATCCATTCCATTCCATCTCATTCCATCCCATCCCATCCCATCCCATCCCATCCCATCCCATCCCATCCCATCTCATCCCACTCCACATTCTGCATTCCACATAGACCCCACAGGTTAAGGGCACAGTCTCACAAGAATCTTCCTCACTTCAGATGCCAATTACAAGTCCCAGGTTGTAACTTGTACTTCTGACTGACCAGCTTTAAATTGGGTTTCCTATGACCTCGGACTTGGGTTGAATAATTTGCTAGGAGAGCTCACAGAACTCACAGAAACACTTGCTTACATTTACTGGTTTATTATATAACTAAGGATATAAAACAAGATACAGATGAACAGCCAATGAAGAAATATATAGGGTGAGGTCTGGAAGGGTCCTGAGTGTAGAGCTTCTGTCCTTGTGAATTTGTGATATGCTACCTCCTGGCATGTAGATGCCTCAAAGCTTTCTGAACACTTCAGAAGCTTTGTGAACCTAGGAGCTTTCTGAACGCCATGGTTTAGGGACTTAAAAGCTTCATCACATAGACATGAAGTTTTCTGAATGCCAACCTAGAAAGCTTTCCGAACACCATAGTTTAGGGACTTACATGGAAGCTTCATCACATAGGCATGATCTATTATTACCTCAATTTCCAGCCCCTCTCTCCTTCCCAGAGGATAGGAAATAGAGCTGAAAGTTCCAAGCTTTTTATCACAGCTTGGTCTTTCTGGTAACCAGTCCCCATGCAGGAGCCCACCAAAAGTTGCCGCATCAAAACCAAAGACATTCTTATTACTCAGAAAATTCCAAGAATTAGGAGCTCTGTGTCAGAAGCCAGGGTCAAAAAACAAAATTTTTTTTTTTTTTTTTGAGATGGAGTCTCGCTCTGCCACCAGGCTGGAGTGCAGTGGTGCAATCCTGGCTCACTGCAACCTCTGCCTCCCGGGTTCAAGCAATTCTCCTGCCTCAGCCTCCTGAATAGCTGGGACTACAGGCGCACACCACCACGCCCAGCTAGTTTTTGTATTTTTAGTAGAGACGGGGTTTCACCATGTTGGCCAGGATGGTCTTGATCTCTTGACCTCGTGATCTGCCTGCCTTGGTCTCCCAAAGAGCTGGGATTACAGGCATGAGCCACTGCACCTGGCCACAAAATGTTCTTTATTCCTAACACTCCTATTGCTCAGGGAATTAGAAGAATTTTAGGAGCTCTGTGCCGGCAACTGGGACAGGAGACAAAACATATATTCCTTATTATATCATCATATCACAGAGATATAAGGGTATATATCACCAAAAAGAAAGGTAGAAAATTATGAACCTGAAATTATTAATAATTGGTTAAAGGGGATAAAGGAGATAGTGTAGGAAGAAGCTGGTTCACAAAAACCCAATGTACAAGTTAATTATACATAAATTTAGTATGTATTTGTGTTAGTGTGTATATGCATGGAAGAAGAGATGTATTAAAGGATTGTCACTTTATTTCTGTCACTATATTGCTGCCATAATATATAACCATAAATGTAGCATCTTAAAACTCATTATCTCACAGTTTTCATGGGTCAGAAGTCCAGGAATAAGATGGCTTAACTGGGTTCTCTGCTTAGGGTCTCACAAAGATGAGATCAAAATGTAGTCCAGGATGCAATTCCTTTCTGCAGGCTCTGGGGAAGAATCTGCTTCCAAGCTCCCTCAGGTTGTTGGCAGAATTTAATTTCTTGGCCAGGTGCGGTGGCTCACGCCTGTAATCCCAGCATTTTGGGAGGCCGAGGCAGTGGGATCACCTGAGGTGGGGATTTTGAGACCAGCCTAACCAACATGGAGAAACCCCATCTCTACTAAAAATACAAAATTAGCCGGGCGTGGTGGTGTATGCCTGTAATCCCAGCTACTCGGGAGGCTGAGGCAGGAGAATCGCTTGAACCTGGGAGGCAGAGGTTGTGGTGAGCCGAGATCACGCCATCGCACTCCAGCCTGGGCAACAAGAGTGAAATTCCGTCTCAAAAAAAAAATGAATTTAATTTCTTGTTGTTGTAGGACTGAGGTTTCCATTTCTCACCAGCTGTCAGCTAGGGCATTTCTCCTTAGAACTTCAGACTGCATGTATTTCTTTTCACATGGCACCCACATCTTCAAACCAGCAACGACATGTCAAGTCCTCACACTTCAAATCTTACTTTTTTTCCTTTAGCAATAAGGGTCTCACTATATTGCCCAGGCTGGTCTCCTGCGCTCAAGTGATGCTCCTGCCTCAGCCTCCCAAAGTGCTGAGATTACTAGGCCTGAGCCACCACACTCAGCCTAAATCTGAGTTTCTTTTCTGTTCCTATTCTCTGCTTTTAAGTGCTCATGTGATCACATCAGGTTCACCTTTATAATCCAGAATAATTGCCCTATCTTAAGACCAACTGGTTAGTAACTTTAATCACATCTGCAAAGTCCTTTTTGCCATGTAATGGAACATATTCATGGGAGTAACTCTAGCGAGTGAAGATCATGGGGGCCGAAATTCTGCCTACCACAGTCAGCAGAAAATTAATTGCAGTCACCTCAAGGTAGAAAAATTTCAAATGTTCTCTATTTTTATCCACATACATTCCTAAGTTGTTTGAATTTTAAAAATGATTTACATGCACTAATTATAATCAGGAAAATAGCTATTTATTCTGTAGGGAAATAAAGCTCACTGGCATAACAGCCCTGGCTCTTCATTATTGATTAGTGTTGGTAGTGGGGGTGGGAGTTCTGCAGCCCCCCAGTGCCTTCGCATCTAGAGGATATATTATCCCATCCTGTCACTTTTTTGCTTAAGACTATCCAACTGCTCCCCTTGCTTTCACAAACTGGGAACGATAAGATCCGTTTTTGGGAATTGAATCCTAGGTGGGGATCTGTGTGTCACTCCATGCCAGTTGCCCAAGACGGTATGCTGAGCCTTTGCAGCAGGTTGCAGGACTTGAGTTTTTCAAGCCGCTTCCAGGAGAAGATCGCTTCCAGTAGAGTCCTTTGGATACAAGCAGCCCCAGAAAAGCTCTGATTTTCCACAGTCCTTTGGGAGACAGCAGGAGGACTAGCTCCCGGGTATCATGTGCCAGGTTAACAGACTAGTAAACTTCATCTCTTGGCCACTCTCAGACCCAACTAGAGGAAGAGAAGAGCAAACCTACCAGTCTGCTGGCCTTTTCTGGGCTAAGGGTTAGTGTTTCTGGGAATCCAGTCTTCTAGGTCAAAATGATTTCTGCTTTCCTTATAAGAGATCAGCACAAATCAGGTTTGTGAGGGATGATATGAGTCCTCTATGTCCTTTTCAATGACCGGTAAAGTGATCAACTTGAATATTCTCTGTGGAGGAAGTGGTGAGTCTATGTGCTATCAGGAGCTTCCTAGGGTTGATAGAGTAGATGGTCCCTTCAAGTTCAGAATGTGCATGGATGAGTAGAGTAGCCTGGGCTATGCCTGGCCAAAGCTGAGCAGAGGTCCCACAGAGCAGAGGCCTCTGTTTGGGGGCATTAAGGGTCTGTTTGGGGCAGACTTTGCAGAGATACTATGAATGTTCCTAATACGGGAGGAACCTACTATGGGTGTTTCCTTAGGTGCAGGGTAGAATATAACTTCATATAAGGAAGATGAAAAAAATATGTTTATATGCGTCTATACTTACACATCTAAATATCTATCTCTGCATGGAGCATGGGCTGGAGTGTTCATGGCAGTCACCTCTTGCAGGGGTATGAATCGTCAGGAGAGTATGAGGGAAATGCTCCCGATTTTTACCATCTGAAATTTTTAACAAGTGCTTGTATTATGGGAGAGAGTGACCATGACATTAATGTCAGGGCCTAGCAGCCTGTCCCTCAGTTTTGTCTCTTCCCTGGTCTGTGGCCACGACCAAAGGCTTAGCAGTTTCCCAGCCTGTGGCAGTCCTCTCAGTCCTAGGCTCAGCAGCTTCTGTTGTTCTAAACATATAGTTTGCTCCATCCTATGGGAAAGAGAAAAGGGCCTGAGGGGGTCATGAGGCTCTTTTCCACCTGACATTGATCCTTAGCTAGATTCCACAGGTGTTTAGGGCCACTGGGCATTTGAGTTTACATAGCAGTCTTCTCCAAAATCCCTGGCTTTTTTTCCTCATATAATCTGGGAATTATGAGAAATAAGTGTGATACAGCCAAGAAGGGAAAAAATATTTAATACCGTGATTGTGAAATATGAGACCTGAGGTGAATGGGAAGGTCAGTAGAACAGAGCATATGAAATTGAGGCTCTTGGTGGAAATGAGGAGGTTGCAATTGAGTGTGTGTTTCCTAGAACCTCAGTCCCTCCCTCTCCACACTTTCCAGCTGCTAAAACACTGAGTATATTCCTTCTCTGTTCCTAAATTAACCCCATGGTTATAGTAGTCTCTTTCTTAGATTATTTTACATTCATTCCAGCCTTGTCAAGACAATGATCCAGACATAAGTACACTTCTATTGCACAAATGATGCAGATTCATATGGAAAATTAGATTCACATCTCCTTCCACCCCCACATCCATAGTCCCTGCTCATTTCTGTATTAAACCACTCTAGTCAGAGCAACCCACTATGTAAATTCATTCTGCATTCAACTCAGCACTGCCCAGAAATCTAATCAGAAGGAAAAGTACAGCCCTAGGGCATAGGATCACAGAATAAGAGAAACAAGTATGTTCTTTTTTTTTTTTTTTTTGAGACGGAGTCTCGCTCTGTCGCCCAGGCGAGTGCAGTGGCACAATCTCGGCTCACTGCAAGCTCCGCCTCCCGGGTTCACGCCATTCTCCTGCCTCAGCCTCTCCAAGTAGCTGGGACTACAGGTGCCCGCCACCACGCCTGGCTAATTTTTTGTATTTTTTTAGTAGAGACGGAGTTTCACCGTGGTCTCCATCTCCTGACCTCGTGATCCGCCCGCCTCGGCCTCCCAAAGTGCTGGGATTACGAGCGTGAGCCATTGCGCCCGGCCACAAGTATGTTCTTAAGCTCTTCCACCCACAACCTGTATACTGCCAGATCAGCCAGGCCACACCCACCCAGTCTCAAGCACACATCCTTCTTTAAAGGTGCAATAAAATGTGTCAAGCCAAAATAACCAATTATTTAAGCATTTACTTCCAATATATAAAAAAGGAAACTGCAGAGCTGTTGATCAGCTAGGCACAGATGGCTTTATTCCCCTTCAAGTTTCTTTGTTTTACTGCTGCCCCTGTCTCAAAATTTGAAGTTTTCCAGGGGGCTATATCCTAAAGAAAAGGGTGAGCTGGGCCCTAGGGAATCTTGGCTGTGCTCCCAGCTTTAGCAAGAAGGAGAGGTAGGTTGACAGTGAGGCTGAGGATAATGCTCTCACCTCAAGTGCATGGTGAAATGTCAGTAATCTCTGGAACAGTGGTCACTCAAGACACACAAGGATGAAACATGGGTAAATGCTCACCTAACAAAACTCCCTGAAATGGTAAATTCTCCATGGAGCTAGCTACACCAACCAAGAGCTTAGGGTGATTAGGTGAGATTGCTTCATCCCACAAACAACAGAACATAAACTCCTTCTATTGATCCTTCATTGGGAGTGTCTAGGAAATTAGACTTACTACATGGGAAGCAGCAATGATATCACCAGGGTCACGCAGATCATGTTTCCAGGAAAATGTAAAGAAAACGTAGTTCCAGAAAGGAATCCCTGGCAACCACCAATTGAGCTTCTTACTATGCAGGTTATAGAGTAGTGAGCAGACCAGGCTTTTCTTTTTTCTTTTTCTTTTTTGGGACAGAGTCTTGCTTTGTTGCCCAGGCTGGAGTACAGTGGCACAATCTTGGCTCACCTACTGGGTTCAAGCGATTCTCCTGCCTTAGCCTAGTGAGTAGCTAGGATTACAGGCACAAGCCATCATGCCTGGCTAATTTGTGTATTTTTAGTAGAGACAGGGTTTCACCATGTTGGCCAGACTGGTCTCGAACTCCTGACGTCAATTGATCTGCCTGCCTTGGCCTCCCAAAGTGCTGGGATTACAGGCATGAGCCACCACGCCCAGCCAAGGCTTTTCTATAATGTGCCTTTGCTGCCCTTAGACTGCATAAAGGACCTTGATCAAAAGTTGATGCATTGCTGGTTTGTGGTCATGCCTGTGTTCCTGTTTCTCTGACCTCATCTCCATCTTTCTTTCTCTGGTTTTTCTTTTTGCTGGGCCTCCCAGCTTTGTCTGGAAGTTTCAGACTCAACATCATGTTTCCATTTGCTGAACAGAATAGGAACAACAACAAAACCCCAAACTAAAGCAATGATATTGGGAATTCTTCCAATTCATTTTATTGGGGTAAAGCCTATATTGTTTTTCAAACATTTAGCAGCCTCTGATGGTTTGTAGAAGAAAATATATAAGAAACAAACATATTATATGGATATTAACCAAAAACTGTGAAGAAATCAGTTGGATAGAAAAAGGTAAATAAGGTATGTTGGTTTGAAGCTCCTGTGCTTTGTCAACATATTAAAAGTGTTTCCAGATTTCATCAGTTACAACTATTTACTGAACTACCAAAAGGAACTAGCTTTGCATGGAACTTGACTTTCCCTGAAACGGCTCCTCTTGTTTTCTAGGCCCAGCCATTTGTGGATGACAGGTGAGTCTTCATCTTGGAGGGGCCAGGCTTGGATGCTTGAAGCTATTCACCCTGAAAGAAAGGCTTAGGCTAGAACTCATTGGGATCTGGAGAGTTAGAGACCACCGAAAATGTGGTACTGAGGGGTAGGGGCTGCTAGAAAACACCAAACTCCCCTGTGGATATGAGGAGTCTCTCAACTGGGACCAGGCAAGTTGAGGTGGAGGGTAAAGGCCACAGTTGGGAGGCATATACAGAACAAGTCCACCTCACTGAGGTGTGTGGGCAGGGGTTTATTTATTTATTTATTTTTTGAGACGGAGTTTCGCTCTTGTTGCCCAGGCTAGAGTGCAATGGTGCGATCTCAGCTCACCACAACCTCCGCCTCCCGGGTTCAAGCGATTCTCCTGCCTCAGCCTCCTGAGTAGCTCGGATTACAGGCATGGGCCACCACGCCCGGCTAATTTATTTTTTGTATTTTTAGTAGAGACAGGGTTTCTCCATGTTGGTCAGGCTGGTCTCGAACTCCCAACCTCAGGTGATCTGCCTGCCTCGGCCTCCCAAAGTGCTGGGATTACAGGCGTGAGCCACCACGCCCAGCTGTGGGCAGGGGTTTAGACATGTTCTTCCCTTTTCTTTTCCCACGGGCTATCTTGGGAGCTCCCTTACCCTTTTGCATAATATTTGCTGCTCTTTGCCATTTCCTCTCTGTAGCTTGATGCAGGGCTGGAAGTCTGGAAGAGAGAAAGCCCTGGACTAGCTGTGTTGACCTCTTAGACACGCAAATCCTTTCTCATGAAAGCAGAGCCTCCCAGGAGCTGCTCCTCACACTCCCGTCCCCAAATAACCAGCCCAAAGAATTCTTCCTTTGGTGGCCTGTGGGCATCAAGCAAAGCCCTGGAAATTAGCCCTCAGTGATGATAATTTTATTGAGTCATGAGAGAAGGACTGAGGGAGTGGAGCACAAGCAAGCTCATTTTGGAGGTTTTCCTCCATGTTAAGGGGGAGAGGAACCCAGAAGACAATGACCCATACTCCCAGAGAAAGGCAGACTTCCTCTTCCACATGCTCTCCTCGGGGGAGTCCAGGGGGTGCACAAGGACTGTGGCTCGGCTTCTGCTGCCCTCCATGCCTCCATCTTGGGGCTGTAGTGCCACTCCCAAATAGTGCCTTCATTGGGGGATAGAGTGAACAAGGGAGGAGCAGGTGCTGACTCCAGGAGCCAGCAAGCAGGCTTTCTGAAGTCAGGGAAAATGAGAGATTTGCTCACTTCCCTACCTTCTGTGAAGTGGGGTGGAAAGGGCCTTGCAGAAGCGTTCAAAACCCACATTCAGTTCCCCCCGGGCCTCAATTCCCCCAACTATAACCAGGCTTAAGAGCAGTTGCCTCCCATGGTTGGGGGGAGGGCCAATTGTGATGAGGGATATAGGAGCGACTGTGAACTGTAATTTGTCCACGCACAGGTGTTTGGAGATTTCTCAAGGTTTTTTTTGTTTTCTTTTGTTTTTGCGGGGTCGAGGGGTGGTCTATGTCCAGATATGCTGCGGCGAAGGATGAAAGGAGTGTGGGAGGAGGTGGCAAATGCGGCAGGACCTGGAAGATCCCAGACTGACAGGAGGAAACTCTGCCTTTGCAAGGCCTTAAGGCAGAAGGATCTGCGAGGCTGCCCGCCTCCCAGGAGACTCCACCTTAGGGGACGGAGGGTGTCTGTGAAAGTTGGGGGAAGAAGTGAAGGTAGTTGTCCTCTCCTTCACCCCCCCACTAGGCAAGCGCAGAAGGAAGCAGGTCGGTGGAGACTAGGGTAGAGGAGTGTAGGAGAGGAGCAAACTGAGGAGGGCGGCTCTTCAAGTCAATCTGGTCCTTCTCACCACTCTTGAGGCTCCGTCCAGACTTGGAGGAGGGTTCTCAAGCCTAGAAAATCCCGCTTGCTCCCCTGTGTGATCGGGAACTGTGAGATAGGGGAGTAGGCCTGAGCTGGGAGCTCCCACCAGCATGGTTGATCCCCGGAGTTCTGAAAGAGTTTTTATGGAGACTGGGGGAAGGGGCGCTTGAAGGGTGGGCCAAGTCTTTGGCAGAAATCTGCCCCACTGGGCTGACCCACTGTGTGGAGGAGGAGGCCCCGTAGGGCACTCCGGGGTTGGAGGTTGCAGAGGAGGGCGGAGAAGGATGGCTGCCCCGGGCGGGAGCGCTTCCTGGCGGCCGAACCCGCCCTCAGTCTCCGCATCCTGGCGGGCCTCGAGTCTGGGCTCATGTGGGTCTTTCGCTAGCAGCGGCCTGATCCCGCCCTTGGGACGCTAGGGACGAGGCCGGTTGGGAGAGAATAGGGGGCCGCCGCTTGTAAAGGATCCTCGACAGGCCCAGCCCGGATCACCTCGAGGGCTCCGGACCGAGCGCTGGGGGTGGGGCGCCGTCGCCGCTACGGCCCCTGGTGTCGGTGGAGCGAGCAGGGAGGTAGAGGGCGGGGGATCGAGGAGGAGCTGAGCTCGGACACGCGGCAGCTGCTGTCTATCCGTCTGGCTTGCTGGCAGTTGGCAGGGCCCGAGGCTAGGTCTTCCCGCCCCCTTTCCCTAGGCGGGAAGGGCGGTTGTCATGGGCGGGCGGATTCCCGTCTGAATAGCAGGGGCAGATGCATTTCCGTGGCGCGGCTCCCGGGTTATTACCCCTCCCAAATGGGGAAATGGATGGAGACCCGCGGAGGGGGAGGAGCCAACCCCACTTTCCGCGTCCCCGCCCAAGGTGGCCGGAGGCCAGCGGCAGGACCAGGAGCGACCGCCAGGGCCAAATCCATCCCCAGGCAGTCCCGGAGTGTGGAGTGGGCATGGGGACCTGGCGGGAAATACTGTCGATTAGCATCCCCAGGCCCGGATGCCAGGGCCCAGTCGTGGCGAGGTCAGTGGAGGTGGGTGTGTAGTGGGAAAGGAGAGTAGAAGTGCAACCTTCTTTTCTCCTCCCCTGGCATTCCAGTGTATTAACATTTGGCAGGTGGGCTCGGCGCGGTCTCTGCGGAGACGAGAGTTGGGGAAAGATGTAGTTCCCGGTCTCCGCGGCGGGGCCACAGGCTCTGGCAGGAGTGAGGGAACGAGGAGGCCCACGACAGGTGCTGTCTGTCCGCTGGTCTGACAGGCCCGGGCGGGAATGCGGCCCTGCGCAGTGCTGCTCTCCCCACCCCCTCAGCTGGACGCGGACTCTGACACTTGTTAGTGTGAGCAATCGACTAATTTTATCCGGCTGGGGCTCAGCAGGAAACCAACGCCGAGGCGCGGGTAGTTCTTCCGGGCGACTCTCGCCCCCGGGAGGATAGTCGTGGGGAGAGGAAGAGGGGTTGGGGGTGGGATTCCTGCCGCCTCCATTTCACTGGGGGCGTGGTGGCTCCTGCTCTGCCTCAGAGAGGACCGAATTTTGGCTCTAAGGTCGGTACTCTCCGGGCACTGGCGCCCAGAGAAGAAAAGGGTATCTTGGAAGTTAGGTAGTACAAACTCTTTGTGTTCTTCTGGTTTTTTTCTACTTATGTTTCTTTCATTCCTGAAGTTACCAGATTCTAGCAGAGTGTCTGACACGCAGCAGGTCTCTAGAAAAGACTGCTTAAATGACTTGAAAACCAGGCATGGAACTTTGCGCTTGGTGACCGCTAGAGAGAGCTGAAAGGCAGGAATCAAAGGGGCTTTGAAGCACAGCCTACTGAACCCCTGCAGGATTTGGGTATCCAATCCCTTTCCTTGTGCCTCTGCAGTCTCTGCTGCATTTCAGCTTATTAGAATTTCTGAACTTGCTTCAAGGGCTCTTATTCTACCCGTCACTCACCCTATCTAGGCGCCAGCTATGAGACGCTAGGGATTTGTAATCCTTGTCAGCTGGCCTGCACTGCTACTGTGGAGAAGTGGCAGGGAGCTGCTGGCCGCCTTTTCAGACATGAAAAGGCCCTGGAGGAGAGCATATGCTCATAAAAATTATGGGATGCCACAGCTTTGAAATCTAATAATCCTGAGTGATCAAACAGACGGGGCCCTTGGGGCTGCTGGGGAAGGGGCTAGGGGAGCAGGGCAGACCTTAGGTGGGAGAGCCTGGGGCCCCGCAATGGGACAGAGTAATTAGCCTCAGTGGGAGGAGATGAGGAAGCCAGCGTGAGGGTGTCTACACTGAGTCTGAGGAGAAACAATAGCCAAGAGCTGGGTGGTAAACCACCTTCTTCCAACCGGAAACCAGTCACTTTTTGCCCCTGCCCTGCCCTGTACGTGGCCATTTGGAGATGGATTTCTTTTGTACCTCTTGAGTTGCTGGGGGTGGAGGGACAGTAGGTGAAACCAGGTCTCCAAGCCAAGATTGCATGAAGGCCTGGAGTGACTGGGAGACAGAATACCAAAAGTATGTGTCAGTTGCGGGTGAGAGTAATCATGAAGACATGGGGCATGCTAAAAGTTAAACTTTGCTAAACTTTCATTTTTGCTCAGAGCTGGTCCTGCTGACACACTTACGGAAATGGGTTTGGTACACAGTTGTTGAATGAAGTGGGCAAGTCATTTATCCCTCCTAGGGCCAGTTTCTTCATCTGTAAAACCAGGGGTGTAAACTGTACTGGAAGTCAATGACATGAGTTCAAGTCTCATCTTGCTCTGTCACTGAGGAACTGTGTGAACCTACTGCAGTCTCTTCCTACCTCGAGGCCTCAGTCTCTCCACTTAAATTCAATGCAGAGTATGGACAAGGGAGACTCTAAGGTTACTCTCAGCTTTGTCATTCTTATAGGTCTGTCTCCTGCATCATCCTTAATTCCAGGCTCTGTCACTGCCAGGCTGTGTCAGCCAGCCATATAAGTCCCTTTAGGTTCCCCATAAATAACATAAGGGAGAGAGAAGGAGAGCTGAATTGGATTATTGTTAATGCCAGTTTTCAGTATGGCACATTTGTAGCAAGGCTGTGGCCTTGGTGGGGCCTCCATTCCAACTCAGCAAGTAACCACATTCTCATTTTGTGAAGTAACCACTTTTCCACTTCAGAGCTTGTTTAAAAATCCAATCTCAAATAGTCGACCAACTCCAAACCCCTATATAGCTCTTTTTCTAGTTTCTGCTCTCACAGAGAGCATAGAACCTGGCAGAAATTTGATTTGAAATGTGACTTCAGCTCTGAAGTCAAACTTTCTGCAATTAATCAGGTTAAGACTATTTCTCCCTTGTAGGCAACATACATACCCAAACCAAATTTTTAGATCTGTTTATTTTGTTCCAAACTCCTTGAGGATTTAAATGTCCCATGTCTTGAGCTCTGAAATTTTGTTCATTCTAGATTTAACTGTGGTGCATAAGAGGCTGCATCCTACTCTAAATATTAATACTGTGCTGCTTTTGCCAATCAACATTCTCTCCAAACGCACACAAGCTCACATGTGCACAACCACATGTGTGGAAGAAGTAAATTGATACCCCACCATGTTATGTGACATCTGAATGGGCAGATTTGGGACCTATAAATGTCTTCCCTTCATCTGGAGAGAAGTGGGCGACTGCCTGATTCTTAAGAGCTATCTGCATCTTAAGCAACAAAAGAGGTCCTACAGAACCACCCTCTGGTGACTTGGTGAGAGTGAGGCAGGGAGGAATGGAAGCAGGGGCATTGTTGCTCCAGTATTTTCAGTGGTCTCTCCTGGGAGTTACAGGGCTCCTAGGGCCCAGATTCTCCTGTTCCACTACTGTTAGAACTGACAGGATAGTAACTAGGCCCTTTCTAGGGCCCCTTCCTACCCACAGAGCTAAGAACCAGTGGGTTTTCCTTTGGGGAGTTGATAAGAGCTGGACTGGGACCAGCGGAGGGGGCTCAGGACTTTGGCCTTGAATGAAATCATCAGAGGCCAACCATGCCCCAGCTGCCTGTTTGTAACGGAAAATCATGAGTGGGAACTATTGTCTTCTTTGGAGCCCCTCAGGACAACCTCATCCTCCTGGCCCTGGGATGACCCTGCCTTAGGGTGGCAAGTTACTGTTGGCTCCAAGTGACAGCCAGGAATGCCTGGCAAAAAGATGATGAAAGGGTGGGTGACAGGAACACAATAGACAAAGGCTCAGAGAGGGGAAAAAGAGACACAAAGAGGCAGAGTGAGGAGAGAGGCTGAGCTAATGAGGTGAGCTGTGCTAACTGAACACAGCCTGGCAGTGCCCTCTGCCCCTAGCCAGGGGCACTGGGAATGTTCTTCAGTAAGATTGTTGCCAGAGCCTGGGCATAAGGAAGCATCAGTCACCTACTTCAGAGGGATCAAAGTGGTTCAGAGTCTACCTTTCATGGCACCTTTAATGCTCTCTAAGCAAAGTGGCCTAGGATGCCCAGCATGGGAGACACATTGGGTGGTAAAGGCTAGGATGGCTTCCCTTTCCCAAAAGAAATTGTCCAACCCTATGTGCAACTGCTGCCTGTATCTTTTTGGGATCCATGCTGGGAATTGTTTCTTTTTTTCTTAAATAGTCCCTTTCCTGGCCTGGCCCAGGTAGAAATATAGACCTGTCATGAAAACTGAGAGATGGGGCTGGTCCACCATATCAATAACTACTGCCCCTCCTCCCACCATGGCAGCTTGTGTCATCAGTCCTCCTCTGCCTGCTGAGATGAAAGGAGTTTCTTCACATTTTTCCATGTGTATACAAGAATGGGGAGCTGGGAGGGCCTTGAGGTTAATGCCTTGGACTGTAAAATTTGTAAAAATCAGTGACTGGAACATGGAACACTGTGGTGTTTAAGGTTTCTTCCCTATATGATATTCTACTCTTCCAGTCTAGGATTATATAGCTTGAGCCAAAAAGTGAGATGTGGCTCAGCCTGAGATGAGTGGGACTGATGCTAGTGTTAGGAGTGGACTGGGCCAAGGTGAGGTCGATTGGCTCAAATTCTGGGTCCCTCCTTTCTCCAAGCACCCATGTGTCTATGACAGTCATACAAAGAAATAGAGGTGAAAGAGTATGGAGAGAAGTCAGTAGAGGAAAAAAAGAAGGAAGGGAAGAGGGGAGCAGTCTGTTAACCAACCATACGATAAGGGCACTGCCTGTACCCAGTTCTTGGGGAGCCACAGCCATCAGCAACTCTAAGGCTAACCAAGGCTACTTGTCTCATTTTGCTTCCCAGCCCCTCCACCCAGTGGCTCCCAAATATGGATGGCAATGACCTCCTCAGCAAACAGACTTGGGCCTACCCTATTAGGCTCCTGGGGACACGGTAGCACCTTTGGCAGTTGATTATAGTGGGTGACTAACAAGCTGGGACCAGGAGGTCCCATCCTCCTCCTCCCCCAGGGCTTAGAAAGTATATGGAGAGGTTCCAAAGGCCAGGGGGTGATCCCAAGCTTTCCCAGATCCTGGGAGGAGAAAGGCCCTGGAAAATTTAAAGGCATTCTGGGGAGAATTTAGTTAATGAGTTTGGAACACCTGGAGCTTTGACTCCAAGGAGATTGTCAGGTGGCTGAAATGCTGTGTGCGCGGGTCTGGGAACAAGTGTGCTGGTGGCAAAAATGTAAATGCTGAGCAGGGTGGGATGAAGGGGAAGAGCTGGGAAAGGGCACACAATGGCAAGAAAGGCATTAGATTGGTTCCTCAGGGTTGGGGGAGCCCGGCAGTAGCTCCCCATTGGGGTCTGGGTCAGGGGCCAACATCTTATCCTTGCTGGAATCTCTCTGCTCTTTCTTGAACATCCTTTGATGCATCAGAGGGACGAAGAAGAGGATTACAGCCCCGATGATGGGGGGCACACCGGCAAAGTAGAAGGCCACATGGTAGTCCCCAAAACAGTTGCGGAGTAGGCCTGAAACAGTCAAGAGAGACAAGTCAAGCTCAGCTTTGCTCTACTGTCCAAAGGTACTCTCAGCCCCTTCTAGGGGCCATCACAGTGCCTATCCAGGTAATCTTGGCGTGTATTGCCTTAACTCAGGAGCTCCCTCAACTTCAAGGGCAGATGACTCCTCCCTAAGGCATTGGGGCTGCAGGCCCTTGAGCGAATGCTCATTATGAAAGAAGCTAATGAAGCTTCTCTTAAAGTGTCTCCATTTATGACTTTCATCAATCTAAGATCTAGTCACACCTAGGTACGGAGTTAGGAGGAAACCTAGTTTAAAAGAACTCCGCAGAAGATGGCCAACTGTTGTCTTGGTCCACAGTGATATTTCCCAGCCTCCTACCCCTGCCCCTGGCCCCCACAAATGGTTCCTGTGGTACATTTCAGATGAGATTTTATTTTCCTTTTCTCTGAAGTGACCCTTCTCTGAAGTTCCATTTGTCCTAGCAAGAGGCTATACATGTTCCTTTCAGTTACATATATGGTTGTCCCCTCTGGGTTTCTCCAAGCTGCCAAACCAAGGATATGTATGACATGGGATGCAAGGCCTTCCCTACTCACTTCCAGAAGCTAATGTGTGGTACCTCACCATACCTCAGAGCCCAGAAACAGTATTCAGGAAAGACAAAAAGGCCCTTGGCCTTTTGCTTACTCAGGAGTTAAGCAAATTGGAAAGAAATGTGGATTCTGGGGCACTGTTTGGATCAGGGGGTGAGTAGAGGCCCCCTTCCCCCAATGGGTAGTGTGGCTGTTGCCCAGAAGCCTGAGTGAAAGCTTTTGCCACTGTCACACAGTGCCCTCATATCACCTTGCACATAATTTGTGTTTGAAGAATATTTGTTGAATTAACCCATTTGACCAGCCTAGGAGAAGCTAATGCATGAATCAATGTTTGCAATAAATCCTACAGAAAAGAAATGGAGTTGCCAGGTGTGGTGGCTCACGCCTGTAATCCCAGCACTTTTGGAGGCTGAGGCAGGAGGATCACAAAGTCAGGAGATCGAGACCATCCTGACTAACACAGTGAAACCCCGTCTCTACTAAAAATACAAAAAATTAGCTGGGTGTGGTGGCACGCACCTGTACTCCCAGCTACCCGGGAGACTGAGGTGGGAGAATCGTTTGAACCCGGGAGGCAGAGGTTGCAATGAGCTGAGATAGCCAAGATTGCACCACTGCACTCCAGCCTGGCGACAGAGCAAGACTCTGTCTCAAAAAAAAAAGAAAAGAAAAAGAAAAGAAATGGAGTTCTCTTGTCATTGGTTTTCTGTTCCTCGTTCCCTGGGATACCAACAGTGCCCTTCGGGGAAAATGGAGGGAGGAAACCAGGAGTGCTGAAAGATGGCAAGTCAACACTTTTCCTGCTGAAGGTGAGTCTCACTGGCTTAATTCTGGGGTGTTACATTAATCAAATATCTTCTACAGGCTCAGTTCAGAAGCCAGCAGAGGAGGAGGAGGATGTCCCTAGGTTTTAATAAAACTAGAGCCTGCTTTCTCTTCTCTTCCTACCCAACTACCTTGCAAATAATCACATGCCTGTGGAGAGAGTGAGAGGATACTAGATCAGTGGAATTGTCGGAAGGCCAAACTCATTTTTCTCTCCACCCCCCTGGAAGGGTCCATGCTGTCTGAAATAAAATTCTATTGAAACAGATATACCGCCATGGAAAATCCATCCCGCAGAATGGATCCATGCATATGTACTGTGTTTAATCTCTTCCACCAGTAGTGATAAGGGGTTTCATGCACTCTGACAAAGCTGCTTAAATAGACGATAAGAGGAAAAGGGGCCTCAAGGAGAGGTGCTCCGGAGAGCCAATACCCAGGGAAAACAGGACTCCCTGATTCATGCCCTCCCTGGAATATCAGCCTCACCTGCAATGGGGGGCCCAGCAATCATTGGCAGGGCCATCATGCCCAGGAGGTAGCCAATGGCCTGTGAGGCCTGCATTGGGCCCACCAGCTCAAATGCAATGGGGGCCATGATGGTGATGAAGAAGCCATCGCAAAGGCCCAGGAAAAGACAGACGACGATAAGGCCCCCGAAGTCACGGCACAGGGGAATCATCATGGACATCAGGCCCAGGAGCAGGAAGGAAAGGACCTGGAGAAACAAGGGCCTGAGGTCAGGTTGTGCTGGCCAGCCAAGACCACATAGCATCACATCTCCTTTCTCAAGTCTTCATTTCTACCATCTATAGAATGGGATGGTGGGAGGGGGAAGGTGTCAACAGAGAGAGCAGTTGGACTGAATGTTTAGGCCCTTTCTAAGTCTTGCATTGAGGGATTCAAAGTCCAAGAAAGACCCTACTTAACTGTGATTCTGTCGGGATTAAAAAAAGAAAGTTGGGGGATACTTGGCCCCTGGCCTCAAGAAGTTTGTCTTTGCACTAGACCCTAAGATAAAAGGAATTGTTGTTTCTGCTTCCTGAGCCTGTATTTGGCTTCCCCAGGGATCAGGGTCTGGGATCAGGCCATACTGGTGTTCTCAGATCCAAGTAAAATATGGAAAGAGGAAAGGGAGGACATGAGGATGGCTTGCATGATGATCAGATGGGGTTGTAAGTGGAAGGCATAGCTTCTTGAAATGGGGAAGGAGCCAGTGCCCATTTTTGTGGGGGCTGATTTTATAAAATACCTTGGCATAAAGGAAACCATTGGGACGTTCACACAGGTTCCTATGCTTTAGGACATGGACTGTACTGCGTATCTCAGACATCTCAGACACATGGCTCTGGGGGCCTCTGGGCTTGGCTGGACACCCTGAGAAGGCAACAAAGGAGCCTTTCAGGGGAACCAAGCCACTGGGAAGGTGTGTGTCTAGGGAGAATGAAGCCATCCCAGGAACACTGACTAGCCACTGGGCTTTCTTTGGGCTAAGCAAAATGACTACAAAATGAAGAAACTGCCTTTCCAGAGGTTGTTTTTTTTTTTCCTTCTCCACAGAGAAAAGGGCTGCTGCAAACACAGCTGGTCTTCATTTGCAACCCGTGTTGGCCAGCGACACTGAAGACCTGGGCTTCAGGCAGAGAAAGGAACCCTGCCCCCATCCCGCTGCTGCCAACCCCCTGCAGCCAGTAGAGCCAGGTCAGAGCCAGGTCATCCCAGGGTCAGGGCTAAGATCTGATCTCTTTATCAAGGCCTTAATAGGCCCAAGGATTTTCCAATAGTTCACACAAGCAAGCCAACTTAGCCAGGAACACACGGAAGGAGTGGGGGTCAAGGCTATTTGGTGCCCTAAAGATTTTCTGTGTTGTTGCTGGCAGTGAGTTTTTTAGGTTGATCAGTTGATTTTTGGAGAGGATAATGCCATCTGAGGACATCTTTTTGTTGGGAGACTTTGAACTTTGCCCAGGCAGTTTTGAGGTAGCTAGGCAGAAGCTAGGAAGAAGAACCCCAGTACCTGAGCTTCTCCTCTAGGAGATTCAAACACAACCGTAAGATAAAACCAGACACACCTATCAACAAAGTCCATTATGGAAATTAAAAGTTAATACCATTATATAACACAAAGGACCCTATTAACTGATTTTAATCAGGTCTAAGTATTACCTATTGTATCTAGCTGTCTGTTAAACATCCTCCATGAGGCTTTGCCAAGGTTCAGAAATTTAAAATCCCTCTTGGACATGAGAAACAGGCCTCAAGATTTAGAAATTTAAAATCCCTCTTGGACGTGAGAAACAGGTCTCAAGAACTGGCACAAAGTGAGGCTGTCCTGCAGCCTGTCGCTATTTCCTTTCCAGCAGACTGTCCAGGGGTTTGATGCCAGAGACATGTGCTTGTCTTTACCAAGAGTAGGAGCCACAGAGTCTAGTGGATAGCTCTTCAGAACCTGAAGGTGTGTACACTCCTTTCCTCCCCCAGGCCTGTACTCTTTCATTACATGCAGGGAGAAAGGGGGGCAAATTCCTGTGATAGAGTATCTTAACAAACTCAAAAGAAAGAAGTTCACCCATTGTCTTGTGCTCTTGGCCCAAGACACTCAACTTGTAAAATGAGGAAGTTGAACTACTAGTTGACGAAGATATGTTTCAGCTATAATGTTCTAAGATTATTTTATATTATTCTAAGTGGTAAAACTCGGTGAAGAGTAAGGAAAAGGGGCAGGAGCAGTGGGTGGGTGGTCAGCAGAGGCACTGGGTCCTAAGCCTATCTTGGCCTCTAACTGGCTAATGCCTCCCTGTCCCTTGGACTCCCACTGTATAACAGAAAGCAAAAGCTGCTCAGGCTCTACCTTTCTCCTAGGGACTGTAATAAGAATCACATGAGTTATACGACTAGGCAGGGGCTGCTGCCTCTTCTCAAGATAAAGCCCTGGCCCAATGCCAGATTACCCTGATTTCCAGAACTCTTTGGCATCTTGGAGCTGCTAATACTGGCAGGGAAGACTCACAGGGGTGTCATGTGGGTGAGGCTGGGAAAGCCAAACATACTCCTATGCAAATAGCCACCCAGATAAAGCACTTGCTGATATTTGCACAGGAATTCAAAATCTCAATTGGTTTATCTCAATCACAAGATTATCTCTTGATTTGACCTTGGTCAAGTCACTTATCATCTCTGAGACTTGGCTCTGCCATCACTTAGGGCAAGGTAGAATATGAGAAGTGTGTTGCATAGGAGTTCAGCTCTGCTACTACTGTCTGTGTGAGCGTTTCCCTCTATTTCTCCACCACTGTAATGAGGTTGGATTGGATGGACCTTAAAAGCAACCCTGCCTCTGACAAAGCAGATTCACCAACTCTTGCAATCTAACACCAAAAAAGTTAAGGAAAAGTTAATCATATTTCCATCCAAGATATTTGAGGGTACTTAGGAGAGAGCTTGGGGCTATCAGAGACAGAAGAATCACCACTGTAAGTGTAGCCAGGGCCCCTTGCAAGTGCTTTTAGGGCTTTCCCAGGAGATAAATGAGTCAGAACTCAATCACCTTCCTGATGAATTATTTGTGACTACTTGATTTTTGGGGCTATCTTTGCCCCTTCACAGGGTTCTGCACTTGGGTACCTCTTCATAAACCCACCTGCAGGATCATAAGTCAGGTAAGAAAGGCCATACTACTGCCAGGTAGATAAAGACTGATAGCCTGAACAGTGGCCTGTATTCAGACCAGACCAGAGCCTAGTTCACACAGAAAATAGCCTTGGAGCGTGGAGAGCCATTATTAATAAAATCTTCCTTTACACGTGTTCTAGTAGGTTCCATATACACTGCTCTCACAGAATCCTCACTCAATCTTGGTAAAAGAGGCAGAAAAAGGATGATTTTCTTTGTTTAAAAGCAGGTGAAACGGAGGCTCAGAGAATTTGATTGACTTTCCCATGCTACACAACAAGCTACCATTCTATCCCAAAGGCTGCGGATAACCTTGCATTTGTGGCAGGCTGTTTCTCCCCACAGTGGACAAGTGGTCACACTCACCTGCAAGTAGATCTTCTTAAGTCCAGGGATGGAGTCACTGATGTGGCCTGACACAAGACGCCCAAGGCCTGAGGTAGCCCCAATACACACCAAGAGCACCCAGGTCTCCTTGATTTCTGAGAACTCCTCTTCCACATACTTCATCTGAAAAGCATAGCACAAGGATCCCCAGAAACAGGAGGAGAAAGAGGAGCTGATTGGTTAACTGTAGGCATATCCAGAATCCTCTACCGCTTACTTTCCTGGATCAGGACAGAAACCCCCTCTCCTGTAGCCCTACCTCCATGACAAGCTCTCTGGCTGCTTATCCCTTGGCTCTCTGGATTCTGGACTTCTGAGCAACAGCTAAGGAGGGTGGGTACCTCCACGCCCCTTCTAAGCCCAAGCAGGACAGAAAATAGCCTAAATGATTGAGAAAATCCAAGGGTTTCTCTACAATCTCCCCATTCCCTTACCCCAAACTGACAGCCTAGGGCAACATCAAATCACCAGGGGAGAAGAATCCACCAACTTCCAGGCAACTCTTCCAAAGTGTGTTTTAGGAAACATGAAGCCTGTGGAGGATAACAGCTGGACTACAACCAACAGTTCTGTAGTTGCATAAGTTTGGTGGATGGTGAGTTAAACAAAGCTGAATGGGTTTCTTTCCTACAAATTTTTGTAGTCCCTTTAAGAGATTACTACACATTATGAAGCTAGAGAGATCCAGTATATGTTACTTCCTAAACAAAATCATTTGAGCACAAAGACCAGCATTCCACAGAATCCTGTCTTGGGTCACCTGGGCCAGTCTCCTGCATCCTGGCAATGCGTATCTCCTCAAAATCTATCTAAATTTTTACTGTGGGAGAAGCCATGGTCCATGGGCTTCCCCCTGTGGAATTGCCTCCATTTTCCACTAAGGTCTTCCCTCAATCTCTCTCTTTTTCCCTCTCTGGATCTCTCCAACCAATATTTTGTTTCTTTTCCCAAAGGTCCCAGCTCTGCCGTTTCAGTGTCTCCCACCCCCACCCTCTGGAATCTAGGCAGGTTGAGGGTAGCTTCTTGGGGCCAGGTGGGGTGGGCCCACCCTGGTATTCCTCACCAGGTGTACATAGGGAACAAAGTAGCCAAGGGCAGCAGCAGCAATCCCGAAGGCCCAGATGCGGTAAGTGCGTTGGCGGAACACTCGCATGTTGAAGTACTTCCTGAGCTGAGCCAGAAAGCGCTGGTGCAGGGTGCGGACACCTCTCTTGCTTGGGGTGTCCTGGGAGCTGGGCAGGAGGGGCCGGTAGGTGAGTGAAAGCAGCATAAGAACAAACATGAAGGTACTCAGCACCTGGAAGGTTTGGGCCAGCTTGATCTTATCCCCCAGCATTCTGATGAGGAAGGGGAAGGACATGGAGAAAATGCTACTCCCAGCAGACACCACACCATTGGCCAGACCCAGGCGGCGTTGAAAGTAGTGGCCCAGGATGACGAGGGATGGCTGAAAGGCGAAGGAACAGCCACAACCAAAGAGAATCCCGTAGGTGAAGTAGCGCAGGCTTAGGGAGCTGTGGGAGAAACACCAAGAGCTGTCCTCAGCAGCCTGACCAGCAATCTACCTGCCCTCCCCTGTCAGCTTCCTGAGACTTCCATTCCTCCACCCTTAACCCACTTGCCACTGACCCTCAGAACAGACAAAGAGGAGGGCCTTCTGATCCCTGTGTTGCAGATGGGGAAGCAGAGGCTCAGCGAGATAAAATAATTAGCCCAAGGTAACATAACTGGGAATCAGCAAAACTTGGACTTGAATCCAGGTCTGTGTGACTCTAGCATGACTCATAGCACCCCATTAAAGAGGACTGTTCAAAGGAAAGCCAGAACTAGCCCATGTAAAAGCTGGATGAGGGGCTACAGGGAGTCATTGTCTTAGAGAGAATAGTCTCACCTTACTATTGGTGGTGGCCAAAGCTTTTATCCCAGGTAGCAACAAAGGTCTGCAAGAAGTCAAAATCCTGGAAGATTGAAACCTTCCATGGGACTCTTCAGTGTCTTTCTCCATGCTAAGGCCATTAATATTTCAGAGAATGGCTGATGATCTTCTGAGACATATGCCCTCCCCAACCCTGCCCAAGGTCCACATATCCCAAGTCCCTTTACACTAGGCCCTGGGTGATCTCAGTGGGGATCATTAGGTAAGGAGTCTCTTTAACTTTTAGAATCCTGCCTCTGTTTCTGGATATGGTATAGATTTGTTCCCTAGAGTAGCCTGGCTCCTTGACAGGAAGTGGAGCCTCAAAGAATTTGTGGGCCTGGCCAAGTAAGACAGGTCCTGACTTAAAACTCATAGGCCCTGCTGTGGCCATAAGCCTCTGTAACATAAAGGGTCAGAAGGGGAAAGGCAATAGGTAGGTCAGCTTGGCCAGCCATATGCCCCCACATAATATTGGCACAACCTAGTAAAGAATTTTGTTTTCTTTTTGATGCCTCAATATATTTTGCAATAGTTCTTATCTGGCCACTAAATTACCTAATACTCTTCTTGGTCAGGCAGTTCTTCTCTGGAGATAGACCCAGTCCTCATACTAAAGGACTGGGCCTAAGCTGCAGAGAAGATGTGGTGCATGATTCTAAGATAGCTGTCATCACTATTGCTTTCCATCTGCTGGTATTCACTGGACGTGAGCAAGGATTTGGTTTTGAAAGGGTTGTCTCTGCTTGGAACACATAGCTTAGCCAACTGCTCCTCTTCTGTCAGGTTCCTTTGGGCCTGTGCCCATTAGATTCTAGGTACCCTATGGGATTGGCCTGGCTTGGGGGCCTTATCCAAGGGGCCTTGTGTTAGACCTTCAGGGAAGGGGCCAGTGGGGGGAAAACATAGGATTTGGTTTAGGGTGCTGTGTGGTGGATCTACTTCTAGCTGGGCCCCAGGACTGGAGGCCCATTGTTTGGGTTTTCCAAAGCCCCACCAGCCCTGCCTGCATCCTGCCCCATTCCATATCATTCGGAGGAACTCAGGGCCCTGATTGAGACAACAGGAAGGATGATTTGGAGCTCTAGCCATGAGCAGAACCATTTTTCCACTGGATGTGAAGCCATCCAGAAAGTTTTTTGGCTCTGAAGATCCTCTTACAGAAAGAACAAAGCGGGTAGAGAAGAAGGTTAGGGGCTAGAGAACAGAACGCCTACTCCAATGTGCCTACAGAAGCGTGCCAGAAGAAAACACCACATCTGAGCTCCTTCCCCTCCTGTAATTGAGCCCATGTGGATTGGAAGGGAAATGGGATCCACATGTTGCTAATTCATTTACACTTTGCATTGCTTGGTCTTAAAAAACAGACTTTTGCTGTATAGTGCTGAGACTGGAGCTGCTTTTGAAGCCTAGCTCCTCCCCACAAGGAGCCAGGCACCAGCTTGCTGGGGGCAAATGAGGCTGACCACCGGAGGGGTTCTGAAAAGGTTTGGAGCTGCTGCCCTGGGAGTGCTGAGTAGTTTCCAGGCAGGACACGGTTTTTCCCTTCTCTGTCCCAGTTGGACGGGACGAAGCCAAGAAATGACTGCAAGCCAAATCCAAGCTCTGCTGTAGGGTAGGCTGGGCAGCTGGAAATGCTCAAGTCATAAAGAAAGCTGGCTTACCTCACAGGGCCCAGTTAAGGCAAAACACAATTATCATTCTCTACTGTGAGTGGAAACTTAGGCCTAGAGAGCCATGACGCTTTTCTGGGTAACTAAGCTCAGAAAGCAAGTCTCTGACATGTTAGCTGTGACCTCATCCCAGACATGTCACCACGGCCATTTCTCATTTCCATGTTTCCAAGCTGGCATTCCCCTACATCGGCCCAAGCAGATTGGAAGTAGGAGGTACCATAACTTCCAAAGTGTCTTTAGCAGAAAGTCAACAGAGTTCTTTAGGAATTCCATATTCCTCAGGCTGTGGTATAGGGTATTTATTCTCCCTTACCCTACACACGTTCTTCTGCAGGGCTGGCAGAAAAGAAAGCAGAAAATGAACCTAGAGCCTGCTTCTTGCCTGACACTGCCAAGTTCTGCCAGTGGAACCAGTGGGACTAGGGTTTCAGTTTAGCCCAGGCCTAGCTGGGTAGCTGGGTTCTGGGTTTGTATCTCAGTAAGGGATATTGCTAATCATCCTTCTGATGCCCATGATGTAAATCATTATCTGTCCCAAATCATCCATATGTCAGCAGCCTGAGCTATCTGGAAAAGAGTCAGAAATGCTAAACATCCTTGGGCTCAGTTGACCTCTTTTTCAGCATAAGATTCCTTTGGGAATCCTGTGCTAGGTGTTCACATGGACTCACTTGAGAAGCTCAATCTTGGGATGGAAAGTGAGGTTGTGAGATGTGTGGCACACTGAAGGGGAATCGAATAGCAGAGTTGAAAGAGATGTAAAAAGACCACATGGTCAAATCCCCTCATGTTACAGATATAGAAATTGAGGCACAGAGAGAGCAATGGTACTCATCAATTGTTCTATTGCCATTCAGTGGCCAAAACTGGACTTGGGCCCAGCTCTATGAACTACCAGGCTTAGAGCACTCCTACCACTTTGGAACTCTTGGGTCCTCTCTGGGGATAGTCCCCACCAATGTGTCCTGGGGACCCTACCTAGATGAGTTCACTGGATTCTGAATCCAGGGTGCAGGATCTTTAAGGGCGCTACAGGGCCATAGCCACAGGGGATTCTGCAGTGAGAAAAGTAACCCTAGCTAAAGCCCAGAAAAAAACCAACCCTCAGCCTTGGGGAAATAACCACCAACTCTTAGCCTTACCTGGTGAAGGAGCTGGTATGGAGGCCAATGAAAGCAACCGCAGCCCCTGCGGTTGCTGTGATTCGGCAGCCCAAACGGTCAGTGAATATACTCACAATGGGAGAACAGAAGAAGATCATACCCATCGCGAGGGCTCCTACCCATGCTGCAGAGAAAACAAGTGCAAAGACACTTTAGCTTAGTGTAGTGCCTGGTGGTACTGCTGGCATCTCAGCTCTTCTTCTCTGGCCTTTCACAGGGGGCATTGCATTAGTCTGCATTGCCAGCTTGCTAGTCCCTGATGATCAGAGAGTTTTGCAAGAAGAGACTAGATATAAAATGGGATTCTATCACTGGGGTAAGATTTGGACTAGTCAATATTTCAGGCCTTTCCAGGGATGCTAAGCCAGATCTATAGCCTTAGATTCTAAGCCACTGGCTTCAGGGGCAAAAAACATTGGGGTTAAGCTTTCAGGAGCTAAGGTCAGGCTTGTCTCCAGCATTAGAACAACCCTGTGACGATGATAAGACTAAGGAGCAGAGAAGGCCACAGACAAAACCCTCCTGGAATTGTACTAGGATACAAGGCAGGTTCATGGGCCACCTAAAGATTTCTAAGGACACTGTGCAAGAGAGTCATGTAACCCTCGTGCTGAAATCCGTCATCAGAGCCCATGTTTGGCAAATTCCTGATTTCAAACTCAAGAAGATATTATCCTGTTTCTAAAGGCTCTTAAGTGTCTATAACAATCCTCACTAAGGAGGAAGGAACTTGCCCTTTTACTTAGATTCTTCCAGTCTGTTTCCCTTTGCTCAGCCCTCAGAAGGAAAGTTCAAGCTTTTTTTTTTATTTCGTCTGAAGGCTGTTATCAAGTTTCATCTTGAGCCTCTCTTTTCTCCGCCAAATAATCTTAGTTCCCTTAACTTTTCCTCTTAGCTTTAATTTCTAACTCTGAAATTAATTTCAGAACTCTCCTTTGAACACTTCCAACTCTTCATCATCATCATCAAAGAGCATTCATTGAGTGACACATGAGCTAGGCACTGGGCCAACTTGTGGCTCTCTCCAACTGTGGAGCCCCAATGGGCCAAAGGAGCTCAGTCTGGGGCTAGTCAACTGGCTGTGTGTCTTACCTCAGTACCAAATATGTTGCTCAGCTTCCCATTGGGAATCTTTACTTTGTTGGAGCCCTACCCTGAGCCCTCTCTGCCTGGCTTCAAAAGTACTAGCCTGGGACAGCAGGAGATCTTAACTTTTTATCACAATTTCACCTCTTACCTTGCCATTTCATCTCCTATCAGCTGTGAGATCTTGAGAAGTCACACAGCATTTCTCTAATCCTCAGTTTTCTCATCTGTGAAATGGAGATTAAAATTTCTGCTTGTGCCTGCCTCAAACATTTCTTTTTCTTTTTCTTTCTTTCTTTCTTTTTTTTTTTTTGAGACAGAGTCTCACTTTGTCCCCCAGGCTGGAGTGCAGTGGCCCGATCTCGGCTCACTGCAAGCTCCGCCTCCTGGGTTCACGCCATTCTCCTGCCTCAGCCTCCTGAGTAGCTGGGACTACAGGGCCTGCCACCATGCCCAGCTAATTTTTTGTGTGTTTTTATAGAGACAGGGTTTCACTGTGTTAGCCAGGATGGTCTCGATCTCCTGACCTTGTGATCCGCTGATGATCAGGGCCAGGCGTGGTGGCTCACCCCTGTAATCCCAGCACTTTGGGAGGCCAGGGCAGGCAGATCACGAAGTCAGGAGATCGAGACCATCCTGGCTAACACAGTGAAACCCCGTCTCTACTCAAAATACAAAAAATTAGCTGGGTGTGGTGGCGGGCGCCTGTAGTTCCAGCTACTCGGGAGGCTGAGGCAGGAGAATCGCTTGAACCCAAGAGGCAGAGCTTGCAGTGAGCCGAGATCTCGCCACTGCGCTCCAGGCTGGGTGACAGACTGAGACTCCGTCTAAAGAAAAAAAAATCAGATATAATTATATGTATAAGAGAACTTTGTAAATATCAATAATCACATCATGTTTAAAAATCAATGCAAAATGGATCGTAGACTTAATGTAAAACTTACAACTATAAAACTTCTAGAAGAACATATAGGAGACAAATCTTCCTGGCCTTTGGTTAGGCAAAGATTTTGCAGATATTCACAAATAGTATGATCCATAAAAGAAAAGATTTGATATATTAGACTTGATCAAAATTGAAAACTTCTGCTTTTCAAAAATAGTTATGAAAATGAAAAGGCAAGCCATAGACAGAAAAATTTTGCAGCACACAAATTCTGACAATAGACCGGTATCCACCATACAAGAGTGAGTTGACTCTCACAACTCAATAATAAAGCAAACAATCTAACTTAAAATATGGACAAAAGAATTGAACAGAGATTACGCAATTACACATGTGCACATACCTTTATGATATGAATAGTAATTAAGCATATAAAAAGATGCTCAACATCACTAATAAGTTGAGAAACGCATATTAAAACCACAATGAGATAGCCCTTACCAAGAAAGGCTTTTTTCTTTTCTTTTTCTTTTTCTTTACTTTTTTTTTCTTGAGACAAGAGTTTCACTCTGTCTCCCAGGCCGAAGTGCAGAGGCACAGTCTTGGTTCACTGCCACCTCTGCCTCCCAGGTTCAAGCAATTCGTGTGCCTCAGCCTCCCGGGTAGCTGGGATTACAGGCGCACACCACCATGCCTAATTTTTTGTATTTTTAGTAGAGATGGGGTTTCACCATGATGGCCAGGCTGGTCTCAAACTCCAGGCCTCAAGTGATCCACCTGCCTCAGTCTCCCAAAGTGCTGGGATTATAGGTGTGAGCGATGGTGCCCAGCAAAGAAAGGCTTTTACAAAATGATAATACCTAATACTGGGGAGGATATGGAGGAACTGGAAATGTAATACACTGCTGGTGGCAATGCAAAACAGTACTCACTTTGGAAAACAGTTTGGCAGCTTCCTGTGAAGTTAGTCATACATTTATCATGATCCGAAAACCCACTGCTAGATATTAACTCAAGACGAATGAAAACTTATGTTCACACAAAAACCTGAACCTAGATGATTACACTAGCTTTTTTTCATAATTGCCCAAATCTGGAAACAATCCAAATGTACTTCAACTAGTGAATGGATAAACAAATGAATACACATTAATACAATGGAATACAACACAGCAATAGACAGGAAAGAACTACTGAAACTTGAACAATCTCAAAGGCGTTATGCTAAGTAAACGAAGCCAGACTCAAATTATTCCTTCCACTTACAGGAAATTCTGGAAAAGACAAAACTATGGGGACAGAAAAACAAATCAGTAGGTGCCAGGAGGAAGGATGAGGGAGACAATTGACTACAGAGGGGCATGAAGAAACTTTTTGGGGGTAATGAAAATGTTATCAAGTTTCATCTTGAGTCTCTCTTTTCTAAGCTTTATATGTTATATATCTTGATTATGATGGTGGTATTCTTTTGTCAAAATTCATAGAACTGAGCATGTAAAAAGGGTGAATACTACCATATGTAATTATAACTCGATAAATCTGATGTTATTTTTAAAGGTGGGGAGAAGGTGAGAAAGCAGAAAGTGCCAGTTCAAGATCTCATTTATGATATATGTATCTTTATTCTGGCCAGAGTAAAAAAGTAGCTCAGTTGTATTGTCAAAGAGAAAGAAATAATTAAATTTAGCAAATCATTTTACTGACATTTTATAACTAGAACTCACCATTGTTTGGCCCTTCTGAATGTCTATCATATAATGAAAACTGATTATTATTCTTATAAGGAATTTTTTGTACAGTCAAAGAAAGTTTAAATTGTGTTTGATATAGCTTTTAAAAATTAATCTATTTGGTTTAAAAAAACATTTTAAATTGTGAAATAATTATAGATTCACAGGAAATAGCCAAGATAGTCCAGAGAGGTCCCATGAACTCTTCACCAAGTTTCCCCTTATGTAACTATAGTATGATATCAAAACCAGAAAATTGGGGGTGGCACAATATGTACATATAGTTCTATATCATTTTATCATGGGTAGATTCCTGAAACCACCATTGTAATCAAGATACAGAACTATTCCATCACCACAAAGATCTCCTTTGTGTTACAGTCACATTCAGCCCACTCCCCCACCAGCCATAACTCCTAGCAATCACAAATTTGAAGAAAGTTATATAAATGGAGTCATACAGTATGTGGCCTTTTGAAATTGACTTTTTTTTACCCAGCGTAATACCCTGGAAATACATATTTGAAGTGAGTTTCTTATAGACAGCATATAGCTGGGTCATGATTTTTTTTCTATCCACTCTGCCAATCTCTGTCTTTGAACTGATGTATTTAGATCATTTACATTTGATGTAATCATTGATACATTAGGGCAATTTTATTTTTATTTCCTCTTTGTTTTCTGTTTTTATTTTCTCTGTGTTCTTTTATCCTTCCTGCCTATGGGTTACTTTAAAAGTTTTTAGAATTCCATTTTATTTATTGTGCTTTTAAGTGTGTTCCTTTGTATACCTTTTTTAGTGGCCGCTGAAAAATGTACTCAGAGAAATCACATTATATGTATATAATGGTATCACATCATATGTATACAACATCGTTGGTGTCGACTTGTTACTAGTTTGAGAGGAGTGTAGAAACCTAACCTCCCTTATATCTCCTCACCCTCCCTCATTTATAATAAAATTGTCTTAAATATTTCCTCTACATCTATTAATAACCACATTAGGCATTATTATAATTTTTCTTCAACTGTTAAACCTAATATACAAAACACAAAAGGGACCAGGCACTATGGCTCATGCTTGTAATCTCAGCACTTTGGGAGGCCAAGGTGGGCAGATAACTTGAGTCTAGGAGTTTGAGACCAGCGTGGGTAACATGGCAAAACTCCATCTCTACAAAAAATCAGCTGGGCATGGTGGTGCACACCCATAGTCCCAGCTACTCAGGAGGCTGAGGTGGGAGGATCACCTGAGCCCAGGAGGTTGAGGCTGCTGCAGTGAGCCATGATTGTGCCACTGCACTCCAGCCTGGGTGACACAGTGACAGCCTGTCTCCAAAAAAAAAAAAAGAAAGAAAAAAAAACACAAAAGGAGAAGAAATCTAAATCAATTATATTATAATATCTGTTATATTTATGTATAATTTTACTTTTTCCACTGTTCTTTCTTTCTGATGTTCCAAGATTCCTTCTTCTATTGTTTCTTTTCTGGTTAAATAATTTCCTTTAGCTATTCTTTGAGGGTAGGTCTGTTGGGGACAAATTCTCTTAGTTTTCCTTCGTTTGAGAATGTATTGATTTCCTCATTCATTCCTGAAGGATATTTTCACTGGACATACAATTCTGAGCTAAGAGAGCTTTTATTTCAGCACTTTGCCCTCCATGGTTTCTGATGAGAAATCTTCTGTCGTTTTAATTGTTTTTCCCCTAGAGTTAAGGTGTCATTTCTCTCTTACTGTTTTCAAGATGTGTGTGTGTGTGCGTGCACATGCATGTCTGTGTGTTTAGTTTTTGAAAGTTTGACTGTGACGTGTCTTGCATAGAGTTCTTTGAGTTTATGCTCTTTGGTATTTGCTCAGTTTCTTAAATCTACAGACTTATGTTTTTACCAGAGTTGGGAAGTTTTCAGCAATTATTTCTTCAAGTATCTTTTCAGCCCCGCCTTTTTCCTCTTCTGGGACTCCTCTGATGACAGAAATGTTAAATATTTTGTTATAACCTCACAGGCATCTGATGCTCTTTCCATTTTTTTCAATCTATCTTCTCTCTGTGGTCCAGACTGGATAATTATTATTGTTCTGCCTTCAAGTTCACTGATTCCTTCTTCTGTCTTCTCTCATCTGCTGTGGGGCCCATCCAGTGGGCTTATTTTATTTTGGTTATATATTTTTCAGCTCCAAAATTTTCCATTTATTTCATCTTTATATCTTCTATTTATCTGCTGAGACTTAGTATTTTTTTCATTTGTTCCAAGTATGATTGTAATGATTTGTTAAAGCATTTTTTGATGGCTGCTTTAAAATCCTTGCCAAATAATTCAATTTCTGTATTATCTTCATGTTAGTGTCAGTTGATAGTCTTTTCTTGTTGAAGTCAAGATTTCCCTGGTCCTTGGTGTGTTTCATGATTTTCTATTGTATTCTGGAAATTTTAGATATGAGACTCTGGATCTTATTTAAATCTTGTGTTTTAGAAGGCCTCTTCTGATACTGTACCATTGAGGGACCACTTCATTACTACCAGATGGGGATGGAAGTCCAGGTTCCTTGCTTAGCTTCTATTGACACTCTAAGAAGGAAGGGTACCTTGTTATTTCTGAGCAGGAGTGGGTATTCAATATCCCTACTAGGCTTCTTTTGATATCTTCCTGGTTGGGAGGAGTAGGGGTTCCTTGTTACTGTTTCCCATGTGGTCTTACCTCAGTGAGTGATGGTGAAAGTCCCAGTTTCCTACCTGGCTTTCACTGACACCACCTTGGCACCTTGCCAGGAGTGGGAGAGGTGGTTGGAGGTTATGCCCGGGCAGGGGTGAAAGTCCAGGCTCCCTATGTGGTCTCTACTGACACCATGGGGGAGGGGTAGGCCTTGTTACTGCTGAGAGGGGAAGAAATTCCTGGCTCCCTACTAAGTTTTCTCAGCATGGGAGGCGGGGAGGTTGGAGCACCTTGTTACAGCTGGGTGAGTGTAGAAGTCTTGGCTCCCCAGTAGGCCTTTGTTGGCAAAGGTCAAGTGGGGTGCATTTTTTCCCATGGTGTTAGGCTGCAGTAGAGGGGTTATTGTTTAAAGCTTTTTTGTTTTGCTAGGCTGCCCCTTTTCCCAACTTTTGGCTAGACAAATCAAGCTTTTTTTTTTTGTCTGCTTCCATTGGCATTTCTTGGTTGCTGGCTTCTTCAGCTCCAGTTCTAAGATATGTGAAGCAAAAAGAAAACTCAGGTTTTCTGTTACGTTTTTTCTTAGATCCCAAGTTTCCTAGCCCATCTGCCTTCTTCTCTCCACTTTTCAATCTTGTTACATTTGTTTTAGATATAACGTCCAGCATTTTTAGCTGTACTGCATTGGAAGTATAGAGAAAAATGCCTTAATATAGTTTTTAATATTAAATGTATATTTTTAAAAATGAAGTAATTCATATGTTATATTAATTTATTCAACAGTTATTTAACATTCTCTCTGGCCCAGACACATGTCTATCCCATAGGCATCCAAGATGTTAAATGAGTGACATATGGTATTTGACTTCAAGGATCTTACAGTAGAGTAGGGAACACATTGTTTTTTTAAGTAGGGCAATAAAATTTATGAACCTCATGGTTCAAGACCAGAATAAAATTTTCTATTTAAAGATTTTCAGAGAAGTCAGAAACTCCAAGTGAGAGAAAATTTTCTATAAAGGGAGAGAAAGGTAATCTAATAGCTAGATTGTGACTGAAGAAGAATAGCATTATATAAGAGAAGTGACTTAAGGGACTGTTAGTGGGATAGATTATCAAAAAATTTTAGTAAGAGAAAAATAATCAAGCAATGACTATATTAAAAAAGAAGAACTAATAGTCATGATAACAATTATGGTGACAATTATAACCATATTGATAATAGATAGGTGTTATTGGGTGTTACTGGTTATCCTTTATCTTTCTTATATTCAGTTTCCCATTTTGGAAAATGCAAAGAGTAGGTAGAGGTTTTCTAGAATTCTAACAATTCTTGGACTCAAAGCTAGGAGTTTCTTTTGTTCCCCATAATTACCCCTGCTCGTATATGGGGAAGACAAAGAGATTTCAGTGAAGCAGCTGAGATATGTGGGAGAGTTGGGTGGATTTCAACAGGCAATGTACAGACCTATCTTTCTAAAGAGACTTGGAAAAATCAGAGGTGGAACCTGATAACATTCCATCAAGGAGAAAGCATTATTTTCAATCCACAGTGCCTAAGTGCTGAGCAAGTATCTGATTCCTGACTAATAAATTTTGTGTTCAACAGATCCTTGGATTTTGAGGATGAACTATTATAATTCATATAATTCAATGGTATAATTATTATACCATTCACACTTTTCCTCAGTGGTTCCCAGAGTTATTTTCAACCTTAACCTTCCCCTCTCAGCGGTAACAAGGCCTACCCCTCTCTTATGGTACCATGGCATAAGACTTGGCCCCAAAAGGCCTGTATCTAAGTGAACTTATGTCTGTATTCAGCAGGCACCCCTACTTTCCTCCTCAAAGCACCCATATCTAACTAGATTTCTGTTGGACCTGGGCAGCACAAGGCCAGAACTCTGGCTTTTCCAGCACCATCCTGGATCTGTTGGCCCTCAAGCTTCCTCATCCTCAAAGTCTTTTTACTCAAATACTCAATTACTGCCTTGGCTCCTTATGCAGGCACTCAGGCTAGCGTCTTTGAAGTACAGGAGACTGCTCAGAAAATAATTCAAGTGTGAGACCAGATTCCTCACTCCTTGGCTGCTGAAAGCCAACCTCTCTGAGCTATCCCCCTCTGAGTTGAAAGAGAGAGAGGGGGTACTCCAAGAGCCAAACTCTCCAAATACATTACAAGCTTTCATAAATTCCTGTTATTGTGGGGAACTAACAAAACTCAAATGAGGGAATGATGGTGCAAAGTCAAATAAGGGTCAAAGCTAGGTCAAGGGTAGATAGGAAGAGAGATAAGGTGGGTGACACAGGGGCAGAGATGGCTCTATTCAAGAGCCCCTACTTCTTGACAAGATGCACAGTACAGTGAGAGAATAGCAAATAGGATTAAGAGGCCAGGTTCTAAGGCTAAGCTATCCAACTGCTATACCCAGTGCTAAGTGGAGAGAATGGCACCATGAATTGGATTCTGTGTTGCCAGAAATATTCACTTGCTTCTGCCCCATCACCACACATCTTCAGAGTTCCCAGAACACGGTGATGTGTCCACATCTAGTTTGGATAGATGGGATAGTTGGAATGGTATTGGTTTGGCATGGGGACAGTATGCGGTAGGTGGCAGGCAGCTCAGGACTGTGATGACTTATGCCAGCACATCCAGCCAGGTGGTGGGCACGCATTAGTCAGATGACTGAAAGAATTGGTGAAACATATTTAAAAGGAGGATGTAGGTGAAAGCACTTCAGGGGTCAGCTGGGGAGCTCCAGAGGGAAGAAATGCAAGACTCTGTTCTTCTTTGGGGACTGAGATAACAGGAGCCCTTATCTCTGCAGCTCACCAGAAGAGTGACCTCCAGCTGAGCGTCATTTATTAATTATTTCCCTGGCCTTGGGCAGGGCCCAGAGTTAAGTGCTACATAACTGTCTGTGCAGTGAATAGATGAAACACTCTTGCTCAGAGAAGCTTCTTTCAAACCTTTTTCCATTTTCTGACAAACACTGTGTTGAAAAGCTCTTTCTTCCAGCACTCAGACACTATAAGCCCATTTACTTTGGTAACTACTCACCATCCGTCCATTGTGTCTAGAATTCTACTTCATATTTCTAGCAAATCTTTATTTTAAAAGTCCAAAAGTACTTTCATATTTGTCCTGGCATTGGGTCCTCCCAGTATCTTACTTTTTTCTTCATTATAATGTGATGGTGTTTTTCTGGGGGTGGCACAGCAATACTAGAAAACATTACTTTCCAAGCATTCCATATCTAAACAAATCGCGGCCGGGTGCGGTGGCCCACGCCTGTAATCCCAGCACTTTGGGAGGTCGAGGTGGGTGGATCACTTGAGGTCAGGAGTTCCAGCCAGCCTGGCCAACATGGTGAAATCCTGTCTCTACTAAAAAAATACAAAAAAATTAGCCGGGTGTGGTGGCACGTGCCTGTAGTCCCAGCTACTCAGGAGGCTGAGGAAGGAGAATCGCTTGAACCCAGGAGGTGGAAGTTGCAGTGAGCCGAGATTGCACTGCTGCACTCCAGCCTGGGCAACAGAGTGAGACTCCGTCTCAAAAAAAGAGGAAAAAACATCATGATCAAGTGTGATTTATCCTGGAAATGTAAGGTTAGTTCAACATTCAAAAATCGATCAATGCAATATGCAGTTATACCAGACTTAAAATTAAAAATGTATTTATAATCATCTCAACCAATGCAGAAAAAGCATTTGACAAAATCCAGTATCCATTCAAAATTTTAAAAAAACTCTTAGCAAACCAGAAATACAAGGGAACTTTCACAACCTGATAGAGGGCAACCATGAAAATCCTATAGCTAACATCATCTTGTGAAAGACTGAATGGTTCCATACTACGGTTAGGAATAGGGTGCCAGATGCAGTGGCTCACACCTCTAATCCCAGCAATTTGGGAGGCCGAGGCGGGTGGACCACTTGAGTCCAAGAGTTCAAGACCAGCCTGGGCAACATAGTGAGACCCACTCTCTACAAAAAATACAAAAATTAGCTAGGCACGGTGGCACGCACCTGGAGTTCCAGCTACTCAAGAGGCTGAGTCAGGAGGATCACCTGAGCCTGGGGAGGTGGAGGCTACAGTGAGTGTGATTGCACCACTGCACTCCAGCCTGGGCAACAGAGTGAGACCCTGTCTCAAACAAACAAACAAACAAATGAACAAAAAGGATAGGAAAAGGATGTCTGCTCTCACTAATTCTATTTAACATTCCATTGGAGGTTCTAGCTAATGCAATAAGACAGTAAGAAGACGTGGGAGGGTGGGAAGAGGGAGAGTAGCAGAAAAGATATTTACTGGGTACTGGGCTTAATACCGGGTTGATAAAATAATATGTACAACAAACCCCTGTGACATGTGTTTACCTATGTAACATATCTTCACATGTACCCCAAACCTAAAATAAAAGTTAAAAACGAAAAAACAAGACAATAAAAAGAAATAGAAGACACACAGGTTGGAAATGAAGAAGTAAAACTGTCTTTATTTACAGACAACATTATCATTTACCTAGGAAAATCAAAGGACTCTACAAAAAAAATCTACTAGAACTAATAAATAAGCTAAGCAAGATCTCAGAATATACAAAGTCAATATACAAAAACAAATTGTATTTATATATACTAGCAATGGATAATTAAACATTGAAATAAAAATACCATTTGCAATGTCATCAAAATTTGTAATACTTATGGATAAATTTGATTTAAAACATGTCAGACCTCTATATTAAAAATTACAAAAAGTTGCTAAGAGAAATTAAAGAAGACAAATAAATGGAGGGATATATATTGTTCATGGGTCAGATGTCAATTTTCTCCAATTGTTCTGTAGATACAATGCAACCCTAATTAACATCCCAGTGAGGTTTTTTTGGTAGAATTTTGCAAGCTGATATTCAAATTTAAGTGTAAAGGAAAAAAACATAGAATTGAGAAAATAATTTTGACAAAGAATAAAGTTAGAATACTTATATTATCTCATTTCAAGACTTACTATAAAATTACACTGTTGGTAGGAATGTAAATTAGTACAGCCATTATGGAAAACAGTGTGGTGATTTCTCAAAAAACTAAAAATAGAACTACCATATGACCCAGCAATCCCACTGCTAGATAGTTATCCAAAGGAAAGAAAATCGGTATGTCAAAGAATTAAGTGTACTGCCACATTTATTGCAGTACTATTCACAACAGCCAAGATATTGAATCAACCTAAGTGTTCATCAACAAATAAATGGATAAAGAAAATGTAGTATATATACACAATGGAATACCATTTGGCCATCAAAAAGAATGAAATCCTGTCATTTGGTATTTGACTTTCTGTGCTAACTTATTTCACTTAAGATAATGGCCTCCAGTTCCATCCATGGTGCTGCAAAAGACATGATTTCATTTTTTTTATGCTTGAGTAGTATTCTGTGGTATAAATATGCCACATTTTCTTTATCCAATCATCTACTGATGGACACCTAGGTTGATTCCATGACTTTGCTATTGTGAATATTGCTATTGTGAACATTGTAATTGCTATTGTGAATATTGCTATTGTGAGTATTGTAAACTTTGCTATTGTGTATATTGCTGCAATAAACATATGAGTGCAGGTATCATTTTTGTATAATGATTCATTTTCCTTTGAGTAGATACTCAGTAGCAGGGTTGCTGGATTGAATGGTAGTCCTGCCTTACATTCTTTGAATAATCTGCAAACTGCTTTCCACAGTGACTGAACTAATTTACATTTCCACAAACAGTGTATAAGTGTTCCCTTTTCTCCACATCCTTGGTTTCCTGCGTATCTACATATGTAAAAATGCGTCAAATTATACACTTGAAATATATGTGGTTTACTATTTGTAAATTATTCCTCAATAAAGCTTTGAAAAAACAAAAACAAAAACAAATCACAGATGAGGCTGGGCGCAGTTGCTCATGCCTGTAATCCTAACACTTTTGGAGGCTGAGACAGGCAGATGGCTTTAGCTCAGGAGTTCAAGACCAGCCTGGGCAACATGGCAAAACCCCGTCTCTACAAAAAAATAAAATAAAATAAAAATTAGCCAGGCGTGGTGGCACAGGCCTGTAGTCCCAGTTACATGGGGTGGGGGGGGGGGGTGCGAGTGTTGAGGTGGGAAGATAGCTTGAGCAGGAGATTGAGGTTGCAGTGAGCTGAGATTGCACCACTGCACTCCAGCCTGGGTGACAAAGTGAGATCTTGCCTCAAAAAAAAAAAAAAAAATAATAAATAAATAAATAAATAAATATCACAGATGAGAACACTGAATCTCAGAGAAGACATAAACTACTCAAGGACATACAGCAAGTCAATTGCTAACTAAGCCAGAATAAAAACCCTGATCTCTCTCTCCTGGTGGGTGGAGCCAAGATGGCCAAATAGGAACAGCTCCGGTTTACAGCTCCCAGCATGAGCGGCACAGAAGACGGGTGATTTCTGCATTTCCGTTTGAGGTACCGGGTTCATCTCACTAGGGAGTGCCAAACAGTGGGTGCAGGACAGTCGGTGCAGCGCACTGTGTGCGAGCCGAAGCAGGGCGAGGCATTGCCTCACTGGGGAAGCGCAAGGGGTCAGGGAGTTCCCTTTCCTAGTCAAAGAAAGGGGTAACAGACGGCACCTGGAAAATCGTGTCACTCCCACCCTAATACTGCGCTTTTCCAACGGGCTTGGAAAACGGCACACCAGGAGATTGTGTCCCGCACCTGGCTCGGAGGGTCCTATGCCCACGGAATCTCACTGATTGCTAGCACAGCAGTCTGAGATCAAACTGCAAGGCGGCAGCGAGGCTGGGGGAGGGGCGCCCGCCATTGCCCAGGCTTGCTTAGGTAAACAAAGCAGCCAGGAAGCTCGAACTGGGTGGAGCCCACCACAGCTCAAGGAGGCCTGCCTGCCTCTGTAGGCTCCACCTCTGGGGGCAGGGCACAGACAAACAAAAATTCAGCAGGAACCTCTGCAGACTTAAATGTCCCTGTCTGACAGCTTTGAAGAGAGTAGTGGTTCTCCCAGCATGCAGCTGGATATCTGAGAACGGACAGACTGCCTCCTAAAGTGGGTCCCTGACCCCCGAGCAGCCTAACTGGGAGGCACCCCCAGTAGGGACAGACTGCCACCCCACTCGGCCAGGTACTCCTCTGAGACAAAACTTCCAGAGGAACTATCAGACAGCTGAATTTGTGGTCTCATGAAAATCCACTGTTCTGCAGCCACCACTGCTGACACCCAGCCAAACAGGGTCTGGAGTGGACCTCTAGCAAACTCCAACAGACCTGCAGCTGAGGGTCCTGTCTGGTAGAAGGAAAACTAACAAACAGAAAGGACATCCACACCAAAAACCCATCTGTACATCACCATCATCAAAGACCAAAAGTAGGTAAAACCACAAAGATGGGGAAAAAACAGAGCAGAAAAACTGGAAACTCTAAAAAGCAGAGCACCTCTCCTCCTCCAAAGGAATGCAGTTCCTCACCAGCAATGGAAAAAGCTGGATGGAGAATGATGAGTTGAGAGAAGAAGGCTTCAGACAATCAAACTACTCTGAGCTACGGGAGGAAATTCAAAACAATAGCAAAGAAGTTAAAAACTTTGAAAAAAAATTAGACAAATGGATAACTAGAATAACCAATGGAGAGAAGGGCTTAAAGGAGCTGATGGAGCTGAAAGCCAAGTATCGAGAACTCCGTGAAGATTGCAGAAGCCTCGGGAGCCAATGCGATCAACTGGAAGAAAGGGTATCAGTGATGGAAGATGAAATGAATGAAATGAAGTGAGAAGGGACGTTTAGAGAAAAAAGAATAAAAAGAAATGAACAAAGCCTCCAAGAAATTTGGTACTGTGTGAAAAGACCAAATCTACGTCTGATTGGTGTACCTGAAAATGACGGGGAGAATGGAACCAAGTTGGAAAACACTCTGCAAGATATTATCCAGGAGAACTTCCCCAATCTAGCAAGGCAGGCCAACATTCAGATTCAGGAGATACAGGGAATGCCACAAAGATACTCCTCGAGAAGAGCAACTCCAAGACACATAATTGTCAGATTCACCAAAGTTGAAATGAAGGAAAAAATGTTAAGGGTGGCCAGAGAGAAAGGTCGGGTTACCCACAAAGGGAAGCCCATCAGACTAACAGCTGATCTCTCGGCAGAAACTCTACAAGCCAGAAAAGAGTGGGGGCCAATATTCAACATTCTTAAAGAAAAGAATTTTCAACCCAGAATTTCATATCCAGCCAAAATAAGCTTCATAAGTGAAGGAGAAATAAAATCCTTTACAGACAAGCAAATGCTGAGAGATTGTCACCACCAGCCCTGCCCTAAAAGGGCTCCTGAAGGAAGCACTAAACATGGAAAGGAACAACCGGTACCAGCCACTGCAAAAACATGCCAAATTGTAAAGACCATCGAGGCTAGGAAGAAACTGCATCAACTAACGAGCAAAATAACCAACTAACATCATAATGACAGGATCAAATTCACACATAACAGTATTAACTTTAAATGTAAATGGGCTAAATGCTCCAATTAAAAGACACAGACTGGCAAACTGGATAAGGAGTCAAGACCCATCAGTGTGCTGTATTCAGGAAACACATCTGATGTGCAGAGACACACATAGACTCAAAATAAAGGGATGGAGGAAGATCTATCAAGCAAATGGAAAACAAAAAAAGGCAGGGGTTGCAATCCTGGTCTCTGATAAAATAGACTTTAAACCAACAAAGATCAAAACAGACAAAGAAGGTCATTACATAATGGTAAAGGGATCAATTCAACAAGAAGAGCTAACTATCCTAAATATATATGCACCCAATACAGGAGCACCCAGATTCATAAAGCAACTCCTCAGTGACCTACAAAGGGACTTAAACTCCCACACAATAATAATGGGAGATTTTAACACCCCACTGTCAACATTAGACAGATCAACGAGACAGAAAGTTAACAAGGATATCCAGGAATTGAACTCAGCCCTGCACAAAGTGGACCTAATAGACATCTACAGAACTCTCCACCCCAAATCAACAGAATATACATTTTTCTCAGCACCACACCACACCTATTCCAAAATTGACCACATAGTTGGAAGTAAAGCTGTCCTCAGCAAATGTAAAAGAACAGAAATTATAACAAACTGTCTCTCAGACCACAGTGCAATCAAACTAGAACTCAGAATTAAGAAACTCACTCAAAACCGCTCAACTACATGGAAACTGAACAACCTGCTCCTGAATGACTACTGGGTACATAATGAAATGAAGGCAGAAATAAAGATGTTCTTTGACACCAATGAGAACAAAGACACAACATACCAGAATGTCTGGGACACATTCAAAGCAGTGTGTAGAGGGAAATTTATAGCACTAAATGCCCACAAGAGAAAGCAGGAAAGATCCAAAATTGACACCCTAACATCACAATTAAAAGAACTAGAAAAGCAAGAGCAAACACATTCAAAAGCTAGCAGAAGGCTAGGAATAACTAAAATCAGAGCAGCACTGAAAGAAATAGAGACACAAAAAACCCTTCAAAAAATTAATGAATCCAGGAGCTGGTTTTTTGAAAAGATCAACAAAATTGATAGACCGCTAGCAAGACTAATAAGAAAAGAGAGAAGAATCAAATAGATGCAATAAAAAATGAAAAAGGGGTTATCATCACCGATCCCTCAGAAATACAATCTACCATCAGAGAATACTACAAACACCTCTACACAAACTAGAAAATCTAGAAGAAATGGATAAATTCCTCGACAAATACGCCCTCCCAAGACTAAACCAGGAAGAAGTTGAATCTCTGAATAGACCAATAACAGGATCTGAAATTGTCACAATAATCAATAGTTTACCAACCAAAAAGAGTCCAGGACCTGATGGATTCACAGCCGAATTCTACCAGAGGTACAAGGAGGAAATGGTACCGTTCCTTCTGAAACTATTCCAATCCATAGAGAAAGAGGGAATCCTCCCTAACACATTTTATGAGGCCAGCATCATCCTGACACCAAAGCCTGGCAGAGACATAACCAAAAAAGAGAATTTCAGACCAATATCCTTGATGAACATTGATGCAAAAATCCTCAATAAAATACTGGCAAACCTAATCCAGCAGCACATCAAAAAGCTTTTACACCATGATCAAGTGGGCTTCATCCCTGGGATGCAAGGCTGGTTCAACACATGCAAATCAATAAATGTAATCCAGCATATAAACAGAACCAAAGACAAAAACCACATGATTATCTCAATAGATGCAGAAAAGGCCTTTGACAAAATTCAACAACACTTCATGCTAAAAACTCTCAATAAATTAGGTATTCATGGGACGTATCTCAAAATAATAAGAGCTATCTACGACAAACCCACAGCCAATATCATACTGAATGGGCAAACCTGGAAGGATTCCCTTTGAAAACTGGCACAAGACAGGGATGCCCTCTCTCACCACTCCTATTCAACATAGTGCTGGAAGTTCTGGCCAGAGCAATCAGGCAGGAGAAGGAAATAAAGGGTATTCAATTAGGAAAAGAGGAAGTCAAATTGTCCCTGTTTGCAGATGACATGATTGTATATCTAGAAAACCCCATCGTCTCAGCCCAAAATCTCCTTAAGCTGATTAGCAACTTCAGCAAAGTCTCAGGATACAAAAATCAATGTACAAAAATCACAAGCATTCTTGTACACCCATCACAGACAAACAGAGAGCCAAATCATGAGTGAACTCCCATTCACAATTGCTTCAAAGAGAATAAAATACCTAGGAATCCAACTTACAAGGGATGTGAAGGACCTCTTCAAGGAGAACTACAAACCACTGCTCAATGAAATAAAAGAGGATACAAACAAATGGAAGAACATTCCATGCTCATGGGTAGGAAGAATCAATA
This sequence comes from Nomascus leucogenys, assembly GCF_006542625.1. Lineage (NCBI taxonomy): Eukaryota > Metazoa > Chordata > Mammalia > Primates > Hylobatidae > Nomascus > Nomascus leucogenys. The sequence continues at coordinate 65,657,153 of NC_044406.1, read as the reverse complement.
TCATGAAAATGGCCATACTGCCCAAGGTAATTTATAGATTTAATGCCATCCCCATCAAGCTACCAATGACTTTCTTCACAGAATTGGAAAAAACTACTTTAAAGTTCATATGGAACCAAAAAAGAGCCCACATTGCCAAGTCAATCCTAAGCCAAAAGAACAAAGCTGGAGGCATCACGCTACCTGACTTCAAACTATACTACAAGGCTACAGTAACCAAAACAGCATGGTACTGGTACCACAACAGAGACATAGATCAATGGAACAGAACAGAGCCCTCAAAATAATGCCACATATCTACAACTATCTGATCTTTGACAAACCTGACAAAAACAAGCAATGGGGAAAGGATTCCCTATTTAGTAAATGGTGCTGGGAAAACTGGCTAGCCATATGTAGAAAGCTGAAACTGGATCCCTTCCTTACACCTTATACAAAAATTAATTCAAGATGGATTAAAGACTTCAATGTTAGACCTAAAACCATAAAAACCCTAGAAGAAAGCCTAGGCAATACCATTCAGGACATAGGCGTGGGCAAGGACTTCATGTCTAAAACACCAAAAGCAATGGCAACAAAAGCCAAAATTGACAAATGGGATCTAATTAAACTAAAGAGCTCCTGCACAGCAAAAGAAACTACCATCAGAGTGAACAGGCAACCTACAGAATGGGAGAAAATTTTTGCAATCTAGTCATCTGACAAAGGGCTAATATCCAGAATCTACAATGAACTCAAACAAATTTACAAGAAAAAAAACAACCCCATCAAAAAGTGGGCAAAGGACATGAACAGACACTTCTCAAAAGAAGACATTTATGCAGCCGAAAAACACATGAAAAAATGCTCATCATCACTGGCCATCAGAGAAATGCAAATCAAAACCACAATGAGATACTATCTCACACCAGTTAGAATGGCCATCATTAAAAAGTCAGGAAACAACAGGTGCTGGAGAGGATGTGGAGAAATAGGAACACTTTTACACTGTTGGTGGGACTATAAACTAGTTCAACCATTGTGGAAGTCAGTGTGGCGATTCCTCAGGGATCTAGAAGTAGAAATACCATTTGACCCAGCCATCCCATTACTGGGTATATACCCAAAGGACTATAAATCATGCTGCTATAAAGACACATGCACACGTATGTTTGTTGCGGCACTATTCACAATAGCAAAGACTTGGAACCAACCCAAATGTCCAACAACGATAGACTGGATTAAGAAAATTTGGCACATATACACCATGGAATACTATGCAGCCATAAAAAATGATGAGTTCATGTCCTTTGTAGGGACATGGATGAAACTGGAAAACATCATTCTCAGTAAACTATCGCAAGGACAAAGAACCAAACACCACATGTTCTCACTCATAGGTGGGAATTGAACAATGAGAACACATGGACACAGGAAGTTGAACATCACACTCCAGGGACTGTTGTGGGGTGGGGGGAGGGGGGAGGGATAGCATTAGGAGATATACGTCACGCTAAATGACGAGTTAATGGGTGCAGCAAACCAACACAGCACATGGATACATATGTAAGAAACCTGCACATTTTGCACATGTACCCTAAAACCTAAAGTATAATAAAAAAAAAAAAAAGCAAAACCCATCTTTGGAGTCCTAATCCTGTGCTCCTTCTACCGCACCGTGATACCTGATAAGCCTCTGATAAGACTGTTCTCGTCATATCTTCTCTTCTATTGCCCTCGTCGTTCTAAGTCTCTCCCCTGGGGCTCCATGGGAAAGTCCCTGAGATCTCCCTTCTCCCCTAGACCTGCTTTTCTCTCTCTGCCCACTGTACCATTTACTTTGACCTCTCTCTTTCTTTAGACATTAAGTAAATCCCAACTTACCTCTCAGCCAAACTCACCTGCCTCCAGGGGAGCTTTTCTAGTATTCAATTAGGCAATAGCATTATGGACTTGGCCTTCCTGAACTCTAAGGCAGTGCCTCCCAGCCTAGATTTACCTCAAGGTTTTTACGGTCCCCTTCCCAGGCTCCCTGCCCCATATCCCTAGGCATGGAGAGGTATTAAGCAAAGACCGATCAATGATCTTTCTGTTGTTTACAGATGAAGACATGAGGCCTACAGACTTGGTTTATAGCAGGGTAGGGACAAGATCTCAGGTCTCCTCCATCACCGTGCCCTATCTACTTCCCTGTCTGGCTCTCTGTCATTTTAGCATCTTGGCCTTGCAACCTTTAAATGGTGGGTTGGAGGCCTTATGGTTACCACAACCCTGTGAGGTTAGGAAAAGGAACCCTGAGCCCATGGGCCAGAAGAAGTGAGTGTGAAATTAGAACTGGGCAATGATGTCTAGAGCTCACCAGCTGCTTCTTATTAGGTTAGCAAATCTCTATACCCTCCTTGGAAACATGGCTGCTCCATTGATCTGTCCCACCACCAGAGAAGAAGCAGCAGGAGTCAGACGAACAATTTTCTAAGCTCAGCTTTCAGGAAGCATCAGTGCCTTTGTAAAGCCAAAACAAGAAACAAGTACCAAAATGATGAGCCTCTTCCTATTCTTGAGACTGAATAGGGCCTGCTTATAGCTTTGAGGCCACTTTTGAGCTAAAGAGGCAGCCAGTTTGGGCAGCTGCTTCCAGCAGGCACCCCAATGGGACAGGTTATCACTGTTACCAGAAGCAACTCTCCCTACACTGTAGTTTAACATTAGGAAGGAAACCTGGGATGGTCAGCCTGGGGCAGATGACAAGGTAATCAATCCAGGGAAGGCTGGCTGCCAGGATTAATATGGCTTTGATCCTCAGAGCTGAGCCAAGCACTAATGTTGGCTCCACCATCAGGGGGCCTGCTGCTACGATTTCATGAAGCATGAAAGCCTGCAGGAGATCTCAAGAGACCACGTAGGCCATGTTCCTGCCTCTGAGCAGGAATAAGCTGACAATCCCTAGCACCCTTGAATTACTTGTCTGAAGGAAGGGAGGTAGGGGAAAAGAAGGCAAAGGGACTGCAAAAGTATGGACAGAGCTCATTTTTCAATCTAAAATGCCTTTTCCGGGATACTGCCCCTTTTTGTTAAGTGTTTTCTGAGAGAGATGGGGAAAATGAGGAAACAGCAGAGGAAGGAAATCAAAAGTCCCTTCAGGACACAGGATATTACATCGGTTGGCTGGTTAACAACCTGCTTCCCAGCTGGGAAATTTCCTTAAGCCTCACCTTAGCCTTCTTGAAATAAGGCTGGGACCTGTGTCACTACAGGAAGGTTCTAGGATAGATGAATTTTCCTCCTTTAGAATTTTTTTTTCCTAGTCCCTAAACTATCAGGGATGGGCAGGATTAATCTTTCTATAATGTTTGTATAGTGCTAAATGTGCAGGCTCTGAGTCAGACAGACATGAATTTAAGAACAAGGTGTATGTACCTGTTATTTGTGTTTTTTGTTTGTTTGTTTGTTTGAGATAGGATCTTGCTCTGTCACCCGGGCTGGAGTGCAGTGGCATGATTACAGCTCACTGCAGCCTCAACCTCCAAAGCTCAAGTGATTCTCTCACCTCAGCCTCCTGTGTAGCTGGGTCTACAGACGCGCCATTACACTCCGCTAATTTTTGTATTTTTTGTAGAGATAGGGTTTCTGCCAAATTGCCCAGGCTGGTCTCGAACTCCTGGGCTCAAGTCATCTGCCCACCTTGGCTTCCCAAAATGCTGGGACTACAGGCATGAGCCATTGTTCTACGTCCTTACTTTCTATTTGACCTTGAGCAACTTATTTCACGTCTCTAAGCCTCAGTTTTCTCATCCGGAAAATGGATCTTATAAAAGTACCAAGTAAATGATTGTTCTGTGAGGATTAGGTGAGCTAATATAAGAGACCTGGCATGTATGACTTAAATATAGTTCTGGGGCAGGCAGATGTGGACAGCCACTTCTCCAGGCTGCTAATGAAGAGAGCACATGTCCCAGGCCCTCAGTAGGGCAAATGCAAAGTGAACTCTGGGTCTGGGTTGGGCACTGGCTACTTATCTGACAGGTGCCTCTGTAGTAGAGGTGGTAGTAGTAGAGTTAGCAGAAGGTTGGAGGTCAAAGTTTCTAACCCCTTCCTCTAATTCAATATGCCAGGAGGCAAGATGGGTGGGTGGGAAGGGAAGGCAATAGCTACTTGTGCCAGCACTGAGCAAGCCAGAGTCCATGGACTCAAGAGCGACCTGGCAGTGAGGGGGAAGGTCCCAACACCTTTGTAATTTAATGTCAATCTCACCTCACCTCTGTAGAGTTCTTTTATCTCCCAAAACCCTTTTCCAGCACTTATCTCATTAGACCTTCACAGCAACTGTGTAAGATAAATAGGGCAGCAAATGTCCTCCCACACATCTTCCTTTTCTTCATAGTAGAAGTAGAAGTAGTAGTACTACTAGTAGTAACAATAGTTAATACTTACTTAGCACTTACTATGTGACAGACACCATATCAAATTCTTTACGTATATTAGCTATGCTATTTCATTTAATTCCCACACCAACTGCATAAAGTAAATAATATTAGTGTTCCATTTACTTGCCCTCAAGTAAATAAACATACCAAGAAAGATTTGGTAAGTAGATTAGGTCACACAGCTAGTAAGTGGTAGAGTTGGCATCCAATCCAGGTCTGTCTGACAATAAGGTCTTTGCTCTTAGCTATTATGCTATATACACCCTATTTTGCAAAGGGAGAAATTGAGGCTGAAGAGTTTGAATGTCTTCTCCAAGGATATGAAGCAAGTTAGTACCAGAAGACCAGAAGTAGGCCTAACTTTGGTCTTCTGACCCTCCATCTGATGTTATTTCCCTTATTCCCAACTGCATTATCTATGGCATGCCCTCACACACTTGGTACTATGCTCCAGGCTCCCTGTGGTCACTATGAGATTGGAACATCAGGGATCAGGTAAACATGCCATCTTCCAGCAAGGTCAAGGGTTAATCTTTCATTCCTTGATGCTTGATCTGTAACGAAGGTGCAAAGAAGGCAAACAGCTTGCTCCAGACTCCCCACTGTACCAAGAGTGGAGAAATTCCACTCCTGAAGTTCTTAACTTTGAAGTCTGGGCTTGTTTCACTTGAATACCTATGTATGTGCCCATAAGACAGCAAAGAAAGCAGTATGGGTCAAAAGAAAATCAGGAAAAAGAAACCCAGTCTACTCCCCGTCTCCTTTTAATTGGGTCTGTGTGAGGTGGCTGAAGAGAAGGTCAGGGTCCTTTAGAACAAGAGGGGTTTGAAAAAAATCATACAATTTGGGTAGAGGTAGAGGGAAGGTAATGTCAGGGTCTTAAAGGCTTGGAGTGTCTTCTTGTAGAGGCTCTGTGATGGCCCTGAAGAGGGCGGGGAGAGAGCAGGAGTACAGGAAAGGTTGCAAACACATTTCCACCCTGGTCCTCAGCTCTGAAATCAACACTAAGAACCTGCCAGGATTTTGGCCTAGTGCTAGGTGTTGTAGTAGCTATGGAGTAATGCAATCCAAAGATCTGGCCAGTCCAAGCAGAAGGCTAACACACATGTAAAGGGAGCTTGTTTGGCGATCCCAAATGCCAGCCCATGGACCATACTTGACTAGCTGCATCTGCACCATGTGGGTAATATGAGGGCACTGCCAGGTTTGAGAGGCAATGGATTGGATCAACTATTATTGTCGATTGTCAGCGTCCATGTGGGGAACAGGAAGAGCAGGAGAAGGAGGTTGGAGGGACCGTCTGGCTGGAGTTCTCATTCACAAAAGATCTCTAGTGTACACTTTATCTATCTTGTAATTATCTTGTGAATGCCATCTATTGCGTTGTATTTGCACGATATGTGTTGCAATGTTTAGTTGTTAAAAGTAAGTATTTCAAAAGTACCACAATTTTTGAGACCGTATTTTGGCATTTCTTCATTTACAAATATCCAGAGAGCCTCACAAAATAAATGTGTTGTGAGCTTTCCACCAACTCCTGAGTGTAGAGATCTTTGAATGACAGGGTCAAGAAATGCACTTGGACCTTTAGGAACTGGAGAGCCCACACAAGTCCTAGTGGAATGTTAAAAACTATGACTGTGGTTATTATATCCACAAGGGTATAGAGGCAGGACTGAAGCTGCCACTGACGAGGCTGGTATCTGAATTTTTTAGGGAAGGTAGGAAGGAGCCTGGTCTGGGGATCTACTGAATGGTAGCAGAGATAAGACTGAATCACATATGCAAGAGTTTGGAATAACAACACAGTGATCATCTAGACTAACCTCCTCATTTTACATGTGGAGAAACTGAAGCCCAGGAAGATTAAATGGTATCACCGAAAGTCACAAATCTGTTAGTACCAGAGCCTAAAGTAACACACTGTATTTTTCTACTACACAAAGATTTAAGATATCAAAAGAGACAAGTGTCTGTCTGCAGAGGGGAGAGGAGATAGCTGAGAAGGACTACAAGGTTTTTTTATGCTCAAATTAATATATTCTTTATTATTATTATTATACTTTAAGTTCTAGGGTACATGTGCACAATGTGCAGGTTTGTTAATATGTATACATGTGCCATGTTGGTGTGCTGCACCCACTAATTCGTCATTTATATTAGGTATATCTCCTAATGCTTAAGCCTATACCTATATCCCAGATAGCGCTTGAACACAGGACCCCAAAAATTTTTCTGTACCCTCCCGTCCCTGTGGAGGGTAGACAGGATTTGGGGGAACACTTTGAAGAGAGTCGCTGAGCAGTACCCTTAGGCCTAAGGCATGGAATATCCCAGACGCCCTTTCCATGCGGTGGGCCAGCAGCTGGTCTGGGCTCTGGCTAATGGTGTCCATGTGGTGACTTTTGCTGGAGCAGAGGGGGGGCCCACCAGAGACAGCAGTAGCAGCACTGGGTTCTTGTTCCATGCCCTACCTGCTCCAGGGTTATAGTTGCACCTTCTACAATCTCCCCATGAAACTGGCTAGTGCTTTTGTCATCAGCTGCCTCTGAAAAGTCTTTTCATCAACAGACCTGGGGATTGTAAGCCCTCTGCCCTCCTCCTACCCTAGGCTCTTTGTTCTCTGTACTGTCTGCCAATCCCAGGTAAACAGCATGTCCACTGGGGCACAAGTAGAGGCCAAACTGTTCTGGGTATACTACAGGTCTCTCTGGGGAGAGTTTGGTTGACACTAAAGAATAATATGGCAATTGACTGCCCAGTTCTAGCACCACAAAACCTGAATCAGAAGCCTGGCTTCACCATTTACCATTTATATTACCATTTATATTTCTTCAGGCAGGTAACTAAAACCTTTCAAACTTAATTTCCTACTTTGTAAAATGAGAGAAATTGTCACATTGTAGGGCTATTGTAAAGACTATATGAAACAATATAGGTTGGTGCAAAAGTAATTGCAGTTTTGCCATTACTCTCAATGGCGGAAACTGTAATTACTTTTGCAGCAGCCTAATATATGAAGAAAAATTAATGGCACATAAATAGGGGGAAACATATTTTATTATATGTACCATGCTAATTTTGAGAAGGACTTTTAATTTTAATAATTAGAATGGACAATATTTATAAACTGGAACATCCAGTCATTCTATTTATAAAGGATACCTATTATTAAGAGAACCTTACTTTGAGTTCTGCAACTGATTGCTGTAGAATTTTGTGCAAATGACCTTTGTTCTCTAGAACTCATTTTGTCCAACTGTGAAACAAAGTAAACAGGGTGCAAGGGGGAAGCTCAGAATTACATTGAGGTTGATAATTGCCTCTGAGAGATTCATCAAAAATTGTACATCTGGAAAACTAAACATTGTATGTTCTTACTGATATGTGGGAGCTAAGTGATAAGGATACAAAGGCATAAGAATGATACAATGAACTTTGGGGACTTCCAGGGAAGAGTGGAGCGGAATGAGGAATAAAAGACTATAAATATGGTGCAGTGTATACTGCTTGGGTGATGGGTGCACCAAAATCTCACAAATCACCGCTAAAGAACTTACTCAGGTAACCAAATACCACCTGTACCCCAATAACATGGAAAAATTTTTTAAAATATACATTCTATTCCAGAATATAGCCCTGCAATAAGCACTGTTTTAAATTACTAGCAACTGAGTAATACAGGAGTTTCCAGCTTTCTGGTTCCTGGAAGAGGGTCAAGTGCCCTGTGTTCCCTGGACCTCAATTACCAGCTCTGAGAAATAAGGACAGGATGTCACAATACCCATGTTTCCTCCCTCATCTGAAGTCTGATGGGGGTGGGGCAGACTTTACGCCAGTTTTAGCCAGTTTATAGGGAATGTGCACAAACTGTCTTGTGTCCCATAATTTAAAATTTGACATAAAAAGCCAAATTCTACCTCATTTTAATGCCAAAACCTCACCCAAAGTGAACATGGGATGTATGTTACATACATGTTTAGCCAACGTGCATGCGCTTGGCTCCTCTCATAAATATGTATAGCTTTCCCCTCAAACCTACTGAATATGTAAGATACCAGTCCTGTGAGGCATAAGACCCAATCTGTCCTTCCCTTCTTTGAAGAGAGAGTACCTTTGGTTGCTCTCTTTGCTGGAGACTTTCTCTTCCCAGCTTGCAGACCAATATTGCTAATAAAGTTCTCTTTTCTACTATTTAGCCATCCTGGTGGTTTTTTGGATAATACAAGTAAAAAAAATATTTTATTCAGAAACTATTACAAGAGATGATGGGGTGTGGTGGCTCACCCCTGTAATCCCAGCACTTTGGGAGGCCAAGGTGGGCAGATCACTTGAGGCCCAGAAGTTGAGACTAGCTCGGCCAACATGGCAAAACCCCATCTCTACTAAAAGTACAAAAATGAGCCAGATGTGGTGGTGCATGCTTGCAATCCCAGCTACTTGGGTGGCTGAGGCACAATAATTGCTTTAACCTGGGAGGTGGAGGTTGCAGTGAGCTGAGATTGGGCCACTGAACTCCAGCCTGGGTGACAGAGTGAAACCCTATCTGGAAAAAAAAAGAGAAAGAAAAGAAAGAAAAGAAAAAAGAAACTATTGCAAGAGAGGAAAACCTCAGTATGGAACTGGTCCCAATTCTGAATATTGAGGAGGAGCTGAATACTGAATTCTGTGGGGCTGGGAATGCTTAGTCAAGGAGAAGAGTAGTGGCAGGTGCAGCCAGGGGGTGCAATTGATAAGAGACATCAAGGATAGAGAGGATTCTTGTTAGACTGACCAAACAGGATTCTTTCTGAGAGCAGACTAGAGTAATCAGATATTAAGAATGAGGGGATTCTCTTTAAACTGACTTTGCCAGATTACTGCAAATTAGGGCTATGCAGGTGTGGCAATGATGAGGGCAAGGTCCAGATACAGCCAAGAAGAGGACTTAGAAGAGCCTGACTAAAATTTGATTCCAAAGAGATTCATTGCCAATGCCACCATGCCTGTGCCTTCTCCTTCATCCAAAGTCTGACTGGGGTCTGCCCTAGGAGAGAGAAGGGAGGTGGAACCCTGAGCCCCAAAGGACTGGAGACCCACTGTATTCCATGGGCACAGTCCCCTTACCTGGGCCAGTAGCCAAGAGCAAAAACCCCCAGGTGGATGAAGAGTCAGTGGAGGAGGGGGTCATGTCAGGGACCAGAGGGCCCATCTGCTCTTTTGAGAAAACAGACAGCTCCTCAATAGCTCAGGATTTACAAACCAGCCTTGAAAAGAGGAAGACCCAGAAACCCAAACAATGGAACTGACCAGGCAGCTAAAATAAGGCATTTCCTTAGTATTTCCTTGAAAGTGTACTCAACCAATGGGTTCTTCCTGCCCATTGCACAGACAAAACCAATTCATTGAGACCATGCTATTGCAGTAGAGAAATAAGCTTTATTAACACAAGGTCAGCCATGCAGAAGACAGAATTATTACTCAAATCAGTCTCCCCAAAAGCTCAGAGGTTAGAGTTTCTCAAGGATAGTTTGGTGGACAGGGACTAGGGAATGCATGCTGCTGACTGATTTGGGATCCAATCATAGAGGTGTGGAAAACTATGGTCATGTGCTGAGACTGCCTCTGGTTGAGGGGGGTGCACAGGATCAGTTGGGTCATGAGTCTCGAGTCCACTTCTGGGTGGGGTCAGTTGGTTGTCAGAATGTAAAAGTCTGAAAAATATCTCAGAAGACCAATCTTAGGTTCTATAATAGTGATATTATCCACAGGAGTAATTGAAGAAGTTACAAATCTTGTGACCTCCAGAACAATGGCTGGTTATTGTCTAACTATACCCTACATCTTAGCAGAATTCAGGCTCCTCATAATCCTAACCTTGTGGCCTTTCACTAGTTTTACAAAGGCTGCTTAGTTTTGGGAAAGGCTATTATCATCCTTGCTTTAAGGTTGAACCGTAAACTAAATTCCTCCCAAAGTTAGCTTGGCCTATACCCAGGAGTGACCAAGGACTACATGAAGGTTAGAAGCAAGATGGACTCAACTATGTCAGATTTCCCTTACTGTCATCATTTTGCAAAGGTGGTTACAAAAATCCCACTTAAATATCTCTGCATGTCACTGAACACATTAAATATAGAATCCACAGGACATTTTCTCATTCATTCCCCCTTCCTTCCAGTGTCATCCCCCCACCCCCATACATAGGAGAAGAGCAGCAAGGATGTACAAAAGGGGCAGCCTTGCTCAGGGACTTTTATGTTCATTATCAATGTCAATGAAAGCTAAATCACAGATACTCGTTTGAAGAAGGAAATACTTTGGCCCTCTGCATCAGCAGTGAAGAGAAGAAAAGATTTTACAGAATAATTGATAGAAATTGGGCCATTATTTGAGGCCCTACAGCCCACACTTTACATCCCCACAGCCAGCAAAAGAAAGGGCACCCAGTTTCAATATGCAATTTCTGCTTGGAAAAACCACTGAAGCTTTAAGCATGAGCTTTGGGGTACCAACCTCAAAACTTTGAGAACCAAAAACAAAAAACTTTGAGAACCCCTAGTCTAAAGAAGGGTAGCCTCAGCTCTCCTCCAAGCCCCAGAAGCTGCCCAATTCTCCCTGAGATGACAAAAAGTGCTGGAAGGTCGTGCACATCCTCAACCTTCTTTGTCTGTCCTGAAGAGGGGAGACCAATTGCTCCCTAAGGCTACATCTCCAAGCAACCAGAACTGACTCCCCCAGAAATGGGCACAGCCAGTGATATGGAAGTGCTAGGAAGGAAAGAGGTGGTCCCTTTAAATGATACAAGGGGTTAAGGTCCTGGTCCCTGGCTAGGGCTCCACCCTGGACCTGTGCCTATGGACCTAAGCGAGGACAGGCATTTTTGTTTATCTGCCCAAAGGTTGCATTTCCCAAGACCTCCCCTGGCCTGCCACGCCCCCATCCTGTGCCTATAAGAACCCCTAGACCCTAGCAGGCACACACACAAGCTGCTGGACGTCCAGAGGAGCAGATCAGCAGAAAAAGACACAGGCAGCTAAACACAGAGAGGAGCACATCAGCGGAGGAACACATGGGCAGCTGCATGTCCAGAAGAATGCACTGACAGGCACTGGCACACCTGCAGGCCCCAAACAGCCCCGACCAGTAGAACAACGTGGAGTTTGGCTGGGACACTCGGAGGAGAGCCCAGGCCACTGAGCGACCCAACTCCAGGGGAAAACCCTCCCACTCTAGCTCCTTCTGGCTTCCCCCAACTGCTGAGAGCCACCTCCACTCAATAAAACCTTGCACTCATTCTCCAAGCCCAGGTGTGATCCGATTCTTCTGGTACACCAAGGCAAGAACCCAGGATACGGATAGTCCTCTGTCCTTGTGACAAGGTAGAGGGTCTAATTGAGCTTCACCAGGACACAGCCTGCAGCACAGGACGGTTCTTGAGCACCTGAGATGGGCTGTTCCGGGTTCCCACAGTCCCCTAGCTTACTTCAGCCTGGGGTAGCTCCCTGGATCAGAATCCTCTCTTGAGCATCTGCCCCCTGCCGAGCTAGGCTGCAAGTTCCTGAGAGAGAGGGCTGAGGCCACGTCCCTCTTGTTTACTGTTTGATGCCCAGTAACTCAGTCACTATTTGTTAAATACATGAAGCTGCTGGGAGACTCGTGGCCCCTGGGTGGGATGGTCAAGTTAGAGTCCCTTCTCAGTTACCTGGTAGTCAGATATGCTTGTAATCTCTTCTTCTGTGGGGTGTGTGTGTGCGTGTGTGTGTGCGTGTGTGTGTGTGTGTGTGTGTGTGTTTTCTGTCTTCCCCGAGGAGGACCCAGGAGCTCCCTGAGGATGTGTTTAATAAACTGGTTTTAGTTAATGCCCCAACTCTGCTCCTTAGGCTCTCCTCTTCACCATCCCCACCCCTGCCCAGGAAAGATCCCTCCTGAGGAGTCCCCAGCTGTTCCCTTCTCCAGCTCTGTGTTTCCTGGGAAAGTTCCTGCTTCCTTCTCTGGAAGACCAGGGAGTTGGGCTCCTTGAAGAGCAAGGAGCCAGTTGGTTCCATGATCTCTTATCTACCTGTGGCCTGAACACTGCCCCCTCCTGAACACCTTGGGGATTGGGAGCAGGGACTTGGCTGGGTCTCGACCCCACTCTCCCACCATGGTGACTTGAGTTGTGGTGATGAAAATGCCTGTTGCCCGCCCAGGCACTTCTGGGAATAAACATGCTTATCTAGACAAGGGCCTCGGCCAGAGGAAACAAGGCTCAGAGACAGAAGGAAATAGGCAGGAAGACCTTCCTGACAGTAAAGGTAATTAAGATCAGAAACCATTTACCAAGGAATGTATGGGTCTCCTTTTCCTGGAGATTATAGAAACCTGGAAGCTAATGGGCCCCCAGAGAGCAGCTGGTCCAGCCCCTTCATTGTATAGATAAGAAAACTGAGTCCCACAAAAGAAGGTCCCTGCCCAGGGTCATGGAGCTGCATAATGTAAGAGCAGAGACCAAGACCTGATGCTAGGACTCTCTGGCCAGATCAGTTTCCATTACACCAAGCTGAGAGGCTTCCTTCAACCACAGGACAGCCTGGCTCATTTTCTCGAGTGTCTTTGCTGTACAGATGAGAACTTCTTGTGGTGCCCAGAGGGTAAAAGGCCTATGGGAGGGAGAGGTGAGGCCAAAGCCCCTGTCCTCAGGATGCTCAGGCCCAGGATGTTGCCTGGACACTCCCTTGCCCCTGCTGAGGACAAGAGGGACACGGTCACTCCAGAGTGTCTGATGGCTGGCTCCCTGGCTGGGATCTGTGATCTCTCCCCAGAAACTTTCCTGTACTTGCAGTGCACCCTCCCCTGCCACACACGCACACACAGAAGGCCCCTCACTCGGGCAGTCAGCACCCCTTTGGGGAGCTGCTTCCAAAAGGTTCACCTGGGGTGTGGGGCACAGATATTTAGAAATCAAGGTTTCTTCTGGGTGAGGGGGAGACTGAGGCACATGCACCCAAGGGCAGTCAACTGGGAGGAGAGAAATGGGCCAAGGAGATCACAGAAGGTGGGATTGCACTGGTCTTGACAGATCCTGGGTAGGACTTGGACTAGTATGAGGGTGGAGGCAGGAGTGGTGGAGGCCTTTACTGCCCCCTTCCTAAAGGCTTCCCTCACCTTTCTGGACGTAGAGCAGGTAGGGGTGTCAGAGTGTGGTCATCATGGCACATATAGGAGTTTGGACTCCTGATATGAGTTAACAACCTGACCCAGTACCTCAGTAGCTGGGTGACACTGAGCTCTTCGTTCTTGAATCTCAGTCTCATCTCAAAATTTGGGAACTAGCAATACCTTCTGTAACTGTAAGTGGAGCTCACAGGGGTCTCAGGAAGAGCCTGCAGGTCTATGGTTTCCAGGACAATCCTAGTTCCTTGTAATTTCATGATGTTCCTGAGGAGGAACTCATAGATTAATTTATTTACATCCTGACTACAAAAAATGGAAAAAACACCATAACATAAACCCTCCATAACATTGATGAGACATGAAACATTTAAAGTTTGGACATTCCCTGGGTATTTGATGATATTATGAAATGATTACTAATTACTTTAGGTGTTATAATGACACTGTAGTTATGCTAAAGGGGTTCTTATCTTTCAGAGCTCCATACTGAAATACTTATGGATCCAATGATGTGTGACTAGCCAGGTGCTGATAATTGTTGAAGCTGGATGCTGTGTATAGGAGGGCTCACTATGCCCTTCCAGTTGTGTATAGGCTTGAAATTTTCCATAACGAAATGTTTTAAATATGAAACAGCGAAGGGTGGAGCAGTTTATCCAACTGTGGCATATCTGTCCTCTGGAAGACTTTTCAAATACACATAACACTGGCAAATATAAGAAAAGCCTTGTATCCAATGTGTGAGCACCAGCGGTATTGCCGATGGGTGCTTGTGACTGGAGAGAGCAACTGTGCCCCCTCATTTCAGCCCCTCATTGAGCAGCATTTGTGCTGCTCCTCTCAGCCTGTGGCAGCTGGTTTGGTTGCCAGGCAATGGAAGGCAGAGACCAGAAGCTCTTTTCTTGGGAGGAAGAAATGGGAGAGGGAGGGGAGAAGCAAGAAAGAAGCTCACAGCCGGAAGGCTTGTTCCCGCCTGAGAGTCTGGCCCAGGGCTGGGGAGATGGGAATGGGGGTAAGGTCCTCACAACCCCTACTTTCCATGGTTTACTCCTGGGGGACAGCCCCACTTTCAGAGCTTGAAGCCCCAGAGAGACGGAGAGGGAATGCACGCACCTGCACCTCCTGTGAAGGTCAGAGAAATCTGTGACTAAGGAAGATGCCAATTAGCACCAGTCCACAGAGTTAGAGCTCTGGACAGACCTCTCCTGGGTACTTCCAAACTCTTATTATTTCAACAATTCTAGGAAAGCAGCTCGTCAAATGGAAAAATCTGCATTGGTGATCACCCTGAGCTTGGGCCATCCCAGAAGGCAAGAGGGCAGGGTTCTTCTTAGGTGGTGGAGAAGCGTGTTCTTGCTGTCCTTCGGGGACGGGAAGCAGAAGCCTCTGGCGCTGCACAGTGGCCTGGCAGTCTCATGGGTGCTGACTATGTTGGGGAGCCCCACGTTCTGGCATTCCTTCAGACCTGGCTTTCACCGAAGGGCTGTGTGGGCCCGAGCCTGTCCTGACTCTCAGTTTCCTGATCTCTAGGAGGGAATTATCTTATATGATCTCTTGCCTCTCTTCATGCTCAAATGTACTGGATTACAACACGCCCCCCAACCTCCACCCCGGGCAGGAATTGCTCTCACCCAGGGTTATAGGAGCCTGTGTGGCACACCCTACTTCCACCCACCAGGCTAGACTGAAGAAACCAACACAGCTGGTTACCTCTGTCCGTCTTCAGTGAGGGCACTTCCCAGAGCCACACTATAGTGAACATGAGCTGCCTCCTGGTGGCCTGGGAGGTGGGATTCAGAGGGGCTCCAGGCAGGCAGGTTGGGGGGTGAGGTCAGAAGCTGCCCCAGAGATCAGCTTTTCAAGAACAGGCATCTGAGACAGAGTGTGTCTGTGCTGGATGAGGAAAACATTGGGGAGGCCAGCTGTCTATAGCTGAGCAGAGCAGGGCCCAGACAGCTCCCTCTTTCTGCAGCATCTTTGTGGCTCCTGGTTGCTAGGAGCAGGCGCTTCTGTTACTAAGCAACAGGAGCTTGGTGGATTAAAACCAATTTCCTGAGCTCTCTAAAAGGGGGAGGGAGAGAAGGTGGAATGCAGATGGTCTAGGGAATCTCATGTTTGCCCCAAGCTTAGCTGGACGTTGGGGGTGGAGAGTGAACATGCACCAGGTACTCAGTATAAAGACTGAGAGTAAGACTGGCAATTAAGATGCTGATTAGAGCAGTAATGAATGAGTAATGAATGCTAATTCTGCTCCTTTGCAAAACCCCAGGAAAGGCCTGTGGTCCCTGGGGTGTTTCTGAACCCTTATTATGTCAAAAATCCTAGGAATCACCTGACTTGGCTAGACAAAACTGGGCAGAGCTCCTTCTCCAAACACAAAGGATCAATGCATTTTAGGGTCAATGGTCTCTCAAGGGTCCTGGGATTCTAACTCTAAATGAATGATAGAGGGTCCTGGACATGTGGCCCTCTACCTTTTACTTAGATAACCTCAGTGATGACAGGGAGCTCACTTCTTCCTGAGGCAGCTCTTTGTGTACTTTACCCTTAGAATGTACTTTTCTTGTGAAACCCAACTCAGACTCCCTGAGGCTCCTTCCCTAGGGGCCAATGGAGCTACTCCAGTCTGCTTGGCTATAGAAAGCTGTAGCCTTCTTCTGTGAGTCTCCCTTCCAAAACCTCTATTCATCTCTTAGGGGCGAGACTCAGGGTAGGGAGTGTGGGGGGGTGGCCTCACTTGCTCCCTTCTGATCCCCTATGTCCCACCTTGTGTTTAGCCTTTTTAAATGGCAAGTCACTAGGATAGACGCATTTATCAAGAATGTCTAGACCCAATTTGGGCCTTAAATTCCAGGCTTCCTCCCACTGTCCTGCTTACATAGGGACATCCTGTCCCAGGGCAGTGTTTTTGGGTTAGAAAGATTGAAGAAATCTGTGTTGGGGGGAAGGAAGTGTTTACAGACTTAACAGAGAGGCTTCCAGTTCCAGAATGGGAGTATGAGGAGCCCTGTGGACCCAAAAAGAAAAACTGCAACTGGTGAAATTCATTTAAATATCAACTATTCAAGTCTCTGGAAATTGTCCTAATTTTCTACAGCAAATGAAGGAACATTTATTCAAGAAACTCTAATACACCTTGGTAAGAATAGCAAGAGTCTCTGGTATTTGAGCCATAACCTGCTCCCATCTGTAAACCAAAAATAAAATTCTAAGGCTCCCCAATCATCTGAATGGACTTCCCCCTCAGCCAGGGCTCTTTTAGAATTTAATCTGAGAGACTGTTTCATGCCATGATGGAAGTGGGGAGTCGAACATGCCTCATTATACCTCTCTGGTATTAACATCAACACAGACTTTAAGTCTGATAAGAAACATTTACAATGTATTCTCTCTGAAGCCTGCTAGCTAAAAGCTTCCTCTGCACAATTAAACTTTGGTTTCCACAATCCTTTATCTTAGCCCAAACATTTCCTTTCTATTGATCACAAGTCCTTAAGCAAACTCAACCAATTGCCAACCAGGAAATTTAAAAATTTACCTATAGCCTGGAAGCCCCAGCTTCAAGTTGTTTCACCTTTCTGAACCAAACCAATGTGTATCTTAAATGTATTTGATTGATGTTTCATGCCCCTCTAAAATGTACAAAACCAAACTGCACCCAGACCATCTTGGACAAATGTTCTCAAGACCTTCTGAGGGCTGTGTCACGGGCCTTGATCATTATATTTGGCTCAGAATAAGTCTCTTCAAATATTTTACAGAGTTTGACTCTTTTCATTGACAATAATTTTGCACCCAACGTGGGACCTCAGAGAAGACTCAGGACCATGAAGGAAGTTGCCCAAACTCAGAGCTAAGGAGCAGAGGCCCATTGAAGCCTCCCTGACTTCGAGCTTCTCCTCCGGTGGAACTGGTAAGTCCTCCTGAGCCTTGGCCCTCCCTTTGGTTAATGGTCCTTGATTTATTCTGAGCTATTTTATTTTTCTCCTAGGAAGTTGTTTAAAGATCCTACTTCTAGTTCAGAGGTGCATTTTAAAGAATCTTCTCCCTTGCATTTTCTCCCCAAAATTAATCTCAATTTGGCTTGTCTGTGTGCATTTGCATGATAAATTATACTGTTGTTTTTATAGGTAAATGAGAACTGTGTTTCCTTAGCTCTGAAGAGAAAACACATTTGCTTCTCCGAGGCAAAAAGGTGCCCCTGCATGACAAGGGCCTCATGGGAGTGTCTGGTGGGGGATAACCCCCCATGATGTGCCTGGCCTACAGGGAACCCCAACAAAATTAGTTTTTAAAAAAGGCTTATTCAGGAAACAACATATAGGAGCTGGTCACTCCAGATTTGAGCCCTCCTGGAGGGCTTAGACTTCCAGAGAGGAATAACTCTGAGATAAGTAGAGGGCAATAATGACATCAGTGGTGACACACTGTGAAGTCCTGTCTGCAAGCAGCCCACTTCAACCCACTCCACAAAAGCCCCAGGCCACAGCTCAGTTCCTCCTTTTTTTTTTTAAGTGTGGGAAACAAATAATCTAATAATGAGGAGAAAACAAGGAGGCACTCCATTGGTTTTATGGCACCTTTACTTGCTAAAGTTTATGTAAAATGAAAATAGTATGGTCATTGTGCACATTTATGTTAAGGAAAAAGAACCCCAAGGTCAACCTGCAAACTGTAAAGTTCCTAAGTTCTCTTTTTCTCTATTTTCTTTTCTGCCTGCTTTAAATCTGCTGTTACCTTTCTACTGAGATAACAATCACTACTTGGATCTAATTTTTTTTTTTTTGCAAGCCAGTGAATTTGTATTTATCTCATGCCTAAAGTTCTGAAGTAAAAGCCATAGGATCTTTGTGTGTGTGTGTGTGTGTGTGTGTGTGTGTGTGTGAATATGTATTTTAAAAGAACTTTATAATAGACTTCTATAATTTTATGTTTAATTGGCAAATTAAATCTGTTTTAATTTCCCTCTAGCACACCAGACTTTCTCTCTTGGTACCCTGAGATGTAAATTTTGCTGATTTTCACCTAAGAATTGTTTCCTTTAATAGGCAAAGTAGAGCTATTTAGCTGACAACTGTCTAAGTTGATGAAACAGGTTATCAAGAATTTAAAAGTCTGGCCGGGCGCGGTGGCTCAAGCCTGTAATCCTAGCACTTTGGGAGGCCGAGGTGGGTGGATCACGAGGTCAGGAGTTCGAGACCATCCTGGCCAACATAGTGAAACCCTGTCTCTACTAAAATACAAAAAATTAGCAGGGTGTGGTGGCGGGCGCCTGTAGTCCCAGCTACTCGGGAGGCTGAGGCAGGAGAATGGCGTGAACCAGGAGGCGGAGCTTGCAGTGAGCCGAGATGGCACCACTGCACTCCAGCCTGGGGATAGAGCCAGACTCTGTCTCAAAAAAAAAAAAAAAAGAAGAATTTAAAAGTGTAAGTTAGGAAACAATGAGGTCTTATGAATCTATAAGATGTACTTCTATCGGCATGCCTAATACATCTATGTATTTATGTGTTGTGTACACAATGTTTCACTACTAAAAATATATAAAAGAGCTCTAATTGGCTTAAAGAAAACAAGTGCTTAAATAAAATATTTTATCAAATAAAAGACTACACAAATGCTTTTTTAAGTTCACTTGACTTAAGTAAAATATTTAATAAATAAGCTGGCTTTAAAATTATGGGTAAAGTAAGATTAGAAATGTTGTAAGAATTGTTAGCATTTTTGTTTTGTGTTTCTTGATCAAGTGCTTTCATGCTTATTCCTCCAGAATCATACAAGATTAGTCATAAGGGTTATAAAACTATAAAACCCAGCCAAAGGCAGAGTGATCTTTGCTTGCATAATTTTTGATAAGTAAGATGGAATATTGCTGGTTTAATGAAAACGGCTAAATCCTGAGTTATTGGTAAAAATACCCTTATATTTAACCCTAAGGTTGTTCCTTAAGGAAACACCTGAAATTCACAGCTATCAAAATGGTTAACCGGGAAGTAACTTAAGGAATGACTATCACAGTTTTTGTATCTAATCTGGGTAAACTATTAAATCAATCAATCAGGTAAATATAATGAAGAAATGCTTGTAAACAAACTTATCATATACTTTAGGATCTAAGGTTATTCATAAATATTAAGTATCTGGGTAATTTCCAATTTAAAAACTATAGTAAAACTTTTTTTAAAGTGTTCTTATTAAAAGGTAAATATCTTCATCTAATTCTAAGTTTATTTAAGGGTTATGTATAAAACAAGGTAAAACGAACCAGAAAATAACAGATGGAAAGAAAGTTAAAGATATAAAGAGGTATTTTTCAGTAAAGAAGGTAAAAATGAAAGTAATTTTACATAAGAAAGAATCTTGTGTGGTGAATTTTTGTCCTAGAATAAAATGACTGGGTTGTTCAAGAAAGAGAAACATTTAGGAAAAAAACAGAAAATCCAAACATGTTGTGAATAGTCTATGCAAGTCATAATAATGTTAGTAAAAAGGAATTTTGTTTAAAAAAAAGGGTTGTATAATTTAGTTGACTATAATTAAGAAAAAATTATAATAGTA